>NC_092506.1:110911186-111527019 GCF_047511675.1 Marmota flaviventris | reverse complement strand
TAGTTTGGGGATTTAGGGCCTCAGTGACCTCATCTGTCTTGTTAAGTTTAAAAACAAAAATAAAAGGAAACAACCTTATCTGTTTATTACAATTACAAGTTTGTAAAATATGCATATGGTAATTGATTACGTTGGCTATAAAAGGGCATTAAGATGATGAATGATTTTATTTTTATATTCTCCATTTTCTAAAGTTCCATAATATGGTCAGATTGAACTTACATCTTTTTAGCATAAAAGCAATCAAATAAAATTTTTAAAAATAAAGTAATATGAAGGTGAACCAGACAATCTCCAAGTTCCCTTGAATGTTTTATGAGCCTACAATCTCCATGTCAATCTCTCTATCTCTCCTCTTTTAATATTAAAGCAATCCTACAAATACGAATGAAGATCCTCAGAATACACGTCAAGCCTATAGGACTCAAACTTTAGGAAAACTTTGGTGGTGGAAGTGAAATGAGCCAAGTGCAGCGAAATTGCAGAGGAGCCCTCCAGCTTGCACCCTCTGGTTGCATCTGATCCATCTTCTGTAACATTTTCATGATGTTCAGGAAGGTCATGAGAAGGTTTAGAAAGGGAACTGAATAAATTCAGTCTGGGAGAGTTCCTTCTTTGGAGGCATCCCTGGTAGAAGTTTCCCCTGGAGCATCCTTGAAATGAAAGTTGCAATGTCCCCAAATGGGCATCTTGCTCACTAATTGGACATCAATGTAAAAGTCTTGGGAGGAAACTCCTGAGAGGTCAGAGCATGACATTTCACAGATGCCCCCTAAATTAGCCACTGAGCCACTGTAGGCATTAGGTCATCTTCTACAAGTGTTTTTCTCCAGGTAAGTCCAGAAAGCCAAACCCAATGCCTCTGCCATGAAATAGCCAATTGCTCAGGAAGGACTGGATAAGGTCAAGTCTCTGTATTTCTAACTGTGATAATTATAAGTGTCAAAACTATGAATACGGAGGCTAACATAAGGCTATCTGTTCTTGATATGAGTATGACACCTTCTCCCTTGTGTTCTCGCTAGGACAAGTGACATCCATGTGAAAAGGGACTGAGTTCTATTCTTAGCAATGGTGATCTAATCTGGCACATGACCCAGTTTTTCCTCAGCATCTCTGCAGGGCAACAAATCAGTGGTCACTCACCATGTGCTTTGTAGCTCCTCTCAAGCCATGTTTACAGAAGAAGAGTGAGTTCACTCCAGACAGGCAAAGTGTCATCTACTCTTCAAAACTCTACAAGGTCCTCAATGCTAGCCTTTATATTTGGGACAGACAGACGTGAATGTGTTGGGAAACTATTAAAATCTTCAATGTCAGTGCCTCTCACTTATAAGAATACGCACCTAGGCCCTCTAACTGATTTTTATGTTCTGATTTTGCATTCTCTTTGTTGTTGTTTTTAGAAAGTCCCCCAGATTGTATACCTTTCAGACGTCACAAAGCCTTAATCCATTTTGTGCATAAATATAAGGATTTTAGACTGTTCTAGGGATCTATAATTCAAACATGTTTAATTGACCAAATGCCAGGATGTGGGCCATCTTGGTCCACACCGGCTGTTATAACAAAGTATCATTCATAGACTCACAAATAGCAAAAATTTATTTCTCATAGCTCTTGATTCTGTACGTGAAAGATCAGATTCAGTGTCTGGCAAGAGTCCATTTCCTGGTTCAAAGTCCGAACTTAACTCATATGTGTCCCCACATGATGGAAGGAGGGGTCTCTTTTGGCCTTTTATATAAGGCTACTAATCCCAATTCATAAAGGCCCCACCTTCGCGACTGTCACCTCCCAGAAGCCCTACATCCTGATTCCATCCAATTGGGGGTTAGATTTTAATATGTGAATTTTGGGGACACCGGGGATCCAGCCAATCCATGGGCTTCTCCCCTGCTCAATGTGTTCTTCTTAATGTTTCCCACTAGTTCCCCAAGTAGTGTTAAGTAGGTTGAGAAGATGAGTGTCGGTCACCCGCATAGTTTAAAGCTGCACTCCAACAATCACAGAGAAAGTAACTGGATTACACAACAGTGACAGGGAAGAAAGGAGGAAGCTGACATGCCCCAGGTCCCATGTTTGGCACAGGGAGCAAGTCCAGCATGGTCGTTAAGAAACTGGGCTTGGGACTGTGTTACTCAAGCCTCAGTCTCTTCATTTATGGAATAAAAACAGTCATGCTGACCTCCTGGGATTTTATGAAGACAAAGTAAGACAGTGTGTGCAAAATGTTCAGTGTCTGGCACACCCTGACTGCTCAGAAAAGGGCAGCTTCGGCCATCATCATGCAAAAAAAAGATAAAAATTCAGGTCATCTCAGCGTGACAGGCAGTGATGCTCTTCTTAGCATCCATCTCCTGTTACTCCTTTGCCCCAACCCATGTGACTATCTTCCATCAGTACCCCACTGCAGCTACTAAAACCTCCTAACTATATGAATTGGAAAATATGCCCTAGAATTAAGAACAAAACTTTAAAATGATTTGTTCAAGTTGACACAACAAAAGAATTACACAGCCGGGATTAAGAATTCTTTTCAGAGGGAGCCCGAATAGTTTATTATGCCAGTAACAATTATTTCAGCATGCATTTATTGGGCACCTATTATATACAGGCATTGTCCTTTGATACTATGGGAGAGTGAAAGATATAAAAGATTCCCTACTCTCAAAGACTTGGAAATACACAAATCTCTCAAAATGAGCCCTTTCTGTGGAATATTAGTTAATAGGTGTGACATGAAAAAGGTGTTCTGCGAACGAATAAATTTCAGAAGCATTGAGTTAAACAAAAGGACACAGATTTCTTAACTATACAGCTTCTCTGAATCTTTACAATGCTAAGCATGCCTTATAAAACTCTGCCAGGAGAAAAATGTTTGCAGCATTTTCCAATTTATTTAACTTACAAAACTCTTTACTAGTGTGTTATCTCATGGGTCTAGTGTTCCAGGAAGACCCTTTGGAAACACTGGATTAGGGAACTACAACAAATACACAAAGGAGTCTCAGAAAGATGAAGTGAAGTCAATATGTCATCAAAGCAGGATCAGATAGAGAGAGCAAGTATTCAAGTTAGTAAGATTTTGGAAAGGCACTAGGGGGAGGGGTGGTTTAAAACAGACATTCAAGGATGGATCAGAAGTTGGTTGATTGATGCACCAACAAGAGGATTCCATGTGGCATGTCTAGCATAAAGGAATAAGGCCAGGAATGTGAGACAGTGGGTTGGCTCCATTGGATTGGCTTATAAATGTTTGCAGATAATGCAAGGAGAGTCAGAGAGAGAGAAAGGGTAGAGCCACGATATGACGCAGCACAAAAGTACAGCAAACAGCCATTGGAGGTGACTGGGCAGGGGCTGATGTGCACTTCAGAAAGAAAATTCTAAGAAAAATGTGAAGCCTGGATGGGAGCCGGGAAAGTTAGGCGGTGGGAAGACCAGGCCAAGGTTATCTCATTAATCTCTACAAGAAGTAATCTGTCCTGAACTGAGGCGGTGCCAACTGGGAAGCTGAGACTGAAGCATTCTAGAGAGAAATATTTTAGAGATAAAATCTAGGTGATTTGACAGCTTGCGTATGTTTGATCATATTGAGTGACATCTTTTTATAGTCATAAGTGGTCAAGTCGTGCGTGTTGTGTTTAAGAGACTGAACTTAGCTTATGTTATTCTCTGCTAGCATGTCGTGGACTAAGAGGAAGATGACAAAATTGCTAATGGAGAGGAATATAAATTCTCACCACAAAAGACTTCTCTGGGAGGAACCAAAGGACAAGACCATCCTCTGATGCTCCGAAAGGCGATTCTTGGGTAAAACTGACCAGGAGATAGAGCTGAGATCCAAAAAGGGTTTCTCTTCCTTGACACTTTTGACTTGTCAGAGGACCCCCTGAAACACCACTCACTTAAAATTCAAGGTTCTGCCATCCAAAAACCATATTTAAAATCGTTCCCCACTCTGAACCTAAACAGGACCTTTAGGCAATTAAAGCCCCAGGCCTCTGCTGTCTTGCAGACTAATTGGACAAGGTACAGCATGTGCTGCTGGGAGTCTAATTGTTCAGAGGGGCAGCAAGCTCTCTCAGGTCTCCTGACCTGGATTCCACAGCCCAGAGACAGCTCACCCACTGCTGTCTCTGGTGAGCAAAGCTGAACTGAGAAGCCCTGTACTTCATCCGTCATGTGGAGACCTTGCTGCCCCATACTGTGGGTGGCAGATGTTTTCCTCCTTAATTGTTGAAGATTAAGATTTGCAAACCAGAACGTAAAAACACTTCCCCCAGGCAATTATGGCCAATCAAATCACAGGCCTTAGGAAGAAAGATGATAACTATGACATCCTCCCTTCTTGTGAGTAAATAGCCCTCCCCTGAGTTTATTTGGTCCCATATGGATTTGACTTGCCTTCTGAGCCCATTTTTCTCTCCAGTTATCTATGCCAGGAACTGTGGTGTATGCCAGAGTAAGGAGGCTAGATGCTTTTGTCCTTGGAGAGACTGAATTGTCATGCACTCATTTATTGAAAACTATATCTATTTATCTCTCTACCTATCTACTCATCCATCTACAGTTTCAACATCCCAGTGCAAAGCACTATGCTAGATGCTGTGAGAAATAAAAGTGGAAATATAAGTGTTCAAAAGATCACATCTAAATGACAGAAGTCATCTTTGAACTGTACTTACAGCCTAGAAAGGATTTTAACAGTCAAACATGAAAGAGAGAGAGAGAGAGAGAAATAGTATAATAGTACACGAGTAATTAAAAGTCATATTTGGGATCCGGTATAGTAAATCAGATTGAAGGTATCAAACGAGTAATTATATGCAGTTTATGCCTGAATTGTGTGAACAGATGAATAGATGGATCTCGGATTATTTGCATGACTGATAAAACAGTAATAACTCTATTTATAGTTTATGAAAAAATTGAACCCTCTAAAAAGGTTGCAAGGAATTAACTTGGTTGCAGAACAATGTGCAAAATCAAATTAGAATTTAAAACACACCCACATATACATACAAACTCTAATTGTCCTATAAAAAGAAAGAATTGATTTATCAGCAATTGTTCTTAATTAGACAAGTCCACTCTGCTGTCTGGCTACCCAGCTGGCAGACACAACAATCTTCACACATCCACACTTGGCAAAAAGTAACTGCAGTTCATTTTAAATCTCCGTTTGTTTTGGAAGCATGTACACACACCCCTTTGGATATAACAAAATATGTTCTGGATGATAAATATTAGTTGATTAATGTATGCAGGACTGATTATAATAACTGTTTAACAAAAAAATTATTTGACTATTGTTAAATCTCAATAAATGTTTTAAATAATAAATTGGCCCATATTAAAGGCTCGCTATTAGCTCTCTTACTTGTTATTAGCCACTAACATAATTCCCTGGATTTAATATGGTATTTATAATTGCTTATTTTCACAATGGTTACTTAGACCTGGTACTGTATCTTTATTCTTCCAGATTGTCTGAGTTCATTTCTAATATTAACAATGACTTCTTTTTCTACAATTTTCATGACCTCTACCCAAATACGGCTGCACAATTGGGGTCCTTCAAAGAATACCTACTTAAATGAAGAATCTGCTTCCAGATTCTCCCCAGGCTCTCGTCTTTCTAGGACATGGCTTTGACTTGGTCTCCATTTCAATGGTACTTCAGAAAGTACTGAAACCTGTGACTCCCCAGAGTGATGGACACCTGTTGAAGGGACTTCCTGCATGGGACTCATCATCAAGGTGAACTTCTCCTCAGTCTCATTTTAATGAGGAGATTGAAGGCACACTTGACAAGAAAGAATCTGAGGTACCCCAGCACAGCAAGGGGTGGATGGTACATGTGTCCCACAGTGCTAGATCCCAGCACCCCATTGGAGCATCTTTTCCACTTGAACCCTCAGAACAGGGCTTGGCTCCTTTAAGAACCTCCTGGGAGAATTCAATAATTGTCTCTGTGGAAAGTACGAGTTCCCCCTAGTGCAGCGTGATAAATCATGGATAATAATAGCTCTTTCCAAAATAATCCTTAGGCAGAAGCAAAATCCAACTGAGAAGGTGGTTCTGAGTCAAAACGTGGGACCTGGATCTGTCTTTTATTTAGCTCTATAAATACATTGAGTGCTTCCTTTGTCACTGCTATTGACATAATGTGTTATTATTACTATTCAACTATTATTGCCATAATGTCTGTATTTTGATGTCTTTATAACCTGATAGGGCTTCACCCAATGGGCCGATTGTCCACATTTAACCCTTAGTCTTCTGCTGATCATAGTATGGCTTCAAACCTCTCCACTTTTAACACAGAGGATCAGAACCATACTTTAGAGAGGATTCTAGAAAAAACATCTTAGTGTGAGTAGAGCAGATTCTAAATTTCCCTGATTTCTCCTCCGTGATGGCAGGAATTATTAAAAGTAGGATCTTTTTTTTTCCAACATAATTCCCATAATATTTGCTACATCATTTTCATAGTGTAAGAACAAATTGAACTTTTTATGCCAATACACAGGAACCCTGGGAATGATTTCCACCACTGTTTTATAATTATAACTCATCATCCTGTATTGGCCAGGACTGTGATTTAATCGGCAGAGATCTGAAATTTTTACCAGGACAGTGTATAGGCTGAGTGATTCATTACTCTGTTTGCAGGAGTGATTCTTAATGGAAGCCACAGCATTCTTCAGATGGCCTGCACCCTACCCTGAAGGCACCTGTGATTATACATTTCTGCTTACAAAATTCTACCTATTCTCTTGGGAATAGATAATTCATGTCCAAGCACAGAGCACTTTAATCATTAAACCTACGTTTCCAAGACCCCAGGTTATTACCTTATCCACAAGTTTGTGCCTTACTTCTTTTGATTTATGGAACAAACCAAAATCATAATTCTATTTTAAAAGATCATAAGGCAGATTGCTTCGTTTTCTTCCCTTAGAGTGTAATTATTCCTAATTCCACAATTACTTTGCAAAGTGACAGTGTAGTGATTAAGATCGCTCGCTTTTAGCAAATTTTTCTTATCACCAAACTCTATAAAAATTTAACTTCCTCCAAAATTATGACGTTTTGGGGTAGCTTTTATTAGACAATTTTGGGACTTGAAAATTCTTTGTGACTGGTTCCCCCATACTCTCGCACATATATAATTATAATTAATTGCTTCTCTGCACATTTCCCTTTTCTCTGGAAGCAAAGAAATAGTTTTGGGAAAAATAAGAACAGTGGGGAAAGTGGGGAGGGGCCACTTTCTTTGTTAATAGTGCAGGGCTGACTGCCTATCTAGTGTACAGTCAGCATTTCAATCAGCCCATCTTTTCAAGTTGTGGCTCTGAACAGCTGGAATGTGCTACGGAGACAACGGAGACATAGGCCAAGATGAAAAGCCATGGCATTGCGTGGTGGCTTCAAAACTAGCAATCAGTCACATGGGCACACACTCACGCACACACACACATACACTAGAACTAGGAATTAAACTCTCCCAGGGGCTGTCATTATGCTGAAGGATATGTGTTTTATAAACTTGTGAGTTGGTAAACCTATGCTCTTGACCTTCTCTAAATCCCAAACCAGGTCTATACCCCAAGTCAGGAAAACCAATTGCTTGATCCATCAGGTATGTGTCTCCTGGTGACCCCATCATTGATCTTGCACACTTATGGTTTAAAAAAATCAAGCTACAAGTCCCAGAAGCCTCACCCCACTGTAAACCTGTGATTGAGGCTAAGAAATAGGTTGAGCTCTCCAGGCATGTGTCCAGAGCTTGTAGCTATCAGAGAAATAGATTCACATGGTCATTAGCTTTCTCCCATTACCACAACAGCATCAGTCTCTGTTTTGGGACAGTTGTGGCAGATTAAGACGAGAACCATACTTGCTAAGCCAATTACAATGGAAGACTTGCAGGAAAATATACAGCTTAGCATTTGATGGCAATCAGAGAGATGAATAATTCCTCTTACTGGGGTCTCTTAATTATCTGGGATTCAACAGAGTCTGGTTAACCTTCCCTTCATTATTTTTGACCCCTGCTTTCTGACTTTGGACAATGGAATTTGAAGCTAAAAGCTGGATGAAGGGCAAGGAACATATCTTCAGACTATTTCCAGGAGGAATTACAGAGAGCTTGGGAAACTTGTGTTTTAGCAAGCCAGAGAGGTAGATAATAATAGCCTACTGATGTGTGTGTGTGTGTGTGCGTGCGCGGGCGCGCGTGCACTCGCTCATGTGTATATATCTTAAATGCGCTGAGTGCTTTCTAGACATTAGCTCATGCAGCCTCTCAGTTCTCTGGTGAGGCAAGTGGAAAGTTTTAATACCTATTTCACATGCATTAAATATCAACAACAGAAGTATATGGTGTAAAACCTCAGAGAAAGTCACAGTGCTGAGGCATTTACCTTGACAAGCTGACACCTACTGTGTGCGTCAAGTCGTCCTCCATGAAATAAACATACTGGGGAAATGGGAGATAGGCTCCTTCTTCCTATCAAATGCTTTTAGAGCAAGAAATACAGCAATATATGGACATAAAACAATTAGAGGACAAAATAGGACCACATACCACCTGTTGTGACAGTTAGGAGATGGAAATCCTCATGCTGTGGGCCCCAAGGCTGCACCTTGGTAGGAGACTATTGCACCTTTTTTTTTTTTTTTTTTTAGTGCGACAATGAAAGCCACTTGGGATGTGCTGCTCCTCTATAGGTTTGATGCTGTGACTTCTATTTGATCAGGAAGACTTTGGCGGTTTTCTTTTTGAGACCTGCTCTCAAGACTTGATCCCCTTTGGAGTGCGCCAGCCCAAGCACCACAAGGACAAATGTATGTCCTGGGAGCGGCTAATGACCTAGCAGAGATGCAGTTGGCACCCCTTGATGTTCTGGAGTGGGCAGCTGATGGCCTCCAGATGGGAGGGCGTACTTCCTCCCGTGACCTTGCCTGCCGCGGTTCTTCCATTAATGGGCCCGTGGGTCAAACCAAGAGACAAAGGTGGCGGGCGCCTCCTTGCCGCCCTCGGCCTTCCACCTCAAGGTTGCGGAGGGGAGCCCCAAGGGCCCAGCGGGGCGGGGAGAGGCGTTTCCCCCTGTCTCTCTGTCAAAAAATAAAATAATAATAATAATAATAAAGTCGATGATGAGAAGCCCATTATGGCTGGAGGGCGAAAATAACATTTTCATGCTAAAGTCCAGATGAGGCATCAAGACATCTTCCAATAGAAAATGATGAACTTGCACATCAGGAAGTGCAAAGACTATTTAATCAAAGCCTTTAAGAAGATCAAACCTAATCATAAGATGTTAAAAAAATATATAAAAGCAGATAAGAGGAGGTTTGGGCTGCATGACTAGAATCTGAAAATCAGAAAAGAGCCTTTTAGGTCCTTTCACAACAAGAGAAATATGTCATTTTTTTTTCTCGCTCAGCAATCCAATTTATTCACCACAGTGGGTACGAGATGGGACTTAAACAGCATGGCCAGTCAGACAGCCCAGAGGACCAGAGTGCTCTCTCCCATCCTCACTCTCCAGAGGGTTTGTTATTGACTATCCCTGTTTCCCTATTTTGATTTGTTTTATATATGAATTTGAAAAGAGAGGGAGAATAGAGAAAGAAAAAACAAGAAATGCAGGGGACCCTGTGCTCCACAGCCTCCAGGTTCAGACCTTCACTCTTATGACGAGGTTGGGATCAGCTTCACAGAGGGCCCTGTGTGGACAGTGATGCTGGAACACCAGGGAAAATCTTAGGGAACACGGGTGGAAACAGCACCGTGAGGGCACGATCCAGGACTTAAGGTAGGTTGAGGTTTTAATGCCAGGGATGCTGGCATTTCTTGTTATCACTAAAAGTTTGCCAGTGTGGTCTTTGGTACCATGTATATTGTGAGCAGCCTACCTCAGGAAGTGATTAACACCAATGGCTACCACTCAGAATTTGCCATGGACCACCTATAAGCTAAGCACGTTCATGAGTTAGACCTAATTATCTCAACAACCCATCAAGATAGGCTTTACTTTACCTCACTTGGTCCAGAACATTGAAGCAATTCAATCTCAATCGTAAAACTGAGGGAAAACAAGAATCCACCTCAAAGAAGTATAATTACAAAGTCTTTGCCTTTTTACTTACCGAGCAATCAATTCTCAACTCTTTTCAAATATGAGGACCCTTTTCAACATTGGAAAGAAAAAGAAAAACAGTTCTAGAATTTTTACAGAAAAGTGGTTGTGTTTTCATGTATGCCGCCTACAGGCAGAAACTTGGTACATACCTGCAATTCATAAGCCCTTAGCAATCTCTCCATAGCCCTAGAGACTGCCATCTCTCATCACAAGGGACCTACTCTCCAAATCATTTTGAGGAAAGCAACTATGTTATGGCGGAAGCTGAGAACCTTCTAGCTCTCCTGGTGCTCACCAGGAAAAACTGGGATGCAGTCAACTGGCGAGCAGAGCAAAGCTGTAGCAGCTACCCCATCTTTCCTGGTACCCCTTCAAGTTCCTTGCCCTTTTGTCTTGTCTTCTTCCTCCAACATGTGGCCAGAAGACTGTTTTTCTACAACTTACTCTACAGGCTCCCTTGATTAAGGCAACTGCTGTTGTTGAATCAGATTTCAACCATGATAAAAATCATGCAGTAATTTCCCAGGCCTCTCGTGCCTATAAGAAATGACTCTGTACAGTTGGATGCATGTGAAAATACATAAAATAGAACAAGGCATATATAAGAGTATCAGTCAGTGTTTCAGTGCTGTGACCATGGTACCCAACAGGAACAACTTAGAGGAGTAAAAGTCTATTCTGAGCTCACAGTTTCAGAGGCTCAGCCTATGGACATCCAACTTCATTGTTCTGTGCCCAAGCTGAGGCAGAGCATTATGGCAGAAGGGCATGGTGGATAAAGCTGCTCAGCTCATGGCAGCCAGGAAGCATAGAGCAAGGGGAAGGAACCAGGGGAAAAAATATATATACTCCCCAGGAGCACAACCTCCAATGTCCTATTTCATCCAGCCATGCCCTACCTGCCTACAGTTACCATCCAGTTAATCCATTCAAATTACTAATACATCAACTGTATCAAACCAATGATTAGGTCAGGGTTTTCATTATCTATTCATTTCCCCTATTATACTAACTCAGGAGTTTTAGGGGGATACCTCATATCCAAACCACAATAATAAATAATATATATATTACCCACATACACAAAATTCATATTAATAGTACTAATTACCATAGCCCAAAATGTAAAGATGTGTTAAGGGGGTTGAACAAAATAGGAATGGCAGCCGTATGAAGTTATTTGAAGAAATTTTACTGATGAAAGCAAATGAGTTATAAGTTGATTTTGCAAGGCAGACAGAGAAGACAAAAAAAAAAAAAAACATTCATCTGATGAGAAATAATCAAGTAGTAGTGAATCAGGAAAAATAAAGGACATGAGTTTTGATATGTTTACATTTAATTGAAGACAAATAAATAATTCATTTTTTCAAAAGGAAAAAATCCCTAAAGCACACAATGTAAGGCCTTCTATAAAAGGCATTGCTGAGTTTTATGCTTTGCATGACCTTTTTCTTTCTTATCACCTCCCCAGGGAAAGGACTATTCCACAGTGAAAGGAAAAAGACCGAGGACAAATTCTGGGCTCCTGCCCTCCCTTGGCTTCCGCTTCAGCTTCTAAGCCCAGGTGAGACCAGCAGAAGAACCAACTTGGGGCGCCCATTTGTACCCCAAGGTTGCTTTGAAAGATGCAGGTATACCGCCTCATACCTGGAAAAGGAAGAGGTGGACATAGAAATGGCGTACCATCTGCCTGTGCCTCTCTGTCTATCTTTCTCTTGCTCCAATCTGTGGGTGAGAGCAGATGGTGAATCACCTTTGGAAGGGAAGCAGTCTGGACTGGCCCTGCACTTCAAGAGCAGTGTAGTTTGTCCCCAGTACCTGGGCTATAGAGGATAGGGACCTCTGCAACTTTGGGGTAGTTATTCTCACTCTCCTAGGAAAATGTAACAACTCACTTTTATGATCAGCAAATATACCTGAGTGCTCCCAGCACTTTAAGACTTTCAGCAAGAAGCCCTCACTACTTTCAGGAAGTTGCCTTTCATCTTCTCATATCACATATACCTCATCGGACTCACTCAGCGATTATAGATCCAAATCCTAAGGGGAAGCCATTAGCACAACGGTGACCAGAGTGGGGAGTGGTGGATACCAGCACACTCAGGCACAGTTCTTCACAGCACTTCTTTCTACTTCCTCATCTCATCAGCTAGATCTGACTTGGGGAGAGAATGCTTCCCAGGTTTTATGAGTAACCTCTTTGCATTAAACCCTCCCACATTCATGATCTCCTTAAATCCTTACCACAAGCCTTCAGGGAAGATAGCATTATTATTCTCCTTACTTTATCAAGGAGGAAATTACCATTGCCTAAAATCCAACAGCCAAGAGGGGTTTGATTCCAGGGCAGCTCTGTGTGATCCAAGCCCCAGACTCTGTACCACTGCATGTTCTGAAGACCAGAGCACTGATCCCAGAACAGAGTTGGCATTAAGAAAAGTGTGCGAGACGCCTGGCAGAAAACACTGTTGGGAACAGAGTGCCTAAGAAGTGTCAGTTTTATGTGAAGCATTCAGCATAGGCGGATCCAGATCATGAAGGCAGAACTGGCCCCTGAGCTAAAAAGATGAAGCACAGAATAGTGAGACCATCTCCAGCATTATTCTAGAAACATTGTGATGTCTTGTTGGGTAACCACGTCGCCCTTCTGGCCCAGGGCTAATGTCCTTTTGCTGTGAGCAAGAGAGCTAGAGAAGCAGTAAAGTTTGACCTTGGGTTGCCCCTGCACCCATCTCACTATCTGTCTTTCCCTGCAACTCCTTCTTGCTGCCATTGTTTTAAAGATACAGGCCCAGGAATATCTTTTTCTATGTGTTTGTTGCCAACCATTTAATTTGATTAGAGGTTCTTGGTCTTTGTTTTTGTTCTTCTCCTAACCTTGGCTCTCCTTTTCATCCTTCTCAACATTGCCCCTTTTGCTTTCTGTAATATTCCCCAACTTCTTGCTCTAATTTCCTATCTACTTTTCTCTCCTGAGAGAGAAAGAGAACAAAAGAATGAAAATGGGAGCCATCCTTTGCATATCCCTGAATGATTCATTTATTTGATTTTTTTCATTACATTCTTTGAATGAACTTTATAAGATCTATGGTAACTAGATACCCCATTTGTGTCAAATGTTCTTTTGATATGTTAGCACTGTCTAAATAAGCATTTCAGAGCATCTTCGTTCCTCTTTCTCTGGTTCACAAATCTGGTGGTTGGGTTTCCAGCTGCAGAGAAGAGAAGAAAGAGAAAAGAATATTTGCAGTAAGGCCAGACACACAGAGAACAAGTCCTCGTCCATTTCCTGGGTTATTCAAGCCTTTGTACTCTATTGGGAGAGAGGGAAGTAGACAGCAATTTGCATCTTGTGTAGACACACACACACACACACACACACTTCACAGAATCTGGGAACGTCAGAGTTGGAAAGGTTGGAAAATATGTAAACCAGATCATTCACATTAGAGATGCAGAAACTAAGATGAGAGAAGCAAAGTAATTTGTTAAGATCATAAAACCAGTCAATGGTTAACCTAGGACCAGAAGGCATCTGTATTCTTTCTACTGACCCATCGAAAGATGGAGCTCTGAATCTTTCTGACTTCTACTTTAGTAACCATTTTTTGGTTCTATTATCCATGAGCTCATCTGAAGTCTTCTTGAAGCTATTTCTGTTTTCAGTGTCATGCTCCTGAGCAGAGTCTGAAGCTGCAGGGATGGAGGGAAGTGGGAATATGAAGGGGTTTATTTTTGTGCTCTCAGATCTCTGACCTCTTTCCTGCAGAGGGAGTCAGAGGCCTTACAACACAGGAGAGAGATTTTGAGATGAATGGTTTTGTTTTGGGAGGGGCCTCAGGGCAAGGTGTTCACTAGAATTTCCCAGGAAATGAACTATCATTTCCCCCAGAAGTGAGTTTGCAGCAGACCCATAGTAAATCTACTCTGGTCCTGGACACCTGTCTAGTTCTCACATCATAAACCTAGATGTGTCAGTTGGGAACTCAACATACCTCAAAATTCTCACTGACGCATGTGAGGCCAAACTGCCCAACTAACTCTAAATATCGAGGAAACCGCTTGCTATTTTTTCTCCAGGGCAAGTTCATAAGAGAGTCAAGAACACAGCACAAGGGTCCAGATTCTTGAACAATGAGCAAGTTCTGGCATGGTTCAAGAACAGGTCTCTCTGCCTTGGTCAGTGTTCCAAAATGGAGACACTTTCAAATGTCTCTTAAAAAATCAAAAGTAGGGAAAAATCCTCTTTTTAATCATCTCTGCCCCCTCCTGTTAATTTCCCAGTCATGGTGGGCCTTTCATCCTACCCTCCTGTTTGATATAAAAGGGCCTGGATCTTGTGGAGAAAGGATAGGAGGAAGCAGATAATCACAGGCCTTTGGACTGGATTCTTTCCATTTAAACTACAAGATACTAGCTGCTGGTAGGATTAGCATAACTAAAGGAGCCTATGATGCAAAAACTGGGGTGACTGGGGATGAGAAAGGCCATCTAAATGTGGTGGGGGGAGATGCTACCATAAAGAGAAAATGACAGCTGGTGCCTTGGGGAAATGAACAAAACTGTTCCCTTTCTTCTTAAGGAAATTATCATTTCAACTTTGCTCTGTCTTCTCCGTGACCACTTAGAGGAAGGAAGGCTCCCAATCTGCATTTAAATGGAAAGATTTCAGGAAGCACAGAATAGAGCATAGGCTTTTCAGCACTCTCCCCCCTCAAGGAGAAGGCCTTAGATGCATTAAAATTGACAGCTGCTCTCTGCAAATGCTGAGGGCTACACTCACCCATTTCCAGCGGCTCTGATAGGCCAGGGGCTTTTGCGGGTTGGTTTCTCAGACGACAAGGTCCTTTGCTCTAAGGAAAGTATCACATGCTGCTGTCTGGAAATCTACCATTCATTTTAATGGAACTTCTTCCTGTGTTGTTTTGATCTGTTTTTGAAGTACAGATGTCCCAGGAGAATGATAAAGCTCTAAACTGCTATCAGTCATCTCTATCTAGGTAGGCCTGGAAGCTTTGAGAAGAGAGTTTCATTCCTTCGGCAAATATTTTAAAAGCAGGAACTGCCAAATACACTGGAATAATGTCGGGGAACCTGATGGTGAACAAGAAAGTTTCCCAGCCTAAAGATGTTCACATCCCACGGGTTTCCCTGCTTAGGAAAAGGGAAGAGAGCAGGAAGTGGAAAGAGAGGGAGGGGGAGAGAGAGAGAGAGAGAGAGAGAGAGAGAGAGAGAGAGAGAGAGAGAGAGAGGCTGAACTCTGTGGAAGGATGGGAGGACCTGAAGCTGGGGACATGGGCCTTTATGACATTTTTATGATTTTCCTTTGTGGTGGGAGGGTCCTGTCTGATAGATGGCTTCCTGTTTAACTTCTGGGGATATACCATACCTCTCTGTTCCTTCGGGTGTCAGAGAGAGCAAGGAAGAAGGGAAAAGAAACCATTAACCCACAACAGGATTTTTAAAAATTCTAAATCTCTCCCCCACAATCCCCGCCCCCGCCCCAGGGCTGCTTTGCTGCTAAAAGCAGAGTCCCATCCTCTTATTCAAATCTCCCCTCCATTTTGCTTGGTCAGCATGAAAAAGACTGAGGGG
This sequence comes from Marmota flaviventris, assembly GCF_047511675.1. Classification (NCBI taxonomy): domain Eukaryota; kingdom Metazoa; phylum Chordata; class Mammalia; order Rodentia; family Sciuridae; genus Marmota; species Marmota flaviventris. The sequence continues at coordinate 111,511,261 of NC_092506.1, read as the reverse complement.
TGTGCTTTTTCATTAAGATGTTTCTGTTTCTGACAGGCCCCCGGGTAGGTCACCGGACAGACGTCTTTGTCCAATGCTGAATGATGGTCCTCCCCACAGGGTCTGTCCTAGTAATGACTTCTGGAGCTGGCACTTGACTACCAGCACAGTCTGGGGGCCAGGGCCGTCTGATAAACCCCTCTAAAGTTCTGTTGGAAACCTTGAAGGTGCAAGCACACGGACAGAAGGGGTGTTTTGGTTTGAATCTGAGGTGTCCCTCAGAAGCTCCTGTGTTAATGCAGGAACATTCAGAGGCAAAATGGTTGGATTATGAGAGCTGTAACCCAATCAGTCCATGCGGGTTTGAATAGACTCATGGTAATGAGGCAGGTGGGTGTGGCTGGAGGTGTGTCCTAGAAGAGTTCCTCTTCCCTTGCAGCCCCCTCCCCTCTCTCTGATTTACTGTTGTCATGAATGAAGCCGTGCTTCTCCACCACACCTTTCTGCCATGAGGTTCTGTCTCACCTTGAACCCAGAGCGATGGAGCTGGTCCACCATGAGCCTCTGGAACTGTGAGCCAAAATAAACTTCCTCCTCTAAGTTGTTCCGGTTGGACGTTTTGGTCACAGAGACAAAAAGCTGAGTAACCCAGGTGGGCTGTGAACAGAGCAGGTTTGTGTGAAAGAATCCTGGTAAATACTCCACTTCCAGAAGAGATGAATCGGGGTTCCCTGAGGAAGGAGAGATACTGTTTCCAACCACGTGGAAAATTCACCAAAACAACAGACCCATCATAACCAGGCAGGCTTCTCATATCACCGCATTTGTCCCATAGGAAAGGTCTTTATTCCATTCTTTTCTTCTCAGAAGTTAACTCTGAGCTCTGGCTTTGCTATATGGGATGTAGAAACTTTTAGAAGTGTTACAGAGTCCCATGGTGGAGAAGGCTCACTATTAATGGAGTGTTGCAGGCAGGATGTCCCAGGAAGGTTGCTATCCTGTCCCCTGACCATTGCAAGAACTGAGCATTTCCCAAGTAGATTCATGGAATTTGGAGGAAAGGTGTTGAGGTTCAGTCACATGGATCAGTAGTTAGGTTGATATAGTTCTACATTCAGTTCACATTGATTGGACCTGTACCTTCAAGTCTCACTGATGTGCAGGAAAGATCTTTAAGGTAATTATTTTTTTTTATTTTATGATTTAGGAAAATAAGATGCCAAAGCCTCTCAGAGATATAAGGTGCTAAACCCTGATCTCCTGTCTCCTTAAACACAGATTTATTGCGCCCTCATCTCCCTAAGTAAGGGATGACTAAGAGGCCATTCAGGACCAGGGTGCCACACCTGCCAAGAAGCCATGTACCCTGTCTAGGAGGAAAAAGCCGACAGGTGTCTCTCACAGACTGCTCTCAGTCCCCTGCTTACCCTCAGTTCCCTGCTCACCCTCAGGACCCAGGGCAGGATGCCTTTAAGGGACAATGGAGTTTCTGAAGTACCTGTCCTTGGTGAGCCAAAGATGTTTTCCAGAAATGCTTCTCCTACCAGTGTATCTTGAGAAGGTAGCAGAAGTCCATGTGGTCAAGCCAAGTGTGTTGACTCATTTATGCACTCATCTGTTGATGTCAAGTGCAGCTGTCTGACTGTGTGAGGCCTGTGGGAGATGCAGGGATAAACAGAATGAAGACCTTGCTTACCACCTCACCTGGGCCATGACATCATCCCTCCTCTCCCGGAGCCACCTTTATAAACTTTATAAACTCTTTATAAAGCAACTTCTGGTACCTCCTCCATTCCAGTATTCCAGTATTCTATCCTGACACGGAGCAATCCCACAAGGTTGTACCAAGTGGCCCAAGGTCACAGAGCTTGCCAAAGCTAAGACTTGAACCTGACTTTCTGCCAGCAGAGTGCTTTTCCTTGGCCAGCCTCTGAACACAGATAAGCAAACTGGGAGGTGAAGGTGGCATCAGAGCATTGCATTGAGTGATTGCTGCAGCAGTTGGAGAAAGGGACTGTCCTTTCTGCATGCAGCCTTTTTCAGGTGACTTTCTAGTCCTGCTTCTGGATATCCCACCAAAAAGAAGAAAAAAAAAAAAAAAAAAAGCCTGGCAGGTTTCCTGGACTGGCTTACAGACAGGACCAAAAAGACTTTGCAGATAGATTGGCACCTAGGACCAAGAACAGGGATTCTTTCTCACTCCGTTGCTCTTCAGCGACTCCAGGCTCTCTACCCCTTAAAGGTCAGATAAACTTTTAAATTGGGAAGGATGGTAAGAGATAAACTAGTGAAGCAGCCCATCCCTACCCCCAGTTTATAGGGCAGAAAAGTGAGGTTCAGGTCAGCCTGAGTCAAGGCTTACCTGGTCCCCTACACTCAAACCCTCCATTGTTCTGCAGCTGGGCTCCCCAGACACGTACCAAGTCCTACTTCAGGGAGGAGAGTGACTGGCTTTAGCATGTACGGTCTATTAGGTCAAACTGAGGATAAAAAGAGAAGCCCTGATTTGAGGGTCTTAGCTTCTGTCAATCTCACCTCTTTCTCAAGCTTGACATTCACTAAACACCAGATTCTGAAAACTTCCATTTAAAGGAAATCTCTTGACTGATTAGCTCTCTGCTTTATCCTAACCAACTGCCTTTACTGAACACACCCCAGAAAGCGAAAGGTCTCTGGAGAATTGATTGTACAATCCTTGCTCTCCTATTCAGGGGCCCGAGTCTCTGAGAACACCTGGACTGGAATTCCTCTAAATGACCTGGTTTCCACATTGACTGTTCTCAGACCATCCATGAATGTACAACCATGAACAACTTATGGATTTATTGAGGCCAGTCGGATCGGGCAATCTGCAATGTTTGCATTTCATATGAACACTCTCCTGCCACACGTGTTTTGAAAGGGGACCCAGGACCAGCTGCGTTCCCAGTTTGGAAAGGATGTGCTACCTAGGGGTATCTCCTTAGTAGCTGGGGTTGTGGAAATAGCAGGAAAGAGAGGGCTGTGGTGAAGACATCATCTCCAACCTGAAGAACCAAGGGGGATGATTTACAGGCCCGAGAGTCTAGCACCTGATTCAGCAGAAGCCCTTTGCTTTATTGCTCCCTGTGAAATTCAGTCATTCTGGGGGAGGGCCTTTGTCCAGGAAGGGGGAGTTACAGGCTCTGGTTAGGTTAGGATTAAATTGCTGATTTCAGCAAATGAAAACTAATGACCATTGTTGGTCTCCCATTTGCACAGACACCTGCAGAGGCAACTCAGCCTCCCCAGTGAGGGGGTCTTGAAGAGGATGAGGTTTGGGATAAGCTTCCTAGGACGGGGTGTGCTATTCAAATGCTTTTGGGCAAGTGGCCCTTACCTCTAAGACTCTGACATTTCAAAGAGCTAGTTTCTTGCTAGTCCTTATTTTCTTTACTATGGGCCCAGGATAGGAGACAAGGGGTACAAATGAGAAAGCTCAGGTTTCTTAGGAACTCTTACTCTAGGTATCGTATAGGTTTCTGCACAGGTGGCAAATCACTTAACACTGGCCCTGTGCGTGGCTGGCAACTTTCTGAGTTTTGTTTTTGCATAACTTAAAAGTATCTGCACCTCCCTGCAGCTGGCCTGCCACAAAGGTTTTTCCAATCTTTCTTTATTCCCTCCCAGGGAAGAGAGGAAGATGGGTGCTCTTCTAAAGACAGTGTAAATTTTTATCTTCAAGTGTCTCCATCTAAAATGCAAATACAACTTAGGCCAATGCCTCATCAGGCAACACATTAGCCTGGCTTAATAACAATCAACTGAGACCAAAAAATGAGGCTTAGCATCCACAATAATGATATTATCTATCATCTATTGAATAATTACTATGTAGCAGGCACTATGCTAAGCTTTCCACAAAGAAAATGTCTGTCTTTCTTTTTTTTAATCCTCACACAGTTCTGAGGCTAGTATTTCATGTTAAATTCAGAAAAACTCAGCTATGTATCCAGTGTTACACCCTAAAGCAGTGCAGAGCCAGGAGTGCACCCCAGGCAGTGGGGCCAACTCACCCTTTGCTGCAGGTGCTTAGGGTTCACACAAAAATTGGAGATAGGGATCACAAGAGATAGGGGTATTTTGCTTCCCAGGGGAGATGGGGAGGGACAATAGAAAGAATGGCATTGTTGGACAATTCAAGTCCTTAGAGTCACATAGACCCTGTCTTAAATCTCAATGCTGACAAAACCTCCCCAGCTATGTGGGTCTTGGCAACTCACTTGTCTCTGACTGTCGGTTTCCTCATCTGGTAAAGAGGGATCTTGATACCCCTTTTTCATTCACCTGTTCTCAGGCCTCTGCTTGGGGTTGTCTCCCCCTTGCAAACCTCCCAGAGATCTCACCTCCTACCTATTTTACCCTCTTCTGAAAAGCTCATGGTACTTACCTGCTGTGCTTTAGCAGTCACTTGGCTCTCCTCCTTAAAAGCAGGAATGTGTCCTCTCCACCACATTCCCAGAAGGAACAAATGAGTAAACATTGAGGACTAAAACAACATGGAGAGCACAGAAGACAGTCTAGAGAACAGCTCCATGTACCCCCTTACCTCAGGGTAAGGCCCTGTATCACCTTTGGAAGAAAAGAGAGCCATCTAGGACACAGAGATTCAAAAGAGAAATCATGTGTGTATGTGTGAGTGTGTGTGAGTGTATGTGTAGGAGATACACACACACACACACACACACACATATATATTCTATTGGTTCTCTTTCTCTGGAGAACCCTATTACACAAATTTCTCCTCTCCAACTTCTTTTCTCTTTTTCAAATCGCCCCTCCCATGCCCCTAATTATTTCACCTCCACATCATGTACATTCCCTCAACTGTTCTACAAATTAACATGTAGTAGCAATATAATATTTCAGATATTGCTATGTGCCACCCACTGATCCAAACTCTCACGATAACCCTGGGAGGCAGATACTATGATTTTCCCCATTTTGCAGATGGGGAAATTGAGGCACAAAGAGGTTAAGTAACTCTCCCAGGGTTTCCCAGGTGGAGAAGCCTAGAATCAAAACCAGGTTTGAGAATGTTCATGAAAGACAGAGGGGGTGAGGGTAGAGAGAGGGAAAGGGGATGTTGTATGAAGAGAAAAATAAGAATGGACTCCTTTGGTAGATACCCTTTATTCTCATTCTCTCATATATATGCATCTGTTTCTGCCACTCACCACCTAGTGTCAAAATTGTTGGGGACCATGACATTAGGGATGTTCTCGTCACCAAAAAGCAGATTATTACTCCATCTTCCAGGTAAATATCAAGTCCATTCCCTCACCTGGACAGACCTGTGGGTAGTGATGCCCATCTGCCAGCCTATACATGGGTATAGGCATCCTGGAAATAAGTGCAGATATTGAACCTTCTAACACCTGTCTCTCTCATCTCTACATATACATACCCACACACAAACACACACATCCTCCACCTTAGGCCCTGCCACAAACCTCTGTTCTCACCCCCACCATGGAATGGCACAGATCACCCTGTGCCACAGATACCTTCTTCCTGGGCACCTTCCTTAGCTGAACCGGCTTTTGACAACTAGGCAGATATTTTTCAAACCATTTTTGTGTTTTACCGAGCAAAGAAAAAAGATGTTCCTGTCATTGTTCACTGTGCTGTTCCTTCCTCCTATTAGCTCTGCTAAGATGCACCCAAAGAAAAGAAAATACAATTGCATACAATTAGCAATGGAAATTATTAATAGGAGCAAGAGATCCAATCCATTCTACAAGTAATTCTGTAGTGATTTTAGTAATTGATAGTAATTAAACACTAATTAATTCATTTCCTAAGTAATGTATTTACGTTATTTATGGGTATTCACTTTAATTACACTTGTTTGCATTCCTTGGGTTAAGTAATACAAATTTGCTCTCTTTTCTGAAAATGTTTATTTGGGCTTCTTTAAGTCATTGTTTGAGAACATGTGGGAACAAAGACTAATTGCTTTGAATTGCAGCTGAGCACATTGATTTCTCACTTTGGGATGGGAGTTAACAGAAGGTGAGGCTGCTGCCTTCCTCACTTGGGCCTTATCTCCTTACCCTTCGGTTCTGGTCCAGCTGTCTGGCAAACAGTTTATCTGAGTTCATCTCAGAAAAGATCAGAATCTTGGCTATGGGAATAAGTTTCATGTGGACCTCAAATGTCAGGGAATGAAAAATCCTATCTTTGGGCCTCATTTTGGAAGGAGTAAGATGATTCTGGAGGGACACAGCAGGTGTGTGTCTGTTCTTTGGACTGAGTGGTTGTTGCTATTTTAGTTAGACTCCCAGGACAAGAAGTAAAGTGTTAGGGCCACCTGCTCCAGCCTTCCACTGGTGCTCACTGATCTCTATGGATGGCTCCTGCAGCCTGTCTTCAGAAACCACTCTGGGGGGCACACTCCCCAGTATTCCACCTCAGCTGGCTAACACACAGAGATAGGTGAGATCATATCATATGTGTCTTTCTATGCCTGGCTAATTTCATTTGGCATAATATCTTCCAGCTTCATCAATGTTCTCACAAATGGCAGGGTTTCCTTCATTTTTATATCCAACTGTATATATGTACCATGATTTCTTTACTTATTCATCCAGTAATGAACACTTAAGGTGTTTCCATATCTTGGCTACTGTGAAAATGGTACAATGAACCTTTACTACTCTAAGATACTGATTTCATTTACTTCGGATATATACCCAGGAGGGGGATGGATGGGTCCTATGATAATTATAATTTTAATTTTTTGAGGAACCTCAATACTGTTTTCCATGGTGGTTGCAGCAATTTATGTGCAAGCATTCCCTTTTCTCCACTCCCTTGCCAGCTGGTCTTGTCTCCCACCCCCTGTTTTTTTTTTTTTTTTTTTTTTTTTTTTAATAAAGCCACTCTAGCAGATGTGAGATGAAATTCCAATATGGTTGTATTTATATTTCCCAATGATAAATGATATTGAGCACCTTTTCTTGCAAAAAAATGTTTTACCCCAAACTTCTCAGGAGCAAAATTGGTCAGGGATCAATGACAGATCAAACACGTGCAGAAGTAGGATAGAAAACAGATTATGTTAAAGATAAGTTATTTTGACAGCATTGTAATCCTGTATGTCTCCATTGTTCCTTACTACAGTCCTCCCCTTCATCTCAGGAAGAGAAAAACAAGAGAACAGTGATTAGAGCACGAAGGGACAGGAGAGTTGTGGAAGATACTCTCCTCTGAGAAGTTCCAAGACAAATGTCTGCAAGAAGTAAATGGCAATGATAAAAGATGAAATCTCATATATATTCAATTCCTACTTAGGGATTTCCAATAATGCATGATCAGAAGTGTCATTTTTGTCATCATGAAGCAGGAGAAGAGCCAACTGCTGTGAATGAACACAAAATGAGAAGCTGAGACTCTGCAGAAGTCTCTTTGCTCACTTACTGACATTTGCAGCCATCAGGGCCCTGACCCTGAGGCTGCAGCCCCACAGAGGAAGGGAGGGAAAGCACAGAAAGGTGAGGTCAGAGGCGTCCACCCAGAGCTGTCCACCCAGAGCTGTCCAGCAGTGAAAGTGCTGAATCAGCCCTCACCTCTTGCATAGAGGGTCCACTGAAACTACCTACTGCCAGGGCCTGTCTTCTGGAAATTCACCTTTGCAAGGAGGGCAGGAGGTTGTGTAAATAGCCACGCAACCTAATTATTACAGAATCATAACTAGAATTTGCGCTACTAAAAGAGCTCTGATGGGGAATGGGGTGGGTAAAAGTCATGGAAGAATGCCCCAGGCTGGTCCTAGAGGAACATGAACTTGATAGAGACAGCTGGACACCTAAAGGAGAAGAGTGACAGGAATGACCATCATTCTCTCCCGTGGTTGATGGAACCTCTCCTCTATTGGAAGATAACACTTGACTTTAAATTCCCCTGTTAATACTTGATCCCTTTGAAACTCCTTTTATTCTATTAAATAATTCCTGCCCGAATGTCTTTTGAAACTGCAAAATAAAAAATGTCCAACTATCTAGAAGTGAATGTAGCAGTAATATGAATGTGCATCCATTTTAATGAAAATGGTGTGTGTATGTGACTCTGTGCATGTGTATACTGTCTAGAGATACATGGGCATGGATGGTTCAGTTTCACCAGCCTGCAGTACAGGATTTGCATCTGTTAATCAGTTCAGGATTCAGAAAAGGAGACTCTGGTAGAAGAATCCCATTACTAACCAGCAGGCTGTGAAATACTGTACCTGTTACATGCTTGTAAAGAAAAATCTATTTCATTTCCTATGAATGTGCATACACATGTGAGTGCACGCGCGCGCACACACACACACACACACACACACAGCCCATGTGACCCAGGTATACCATGAGGGAAATTAGCTGAAAATTCCTGACATGGTCCCTAAAGGGCAGAGGGGGTAGGGAAGGGGAACCAAGGTTCTTTGAATTTGGTTTTTGTATAAACTGAAATGAGATTTTTAAAACCAGAATGTTGGACATGTTTTGGAATTAAGGAAGGAAAGAAAGGAGAGAGGAAGAGAGGGAGAGAGGGAAGAAAGGAGGAAGAGAGGACTCTGGCAGATGCAGACAAGTGTGAGCTTAGTAAATAGTTATTAAGTGAAAAATAACAATGATGGGAATAAAGTGCACATGACAAATATATAAGTCAAGTCATCTCATCCTCTTCCCTTATCTCATGGAGGAGCGGCATTTAAGTACTGACTGGAGTTCTATCCCTTGAGCCCTCCCTCACTGGGATTTCATTCAGATTATACTTTTATCTAAACTGTAAGAAAATAAAGGTCTGAAAGAGAAATGAAATCAAATGGAATATAAGGGAGGAAAAATGATGGGATATTATTGAGAATTAACTTCATTATCGTATTTATTGCTAATCATGATCCTTTGCCTTGATTTCCTGTCCTCAAATAGATCCTCTTGACATTCAATGTGAGTTGAGTATTGAACTAACTTTAGGTAAGGTGATTCCTAATCCAGAAAAGTAAGTAGAATATAGTCTCTCCTATTTAAAGCAAATAATTCAAATTGGTGATCAAGTACCATGTCCATCATTCAATATATATATGATATTCTGGAACAAGCTAAAAGTTCTGGCCAGCTTTCTGTTCAAAGCGAATTTCATAATCAAGAGCCTAATTACTGAAAGGCTCTCATTGACATAAGCGAGATCTGGGCCAAAGCAAGTGACCAATAATTTCACACCTAATGAAAGACTAGGATCCTAAAATGAAGTCAAATTAGCTGAGCACACCACACAGAATCAAGTAAAGGCTCAGAGCCCAAGTTAAGGATTTAAAGAATCAACATAACAATCAAGAAAATATTCAGTTTAATGTATATCTGCTCCGATTTATCACAAGTCTTTCCCATAAATGACTTTATCCCATTCCTTCCCTACTCCCTGCTCCTACAATTCTTCTCCAAATACTTGAACGTGCATCCAAAGGCATGTGTGTATGAATACCTATGTGTACATACCCCATGCTCTTGCTTGTGTCATGTGAGCATCCCACCTGCACACCAAAACCAGCTAGCTGTTTTGTGTATGCCTGAGTCTTCTCCTTGTATTTGATGTCATTGATTATCCTTCTTCTCCTGGTCACTGAAGAACTACCACCTTCCTGTTGTCTTCCAACTATGTGGAATCAAATGTACTACTTATCTGTATATGTGCACATTTCAATCTAAACAGTGTGTGCACGCTTGTACTAACTGGGAAAAATACACAAATGTGTGTCTCTCTCCTTATTCTCCTTTTTTTTGTTGTTGTTGTTCTTTCTAAATGCAGATAGTTACACCAACCATTCTTTAGTTCTTTTTGTGTGTGTTCTCCCCTAACAACCCATTCACTTGGAAGGCTTTAACTATCTCTCTATAAACACAATGATCAAATTTAACTTCAATCCTGAAATCATTCTCAAGTGTCACTTCTAAATATCCAAAGGCTTGCTGAACTTCTCCATCTAGATGTTTCTACCACTATCTTAAACTTGGTACATCCAAACTGAACTCAACATTCATCCTATACCCCATCAGAAAAATCAATGAGCTGCCCCACCTGCACTCCCTGTGTGTTAGGACACTTCCATCATGTCAGGCTCCAAACCTTCATCCTCCTCCTCCTTCTCCACTACAATAGATTCTCTTCAAATATTGTCAATATGGGCTTCATGACACTTTCTTTATCTACTACTGTCACCTCCATACAGCAGACCCTCATTATATTAGTCAGCTTCCCATTCCTGTAACAAAATACCTGAGGTAAACAATTTAAAAGAGGAAAAATTTATCTCAGATCACAGTTTTAGAGGTTTCTGTCTGTGTTTGTGTGGCCCTGTTGTTTTGGACTTGTGGGAAGGCAGAACAGCATGGTGAAAATGCATGGCAGAAAAGGAAGCAAAGAGACAGTGTAAGGGGCTGCAGTCCCAAGATCCCCTCAAGGGCATGTCCCCAAAGACTGGACTTCCTTCGAATTAAGCACCATCTCCAAAACATTCCACCAGCTCCCAATAATATGGCCTGTTGGAGACAAAGCTTTCCACACATCAGCCTTTTGGGGACATTCAAGCTCCAAACAATAACACTCATTTTTTAACTTTGGGAGGGCTATAATATCCTCTTATACTGCTCTTGAGGCCTCTAGTCTTCTCCATCTCTAGTTCACTTTAAAAATCCCTACCAGTGCCACCTTCCTAAAGCAATGCTCTGACCCTCTACTTACCTGTCTCAAAAACTCATGTCTCCTTTTCACCAGTTCCAAAATTTACATTCCTTAATCTGCAACCAGAGTTCCCACGATCTAACGTGAGCTGACCACATCTCCCATGGATCCCTTCATCAGCCCTGGGTGCATCAGCCCCACTGAACCACAGCCACTCCTCACCACCAGCACTCCTAGCTCACCTTTGTTCCCAGGGCTCACTCAGCCAGAGTGTTCCTTTCCATTTCCACCTGTATAAATGCTCATAATTGCTCACTAATGGGCAGCCTTTCATAGTGACAATGAGCACTGTGTTCAATACACATCTCTTGTTCAAATCTCTCCCTAGAAGTCATACCTGATCTCCAGAGGAAAGCAATGTTTATTTCTCTGATCTCATTTTATCTGTTTCTTTCCTGACCCTTGTTACTTAGAAATTGGGATTAAAGTTACATGGTAGTATCTCATCTCTTCCTGAAAACTGTAAAATTCCTTACAAGCAAAGCCCCTATCTAGGTCTTAAATGACACAGCCTAGTTCCTTCATCACAGAAAGTGATTAATATGTTTGAATTAATAAGTACACATTAATGCTTGCATACATGTGCTTATGCACCTACGTAAATACTCATACCTGCTCACTAAATATGCAGCCATTCATGGTGACAAAAATATGGATCAATCACTTTTAAATCAATCATTTAGTCACACGTTTATATTATAACGTGCTCATGGTGAGAACAGTGCATTTAAAAGTGCAGGCCCACATGCACTTAGGCTGAAAAACAGAAGAACTCTGTATAAATGGGCAATGACTTCCTGTGTGTATTGCAAGTCATTCTAAGCATATATACCTGTGTGAAAGGAAATGAAAACACTGGTGTGGCTCTGAAAATACTAGGCCAGATGAAATTAACTGGCAGGACTGGAAGAGATCCACATGCATTGAATAGATAGATACAAGAGCAAGGATCCAGGCCAACCCAGGCTGCCACTGATGGGGCAAAGACACCAGACCCAAGGATGTGCTCAGAGGGATGAGAACTAAACTTCAGACAATCCCAGAATGGTTCTGTATGAAAAACAGCCACCAAATACAAAGCACACAATGTTGCCATGGCTGACGTGTAGAAGGATCTATGTGTGTGTGTGTGTGTGTTGTGTGTGCATGGGTACAGGGTGGGGAGGAATACAAGAATGAATGAATGAATGAATCCAGGGCACCCTGATAAATTCCCCCAGGGATAAAATCCAAAGCATCTGCTTCTAAGAGATAAACAGAAAGCTCTTCTCCTCAGAGGCATGGCCAGTGGCTGAACACCACGCTAATCTCCTCTGCACCAGGTCCCAAGCACCACGGCAAATGTGTGTCGGAAAAAGAAAGAAAAAGGAAAAAAAAATGGAGGCAAAGGATAGGGAATCTCACTAAAGGCAATAATATGAATTCAAATGCTCTTTGCAGTTTGGATGAAAGCAACCAAAATTGATGTTGTTTCAAAGAGGGTATAGGAGCAAGAGCGAGAAAGAGATTAATTTGGCTGGGTAGATGAAGAGGACTCCATGGCTAACGGGTTGGGGCCAGGCCAGCTGCCAATGAGCATGAGAATGCCACACATTTCCTAAGTGCTGTGTGCCTCCAGCCTCGCAGAGCACTTTCCCGTTTATTGTGTCATTTGATCTCCCAAGCACCGTGGTGAGTTAAGCGGCAGAGAAGCTACTATTCCACCTCCACAGAAGAAGTTAACTGGGACCCAAGAGATCCCCAGACTAGCGTCCATCTCCTTTACACCATATCCAGGGCTCTGGGCCATTGTTTCCCAGGCTTCAATGTAAACATCGCCTGGAGAATGTATCGAAATTCAGATTTCAGCTCCATAAATGTGGATTCGGGTCTGAGCTTCTGCATTTTAAAAATCTCCCAGTTGGACTGGACACTGCCAGGCTGGGCATTGCACAGCTTGACACACCATATCCCTGGGGTGCTGAGTTTGAAAGACTTGTCTCCATAAATGCCAGATTGTAACTTTTTTTTTTGACAGAACATGGTTTAAACAACTAAATGCTTGACCGGAAGTCAGAAATGAATCCTAGTGAGGACTGGGCAGTCTTCAGCTCCAAGACACATGAGGAGGAACCAGAGGATGTCACCCTGTGTTCTATTCAGTGACCCTGGAAGGCCCCAGTCCCTCTCTAGGTCTCTGGTTTTCCATTTATGCAAAATCAATACACATTTCTCTCCTGGCCCCAGCTCTTCCCCAAATGAAGAAGCCCAGGAAGAACTTTTGTTTGGATTTATTTAGCTCTGGTGAAGCCCCCCAAACACTGAGACTACAAAAGGAGCTGTTTGGATCATCACACATGGAAAACTCGACTCCTTGTTTTCCTTCAAGAATCCTAACACACCTATTCACCCTCTTCATCCCCTTTCTAGGCTAAGAACTCAAGCAAGTGTCATTGCTCCGGTCCGTACTGAGAATGAAGGGGTGCACAAGAAGTGCATCTCACCCAGCATCCTGCGACAAGGCGGAGACCAGACGCTAATGCCCTGGCTTCTGCTCCCACAATTTAGTATTCAGAGTACAGCAAAGAACCTGGTTCCCAGGCCTTCCTCCCTGATCAAGCACCACACCTGCGTTCCATCATTTAAGGCATATTCCTTTGGGATTTTAAGTCCTTTTTAGCTTTAAAAATGTCTTTCAACAGCTGTACACATTCCTGGGAGGGCTGCTTAAAACCTTTTGAACTCCAGTCATTTCACCACATTCAGGGAATTTAAATGTTAGATTCTTTGTGACAACCAGCTGGCATGAAGACACTGCGGGAATGCGGAGTGGAAAGGGCACCTGGGATAAGAGATGTCCCCCCAAAGCAGTAATGAGACATTGCCCAAAATGGCCTTTGCCTGCTTCCCAACGTTGCTGAAAGTCAGGCCCGTGTCCATGTTTCCACTGGTACCACCCACAGCCTGCTCTGAGTCCTTAGACTGACCTCAAAACTCAAGTGCCCGCCAAAGCCTCCTCCTTCCATTTGCTCCACCCATACCTGGGTTGAGCTGTTTCAGCTATGGCGAAAGTGTGTGCTGTCTTGAAGGATATGGCTTTGGTCTCAGGGGACTCAGTTCTCCGATTCTGCAGCATGTCAGCCCTGGCCAAGGTCCCTTCATACAGCCTGTCCTCAGTGGGCTTCATTAAGATGATGATGATGATGATGAAGAAAAAGAAGAAGGAGAGGTCCCATCTCCTGACTCCCCTCTCCAGGGCCTGCCACTTCAGCCTCAGAACCAGCTCTAGATGCCCTTCAGAGACTGTAGACCTCCAGGAAAAATTAAATCCTCACCAAACACCCTTTAATTTTATCCACTTGCCTTAATGAAGGTTCCGGTATTAATGACCTCAGAGGCTTTTCGTCTGACAGTTCTGCTGGTAACTAAATCCTGTGCTGTTCCCCCCCACCCCACCTACTCAGCCTGAAATCTCAAGCGTCGCCTCTAATCTTATTTTCTATTTCTGGGCGATATTGCATTAGCACCTTTTTATTTCTCCTGGCATGTTTGACAGTGAGTTCAGGCTAGTGAGAATCATCTCTTTGTGCTGGCAAATGGGGATTGCATCGGTTGTTTTAGAATAATGACTTATACTTAAAATTACCCCCAGGATGTCATAATTGCATGGTTATAGCTTTCTTCTTTGACAAGGTGGAGAGGCAGAGCTGAGGTGGCCTATGGGAAGTTGCTTGGGATGGAGGAGAGAGAGGAATAAACAGATGTGTACCCAGCGCCTCCCCACCCCCAGGAAGCACAAGGACCAGGAACAGAGGCCCAAACTGAAGATTTGCTGTGATCAGGTGGGAAAGAGCCCCTCAATACACATCAGCATGCCCCCACTTGCTCCCGCCTGATCATGCACAGTAGAAATGGGAGAGTGCTACCTCCCCAAGGGTGGCACCATTTTTAGGATCCCGCAAAATCCCCCAAACCATGAATATCACACTTTCTGAGACTCACTACAGTCTCTGGAATTCACAAATGAAACTTGCCTTCGACCCAACTCCTTAAACAAAAGGTCTCTGCTAAAAGACAAGCATTATTTGGGAGGGGTTCATCATTAACATTAATAGTATGAGCTGAGTTAATTTGTGGGTGCTCAAATGCAATTTTTAAGTGTTTTCTTTTAGCAGTGAAATAAACATTCTCATTATCACAGTAAGCTGTGGGTATACCGTGCTGTAGATGGAAATCTGCCTTGGAGCCCTCCACCCTGCACCACCCAAGGTGCTTCCAAAGAGAAGCATGCTGGAACTTTGCTCTGACAGCCATCATTCTGTCTCATCTTCTAGCAGGAGCCTGAGGGGGAGAACTATGGAATTATGAGCTTTGATATCCAGAGACCAGCGACGAAATCTAAAAGGTTTTAAAGGTTTAAAATGCTGCTTCCTGCCAAGGTCAAAGGGGAAGGGCCCGCCACCTGCTGAGATGATGAAGATACTGATCCAAGAGGGAAATGATGTAAGCCAGAAAAGGAGCAGAAATAGGACAGGAGATGAGATAAGCGCACTTGAGGAGGGGGCACATCACACTGAGGGGTCCACAGAGCTAAGTGGATGTAAACATGAACTTGGAGTCAGACCTGGGATCCAATCCCAATGCCATCGCCACCATCATGTTTCCTGGGGCAGATTATTCAGCTTCTCTGTGACTCAGTTTCCTGATTTCCAAAATAAGAAAAATAACAGGATCCAGGCTACAGCGTCTGCAACAACTAAACGTTAGGTGCAGGGGAAGTGCTTAGAACAGTGCATGGCATGGGGTTTGCCTTTTAATAAGCAAATGCAATTAATATTGCTATTTTCAGATAGATTGTGTGGTTTGAACTGATCTGCCCTGCCACCCCTCCAGCCTCCAGATTGCTGTTATCTTGTTCTTCTCCTCTGGAAGATTCTAAAATGCTACATTGAGTCCCTGGGAAGAGAGTCCTGAAAATTCCCAGGGAAGTATGGAAGCTGAATCTGTTGAGTCCCAAGCAGCTGCTGTGAGGTGTGGCTGGGGTAAGTCTGGGCAGGACCTCAGCCTGTATTGTTTGTCTGAAAGGTGAACAGGACCCCAGTGGGGCACTGGGAAGTGAGGTGGGAGTACATGGGAAAAACAATTTTTAAACACGTCTACTTATCTGTGTAATTACTGCTACTGGGCCAAGGCTCAAGGGAGGAGGAACCTTGTAGACCATCTTCTCTTTATGTTTTCCTCTTTGTGGGAAAGACCAGAGACCTCCCCAAGCTTTTTGAAACAAAATTACTTTCTTTTCCTGCAACAGGGCAGACTCAGCCTGCAGGAAGGAGGCTGCATCAGGGCCTGCCAGGATTGCAATTCAGGCTTCAGCAGAAGCAAGTGTACAGCAGGCCATTTTTGAAAGTGACACTAATTAAGATGAGGATTATCGGAAAAGCAAATCTCCTTCAACTCCTTGGTTAAAACACTGTATGCTCCCTCGGTGACCTCTGTATGTGCACGTGGGCTTTGGCAGCCACTTGTGCTGTGGCAGCACCCCCCATGATCCCCTCTCCCCATCCTAGGTCTGTCACTCCAGCTAATCTGTCACCTGGGGGCCTGACTCAGGTTTCACCTGGTTACACATCTGGCAGAGCGATTGCAGTCAGCACCAGGGAGGGAGGCAGAAAGGCTGTGTGATCTCAGGCAAGGACCTGGAAAACACAAAGTTAAGGCTGGCTTTATTATCTGCAAGTCAGGCCCCCTAACCTCATTGTCCTTGACTGCTGTAACAACCATGATACTGACCTTACAAGCTGGTAATGGATAGAAGAATTATGGTAGTGGATACAAGAAAACCTTTAACCCCAAAGCATTGCACAGATGTAATTACAAGAAGACACAGGAGACTCAGGAGGGGAAAGTCCATCCACCCAGGAACACCATCATGCCCAGTGAAAGTCTTGGTACAGGTGTTGCTGGGGGCAGGGAGGCAGGGGGGGCTTCTATCTAACATGGAGGTCAAGGTCACTCTGACCTCTAGTGACAGCTATACAACTGTGATACTCAAGAGAACACCAGATCAGGCCCTTCAGTCCGTCTCATTTTTTTTTTTAAATTATTGTAGTTGACACATAAAAATTGTAGTTATTTATGAGGCACTGCATGGTATCCCAGTGCATGTATACATTGGGTAGCATCCTAATGGGGATGAGCATATCTGGTTCTCAAACATTCATCATTTCTTTCTGTTGAATACATTCAAAATCCTTTCTTCTGGCTTTTTTGAAACACATGACACCTTATCATGATCTCTCTTCCCCTTATTGTGTGATAGCACACCAGAACTTATTTCTCCTGTTATTGTAGCTTAGTTGCTGTTGACCAACCTTCCCCATATCCCCCTCACCCTACTTTCCCCGGCTTTCTAGAAACTACCATTTTACTCTCAACTTCTGTGAGATCAGCTTTGTGAGCTCCCACATGCGGTCATGTGGTACTTGTCTTTCTCTGCCTGGTTTATTTCATGAAACATAATGACCATGAGGACAGTGTCCCTGTAGAGAGTCCCCTAAGCCCTGTTCCTATGTGACAATGCCCTGCTGACTCCAGTCCATAGGAAGCTCTACCTTCCTCCCCAAAGTGTGTCACCAGCATACTGTTACTTTCCTTTCTCACATATAGCTGTGTTGTCCTTTGTTGTACACAGAAAAATCTTGGGGACTCTCTGCTGGACCTCATATACTTATGTATGGATGAGCGCCTTTGCAGCCCTTAGCCAATGGCCTGGTGCACATAACAGGCTAAAATGCAGATACTAGCCCCCTTGTTTAAACCGTGTTGACCCTCTTTGTCTCCATACCTGTATGTGAGGACTCCCTGGCTTCTTCTCTCCTGTGATCTTTCTCTCTGACTACCTGCATTCAGAAGCTTACAGAAACCCTGATCTCATCTCTCTACCGGGTTGCTTCATTCACCACAAAGGCCAGGCTAGGGGTGGGGACAAGGCCCCACACAGGCATAGAGGTCCTTGATGAAAAGAAATGATACCTTTCCTCACCCATTCACACCCACTGGAGAAGGGACAGGACCAAGTTTTGCAGCATAAACTTTTGAAGGGGTTGTCCTAAAAACACACATCAGCGGGTCATTAAAACTGGGTTGTCATGCTCTTTGAGCTCTCATTCTCTTTGTCTCTCTAGGCTTTAGCTTCTTCATCTATAAATAGAAGGCACTGGACCAGGGGATCCCTGAAGATCCCCACTCCTCACCTCAAGTACAGCCCACACTAAGGGAACAGCAAGGGGAAGACTCAGACCAGACAGCAGGCTTCAGTTCTGCAGAACCCTCCATCCCAGCCCTTCCTGTGGACCAGAATAGCTTGGGTAGCAGTGAAGGTGTGCCTCTGACCCAGCAATTAGAACCGAATCCCCTAAGCCACCGCTCTGGGAGGAGGAGGAGCCCCTGCCCTCGTGCCCCAGTCAACAAAAGACCAGACCAATCAGTGTTTTGCTCACTGCTTTACTCACACACCCTTGGTTGTGTGTCAGTTACACCTCAGTAACACTGCTAAACTCTGAAAAAAACAGGGTTTCTAAAGTTGTGCTAAACAGAGCGTCTACTTAGCCCCTGTCATTTTGCAATATCATTTTGCTCTTTATACTCGGGCCAGAGAAAGAAGGGGATTATGCAAGAGGATTTGTCTGTGCCCTATTATCTCGCTTTTTATGGTTGTGAAATAAATTCTATGTTATTCTCAAAAAAAAAAAAAGAATTTTTTTAAAGGGGTAAGTCCTTTCAGGGTAGCAGCTAGTGTTCAAATCCAGGCTTTGCCTCTTTCAAACTGTATGATTTGGGACAGGTAATAATTACCCTGATCCTCAATTTACTCATTTGTAAAATGGAGGACATTTATACCTGTCAAATACCATCATTGTGAAGACTAAGCAATACTCTTGGCCATTGGCATATTTTTAAGTGCTCAATAAATGGTAGTTTCAGGATAAACAGAGGGACCAAATTACATATGGAAGTCAGATCAGGGCCACTTTGAGTTTTAAACTACTGAGGTCCAGTTGGCCCTTGTGAAAAATTTTAGATCTTTTCTTTTTTAATGGAAGACATCTCAGAAATTATCCTTTAGGATCCAAAATTGTGAGGGATTACAAGTTAGTTTCCAAATCTAGCTAAACTGGCTCTTCATCTAATATCCCAGAACTTCCTAGGGTTCCTTTCTTCCCCCTCATATAAGCTCTTGCCCCATTTTTTTTAAAGTAGGACCTTACACCCTGCTTCTCTCCCAGACCCCAGCTCCAGGTTGAGAACCCTTATTTCCGGAGAATATGCACAGTCTGTTTCTTGGCATCTTAGAGCTGTGTCATGCCACTCTTGAGACGGCAATTTCTTTTCTGTTGTTCTGTTGAATACATTTTTAAAGAAGATTCCCTTGGCCGCCGCCGCCTTGCTTTTCTTTGTGGTTAGATGCAATGACTAGAATCTTATACGTCCTTACAAGTCAATTTTCCTTTAATGATGATTTCACCTGCTCTGAAGCTTCTCGGAAGGAAGGTTCACGCACCCAGGGTCTCGGCTTGAAGCTTTCAGTGGGCTGAGGCAGCTGTGCTATAGGCAGTTGCACCTGTTTTGAATGTCATCAATGTAATGCTAATATGCAAAGCCATTTGTGATGCAGGAAACCGGAACCAACAGTGAAAGAAACTGCGTTTAGGATTATAAATCACTTCCCCATCAGCCCTGGAGCTTTCTTTGGGATTCTGTTGAAGAGTTTCTGCAGGCAATGGGACCCTGCAACTTTCCCTTACTGACTTCTGTTTCCTGGAAGAAAGGTCCAGAGGTACATTGTTAAGTCTGAGCAAGAAGAAATTGGAGGGGGTGAAAGTGAAATAGAAGTTGTAGGTAGAAGGGGAAAGGGAGGAAGAGAGGGCACGCATCAGGCTAAAGGTCCCAGAGAAACTTGCAAAGATCTGCTCCTAAGTCCATAGTTGACAGCATCGGCAGGGGGTTTAATGGAGAGTTCAGGAAGGGCTGCTCCACCTCTGACCAAGAAGGACACCAGTAGGGCTTATCAGAAGCTACAGTCTATAATCCTCACCCAACATGTCAAAACAGTGTTTTTGCCACTTTCAATCAACCTACTTCCATTAGCAAAATATGAAGTGTAAAAAGATCAGGGTCCTAGAGAAATAGGGAAAGCCTGTCTAGTTCAGAAACTGAGTTTCTTAATTTCTGTGGTCCTTCTGAAATGCAGGCAGGACAGGGCTGGCTGTCTTAGCTACCACATCTTTAAAATGGATCCAAACTATTTTATGAGGTTCTAATCTCTTGGATGAGAGATTTACTATTTTTTAATGCAGGGTCCACCTCCTCTCTTTTTCTCAAAGTGCATGTAGCTGGACACAGCAAGAAACAATATATAACCATGGGACAAAGCTCTGAAGACAACCATCCTCTAATGTCATTTAAGCCACATGCTTGCCACAATTTGAAATAAGTTTGCAATTAGGCTAGAATCCTTCAGGCCAATGCACAGAGTTCATACTGGGTTTGGCAGAGCTGGGAACTCAGGATTTTCTAGAAAGTTGGCAGAGAAGATTTGGATCGGGGGTGACAGGACAACATGGTAGAAGGTAGGCATGAAGAAAGGTCACCCCGCATCCAAGCTGCTCCTATGGCAAGGGTTAAAGTGCAGGTTGCTACAGATTATCAGCTCCATGGGATAGAGAAGTTGGACCATCTGCCACAAGCAAGACATCCGTTGCCATCTCATCCATGGAGATCTTTTGTGGCCATAAAAAGCTAAATAATAGCACAGGTGGCGCATCTCTAATACAAGTCACTAGTACCTTGAGGGCAGCAGAATTTGAAGGCAAGGAGAACTAATTCTAGGGTTGGGCACAGAGAAGATGACACTTGATCCAAAACAAGAGGAATTGGAGTGGAAATAGAAGGGAGAATGGATTGAACATGTGTGAGGAGGAGCGTCAAGGCACAAGGGCAGGTTGCCAAACGTGCAGCGGAGTTACCATGGAACACAAAATTAAGAAACTCCAGACAGGGGTCTCATCCCTGTGTACCTGAAACACAGAGAGTGGGGGTAGACAGGGCGATCCACTCAAAGATTGTCCACCTAAACCTGCAGGGTCTATTCTTCCAGAAACAAATAATTTATTTTTATTATTATTATTATTACAGGGATAAAACCCAGGGCCTTGTGCATGGTAGGCAAGCATTCTACCAGTGAACTAAATCCCCAGCACCTCCCCCATTTTATTGTTTTTGTTTGTTTGTTTGTTTGTTTCCTTTTATAGTGCTGGGGAATCAAACCTTCAAGCAAACTATTTTAATCAACACTAGAGGGGGTTAGTTGCCAGCATGTGAACCCACAGGTGTCTGGGGTAGGGTAGTCCTAGCCCTGTGAACTCTCACACTGACTTGTGAATGTGTTTGGTGACATTTGAGTCCATTCTGTCCTAAGAATAACAATTAGAATCACCCAGAACTGTTCAGTGGCACAACTCTATAATCCCAGCTGGTTGAAAGGTGAAGGCAAGGGGATTGCAAGTTCAAGTCCAGCCTCAACAGCAACTTAGCAAGAGCCCATCTTAAACATTACAAATGAATCACCCAGAAAGTCTGTGTGTGAATATTTCCTACTCTTGTTCCAAGTATAACCATTTTTAAAGCTGCAATAGAACTCTAGTCCCTCTAGATTTCCTGGGGAGAAAATACAGTTATTTACTTATTGGCTTTATTAAAAATGCACCCATTACCTGAATGCCTCTAGGCAACAGCACAAAAATATATTTTTAAAAAGATGAGAATTCAATTAGGCAGAGATGCAGATGCACCTCCAGCAATAGGCCAACTGAGCTGTCCCCTGAAAGATGGATGGGAGCCCAGACACGAGGTATCCTTGCCTGCAGGTCCATAGATTCAGGCTCCCTGAGTCAGGAGGGAAAGTACTGTGGATATGTAGGTATCCATCACCTGGCTTCCCACCCCGCCTGTTCTGTCCCATTCCAGAATGGGGCTTTTGCAATGGCACTCAGACTGAGCCTGGGTCTATGATGAGGCCAGGAAGGGATGCACTATCTCGGGTAGCTGAAGCAGAATCATTCAGGTAGGATGTTGGAAACACTATTAATGAGCTGCCTTATGTACTATTTTGGATTCATGCACAACCACCATCTGAAACAGTTTTGTGATTAGGTTGTGACTATTCTAGCAGAAGCCTTGGGTGGTGGTAGTGATCTTTCTGAAACTCAAATCTGATGATGTCACTCCCTACTAAGAATATTCATGGGCCCGCAATGCTTTAGGATCCAGATCATCCCTCCTTAACGTGGGCTAGGTAGCACACTGAAATAAGACTTGAGCCAACTTTCTTTGTATCCCCACCCCATTCCCACTCCGGTTGCACATGATAATCTGCAATTCCTCAAACTGTGCTGACCTAGTCCACATCGCCAGGTCTTTAAAACATGTCTTCTATCTGGAATGTCTGGAACATCCACAGTTGTATCCTACCTTCTGCAGCAGGGTTATTTCTGTTCATCCTCCAAGTCAGTACAGGTGACATCTGTCCTGGAAGATGTATCCGGTCTTCCATTCTGGGACAAGTGCTTCCCAAGTCCTGAAGAGCCTGATCACATATTATATTGCAAATCTTTGTTGACACGTCTGTCTCTCTAGCCAGATGAGAGTCACTGAACCACTTTGTCATTCCAGGCAGGATTCTCCCTGCCTAGCAAGAGAGCATCAAAGCAGACAAAAGCCAAGTGTCCAACCAGGCTCTGAACCTTAAGTTCTTGAAACCTTGGACTTTCCTATACAAGAAATACTATAGTAGTACCATTTCCATTAAAGTTGTTTTTAATCA
Source organism: Marmota flaviventris (assembly GCF_047511675.1). Classification (NCBI taxonomy): domain Eukaryota; kingdom Metazoa; phylum Chordata; class Mammalia; order Rodentia; family Sciuridae; genus Marmota; species Marmota flaviventris. Next base: position 111,488,676 of record NC_092506.1, on the reverse strand, counting down.
TGAGGGTGAAATAAAGCACACAGACAGCCCAGCTCAGTGTGTCTTATACATGTTCATGGTTAACCAAACCAAGGGAACAGGGAACAGAGAGGCAATGTATGTCACTAACATTTTCTAAAGAGACTGGAGTCATAAAAGTGGACTCCCTTGTCCAGAGTTGCCCAACAGGTAAGGAAGTAGAACTGGAATACATGCCTGAGCTTGACTGGCTCCAAAGCCCCCTGATCTTCAGTGCCATGGAGGGCTCTGGAAAAAAGAGACCCCATTTCATGGCTGGTCTCCTCCCAGATGGCAAATTCAAAGGAAAGTGATTTCCCTACAGAACAATGCAGACTTCTGGGTTTTTCTTGGCTGAAGCATTCAGCAAACCTTCTTCACCCTGATCCTCGAGGGCAGTGATTCCAAAAAAGTTGGTAGAGATGTGTTTGTTTATGTTCAAGAAACAAAGTAGTTCACTGGAATGAGCAATGGACTGGAAGTCCACTACTAGATGAAAAGTGTCATCAAACCAGCTCCTTCCTAACTCTTCCTTTTCTCCTTCATAAAACATAGATTCAGAAATAAATCATTTCTGTGGTCCATCTGTAAACCTTTGTGCTACACATGGAACAAATGAACTAATGCACCCCAAGGCCAAATTGGTCTTGAATTGCCCACTGTTTTACAGGACACACTTCTGCTTCCCTCCATGTTTGTGGATAAGCAAGAGACAGGAGTACATTGCTGCTCTCCACCAAGGTGAGGTCAGCCACAGGGACACTACAGTTGTGTCTAACAAAGATGGTTCAAGCCTTCCCATGCTCCACCACTCTCCTGAGGAGAGAGAGGGAAGCAGTGCAGGATACAGAGCCTGCACCCTGTTCAGAAGCCAGCCCACTCTGCCCTCAGGCCCAGGGAGAAGCTTATGGGGAGGAGGAAATACATGAAAGAGTTGGGATCTGCTCATCAGACACTGCAAGAGACTGATTTGCCTGCAATCCTAGCAATTGCTACTAAGAGACCATTCTCCACCCGGGATAGCAGCTGTGTTTGCATTAACTGTCTAGGGTGTTCTGCCCTCCCCAGAGGCTCCTGTGCACGCTTGGCCCCATGGCTCAGCACAGAGAGGGCTTTGCTTTCAAGGAAAGGAGCATGTTTACCATCTATATGATCACGCTACTGGGAGACTGAGACTTGCCCAGCTTTGCAGCAGCTGCCTGTCATAAACTTTTCTCTGTCTGAACCAGATCCCAGAGAGCCATTAGATAATCCTCCCCAGTTATCACGTGGCTAGAGTCAGGAAGCAACCATGAAGATGTTATCTTCACCATAAATTGCTTTTTATTTACCCAAGAGAGTGCCCAAGAGGTAGCCAGCATGATCATAGCTAGGTTCAAATGATGCTCAGCCTGCTTCATGTTAACACCTATCCCATAGGTTTGCTGTGGAGAGTAAGTGACTTAATACCAGCAAAGCCCAGAAAACAGTGTCTGGCACATAACAAACTAGATACAAGCATTAGTTGTTAATTTGATTCATTCAACGCTTCCAGCATTTAGGGAACAGCTACTAAATGCCAGGAACCACACCAGACCCTGAAGATAGATAGAACAGTAGATAAGGTGGGCCTGCTTTCCCGCTGCCCTCAAGGAGCTTAGAGTCTGTGCAGAATGCAGGGGCATTCCTGGGGACTTTCTCCAGGGCATGGAATCTGTCCAATGATCAGCAGTCCTTCAAATCTCCGCTTGCCAAGGAGGTGGGTGAGAAAGTCAGCTTCAACTGTCCTGCCACCTGAGAGGCAGGGTAGAGCCCTGCCCTCTGAACCTCCCTCTGAACCTCCCCTGGGAGGTGTCAAAGCTTGTCCCTGAGACGGAAAATCTGTCCCATTTTATTTAATTTCAATTCCATATTTATCTACTGAAGAACTTGCCTTTTTGCCTGAGCCGCCTGATTCCATTTCCTAGCAAGGCCTTTCCAAATAGATTAAACCTCAATAAAATTACACTGAGATAAGGACACCATGGTCACCCTCAATCACCCTTGGCACCCCACAAGACCTTGTTGTTAGGTGGTTACTAAATGCTACACAGCTGGTCTCCTCTGGTGGCTAAAACAGTTCACCCTATTCTTCTCATCAGATGCGGGGCAGAGCCACTCGACACTCACAGGTGAATGACCCCAACAGGAGCACCCAATTCTGAAATGGTCTTAAGAAAACCTAAATTTCCCTCAGGAATTGATTTTAATTGATCTATCATTCAGCAGATATTGAGTACATAGTATATGCTAGGCACTAGGGGTAAAAAAATAATAAGAAACATCTCTTCATTGAAGGAGTTCACAATCCTTTAGGGAAGACAAATATAGATAGCTTTCAATACAGTTGGATGAGTTTGATAATAGAAATATGCATCCAGTGGCTTCTTACCACGGGGTAATTTGTTTAAAATGTTATTCCATTGCTGGCAGGCTTTTTATCCTCAACAATTGCTACTCCCCTCTTCTCATCAATTCTCTGGCAGTTCCCTGGGTATACCATGTTGATTAATTTCTCTACCTGATATGCCCTTCCCTCCTGCTCTGTGTCCGTCTCCATCTGGTAAACTCCTATTCATCCTTTAAAACCCTTTCAAATTGTCCCAATTCTTTTAAGCATTTCCTTTTCTATACCATTGCCCTAATTTTTCCTGTTTCTATTTTTATACATATTTTCTATCATCCAATAAATTATCTGTGTATCCATATCCTTTGCTAGACCTCATGTTTCTTTAGGGCACAACATAATGCCTAACCTATACTAGGTTCTCTTAGTAAATGTTCACTGAACTGAACCATATATAAATATTCAATAGTAGGTGGAGCGGGTTATCTCAGTGGTTGAATGCTTGCCTAGCATGTGTGAGTCCCTGGATTCAATCCTAGTGCTGACAAATAAATAAATAAATAAATAGGATTCAATAGTACTACTATGACCATCAATAATAACTACTGTTTTTGAGAATTCTTAGACACAAGGCATTATGATGAGTTCTTCATATATATTTCCACGATTTTTCCCTCAAAGCAACTTTGAACACAGGAACTATCATAGAAGACTACATTGGTATAAATTATTACTTTCCTCCCTCTGTGTGTGTCTGAGTCTTTATGTATCTCTCTGTCTCTCATACACACACACACACACACACACACACACAATTCTATGAGCCATCTTAGAACTTCATTTGCTATTTTTAGGGGTTGATAATCTGACTTAGAGATCTCATTTCTATATTCCCACCGTGCCCTGTATATGTCCACATAAGTGCACACCAATCTAGCATAACTATTGATTTGGTTGTTTGTTTCCTTCTTTAGAACTGTAAATTCCTTGAAGTCAGGCATGCCTCACCCATTTTTTTTTATTCCAAATAACTCATGCTGCCTAGAGAGCAGTAAATGTTCAATGAATATTTATGGGGGAAAAATGGAAGAGGGAGGGAAGGAAGAAAGAGGGTAGGGAGGAAGGGAGGGGAGGAAGGCTATATCCACCATAGTCCAGGTGGGTTATTTAGATAGACGATATCATTCCTTTTAAAACCCCAATACCCTTCAGTCAAGCAAAGCAGAAACAAGATGATCAGGGAGTATACCGGCATCTTTGGAATTACTGAATTAGCTAATCAACTGCTACATGTTGAGCATCCTAGAGAGAAAATAAAGGGATATTGGTGAAGTAAATGGCCTGTAGATTCTCAATTGACTTTATTGCTAGCCTGCTACTTTAACCCTTGGACCCAACACTTGCCAAAGATAGCTCCACTGACCTCACACATTCTCTCTTTCTCCATGCATGCAAAAGTGGGCAGGGCCTATGGAAATTGTGTGAGCATTCATTTAGCTATATCTCTTGCTAGCAATCTTGAGTCAGGTTTTCTATCTAGAATAGCTTTCTACATAGAGCCCTGTCCTTTAGGAGCTCATAGTTTACAGCAAGCAATTGTACCACTGTCTTTATGCATCCTACAACCCAGACAAGTCCAAAGTCAGCACATCAGTGGTGCTAACTCTGTGTGCTCAACTAGCCTAGATAGCTTCTAAATCTACTTAAGGAGCAAGGAAAGGGAAAGAATAAACACCTGAAATTGAATTGGCCTGTGACTTTAGCCTATGAATTGAAGTGACTTTGAGAGGAAAACAAAAAACAAAAAACGCTATGCATAGAAAATAAATGCAAAATATTCCCACATTATTTTTTCCTGCAACTTATTTAACGAGCATTTATCTGTGGCAAATGCCTTTCCAAAGAAAATCTCCAGATTTATTAGAAGCTACCTATGGCCCAAAGCAACACCCTGCAGTCCCTCCTACCCATAATTTGCTTTCTGACTTGTAGACAGTCTCCTGCAGATTCCATGGTAGAAGGAAGTGGCCACAGGACAGAACCCATCTTTCTCCTAAGACAGAGCAAAGGGTGAGTGGTGCTCAGAAGTCCCCATAGATGAGGATACTCAAAGGGCTGTCAGTCTTCCCTAGATCATTCTCCATCTTCCCCAGTGAAATGGGTACATCACTCTCCTCCCAGTACCCATGGTCCCTGTGAGACGGTTACTTAAGGTCAGTCTTGTCACCAAAAGGTCACCCTGCTGACTCTGCTGGCAGTGGTTTAAGAGGATGAGCCAGAGACTCCCAGTCAGCAGAAGAAAATCCAGCTCCTTGCGGGTAGAAGCAGTCACTCCCCCCAGCCAGAGCCTGCAGCTTCCTTTATCCTTCACCCCTCCTCACCCCCTGACTTCCCACACACCTGTGGCTGCAAGGCCCCAGGCAGGCATTAGGTTGTCACATCATAGCATGATGCCCAAAGTGAGCCCCGCCCACCAAGGCTCTCAGACAGCGGGAAGGCGATTATAACCTGTAATTTCTCATCTCGGTTAGCAGGTGACAGGCTCCCATAACATGGCATCCATATGGCGTCACCCCTTCTGTTGAGCACAATTTTAGGGCAAGATTCATACCGCTTCTCTCTGTGCTCAAAATAGATGCCCAAAATTGGGATAGAATTTACATAAGTTGGCTGAAGAGACTGTGTTCAATTAAAAAGCTTTTGTTGCCAAGGAATTTTTTTAGTTGATACATATGCTCCTTTATTGCGGTCCTAAACGGGGAAAGATTTTGGTTCTCTCTATTTCTTTCTCTCTCACCCCCCTGCCCTTTCCTTCTCCTTCTTTACTTCCCACCCTTAATAAATAAGAATGGGGATGGGTGTCTGTCCTGAAGGGCAAATGAGAAACAATGGGGAAGCGCACCAGATGGAAATAACAGGGACTCTGGCCCACGAGATCCAGAAGCCAGTAGTGCCCTCTCACCTAGCCAGGGCAAGCCAAAAATGATCTTTTCCATGTGTATTCTGGGCTCTGCCCCAGAGAGAATGGGTTGTCCCACTTTGCAGTTATCATAAATTCAGTTTCCAGTTGTACTGAAGCATGCATTTAAAAATACAAAACATGTTTTGTTTAAATCATGAAATAATACTGTTCCTGAGCAAAAATTGGGGAAACAGAAAAGCATAAAGGAAGGGAAAATTCACGGGTAATTTTACCATTCAGAGAACTCTTCACATCTGAGTATTTTCTTCCAGCCTTTACTATAGCTATGTATATTCACACAAATTTGGGATTATAACATATAAATACTTCTGCATCTTAACATTTTTTGTATCATAATTCCCTGAGCATTTTTCTCTATCCAGTACATTTCAGGAACATCATTTTTAATGGCCATGCTATAAGGTATTTAACCATTTCTCTATATTGGATATTTGCTATTTCCAACTATATTGCCATTCTATATAAATATCACTGCAATCAACAGCCTTGAATCCTTGCATGCACCTTGGATTACCTCTTCAGGAACAATTTGCATGTGTTGTGATTCCAAGTGTATATTCCCTAGCGAAGACAAGTCACCCTCAGCTTTTCACATGCTTTGGGAACGGTTCATCTTATGATTATTGCATGCATTTTTTACAATGCGTTTAGCACCAGAAATGAAATCAGTGTTAAAGAACATAATTTGGTAGTTGAGTATTTTCCTGTGGAAACTTAAATAACCCTGGATTGGGCAGCTGCTATTTTTTTCCTGCTCAGCATCCACCCCCCTCCATTCCCCTTCTTTCCTGCATAAGAGTATATACCTGCTCCCACTCTCGATTCTTGGGGTTCAAGTTGGTGGGCAGAGTTTATGACCTTTGGATTCAAGAGTAGCCAATCAGATTCACAGTGGAAGGCAGTTCTGGAATTTCTGTCCAAATTACTAGGAAAGAGGTTGTCTTTTTCCTCTGAGATGACTGAGCAGGTAGAACATAAGTCTAAGAATGTTGGAAATAATCTCTTTTCCCACATGGGAAGAGTCGACCCAAGAATCCAATCGACATGGAAAGAAAGCCAAGCTAAGACAATGGATTCCTGACAACATTTATAAACTCTGTTCTCCTGAACCCCAAACTAGCAAAACTACCCCCACAGAGTCTGCGGTTATGTGAACTATGAAATCCCCTTTGTTAGTTAAAATTATTGGAATTAGATTTTCATTTGGTACAACATAAAACTGCCAGCTAACATAGTCCACACCAAGGGTCAGAGTGTGGGTTCATAGCATCTATGTCCTCTATAAATAATCTGGTGATGAACTATATGATTATAAAACCTCTGCAGTGGGTTGGGTTCTCTGCTAAAATCTACTGGTGAAATCCAGCAAGACCAGCTCCAGGCATCTAGAGGTTGAGAGTGTGGTAAGGTTATGGGGAAAGAAGACAATATGAGCTGGGGAGAGAATGCAGAGCCATGAGAAAGGAATCACTGGATGATTCAAAGGATGTGCCCATCACATCTAACTGAAAAGAGTAAGAATCACTTTGTTATAGTGGAATTTAATTTGAGCTTGAAACCTTGACAGAATTGTCATGAGTGGAGATAGAGAAAGAGGATCCTTGCCAACTAAACACAGCAGGAGCAAAAGGGCAGAACGTAGAAAGCTCTAGTGTAGGTTAGGGTGCGTATGGAGACTCACAGGGGATCCTCTCCCATGCAAAGTGTCAGAAGCCATTAACTGAAGAGGGAGCTAACCACTGCCTGTAGCACGGTAATTATAGGATTATAATTGTCTTGAATTACATCTTACAATGTTGTATTGAAACTATTGTCTCACCTACTTAACTGAAGGCTCCTTGAGTCTGGACATAGCCTTTACTGCATACCCCAAGCTCTTGGCATATTGCCCTTGTATTCTTTAGATGGTCCCAAAATCTCATTGGCCAAAAATAGCTTAAAGCTAATTGCAATGTTAGACTGAACAAAGTCAACAGTCAGAGATAACATCCTCTCCTGGTGTCAGTGCGTTTCCTTGGAAGTAGGGCAGGAAAGCAAGCATATAAGTTGCCTGAAACCACCAAATGCTCTGCAGCTCTGATAACTGGCTGCCTTTTATTTTCCTATATGACATTCTTGACACACCACGCAAGACTCAACAGCTACTTTGCTTGTAAATAAGGACTCAGCACCTATTTGGTGAATTGCATTAATAAGCTGTGGACTTTGTTGCTTTATTTCTTCAAGCTATCGACACTCTCCCCACCCCTGCTCAGATGTTCCCAGTGCGGATGGTTTAGTATATGACCGAGTGCAAAGCCGACTGGTGAGTTTTCCTAGCAGAATCATCTAGCCCAGGGTTTCCCAACTATTCCTGAACATAAGAGTCATCTGGGGTGCTTGGTATACAATTAGATTACTAGTCTCTCCTTTGGAAATCTTGATTCAGGAGGCTCAGATTGGAGCCTAGAAACCAGAGTTCAAAGGAGGCACCTGAAATGATGCTCTGGGTAAGTTTAGAAGAATCTGTGACTCTACAGAGCGACCCTCACTGCAACGTGTTAATTAACCAGCATCATAAGCAACTATTTAACATGTAGAAAAGTAGTTTTGTAAAGTAGAAAGGACGCTGTCAAGGGAATTAGCTATCATAGACTCAGATCCTACCTCAAAAACTTGCCAGCTGAGTGACTTTGAACAAATTATGTAAACTCCTTGAACTTGTACTTCTGCCTTAGTAAAATAAGGAAGGTACTACTTGCCCCTTTCCCTCCAAGGAACCTAATTAGATGGTGTGTGTTAAAGTGTGCCATCTATGGAAGGGATTTCTTGGCTGTGAGCAAAAGCCATTTGATGATCCGCTTGATGGAGGAGAAAGGCCTTGTGACAGTCGCCACTGATTTGTAAATATCAGCTCTACAAAACTGCTCATTGCTCGATTATCCTATTGGTGCCAACACACCAGAGCTGGAAGGTCATCTCAATGAAAAACAATTAGCATTTATAGAACACTTGTTCATCTGCATCAGGCCTAACTCAAGATTAATTATTCAGACCCATCAATTTGATCTTCACAACAACATGATGAGGTAAGTATGCTTTTATTGCCATTTTGTGGTTGGGGAAAATTGAGATATAAGGAAGGTCTAGCTAAGTGACCTACACAAGTTATAACAGAGGCCTGGTTAAAGGAGCTAAAAAAGGTCACACAGGTGTAAAGGAGCAGAGTTAAGCTTTGAACCCTGACAAACTGGCACCAGAGCCCCCATTTCTGATCCATAAATCACATGATTTCTCAAGGTGCTAAGCAGTCCCCACAATGACAGGCAGAACATCCAATGTGTCCAGTTGTTTATTTCATTTCTCTTATATGAAAATACAAAACCTGGTAGCTTCCTTTAGACCATAGATTGGTAGCCATTTACCTTCTTTGGAGTTCAGCGCTATCCCAAGTGCCTCTTCATAGTCATTATGGAATATTGGAGCCTGATGGAGTGTTGGCAGATATTCTGCCTATGAGCCTCAAGCTAGAAACCCATAAAAATGTGCCCCACAAACTTGAAGTGCAAATGAGAGCACCTGCATTTAAGAAAGGCACATGCTAGGAGCTTTGGCATTGTCTACACCTGGTCATTTGATATAATCCCCAAGACACTTGGGTTTGCTTCTTCAATCCAATCCCATTCCTCTCAAGAGAAAATGAACAGCCCAAACCAATGAAATAGATCCCCCAAGTTCAAAGCAAACTAAGGACAGAGTCTGTTCTAGATCCCACCTTTCAGACCAGTACTGTTGGAAGCCACAATGCGGAGGCACCTCAGTAGCATCCTGACAGTAGCACCTCAGTAGCATCCTGACAGTCCCGCACAACACAATGCAAAAGCACAGCTAGGACAGTGCAAGCCAGGCACAGTGATGCACGTGTATAATCCCAGCAACTCCAGAGGCCGAGACAGGAGCATCATCGCACTATGTAGCTCTGTAGTAAAGAGCCCTTGGGTACAATCCCCAGGATTGCAAAAATCAAACCAACAAAGGGGACAGTGTAAAAAGGGTTGGAGACAGGGGCCACTTTACAACCCCTCCAAGTGCACTTTCCCTATGCTCAGAGCCCAGAGGGCAGCTCCTCTGCCTGAACATCACCCACTAGTTACAGCGGCACAGCCACCGTGTCACCACTGTTTGTCACAGTACCTGGAAAGTGGGAGCACATGGGAAAGGCCACCATTCTCCCAACAAGGCAGGACAGGCCAGGCTGCCAATGCAATTGTGGCATTTTAATTGAAGTCAGCAAAGAAGAATAGAGGAGACTGGCTGCTTTCTTTCTGGCCCTGGGAAGAAAGGGATGGGGGAGGAGAGCCGCACAAAGCCGCCTCTGCCACGGCTGCATTCAGGTTGCCGCCTCGGAGCGCCTTGTAGCTCTGGAGAACTTTTAATAGAAATCTGCAGAATGAAATGGGCTACAGCTGTTTGCCTTGATAAATATATTTTATGCTACATGCCTCAGCCGCCATCTGTTTGCTGATACGAGCACTTCTTCGTGGCAACTAAGGAGAAGTCATCAAAAGGCACAGCAGGAGGTGGGTGTGGGAGCAGGTAGAGTGGGTGAGGAGGGCAGGGCAGTGGGACTGTCTTCAGGCTGGAAGGGGGAGGTACAAGGAGGATGGGAGCAGGTGCATAACAGGGAGGTGCCCCAAGCAAGTCAGATGCCCAGCTGTCCACGCGCTCCTCCACCAGGCACTTTCAGCATCTGTCCCTATCCTCCTTGGATCCCCAGTCTCTCCTCCCTCCACTTTCTTTGTCCTAAAGGTTGTTTTTTTTGCGGGGGGGGGGGGGTGCCAAGGATTGAACTCAGGGGCACTCGACCACTGAGCCACATCCTCAGCCCTATTTTTAACCATAATGGTGACCCACCTCTCAGCCAGCACTGTCCTGTGCAAGCATGCCCATTGGCCCCCAGCAGGAGCCTGCTGACCATCAGTGGCAACCTGAGAGGGGTTTCACCTCCCCACCCCTGGTTCCACTGTTCACTGAGCCCACCTCCCAACTCTTATCAGGACTGAGCGCCCAACTGATGTGACAACTAGCAGCAGCCAATGCCCCTACAGGGGACATGACCTAGTCTGGAGTCAAAGCAAGTCAGGGAGTGGTTTCAGAGATCTTCTTCCAAGCCTATGACCACACAGCTACCGAGCTCTGTTGCCAGTTGTTACAGAAACAGCAAATTTGACTCCTGGATCCCTCTGGCTTCCTGCGTCATGTGTGAACGTTCCCTCTTGTATTCACTCCCACCTTGACGCCATTAGCCATGTTGTGATGTAGCCAGAAAGTCCACACCAGAGGCTCGCACATGCCAGCATCAGGCTCTTGAATCTCAAACTGGGAGCTAAAAAAATAAAAAAAACTGTTTTCTTTATAAAGTACCTGGTATCAATAGAAAATGGACTAAGATGCCCATTCTGGGACTACAGTATTTTCACGAAAGGCAACAGATTTGCTGACTCTTGACCAATGATAGCAAGAGAACATATTGCTTGCCTTTTGAGGAACAAGTGTTCACAGGAGTGACTAAGATACTTGGAGATTTCTTGTTTGTTTTTTTCCTTTCCTGTTTTTCGTTTCATTGTTTTGTTGGTTTGGCAGTATTGAACTCAGAAACACTCTACCTCCGAGTTATGCCCCAGCCTCTTTTATTTTATTGTGTTCGGAGACAGGGTCTCACTAAGATGCTGAGGCTGGGCTAGAACTCATGATCTTCCTGCCTCAGCCTCCTGAGCACCTGAGATGACAGGCATGCATCACTGTGCCTGCTGATTTCTGCTGAGTACACGGCTTATGTGAATATCTTTCTTTCTTCCTTCCTTGGGGAAAAATGTGAGAGGCCAATATGACTCACTGCTGTCCTGAGCAGCTCCTATTTCTGGCAGCATCCCATTGACATTACCTACTTCTTGTTTTCCCACCTACCAGCTCTTCGTCCACTCTCGTAAGAGGAATCCAGCCTGCCTGGAGATGGGGTAAACATGCATCCATCCCAGGAGGCGCCACACGGAATAAACAGCCTCCAGTGCATCTCCCTGTCCCCCTTCATCTCTACCCCACCTGATCCACGTGTCCATCAGAGAGGAAGGCTACTGCTCTGATTGCTCCCTAGGCCACCTGAGGGCCACAACTGGCCAGTGTCACGACTGGCTAGAAGCACAGACTTCTCTCCTTATCCTATCAGAGCTCGTGAGCCTCGAAAACAGGAGGACAGGAAGCAAGTCTTGATATTGGGGGGCAGGGAGAAGCTATTATTCCTGGCCACGAAGAGCAAATGGGCAGCCCAGAGACATGTCAAAGCCAAAGAACAACTGGCTGTCTGAGAGAAGGCTGGAGAGCTGGAAAAGGGACACGGGCTTCCAGAAACATATTAGTCAAAAACAAACTGGACTGCGCACCCACTGCTCAGTGCCACCTCCTCCAGAGGACGTGGGCAGGGTGACTGCTGGTGACATGCTTTGAGATGCTCTGACAGAAGGCACTAAATCATTGTGTACTGAGTACTGTGATTTGGGGTCCAAGAAACCAAGAGCTTTGGACGAGCTTCAGAACTGCTGGCTGTTACTCAGAGCCCCAGTCCCTGGTATTAATAAGTGTTTCCATGGCACTTGATACTTTGCAATTATCTTTTCTAACGCGTCTGCTTTAGCAGAATTAGCAGGCCAAATGTAAATCCTCCTGCCCTCCCTTCTGCCTGTAGGCTTTTGAAGAAGGAGTCCTGGCTCCCCGTAAACCATGTGAGGAGATGAGAAGCACCACTGGAAAGGACCCCAAGTTCCCAGCCTCCTCCATCCCCACTCACCTGCTGGCTTCACACTCACCGCTCCTTCTGTTGCAAGGCCTTCCATTATTGGTTCACCTATTCAGCAATCACATGTTGAGCATTGACTATGTGCTGGCCAGTGACTTAGGCACCAAGATACAGCAATGATTGAAACAAAATAATTCTTGTCCTCATGAGAATTGTATTTAACTAGGAAGTAGATAACCAAATTAATATTTAAGGCTATAAATTAAAACATAAAGTGGGATAAAGGGTAGTGAGCAAGTAGGAGGGATTTGATAATAGATACAGTGGTCAGAGAGCCTGATGAACAAATGAAATGAGGAAACACATGAGGCATCATGGGAAGACATGGAAGGAAGGAGGACCAGCACATGCAAAGGCCCTGAGGTAAGTACACCATGCATGTAGAAGAATAGCTAGGAGGCCAGCTGGATGGACGGCAGCCAGCATGGGAGTGTGTTATTGTGGTATAATGTGTGATCAGAGATATCAAGGGCTCTGATCAGAAGCCCCTTCCTCTCCAGCCAGCCCAGCCCAACTGGACCCTCTCTCTTTTGAACTCCTGTAGTGGACCAGCCTGAAGTGGTTCCCTTAGCCTTTATCTGACACCTCTTTTGTAGCTTCATCATTTCATATTTGTGTTTCCTTTTACCCAAAGCAGTCACAGGCTCCCCAGATTTCCTCTCAGATCTTGCACCCTTCCCAAGCCCCAGAGTCATCCCACTCACCCTTCCTTTCTGACACCCTAGCTTCTTTCCATTGCCTCCTTGAATATGATTGGAGCAGATGAACCGCGTCCCATCAGTAATATGGCTCCGTGACTCCACCCAAGTCCCCAGCCTCACCTGTGTTTCTAGCTTTAATTTCAACCGTCAATACTTCCACTGTTCCAATTAGTCTTCATCACTAATCCACCTTTTGAGAAGGCATTTATTCACTCAGCAGTCATTGATTTATTCATGTAACTTTTTAATTTTAATTTGCTACATGCTAGACACTGTCCTGGGTGCTGGGAATAAGAAAATGTACAAGGCAGCAGCAAGTCTTCTGGGCCAATGAATTATAATTGCGGAAGTAAATGCTAAAGCAAAAGTACAAATGAAATGTCATGAGAACACAGAGGACCCAGAAGTTAACGTCTGATTCTTTCTGGAGAGACAAGGAAGGATTTACAGTGGGACTGACATGGCATATGAGTATTGAAGGATGTGTAGGAGTTTACCAGAGAAAGAAGGGAGAAGTAAGACACTATAATAGTGGTTCTCACCTGGGAGAAATCGTGTCCCCAAGGGACATTTGGTAATGTGTGGAGATATTTTTGGTTGTCATGACTGTGGGCAGGAGAGTGCTACTGACCTCTAGCAGGTAGAGGCTAAAGATGGTGCTAAACATCTCAAAAGCACAGAACAGTTCCCCAGCAAAAATCTCCCTGCCCCCAAAAGCTGTTATCACCAAGGTTGAGAGACCCCATGTTGGAAGTAAAAGGCACAACATGGGCAAAGGGTCTGGCAGGTCTAGAGAACAGCAGGAGTTCAGGTGTGAAGGGGAAATGAGGAGTAGATGAAAGCCGGGGTGGGGGAGGAGGCTGGAAATGTAGCTTTGAGCCCAAAAGAGAAAGGTCCCACCCCTTACATGTGAAGCTTTGCTCCAGAGATAACAAAGAGCCAATTAAAGAGAAGGCTGGAGGAGACGAAAATAACAGCTGTCAACTACTGAGCCTCGTCTGGGGACCAGGTGCTTTACATTACTTCCAATGAGAGAAGGGGGAGGAGGAGAGAAGGCAGGAATTATTATTCTACTTTACCCATCAGGACACAGGGAAATCAAAGCTCAGAAAAAGGAAGCTGTTTGCCCAAGGTCAGCCGCCGGGGTGATTACAGCAAAGGATCTGGATTCAAATGTAGCTCCATCTAGCCTCTGAGCCAGTAACCCCGAGTGCAGCGGCCTCCTCCAGGCTGGCCTCCTTGCGGCAGTGATTCCACATGGCTTCATGGCAGCTATGGGGCAAACCCTCCTGGGAGAAGGGAGGACCAGGTAACAGGTAAATCACTCTGGAATCCATGGCATTGGATCCAGACTCGTTGGTGTCATTGGGTCTCAGGAAACATGCTTTCATTGCCTCTAGAGAACAACAGAGCGTTTACTGATTTTCTTCTTTCTTTGCTTCTTCTTTCCTCCCTCCCTTCTTCCTTTTCTTTCTTTCCCCTCCCTCTCCTTTGCCTTTTCTTATTTCCCTTTCTCTCGTTCCTTTGCTGCTTCTTTGAATGTGTTTGGTAAACACTGACATACTCACCAAAACTCACTTCCTTGCCCTTCTGAGCATGTAACCAGACTGCACCTCCTCGCTCCCTCTGTGGCCCTGTCACTGAATTCTAGCACAGTGTACCTCATCAGGGGCTGGCCCATCCAAAAGCTCCCATGTGCTCTTCTTGCTCACTGCTCCCTCCGCTACCTGCAGAAAAAGATTGTGGAGGAGGGCATATAGTTCAGGGGAGAAGGACAGAAGGGAATAAGGGCCCCCTGGGTCCCAGAAAGTTGCAGCCAACCCATTACTTCTCCATCACTATTGGTGCAAGTGACAGACATCTACTGTCATGCTACCATGATTTAAAAGTTGTTTGTTAGAGCAAATAGACTTCCTTGGCCAACCTAATGCTAGCAGCATGGATGAAAAGGTAGACCACTTAGAAGAGCTCCCTGCAAGTACAGAAAATTCAAACAAGTGGCATCTGAGGCAGAAGTTCCAAAATAGGCAGATAGAGCAGTCATCTATCTAGTGTCCTCCCAAATGTCTGCTTTATTATCTCAAGCATGTCATTCTGTCACCAAATTTGCCTCAAAATACAAGTAGATGTGTACAGATTCAGCAGAAAGAAGGAGAAAGAGCCCAGGGGATGCACTCCAAGGCTGAGTTGCCTGTTGAAGGGCCTGCCTGCGAGCCCTGCCTGATGACCTCTGTTCTTATCCCATTGGCCACAGCCACTTGCCAGGGAGGCCAGCAATCTGCATCTTTTGACTTGACACCTTGCCCCTCAGGATAAAAATCAGCGCTCTGTTAGTAAGGAAGAAGGCAGATTGAATATTAGGTGGGAAACCTAGAGTCTTTATCCAAAGAATCAAGGGAAGAGGGTTTTGAATGAGAAGATACAGCCAGACTAGGTATGTAATTGCCTCCTGTCCCTTATGTGCTGGACCTGTTTCTGGCTTTGGTGGTCCATGGGATGAAGGCCCAGGTGTCCAATATGGCTCCGCCCTAGGAGGCAGGGCTGGCGGGCTGGAGCGCTGGCCACCCCATCCTCCCACTCTCATGCACTCAGTCCAACCCTGCTCACACTCTCTTTGCCCAAGAGCCATCATCCCACTAAAGCAAAGCATCCTTCCTTTCCCTGCTGGCACCCCTTCCAGCACAATCTTCACAACGGGGAAGCAGCCAGGAGCCACCCTGTGGCAGCTTCAGCTTTCCAGGGCTCCTGGGAAGGAGTCGCGTTGGCGCTCCTGAGCACTGGCTGCTTTTCGCTCCTTCACAGTTAACACCGTAAAAACACACATTCTCCTACCACAACGCTAAGCCAATTTCCATGTGGAGTTAACGCTGCTCTCTCTGCCTCTCCTGCTTGGTGTTGCTAAATGCTGTTCCCTGTGGCACTCAGCACAGGCCTGCAGGGAGAAAATAACACAGAATTAACCTCGAACATAGGTGTGGGGGTGAACAAAACAGCTTTACCAAAACGAGGATAAGCACCCCCTTAATGTCAGCTCTTTGGGTTGCCACATGAGGGGAAAAAAAAAACTGCATGGATTTCCCATTTGATAATAGGACTTATTTCAGAGGCTCCATCCCCCTCCTTCTCACTGGCAAGCCCAGGCAGTATAGGCAAGGAAGCAAGTGGAACAAATGGAAATCAGCTGCCCTGCTGTCTGTCCCCAGCATAACCAGGCATAGGAGGAGAGGGACAGTCTAACTGAACATGCACTGGTCAGGAGCCAAGGCCGGCTCCCACAACCTGTGCTCTGGGCACCTGGATGCTGGGATTTCAGGAATAGACTTCACCTGGCTTGGCACAATCCAGTCATTCCCAAGCAGGTCAGACTGCTATCTCATCAAGTCCAATTCCCTTCTATCCCTTTGGCAGAGGAACTATCTGGCTCTTTAGTCAATAATAATCCAAGGCAGTGGTTCCCAGATGGGGATCTTTCTGAAGTATAGATCCTGATTCAGTAGGTTGGGGGTGGATCCATGATTCTGAATCCTAACAAGCTTCCAGGTGAAGTCACTGCTGCTGGTCCGTGACCCATACCTTTGTCTGATATCCTTGACCAATAAAATTTACTGAGTTAAGGAACTGAGAGTTGGAGGTATGTTTGCTAGAGCATGAATAAGAAAGTGTCCAGGACTTTTAGTAAAATAACTCGTGATTTATGGAATTACTTATCCCTGCACCTCAAAAAGCTATGAGTCTAAGACAGAGGACCATTGGAAGAGTACTCTGGCAAAGGAACCAACCAGGCACCATCAAGGTGTGTAGGAGAATGAATTTATCATTACCAAGAGGCAACACTAACACTTCACTCTGGCAAACCAGTCTAGACTTCTTTGTCAGTGGCCTCTCTAGAAGAGGAGCCAAAGAATCTTGCACTGCCTTCCCTCTTTGATATCACCAACTGACTTTGTCAACAGCATCCCAAAGCTTGATGATCTTGGGAAACCAAGGCTGGGCACAAGGTGCTCACTAGACCCCAAATATGAAGACCTTCTCCTTTTAAGCTAGCTATACGAGGATCACCTGAGAGTGCCCAGCCCAGCACTTCTTTTCAAAGGGCCATGACCTCTTTCAAGCATGCATCAGACATCATGTGACAGGACCTGTTGAGGCCAAAGCTTCCTCTAGGGCAATACACTCAACCCACAAAGTTCTTTATCCCTTGCCTAATCTTCTCCTCCTCCTAGGCACTTAACTAGCTCTTTCTCTTCTAGATGGTGCCTCTTGTTCCTCGTTTTGTCCTTGCTTCGCTCTTTGGATTCGATACACTCCATTGCCTTCCCAATTACCACTGTGGAACTTCAGTTTCTCCCATGTCTATTTCTGGCTTTGGAATGAGCAATATGTCCTCAGCCACCTCAGATGAAACTCTTCCCACATTAGACTCTCTCCCAGGTGATCTTAACCACTCTGCGGTATCATTGAACATCTGTGGGCTGATCGATCCCAAATCTGTATCTTCAATGTTCCACACTCAAATATCCACAAACATCAATTTCAAGGTGCTCTGAACCTCACTGATCAGCAAACCTGAAAGAATAAGGAGAACAAAGGAAAGAAAGAAGTACCTCACCTGCTTTTTAACCCCCAGTCTCATTAAATGACACAGTTGCCCACTCAGCTGCTCCAGTCAGACTCCTGGGAAGCCTCCCTGTCTGTCTCTTCCCTCCCTTCCATCATCCCGCAGCTCTGTCAAGTTTGAAGTCTGGTAACTTCTGTATCCTACTTTGCTGTAGAATGTAGAACTTGCCATGTGTTTGATTGATTACTTTCAGGTCTTCACATAACTTCTTCCTCTTTTAAAATGACGCACTGTTAACACCTGTAGGGTTATGTCCCGATCTTCCTTGACTCCCATGCAGTTTATTACTCTTGGTGGCTGCATGAGTGGCATGAGAAAGTAATAAATGAGTGGTGAAATCTGTTAGGAGAGACTTCAGTAAGTTAGGATTTTAATCAGAGCTATGTGATGTGGCATTCATGTCATTTAGGCAACACTGTTGGGGACACTGATGTTTTTCCCCCAAAGAATGATGATTCCCCATTTTTCCAAGAAAAAAGAACCACCCCCATGACTCAGCATAGAACAGCAAACTCTCTGCTGAGATCATGTCCCTGGAGGTGTAAGTTTACCACACAAATTCCCCTCTGACTTAATTCTGCTGGGCAGGGACAGAGGAGAGAAGAGAGATTGTTTGGAAAAGGCTAATGAGCCCATGCTCTGGTGGTTCCAGGAGCACCGTCTTCCTCCCTTTCTTTTGGCCTCCCCTCCTAACGCCTAGAAATGCTTCTCAGGCAAGTCTCTCTCATCCAGGAAATGAGCCCAGTTTTCAGTAGCACCTTATATACATGACTCGACATGCTTCTCAACATGCTTTGCAGGAGCTGATAATCAATGCACACAAGTTGCATGATTTTGTGTGCATTAGAATCTGAGATTTCCAAGCATTGGGGCTACCACTGGCCCATGGCATAGAAATAGTTAAATTTATTAGCATTAGTGTCTTCATTTTTTATTAAACTTTCCCCTGCCCATTTATTACATTATCATCAGTAGTGATATCAGCATGTTATAAACCCTAAATCATATTGCAAAAACAAAGATTGTTACTACCAGTAATAGTAATAGGTTATAAACAGATTTTGCAGGGGAGCTGGTAGCAATTGACCAAAATTGTCAAACATGGTCAAAGAAGAAAATGAGGTGGAAGGTAGGTAACAATGGATTGTGAGAAGAGAACAAAGATCCCCAAATGAGAAAGCTTGGTGGTGGGAAGAGAATGACACTCAGATTCAACAGGCAGGGGTCCCAAAACCTAGGTGTGGAGAAATAAGCAGCCCCAGTTCATGCAGACTTTGGAGGACATGACAGGTATGTTGGGTGTTTTTTTCTGAAGATCATGGAAGCAAATAAAGTGTTTAAAGCAAAAGAGCATCACCATAAAGTTTTTGTTGTTGTTGTCTGTTTGTTTTGGTACCAGGGATTGAGCTTAGGGGCAATCGACCCCTGAGCCACATCAGCCCTGTTTTGTATTTTATTTAGAGACAGGGTCTCACAGAGTTGCTTTGTGCCTCACTTTTGCTGAGGCTGGCTTTGAACTCTCGATCCTCCTGCCTCAGCCTCCTGAGCCACGGGGATTACAGGCCTGTGCCACCACATCTGGCCCGTCATAAAGTTTTATTAAAGAAAATCATTTATGCTGCAATGTGAAGATTAAACCCAAGTGGGACAAGACCAGAAGAAAGGAAACTTTTAAGACCATGTGGCCATAAGGATATAGCTTGACATGACTACAATCATCTTGGTCATAACCACTATCGGACTTGCCAGGTGACCCTAGCATGCATTCCAAACCCTTAGTGTTCAACAAAATTATCAAGATAATCAGCTGAACATTCAGCACCAGCCAAAAGACACCCAAACCATCCCTTAACTGATGTTCCACAGTTAAACATTTCTGAGAAAGTCAGGTTCATTCTGGAGGGCTGTGGGCCACATTTCTCTAGCCTAGCATGTAAATCTCATCCTCCTGCCCTGAGAGACAGGGATCCTCCTCCAAACTTTCTGATACCCAAGACACACTTCTGTCCATAAGTCCTCAATAAATTCCACTCTGTGCAATACTGGATTTGTCTCCCTCTTTCTTTGGTCTCTCATCACCTTCTGCCTTTGGTGACAAGTTCTCATTTACTGGGTTTTCCCAAGATAGTGGCAGTGATCCAAGTGCGAGATGGCAATGGCTGGGTGGGGCAGGTGGTGGCAACAGAGATTGAGGGACTCAAGAACTAAATGCATAATAGAACCACATGCTACAACCTCATCCCAGAAACCAAAACTCAGCAACTCTGAAGTACTGCCTCTAGATTAGCAGAAAGACACGGGACTTCTAATCACAAGATACATACTCAATTCCTACCTTGAACATAATTAATTAATTATTTAATTATCCTAGTTTCATGGATTGGGCAAGCTGCTTAACCTCTACAAACCTGTTTCCTCCTCTGTACAATGGGATGATAATAATTGCCCTGCCTCACTTACTAGGTATTGTGAGGCTCAAATCAAATACAGTACATTTATACTTTGTAAATTGTCAAACAGTGCATAATTGTTGAGCAGTTGCAGCATTCTCCAGAGATCCAGTCACATCAGACACAAACATAAGAGCTGAAGAACATTCAGCTTCTCATCTGGGCCTCCTGCCTGATGCTTACTGGGCCTACCTTAATTTGTAATAGGCCAGGGCTTATTTCCATGGTTCCTTAAATTGTATAAAGCCTCTCGTAGTGAGAAAACTTTGCAAGAATCTTATTAGACACAGCAAAGACCAAAATCAGCACAAAGCTCACATATAAAAGCTTTAGCAAAAAAATAAGGATTTCTCTAGAGGCTCTATATGTGCTTAAATGGCGCAGAGAGCTAAATTGTGAAATTACAAATGAGATGTGGAATGGCATATTTGATTATACAGAGTCATCTGCAATGCCTCATAACATGTAAGGAATTCGAGAGTCTGTTTATCTGGCACCAAACTCCAGGAGAAATCTGCAATAGAGTTCAGTGAGTCTAATAGGTATTCAGAAGACAAGGGGTGGGCTTCTGGGGGGACTTTGTGGACTCTCCTTCACACCCACAGCCTTGGTCCCACTTTCTTTCCCTAAATTCTAAAGGCTCACATAGACATAATTTGATTTGACTTATTTGAGAAGAAATGGAAAGATCAGCCCTGGTTAAGGGTTAAGGAGACTATGTTATATAACAACTAAAAGGCATGATCTCTATTTTCAGCTTATGAGGAATGGGGTTCACAGTTCTGGACTTTGATAGAAAGAAGTACCCCCCTAGCCCAGAGCTGATGGGGCTCCACACCTGGTGGGAAAGAGCACCTGCAGATCCCCCTGCTATTAGATCCTGACTTCACTGCTCACTGGTGTTTAGGCCTAGGATTTCCTCAGCTGTAAAGCAAGATAGCAATGGCTGTTTTGGAGTGCTGGTGCCATTAAAGGAAGCAATGCATGTGCCCAGTAACCCCATTGGCAGTGCTCAATTACAGCTAGTAACACTCCTATGTTTTGCAGATGGTGATACGTCTAAAGGTGTAGTAAAATTACTCAGTGAGCCAGGGGCTGAAGAGAGCACTTGTGCTGCTTCGCTTCTATACATGACACCTGAATACTCACCACAGTATCCCAAGATGTCAATGATACAATAGCACCTTAATGACCTCAGAGTTCTGCATTTTTCAAAGCAAATGCCAAGAGGATGCAATAAAAGCAGTCACTCTCTTCCGACACCAAAATTCTACTGGAGCCTCCAGCACCAGTCTTTCACCCCACTTTCACCTCTGTCCTTGACTTTTCACCCTCTGCCTCTCACCTTGGGACCCACAGGCGTAGGCAGGGCTGAAGCTGCTGTGGGCAGACATTTGCAGAAACTCAGCCTCTGGAGGTGCTGATGTTGCAACAGCGCCCAGCAGGCAGGTGCTCGGGAGGCGCGCACAGAAGAGAACAGATTGAGAAGTGCATTGAGAAGTCTCTGGCACAGATGCAAAAGCAGAAGGGAAACTTTACTCTGTGCTCCATCTTCCCACTCCTTGCAGCAATTCAAGGAGGGGGGGAAAAGATCGGAACTGTTCATTTGAATCCAGCAATGTCCTGTGTCCTTGTGTCTAAGCACTAGATGCTGTGCTTCCAGAGGTCAACATGCAACATATTTATTACATGTTTAAAGGTCCCTACCATCCCTGACTACAGGATTTTATTATGTATAATACTATAGAGAGTGCAGGTGAATTCAGCACAGAGGACAAAAAAAAAAAAAGAAAAGAAAAGAAAAAGAAAAAACACAAAATACGTTTGTGTGCACGTGCTCACGCTGGAATAGAAGAGATGGAAGGCAGGACACTTACATATTTTAACTGGATTTTACTTTTTTTATTTTTATTTTTTGGTACTAGGGATTGAACCCAGGGGTGCTTTACCACTGAGCCACATCACCAGCCCTTTTTTATTTTGAGACAGGGTTTTGCAAAGTTGCTTAGGGCCTTGCTAAGTTGCTGAGGCTGGCTTTGAACTTTCAATCCTCCTGCTTAAGTCTCCCAAGCTGCTCAGATTGCAGGCATGTGCCACCACACCTGGCTGATTTTACTTCTTAATCATTCTTAGATGAATAAGGATGGAGCTTGGTTATAATGATAAATTAGTGTCAAGGCATCAAGGAAAAGCTTTCTCCAGGGGACCTCCTTATTTCTTTCATGTCATAAATACCTCCCAAGAAGAGTCTACAACAGTATTTCCCTAACATCTGTTCCATTTTATAATTCTTACACACACATGACTTAAGTAACATCTTTCATTTTGGGGGACATTGTTTGACTAACCTCTTATCTTAGAGCTTGTTATAGAAAAACACTTTAGAAAACTCTGGTTATAAGATTCCTTGGACTGTGAGATCAGAATCTTTTTATATCCTGAATAATATCTTACCTAACTTAAAAGACAGATGTTTCTGAGCACAGTGGCACAGGCCTGTAATCCCAGCTTCTCCAGAGGCTGAGGCTGTAGGATCACAAGTTTGAGGCCAGCCTGAGCAACACAGGGAGACCCTGTTTAAAAAAAAAAAATGGAGGGGGATGTGTGAGGACCTGGGTTCAATCCCCAGTTCTGAAAAAAAAGATACATGTCAAATGTCCTCCATGTGTAGTATAATTGTACAATACTTCTCAGAAGACACACAAAGACATAAGATTGTTTTCTCTGCACCTACAATCAATCTTAAAGCCTTACTAATGGGCTCTACTAAATTTATCTCTAATGCACCAGTCCTTTGTTGTTCCCCTTGTCATCGTCCACCTTTCTCCAGACCTCCAACTGGTCAGCCAGGTGCTGTGTCCTCCAGGGGCCTGACACAGCTCTCAGCTATCATCAAGATTGCGCATCTGCATCCTCAGAAACCCTGGGTTTACATTTTATAGCACTTATCCTATGATATTAAAATCATGTGTTTTGGATCTTCCTCAGACACTAAAATGAGTATTACCTCTTAAAGGACTTTGTAGCCCATTAGTACACAGCATGGTATCGGCCACTCTTATAGGCAGATGTTCCTATGACGTCTGCTGACCAGCACGTAGCCTCCATCATGCACATTTGGCCATGGGTCATAGTTGCGCGTGGCAGGCAGGCGTTCCTTAAAAACAGAGCCCAATTCATTTTGGAATGTCCAATGTCTAGCAAAGCGCTTAGCACCTAGTTATGAACAAATGAAAGAATCAATCAACCAACCTCTAAATTCCCTTTGTGTTTTCTAAATTCCAATAGTAAAATAATTCTAATTGTGATTCTTCTTACCTGTGTACCCCTTGAGTGCATAGACAATAAGTGCTATTGCATTTCACTGAGGGAAGATGACTTTCAGCTAGAACGGGTGGGGAAATGTTCTAAAGAGAAAATGTGATTTCAACTGGGCCTGAAGAGTGGCAGAATTTGGGGGTACTAATGGAGAGGGGAGAACAACCAGGAGGAAGACAGAGTAGCAGTGAGGGTCAGTGGCAGGAAAGGTCAGCCCCTCTGGCCACTGCACTGTTTTCTCATCTTTAAAGAAAATTTTAAAACGAGCTTGGCTCTTTTTCTCCTTTTCTTTTCTCTGCATCCCTTTCGAAATTCTCAGAGATTATATGTCCCTGAACTTGCTTTCCATGTAGGATCCTTCATAACTAAAGACACTGGTGTAAGACTCAGGGGGCCACAGGGTGACTCTCCAATTCACCCAGGACTATGGGCTTTCAAGGACTCATTATTTTCAATGCTAAAATCAGAAAAATCCCAATACTCACAAGGATGTGATGGTCATCCCAACCTTATTGAAGAGATAAGGGGGAAAATTGAATGTAGCCTAATAAAACTTTCAACAAATGTTCTACTCTCCATCCTTCCATTATTGTGGACCCTAGCTCCTGATTTATTTTCAATTTGCAGGACAAAAGGAAATAGTCTTACAACTGAAAAAAAAAAGTTTTGCCTAATCTATGAAGTTTCCTTTCATATATCTCATTCCTTATTTAGGTTAGGTGCACCACAGCTCAATGCTACAATATAAGAATTGCTATCATTCACTTACCAATTATTGTGTGGCAGGAGTCTATATTCCCCCAATACATGATATACTCTTTTCTGACAAGGGTCATGACTTAAATTTATCTTTGAAACTCAAATATATTGCACAAAGCAAGCAACCCAATGCACGTGTTGAATGAGTGAAAGCATTTCCTTTTTGTTTGATTTATTGGCTGGTTAGACACTTGTGGCTCATTATTTGAATATTCTGGTTATAACAGATCCATCTACAGGTGTAGACCCTCCTTGAAACAATTGACTCTATTTGCAGTCCTCCATTTTGTAAGAAAGACTGGGGCAGCTCTTGCTATGGAACCGAAATCTTCCATGTTACACCAGTTTGCAGTCTCAGGCATTAGCTCTCTAAACAGAAGGGTTCAGTAAGACTTAGGCCACAGAGGCCTAGATGCTCCCCAGACATTCTCTTGGGTTCAGTGATGAGCCAAGCAGCTTCCACTAATGGTTCCACCTGGTGTGGCAGTGTAGCCCAGAGGTGGCAGGAGGTGGCAAGCCCTCTCTGCAGTTTCTAGAGGCCCTGGACCCACTGGAACATAAGGCCCTGTGTTAGATTTCCATGACTATAATATCTGAGATAATCATTTTATAAAGAGAAAGGGTATATTTTTGCTCACAATCTTGGAGTTTTCAGTCCATGATCAATTGGCCCCATTGCTTTGGGCCCATGGTAAGGCAAAAGTATGTGGCAAAGCAAACTCCCACCCCATAGCCAGGAGGTGAATGAGAGAGACATAGGAAGGGACCAAGGTCTTATAATCACCTTCAAGGGCATGCTCCCAGTGACCTAAGGACCTCCCACTAGGTCTCACCCCATAAAGGTTCCACCTTCCACTGGCACCACCCTGGGGACCAAGTTTTTAATACATGACCTTTGGGGGAAGCTTATCCAAATCATGGCAGGTCCCAAACAGCTGAGCTTTGGGTGAGGGGGTGTGTTGAAAGAAGATGAATTCCAATTTGAATACAGGAAAAGAGATAATACATAAATGAATTAATATTAATTTATTGTACTTTTCCTAAGTTTTCATTTTGAAAATTCTCAAACCATAGAAAGCTAAAATATTATTTGGTAGAAATTCATAAGCCTTTCTTTTCCCTGGATTGCTAAAGTTCTGCTCTATTTGCATGAGTTCTTTCTCTCTCCCCTCCCTCATCTATGCATTTTTCTATTGAATATTTTTGCTAAATCATTTGAAAATGAATTACAGGTATCTTGACCACTTCAGCCCCTGAAATATTTAGCAAGTAGTTTCTCAAAGTTATTCCATTATCCTATACAAGCACAATATTTCCTGAACTCTCAAGAGAAAAGGGTTCAAGATATCATCAATTAAACTGTCCATATAAACATCTTTCCAGTTATCTTAATAATGTTCTTTACAACATTTTTCTCTGATCAAGATTTCAAAAAAAAATAATTATATTGCATGTAATTGCTATTCTCTGTAGTTGTTTTAATAAAAAACAGTCCACTTTCTTTTCCTTTTTGATCTTTCATGGAGTTTTGGAATTTAGGCTAGTTTTCTTGTAGAGTATTCTGTAATCTAAACTTATGTGTTTGTTTCCTCATTACTATCTTCAGATTAGGTCTTTTTGGTAGAAGTGCTACCTAGAACGTGTTGCACATTTTTCATCCCAACCTATCAGGAAACTCCAAATACCATCTTGTTCCAGTACTAATAATGACTCTACATGGTGTTGAAGTTTCAGGAGCCAGAACTTGTGAGGCAGTCATTTCCTTTGGTTGTTTGGCTAAGGTGATGCCTGCCAGATGTCTTCCCTATGAAGGCTCTTTTAATCCTTTACCAGTGAGACATAGTTTATGGGATAAGACCAGGTGAGTATCCTGTTCTCTGATAACTTTCACCTGGTGGCTTTATCATCCCTTGATTATCTTTGCCTGAATCAATTATTGCACTGATGGTTGCAAATGGTGGCTTTTCTAATTTAATTATTTCTTTCATACACATAAGTGGACATTCTTCTGTTTAAAAATACGACACTACCTTCCTCTTTTGTTATTTTTTTATCTTATAATATCAATAGACCCGCAAGAAGTTGCAAAAATATCACAAAGGCCCAGTGTTCCCCAAACCTACCTTTCCCTACTGATAACACCTTACATAGTAGATTATCAAAACCATGAAATTGACACCAGCACTGTGTGATTAACTAGACTACAGAACTTATGTGGATTTTACCACTTTTCAACATTTTTAATTTTTAAATAACACTTTGGACTCTATTTCTTTTCATTGTGTTATAACCTATTGCCATCATTATTCTTTTTGATGTTCACATTGTCTCAAATTTGGCTAGTGGGAACCTCTTCAACCAGCTCATGTCTCCTTTTAACAAGTGATCATCCGTCTTTGAGCTATTCTTTGCTTTCTGGTGCAACAAAATGTTCCAGGCTCCATTCCTGTAATTAGTCATTTTCCCAAGGAGCCTGGGTTTCTTTAGTGGGAAATGATATTTAGAAAGTAAGACCAAGTGGTTAGGTGAGCTGATTGCTACTGGAATTACTGCTTCCAGGCCATTTTGAGGGGTAAATCTGAATACAGACTGACTCCTCTAATTCAAATCCCAATTCACAGGAGTCTTCCTCACCTTTCTCATCCTATATTTGCATATGCTTTTGGTTCCTAACACCATTGATTTAACTCATGTGCTCATCTTCAACATATTCAAAATAGTTCTAGAATCACTATACCAATACTATTTCCAAGAGGAAACCTACAGGTAAATTTGAGATAACTGTACAGACCCCCTTTTTTTTCCTTCAGCTATCACTTATTAAGGATTCACAGGAAGAACACTGCGTTCAAGAGTTTTTGAATTAGTTATTTATTTTCTGTATGGTTGTCAATTTGATATGTGGTTGGCTTCCTTTGTTTCATTTTGTATTCAGCTTTAAGATTTGCTTTATGTTCTCCCTTACTGATTTGATTTAATTATATTTTAACATACATGAAACATTTATATGATTTATAAGTCAAAATTATATTAAAAGCTATACTCAGAGAAGTGTCACCGCCATCCCTATCCCTGTCACCCTATTCCCACACACCCTAACAGGCAACAACCTTCTTTAGATACCAATTCATACTTCCTGCCTTTCTTTTAGAAAAAAGTAAGCAAATAAATACATGGGGTTTTCTTTCGTTTGATTCTTTATTTCTTACACAAAAGGTAATGTACTCCACATGTTCTTTCACACTTTGCTTTTTACTTTTAATAACCATTCCTTGAAATCATTCAACATCAATTGATGAGGAGCTTCTTCACTGTTTTTCACAGTGTTTGTACCCTATTTTGTGAATGTAACAAAAGCTATTCAACATCCCTACTATAAATAGACATTTAAGTTGGTCTCAATGTTTTCATACAATAAATAGCATCTCAATACATACTCTTATCAAAAGTAGTTCATATTTGTGGAAATGTATTGCATGGTAAATAACAAGAGTTGTGAAGGTCAAAGGGTAAATGCGTAACTTTTCTACATATGTCACATTCTCTCCATGAAGACTGATAATTCTACTCTCATCAGTGATATACAAAAGAATCTGTTTCTCTGCAGTCTCATTGAACTATATTGTCAACCTTCTGAATTTTGCCAATCTGAGAGGCAATAAACAGTATTTTGAGAATAGTTTTATTTTGCAATTCTTTAATTGTAAACAAGTTTGAGTGAAGTTTATGTGTTAAGCTCACTGGCATATACTTCTCTGGGAAATGTCTGCTTCTTCTGCTCATGTTTAAGGTTTTCAAGTTTTACTGATTTCAAATGTTTTTAGGTGGTAGAGAGACAAGATTTTATCTCTGAAGTATATTACATATACTTCTAGTTTGTTACTTTTCTCAGCTTTGTAATTGTCTCATCATGCAAAATGTTGGTTTTTAATATAGTCAAATTTATTAATCTTTTTTCTTATTAAGTCTGGATTTTGAGTCATGATTAGAAACGTTTTTTCTAGACCCTAAAAATATAAAAATAATTCACCCATGTTTTCTTCCAGTAGTTGTATGGTTTCATTTTTTACATTGAATTCTCTGATCCATTTGGAGTCTATTTTGGGAGAGGGTGTGAGATGTGAATCCATTTTTATCTTTTCCCAAATGGCTACCCAGTTGTCCAACTCTTTAATATTTAAAGTCCATTTCCCAGAGTTTCTTGAACTGGAGGCCTTCTACACTAAACAAGTCCCACAGTCAGTATTAGGCTTGTCAAAACAGAAACCAACACATGCAGAGTTTTCTTTCTTTCAAAATGACACTGTCAAACCCTGAAAGGAAGAGAGGACACCAAAAAAAAAAAAAATCTAAGAGTAAGGGACTCCAAATTTCTAAATATGCATGTTTTGGATAATATTTATCAGTAGTCTATGCTAATGGCAAAATTTTTAGTATGAAAGATGGTATGGTGAAAAGTAAACTCATATTTCTATATCATCTTCCATCCCCTCCAGAGGCAATCAATGGTGTCAGTTTCTTAGGTACCTACCACAGATGATATGTGCCCTTGCAAAGAAAGGGAAAGGGTGGGGGGGGCGAAGAAAAAGAGGGAGGAGGAGGAAGAGGAAAGAGAATCTACACCCTTTAAAAGACCTTTGAATGCAAGCAAGCACACACATTTTCACAATTTTATCACCCAATGGTCCTATGGGTTCCATATTTTTTTATTCTATCTGCTTAGCAAACACTAGAGGTTCAGAGGTCCAGTGACTGGTCCAAAGATCTCAGCTGGAAAATAGAGGATCTTGATCTACCCTATCCCCTCTGTACCATGATCAGGACATGCAGGGAGTGGATGTTTGGAATTCTTAGAGGCACTCTAAGAGTAGGGTCGATGTCCCCACAAAATAATTTGACAGCAGAAACAAAGGGGTATCCAAGCTCTGCCAAGAAGTTAGCAAGTGCTGTCATATTTGTGTTCTGCTTTGACAGGAAGCTTGAGGGATGCTAAAGGTAGTTCATGTAAATCAGGACAAAATCTACCATTTCCAAATACTCAAATATTTCCAAATACTCAAATAAGATTTGCTACTAAGAGGAAAAAATATCAAAAGTAAAACTGGATTGTGTCAAGAAATGTTAGCAGCTATGACTCAAAGATACATGGTGGGGGCAGGTCTGTTGACTCAGAAGGGTCCATTTCTTAGTCACTTAGCAGTTTTTACCACACTTTAATCTTCTAGAGAAAGAAAGATTTACAAAGTGGGGGGAGGTAAAAATAAAGGATTGCAACAGAAGGATTTGCTTCACAACAGCAGTTCGTGGCAGCATGCAAGGAAAATATAGAAGAGAAAGCATCGTTATGCTGTTCCAGAGAGAGGGCTTTTGAATAGGGAAGTAGATGGGTGTCAATTTCTGTGTATTAAAACATTCAAAACACAGCTCCCTTCTCACAGAAGTTCCTCTATTGTAGTGGAAATGTATTTTTTCTCTCTCTCATCTTCACAGATTACAGACTCTGTAGAGAAGTACACATGTTAAACCAGAGAGTGGGGGGTGCCACTTCCCTAGAAAGTCCACAGGCTGTTTTTGGCTCCCAAGGGATTTTACTGCTTCTGGACTAAGGTCCTTGAACTGCTCCATTTCTGGAGGTCCTGGGAATCTCCAAGAGGCACTTTATCAGGAAACAGCAGAGATCTAGTTCATTATCAACCTATCTATTCCCATCCCAGTCCCTTTCCACTAACCTCTAAGCGTCACTACCACAAAAGATTTTGGAAGCTCTAGAGTTCGAGATTCTGTACCTGAGCTTGACATGCGGGCATTCTATGTGCTCTGTTCTCCAACTTCCCTCTGTAATTATCTTGCCTCGTATGGATGCCCATCCATGCATGGATGCATAGCCTTTCACAGATGTCCATGTGAACACGAATGCCCCCCCGTGGCATGCATTCCCATCTTTGCATGAATGCCCCTCCTTGCGTGGATGCCTATCTTTGTATAGATCCCTCTTCGCATCGATGCCTATCTTGGCACAGATGGATGGATGCCTGTGCAATCAGCTATTTGCTGAAAAGAAATCTCCACCCCAGCACTTAAACTCTAACCTATTGGCCTTCCATTAATCTTCCTTTTCCTTATTTGCTTCAACTTCTACTCTACTATGATTACAGCTAAGAAAATATGTATTTCCCCTCTTATGTTCTCTTCTCTACAGTCAGGTTTATTGTTCTGCTCTTCCTACCATGACTCTGTCCCCTACCATTTAAAAATTCCATTAAAAGTCCATGATTTAGGGGCTGGGGATGTGGCTCAAGCTGTAGTGCACTCGCCTGGCATGTGCGGGGCACTGGGTTCGATCCTCAGCACCACATAAAAAAATAAAATAAAGATGTTGTGTCCACCGAAAATGAAAAAAAATAAATATTAAAAAAATCCATAATTTATAGCAAACCTTCTTGAATTTTCCTAATGATTCAAAGGATTCTATTCTTACTCTTTAGAATCTGTCTACCAGTCCATCAAAGAGTTTATCTATTAGTTGCTTGCTTGCCCTATGCTAGATGCTGTGCTAATATCAGGATAAGTGACATTTGCAGAGTGCTTTCCTGTTTGGAAGGCATTTTCACGTTGCTTTTCCTACTTGATCCCCACAACAACCCCCTGAGGTAAAAGGGAAGAATAATTACTAGTCCCACAATGCAGATTTAGAATGGAGACTCAGAAAGTCAAGTTTCTGCTAAGAAGTGGAAAAGCTAAAAATTTAAGTATATTATCTCATTTGAGAGCTTGACATGTCTGCATTCTATGTGCTCTATTTATCAACTGCCATTCTGCATTTCTCTTGCCTTGTGTGGATGCCCATCTATACATGGATGCATATCCTTTCACTGATGTCCATGTGTACATGAATGCCCTTTGTTGCATGGATGCCCATATTGGCATGGATGCTCATCTTTTGATTTACCATAAAGCTCTATGCATGTTTATATGCATATTCCCCTTTCCAAACCCCTTCCCCCCATCTGTATGGCTGTAATTAGCTGTACGCATGTTTTTCTGTTTTTTTTTTTTTTTTTTTTTTTTTTCTAAAGTGTTTGCTCTACCTTCACTTTAGTAGATAAGGTCCCCATAGGCTGGAGCCCAGAGTGGCCCTGTAAGCTCGGTGCCACAAGGAGTAAGAAAAATCAAATAAATCCACAAATTTACAGAAAAAGCCAGGTATAGGTTTTAACATGCATAGATGCAGCCCCATCTGAGACAGGAGCATGAGTCATTGGGAGCAGATGCAGGTGGGCTCCCTGATGCTTTATCCATTTAATAAGTATTAATGTTTTTTGGAGCAATTTCCATTCCGTCAACACAGCCCTGAATGAATCGGCTCTGCAGTCTCCAATCCAGTCACACTCCCTCCCCTCCACAGAAGAGCCAGCGCACATGAAAAGCCCCCATAGTGGGCATATAATTATCATCAAACTGCAAACCCATTTCTCAAGGATCCTTCCCCATTGCTAGAGAGCTGGATTAATCAGCACGGCTGGCAGTGGTTTTTGCATCTCTTAATTTACTACCAAACACTCCTTCTCTCCTGAGAGGAGATGTTTTGTTACGTGTAATTAGACCATGTACGCAATCCTATGTGGGACTTGTTATTTTTGCACAGGAGGATTGCTGAGCTGTCTCCAGGTGGGGAATGGTGACATGCTGCATGAACAAAGGTATGCTGCGCGTTCATTTGCAAACCTCCACCGGCGCGGTACAGGCTCAGTTGGGGAGATGTTAGGGCTGGAGGCACACACAGTGGGCTCAGCTCCTCCGCCTAATTGTCTGGGGCCCTGAGCTTCAGAAGATAATGGCTGAAGCATATGCTCTCTGCTGCTTCTAAGGTTTTCTGCCTCCTGAGAGCAAGGCCTGGCAGCATCCACTACAGGGCTGAAGGGCCTGGCAAGTGACTTCAGACCCCATCTTCCTAGGTTGCAGTCTGGGAACCATGGGGCTGGTTCTCAGTTCAAGAAACCAAGTGGTGGCTCATCTTTGGCAAAGGGGTATCCCTGAGGGTCTTGAGTCCTAACCCTGGAGCTTTCACCCAACACTCTCCTAACATTCAGCCCCACCTGAAATGAAGCTCTCGGAGCTCTCTCTTACACCAGAAGCAGAATGAAAAGAGCCTACTGAAGCACCACCTGGCCTCTTTCAAATGCTCTTCGCCAACTTTCTTAGAACTTCCACTCAGGACTCAAATTATACTAGAAAAAGCTATTTAGAATTAGTATCAATTGGAGGAAAACATACCTAACATTTACATTTTTCTTCAGCTGTCTTGATTTTTCTTAATAATGATAAAGAAGCCAGGTCTCTTCAGGATGACTTCAAAACAAGTGTTTCATAGACACCAGAAACATGCTGGCAAGATAGGAGGAGAAAGACGCTTGATACCATCCACCAGAACATCTAGTTAGGAGGCACTGGGGCTAGACATGCTTTGGATCAGAGGTCCCCGGTCCCTGCTTTCTCACTCACTAGCTGTGTGACCTTGGGCAAGTCACTTATCTCTCTGAGCCTCCATCCCTTCATCCATGGGAGGATGATAATAGCAATAGCCTCCGACCTACCTCCTGGGGTCTTGGTGAGGAGCAAATGAGATAATGGCAGTGAAAGAGCTTTGTAAACCATATTCCTCTGTACAAAGGACAGTCCTTGTTATTAATAATAATGACTCTTCCCACTGATAATGGCTCCAACCTGGGAGTTGGGGTGGTGATGCTTTTCTAGCACAGCCTGTCTCCCTGACGGCAGAGCCCTTTGTGAAGGAACAGCAGCGAGGAGCAGCCAGCGTGTGCCCTGTCACTCACCGGGTGACATCTCAGGAGACAGCAGTTGAAGGTGCTGGAGGAAAGGCGCTGTGGCATCCTGTCCCTCAGATTTGACACAGCATAATTGTTTTGACATATGATGGAATTTGTCCTCACATGGGTCAGAAAAAAGCCCAATACCGATGCTTTTCATCTAATTTCAATTACAGTCATTAAAACCCTTACTCCTGAGTCAAACCTTTCCAAAAAGCCATCAATGACAGCCCATTACAGATGAGTTATTTATAGCGGCGCATGTTAATTTTACAGTACCACAGACCAATGATTCATGGCTTGGCATTAGTGAGAGACATCATTCACTGGGCTGAGTGATCCCTGACATAACAAGCATCACTCTGTATCTTTGTGAGGACGATTCAAGGCCTCAGACTCAGAGGCCAGACCCCAGCCACAGCTGAAAACCTGGCCCACCTGACCCAAGGACACAAACTGCCCTAAGTGGGGAAGAATGGTACGGCGTGCTTGAGAATTGGGGTGTAACACCCAGAGGGTTTCTAAATGACATGACATTCAACCTGAGCCAGAGGTTCAGCATTTATTCTCATGCTTATAGCTATTAGTATGAGCATTCAGTAGACCTCACATTATTTGATGCTGCTGCTGCTCAATAACTCTGAGGGGATGTCTGATACTCACCTGGACTTGATGGAAAAAGATGTCTCTGGAGCCAAAGAAAGCCCAGCATCCTTTTATCCAAACGGCTTCAACCTCAAGTTCATAAGTGCCACTTTGACCGATCAATATTGGGCCTCTTGGTTCTCAGTCTATTTGTAGCTGAAATTCTCCCCCTTGATTA
The DNA here is from genome assembly GCF_047511675.1 of Marmota flaviventris. Taxonomy (NCBI): domain Eukaryota; kingdom Metazoa; phylum Chordata; class Mammalia; order Rodentia; family Sciuridae; genus Marmota; species Marmota flaviventris. The sequence goes on along the minus strand of NC_092506.1, from coordinate 111,455,002 downwards.
AAAATTCACCAAGAGGCAGCCTGATGTGACATTTATGAGTTCCTGGAAGTGCATAAATGTTGAATGTTAGAAATTAGCACCGAGTTATTTAGATGATAGAACACAATAAGCAAGCAAGAGGGCTGATATTCAACACTCTGATATTTTTTATTGTCTCTCTATGCCGCCTCATGACAAAGTGGAACTAAAACTTCATACAAAAGCATCTGAAGATTGGACTTAACCATGGTACCAATCCCTCCTTCCAAGTGAAACTCCTCCCTTCCAAATGAAACTGAATTTGATCCAATGAAACTGTTTGACTCCCCTATTTCCTTCCAAGTTTGCAGCATTTTGTTGATTGGTAGCTTGCCCAAATCCCTTGTACTACAGGCCATGATAACAAACATTTAAATAGATTACTTTTTTTTTTCATATAATAGTGGCTCTGCAATCACTGAGAGGATAGGTTGTTGGTAGAAGTAAAGGTCTGATCTCATTATTTGGGAGTTTTCAATCATAGGAGTGCTTCACATTCTACCAATAAATATATATATTTGTAATTTTTTCCCTGCCCACATTCTGGCCCTTTCCTGAGCTTCTGTTCTATTCTTTTAGTGATTTCTTGGGACATTTTTGTAATACTCTCTCTATAGATCTTATGGACAATTGATCATAGTCCTGGGAGTTTAGCTTGCTTCCTGGGAGATTTTGTCTAGTCTAAACTGAGGTCAATGAAGAAACATAGAAGGTTAAATGACTAAAACTCCAATCAACTAGCCCAGTACCATTCTATGCCCTTTACTTATTGTCCACCCAGAGAGTTGTTTGTACCTGGAACTTCAAGTCTGTCAGGTTGCTGGTACCTTTTGCAGAATACGATAAAACATTTTCTTGACTTTTATGAGGGGAAATCTAGAAATATCTTATGCATGGGTGAAGGAAGTCATTTGTGTTGACTCCAAGTTCAACCATTATTAGGCTTGTGACCTTGCTCTTTGATCTCTTTACCTACTGATTTTGTTTTCTGTGAAATTAAGGTAATGATAGCACCTGCTTCACAGAGTTGTTATGAGAGTAAAAGAGCCACTATTTGGGGGCATTGCCTAGCACACAGTAAATACTGTATAAGTGTTTGTTAAATAAAGATTTTTTTTAATTTAAGAAATATTTATGAAACACCCTCTGCCCACGGTAAGATGTAATGTTAGAGACTGTAGGAATAAAGAAAATTAACAAAACACTATGTCAACCTTTAAGCACAGTTTCTAGAAGGGGATAAAAGTATACAAAGATAACCAGCTGGGTGCTGGGTGCAGGTCAATTCACGCAAATGCAATGGAAATACAGAGGAGGGAGAAATCACTTTGGCTGAGAGGGGACTAAGGAGATCACACGGAGAAGATGGCACTGGAGATGTTCCGTAAAAGATGAAGATTTTCAAGGGCAGGAAGATAATGGGAATGAGGCACAAGGCTATCCAAGGTGTGCCCAGCACATGGATAAAGCCAAATTGTCACCTCCATGATCATCAATCCCACATTTGTCTCCTCCATCCACCACCATCTCCACTTCTCCTATCTTCACGCCTTTCTTCCTCTCTTTCCCTTCCTCCACTTGAAAAACTCTGCACTGACCTCTCCATTTCTCCAATTTTTTTCTTTTGTTTCATCTCTCTTATAATCCCAAAAGCAACATGGGCAATTTTTAAATAAATCTAGTAGTACAGAAGGATGTAAAATGAAAAGCAAGATCTTCTTCCTCCGCTTCTTATTCCCTAGAGGTAAAGATGGTGTGATGGTTATAAAACATGGCCACAAATTCTTCACACTCCTGTCTTTGAAAGGCAGAGTTTGTATCCCTCGCTTTGAATCTAAGCTGGCTTATGACTACTTCAAACTAATGGAGTAGTGCAGAAGTCACACTGCGTCTTTCAAGGCTAAGTCATAAAAGGCCATGAAGCAGCTACCTTCTTCATCCAATGCTCTCTCTGGAGCCCTGAGCAGCCATCTAAGAAACCCAACTTCTCTGAGGCATCCTTACCAAAGGGGCTACATTCTGGAACTCTGGGTCCAGCCTTTCAGCTTTCTCCAATACTTACTATATTCAAGTACACAAATATACCACAATTTATTTAACAGATATTCCAGTGATCAATGTTATAGTAGCTCCCAGTGTTTGGAACATTATAAATACACCCATGCACATTATTTTTCACTTATCTTTTTGTATTATACAGGTATTTCTGTAGGATAAGCTTCTAGAAATAAAATTGCCAAACCAAAGAGTAGGTGATTTAAAAAAACAAAACAACGACAACAACAAAAAATCATGCTTCAAATAGGCTATGCTATTTAAGATTTCTAGTTGTACATAACAGTAGCTGTTTCCCTGTAACCTCACCAACACTGAATATTATCGAACTTTTTAATCCTTATCATGCTGATGTTGTCTCTGCCTTTATTATGTTAAGCACCATATGTATGCAGTGTAAGTGAGATATCCTAAGTATGACTTGTCCCTTCCTCAAACTCGCTGATCTAAGGGGAATGTGGAAGTGAGGAAGGGGTGCTTGGCATGGTAAAAGACAAAAATAATTCGAAAGGACAAGCTATTAATAGCTCAGGCAGATGAGAACTCATTTAACATAAAGTCGAGCCACAGAACATCTCGGACCTGCCAAGAAAATGTGTCAAGACATGATGAAATTCAGCTCAGTGACATTCTGCTAATGGCAGGTGTTATCTGAAGTCCAGAACAAACTTGTTGGAAGAAGATGGTTGGAGGCATAAGGAATGAGGGAGGGAGGAAAAAGAAAGTTCTCTTGCTAACTGGACAGTTGGCTAAAAATATAACATTTTGCAATGATTGATTTCAATCTGAATGATTTCGGAGACACTTAACATTAGCAGTTCTTTAACCAAGATTCCTAGGAATATTACATAGAATGGGATTTTTTTTTTAGAAAAATGTAGCCTGCCCACATTACCCCCCACCCCAAAATGTACACATAGAGCCATCAAAAATGCTGATTCATTTGGTCTGCATTTGCAATCCATCAAATGGTTCTGAGGCAAAACATGGTTAATAAAATTTTTCTAGAACAAAAATAGTGACCCTGGGGACTTACCAAAATGGATTGCTGGGTCCCACCACCAGCACTAGGGTTTCCATATATTTGGGATGGGGTCTGAAAATTTACATTTCGAGGAAGCTCCCAGGTGATGCTGGTTCAGAGTCATACCTGGAGGACCATTTCCATAGCACCAGCAACACATGAGAGCTTGCTGGAAGCCCAGAATGGCAAGTCCTACCTCAGAACTAAGGAATCAGAATCTGCATGTAATAAGATCCGCAGTGACCTGCGTGCACATTTAAGTTCCAGAAGTGATGCCCTACAAATCTGTCTCCTTTCCATTGCATTCTGTTCAGAGGGGGGTGCTTGCTGGAGTGGAAAGCTATGGGGAAGTCCTGGGTTCCAGTTCCAACACTGTCACTGTGAATCTTTGTGATAAAATAAATCCAGTTCCTTCTGGTTTCAACTTTTTCATGAATAAAGTTGAGAGACTGGGCTGAATAATCTTTTAGATTCCATCTCTTCTTCCCTATAATTTCAATTTGGCAATTTAAACATTGTTAAAATCCATACATTGAAATTCTAACTCAGTATCTCAGAATATGATTGTATTTGGAAATAAGACGTGTAAAGAGGTTATCAAGTTTAAACAAAATCCTGCAGGCAGACCCTAATCCAGTCTGACTGGTATTCTCAGAGGAGATTAGGCCAAATTATGCTATGTGCAGGTTTAGATATATTACAATGAAGCTGACGATTATGCTTAATTATAATCCACCAATAAAAATAGTTTCAAAATAACATTAGGACACAGACACCCACACACAGAGAATTGGCTTGTGAGGACAGTGTAAGAAGACAGCCATCTGCAAGTTAAGGAGAAAGGCCTCAGAAGAGATCAACACTGCCAACACTTTGATCTTGGACTTCTTACTTCTGAAACTGGAAGAAACTGGAAGAAAATAAATGTGTTTAAGAAAATCAGTCTGTGCTATGGCAGCCCAAGCAGCCTCCTTCATACCTTGAGCTTTATAACTAAACCAGATTAGAGTCTAAATGCAGAAATCTTCCTTCTTATTACAACTCACCTCATTATCAGACTAACTAGCCTTTCTAGCAAAGTTCTCCAAGAACATTGGTCCTTCCATCTGGTCATTCCTCATGATCTCTAGGCAATATTCAATGCTGGGGGACATTATTTCCCTGGATTCCATATCCAAGGGCCTTGGAGTCTTCCTTTACCACTTGACACTGTTCCCATTTTCCACTCTCTGATTGCCACCAATCCCTTATCCCCACTCCCACCAACACTTCCCATTCTACCTGGATTTAGCTTTAAATATTAATCTTTGGCCTCTGACCTCTTTGACCCCCCTCTTTCTACAATCAAGCTAGTCACATTTCTATGCCTTGTCCTGGTTGTACCATAATCTCTCCACCCAAGAACAGATTTATGTTTATTGCATTTACATTCAGATTTTTTTTGGGGGGTGGGGGGCTTGGCTAACCGAGGGTACCCTTATAGTACTGGAGAGGGTTGGTGATGGATAATCCCTCCAGTATAGCTGTATGTAGCTTCTCTGCAGTGTCAGTGTAGCTAGAAATAAAGATTTGAGAATTCTCCTAGCCACATGCAAAGATTCAGGCATCTAAACATCAACTCGAGGATTGTCACTGTTTTGAAAGCCCTAAAAGTGAGCTTATTTTTTATAAGCAATAGGACTTAGATATCTTGGGGCATTTTTTTCAGTAGAGACACAAAGTAGTTAAAGTCCCCGCAAAAAGCAAAAGATTTTTAGTCCTTTTAGACTTTTTCCTGAACAACAAGGAAAGTGTCAGAACTTGATTTTTCTTTTTCCCATCAAGATGGTCTAAGGCAGTACTTCTCAGCATGAAGGTGCACTCATGCCACCTGAGGTCTTCTCACAGGGTTGACTCTGATTCACTAGGTCTGGGATGAGGCCTTAGAGTCTGCATTTCCAAGAAGCCCCATATAAGTTTACAATGTTAGTCCATCAATTACACCTTGGATGGCAAATATTTAACAGCCATAAGAACTTCTCTATGGTTTCTGAAGATTAACCCATAATTGAAGGTTAAATTTTAAGGTCTGCTCTGCATGGAGGTGAGCGTTTGAGAGACAAAACTCTGAGTTCATTCACTCACCATCTACCTTCACCTGACCTTTAAAGAGGCCAATGCAAACAAGCAAAGGCCTCCAGTTTATTGGTTATTACAATTATCAGTCTATCCCAGCCCACTCTTCTGCCACAACATGAATAAAGGGAAGCAGATAAACTAAGGAAACCAGGAGTTTAAATTTTAGAGCTTAATAGACATCCATTCTCTACCTTTTCATGTCTATGGAGATATACCCTAATCTCACTTCTTGAGATTTTCAAGAAAATCTCAAGAAGTGCCTTCTCTGGTCCCAGTGTTTGCAAGGAGTTACCCATAGCAGCCACCAGAAGAGGCAATTATGATACCTAGTACGTTTCATTAAGTTTCTGAGTAAACCTATGGAGCAGCACTTTGCCAAGTTGTCTGTATATTGGGGTCACCTGGCTTCAAACACAGCCAATGTCTATTCCCCCAAATATTGTGACTTATTTGGTCTGGAGCATATCCTGAGCTTTAGACCTTCTTTTAAAATACCCTTATAGTATTCTGATATACAAATAAATCTGGAGTCACTGTTTTAGGATATATTGATTGAATGAAAGTCAGTAAAGAGGGGAAGAAAGTATAGTATTCTGAAGGACTCAAGATAGCTGCCTCTTAATTGTTAGTTTAGTTTTTGATTTATTCATTCATGCATGCAACAATTAACAAGTGAGGACAGACTTTGTGCCAGTGCTGTACTGGGTCCTTACAATTCAAACAGGAAAGACAGCCCCTGTCCTCACTGGGTTTCTAGTCTAGCAGAGGAGATACAGATGAGCAAATAGCTAAGGAAAGCACTGTGTGAATGTATGGCTCTTTTTTGACCTTGGAAATTAAGTGTGATGCATCACTTAATAACAGGGATGTGTTCTGAGGCATGTGTTGTTGGTTCATCTTGTCACTGTGCAAACATCCTAGATTATACTTAGACCAACTAAGATGACTACTTTAATATCACTAGGTAATGTAATCTTATAGGACCATGGTCATATAAAATATATGGTTCATCATTCACCAAAAAAATTGTTATGTACCACATGACCTAGTCCTAAGAAAATGATGTGGAACATATGAGAGATGGACACAGCCAAAGGACCCAGGGACAGTTACATCTCTCAGCTTCAGGAAGTCTGGTAGCAGTTCTGACAGGAAGAACATATTGTATTCATGCATTCATTTTTCCATTCACTCATTCAACAAATATTTAGTGAGTAAGAATTATGCTCCTATTACTGAGCAAGCCGCTGAGTAGACAGCAGTAGATTCAATAAACATAGAATCTCCTGCTCCTCTCAGAATTTTTGAATTTCCTAATAGAGCAGATATTTCCTGTCTTCACCTGCTTGTCATTCATTCTCTTTTGGCACCAGTACTTGGAATTTCTTTTGGTAAATGATTTCCTCTCTCCTAGTCTATATTGTCTGGGGAAATCTTCTTTACTTTCTCTGGAATACCAAAACTGTCTGGGTCTTTTTTGACCTTGGAAAGTAAACCCAGGTTTGTGGGTAGGAACATAATGATTGGCTACCATCTTGGGACCAATAGATGAATGGTAAGGATGTAACCAACCTGGAGAAGAGAGCCAGGAAATAGGGATTGTGTCTGATGACACTGTTTGCCTGGAAGAAGCCACGCTTTTTATCTCTGCCATTCATACTAATAAATTCCTTTTAGGGCCTCATCTGGTTTGAGTTAGTGTTTCTATTATTTGCAATCCAAAGAGTCCTGACTGCTATATCTAAAATGGATTTTTTAGAAGTATTTTATTTGCAATTAAAAAATAAATAAGCCCATTAATATACATTTGTGAATTGCTCATTTTTCTAATTTGTAAAAAGTATGTTTTTAGATCTCATATTTTAATATGTCTTTAGGTACACAAATGGAATTTTGTAAGGTAAGTCAAATCATGCACTCAAGATGTTCCAAAGAAAAGTATTTAAATGATGCTATACCTAGTTAGCAGCTCCCTGTTAAAGGCTCAAAGAGCAGATGGAGGGAAATATTCCAGGTTCTTCTATCTGCCTTCTAACAAGTGCTTTAGAAACCTTCTAGGTTTGAAAAGACTGCTTGGGAGTTTGACTTTCTGGGTAGTACTGCTGCATGATTATAGATGAAGAGAGGCCAACTAAATATTGTGAAAGCATGAGGTGAGCTGAAGTATAGGCTATTGACAACAATATTTTGCAGGGAGGTAGCTTAGATTTCAGCTACCTCCCCGCAAAATATTGTTGTCAATTTTTCTAAATGCCTTTCATATTGTCCTCTCATTTCCAAGGGTCCACATTCTCATCATTGCTAGCCTAAACTCACGTAACCACCCCTTAATGATTATTCCAAACTTCCTCGAGGGCATAGCATCCCTATCTCTAGGCACACACCCAGTCCTCCCTTCACACCCAGCCCAGAGAGAGTCCACCATGCTGTCTACTTAGAAACCTCCACCTGCAGGATAATGCCCAAGATTTCTTCCCAGGTATATTTTGTCTCAACCTATCAAGCCTCTACCCTCTGTTCCCAGAATGTGCTAGTCTGTTTCAAGTGTTTGCGCCACGTTCAGCGCACTCTTTCTGTCTATACGTTACTAGGTAAACTTATCTTCATCCTTCAAAACCAAATTCAGTCATTGTCTTTTTCAGGAAAACTTTCCTAGGAATTCCCATCTCTAAAGCCAATTCCTTTCTTCTCTGTACTTTGTTTATAATTCCTACATATTTTTATCCCCTAACATTCATTATTATATCTTTGCCCTGCTGTGTCAATATGAACTCCTTTAAGATAGGGGAATGAATAAGAAACTGCCCCATCTGTAGTACCAAGCATAGTGCCTGATGCATAGTAAGCTCTCAGTAAGTGTTCCATGAATGGAACAGATTGCCTTTGTCTCCAAGTTAGTGTTGAAGGTGAATTAGAAAGGAACATTGTGACCATCGAGGACAGGATCAAAATTAAGTTTAGGATGTAATGATGAGTAGCTAAGAATTAGTGATAAAATTCATCTCTGTGTTTTCTTCTCCAAAAGATTTTCTAATTCAATATGTAAGGCTTACCATGTGTACCTTTAGTATCACAAATAGTATTTTGTTGGCTAATATCTAAAAGTCAAATATTTATAAAGTGTGTAGGTTTAAGTTGAAATCTCCATAGAAATTTCAAAACCAGGTTTGTGTCCAAACACTTTTTAGTTTATTCTGGAAGAAGTATGGGATTTTAATTCCCTGCCCTAAATTAAGTAAAACTATCTGAGAGAAAAATTCTTTAAAAAAAAAAAAGACATTGCCTAAATCCTAAATTTGGAAACAAAAATCAACTCATTGAGACCACAGGCTGAATCCAGAAGGGTCAGGGTGGACAAAGGAAGATAACAACCTCTCCTTGCCATCCTGACAGGCTTATTCAGGTGAACGGCTTCCTGAGCAATGATTTCCAAACAACCCTGCTCAGACAGGGACAACAGGACCATGTGGCCCTTCAGTATCTCATCTGTGTCTACACTCACCTTTGTTGGAGAAGCCCTACTGGATCTGGGTTGTGTTCATGCCTAGCAACAGTTAGAGACACAACATCACTTTAAACTGACTGCAGAGGGAAAAAAGGGGAAAAAAAAAAGCGGGGGTGGGGGATGTGTGGGGAGAGAGGGAGGGAGAGGGAGATTGCCTTGTAAAATTGGCAAGGGCTTTTGCTTGCTTTTTTCCTGGTGCTTTTATATTCAAGGCTGGTTTTAATGTTCCAGGAGCCCTTATTTTGCTACTAGCTGACACTCAGTGGAAAAGGTAAGGAGTAAAGGGGCAGTTCCTCCCATTTTACCTCTTTGTTTAGCATTGCAATTTCCTTGTTAACATAACAAGATTAGCTGCAGTGAGAGTAGGCCTTCCCCATGCCAAGACCACCAGCATGTAAATAACCTCAATAAATACATTTTTTTTTAAAATCTAGCAATCAAGAGACAGATATAACAACCTGGAATTTCTGGATTCTCCACCAATCTAATTACAATGGCAGTGAAAGGACATGTACCTAATTAAACTGCCAATCACACCAAAATGATATGCATCCTATTTATACAAATATTTACTCCTGCGGCTGGAACCAGCCATTTTGGCAGAGCAGGAAGCAACTGGCAGTTATAAAGTAAGTGAGATCACGTGTCTGCACAAACCAGGTAAAGCCATTTTACCTATAGGCTCAAATACATTTTATTCTTTCTTTTTTTTCCTTCAATTTGATTTTACCTTTTTAACAGAAGTGCACATCATCTGTGGGGCTTAATTTTCCCAATTCAAATGCACAAATTTACCCACCAACCCCACCTTTAACCCATTCCAGGAACTCATCCTTCTCCCATGGGTAACAGCTATCCTAACTTCTCTCAGCATAGTTTTATCTTCCCTGTTTTTGTCCTTTATATAAATGGAATAATGCAGAATGTACTTTGTAAGTGTCTGCCTTCTTTCATTCAACATGATGTTGTGAGGTTCATCCATGTAATTTACAGTGTTCATTCTTATTGTGGTATAGTACATGTACCACAGCTCATTTAACCATGGTGGCATTGGGGTTGTTTCTTATTAGGACTATTTTAAGTCCTAAATAGGACTATTTATAAGTTCATAGGTCTATAAACACATAGGTGCAATAGTTTGGATTTTGAATGTCCCCCAAAGGCCCGTGTGTTCAAGGCTTGATTCCCAACTCACGGCACTACAGAGAAGTGGTAGAACAATTTGGAGGTGGAGCCTTAAGGGAAGAAGTTAAGTCTTTGGGTGTGGGCCCTTGAAGGGGATATTGAGACCCCAGCTCATTCCTCTCTATCTCTCTCTCTCTCTTTTTTTTTTTTTTTTTTTTTTTTTTTGCATCTTCCACGAGAAGAACAGACCTCCCCAACCATGCAGTTCTACCATGATATTCTGTGCCTTCAGGGGTCCAAAGCAACATGGCCAAACGGGCATGGACCAAAACTTCAGAAAACATGAACCAAAATAAAACTTTCTTCTTCTTAAGTAGATTATCTCAGGCATTTTGTCACAGTGATAGAAAGCTGACTAACACAGGAGGTATGTAATCACAGATCCTATATTAGACATCTGTTAAGCTCTTATGGATGCTGCCAGTTTTCCAAAGTAGCTGTAGCAATTCATACTCCCACCAGTGTGGTGACTCTCCAGCTTCAACTTGAATGTTACCCACATGACCTGCACTAGGTAATATGTTATGTAATTTTCAGAGAAGACCCATTTTCAGATAAGGAAACTGAGGTCAGGAGACTTGGCAATATGATCCAAGGTAATAGCTGGGACTATTTGTCCCTTGAAAGCTGAAACTCTTTGTCCCTGTGTTTGTGGCCTCTCAGTTGTTTTGATGTGGTGCAAAGTACTGATGTACTTTATTCTGGATATAACTAAGTTCCTTTCTCTCCCCTTTCTGCTTTGTTTCATTTTGTGGAGTTTCATGGACTTTGCTTACCTCTACCCATTTGTTTCTTTCTCTGAAATTTCTCAGTCCAAATAACAAAAGCTTCACTGGGATTTCAGCAAACTGAAAGCTCATTTTCCTTCTTGCCTCCTTACTAGCTCCTCTCTCCCCCTGGACTTCTGAATGTACAAGTGCTTCCTTACAAGTGTAAGGCTCGTCCTTTAGCCACCCTGCCTTCTCCCTTGGTGACCATTACTGTTCAGTATTCCAAATATATACTCTCTGGCTTCTGGGAACATGGTAGGATCTAGTTTCCCCTTGTACTTCCTAATGCCTCTTAGACTTATCTGATTCCATATGGCTAGTTCTGGCCAGTGATTTGTGAGCGAGAATGGTGTGTCTTTTCTGAACAGGAACATTTCATTGCCAATGCAGACACTTCCAGAGCTCTCTTTTCTCTCTGCCTGCTTTATCAGCCTGGCTCCTGGAGTTAAGAAGTGTGGATCAGAGGTGGTCAGTCCACATGAATATGCAGCCTAAATCAGAAAGAAAAATTTGAAGACATGAGCCACTAAGACTTGGGGGTGTATTTGTTATATAGCATTACCAAGTTTATTCTAATACAAAAAAAAAAACAAAACATTTAATTTTGTGAAGTTAATTATAGTGATCTCTATTTTGAAGTTCCCAAATTCTCTCTCTATTCCTGAACCACAAACTTCAGGTTTATTTAGCCTACCATCTTCTCTAAATCTTCTCACAGAAAACTAATATACATCTCAAACTCAACATGTTCAAACTGGAATTTTTAATCTCCCCATCCACTCTCAAATTTGGGCCATCTAGAATATTCCATAACTCAGTTAATAATAGCTATAATATTCCCAGTGATTAGACCCTAAACATGAGGGCATTCTTCTCTCTTCTCTTTTGCTTACATCCCACATTGAATCCAGTAGCAAATCACACAAAATATATCCAGAATCTGACCCACCTTACCAGTGTTTGGTTGTTTGATTCTTCATATCATGGCTTTTCTAGATAATGGCAACTTTTTACCATCCTTTATTGAAATTTTCACACAACCACGCTTTCACTCTATCCTCAACCTATTGGCCTGACATTACACTACCCTGGTTCTCCCACACTCATTTCTTTGCAGTTCTTTGGCCACATTTCCCCCCTCACTTTAGCTTCCTGATCTTTTTGTTATTCTGTTTTGATGAGAAAAATCAATGTTTTCTGTGGCTTTAATTTTCATTTTTATTCCTGTTTTCCAAAAATGTATGTATAACAATGATGGTACTGGGAATGATTTTAGGAGGTATATGGATGAATATTTCTATTTAAACCGTTATGATTTTATTTTAATGTGTATTAGACAAACTGTAACTGGCATATAAAGTCTGAGATTTCACAGATAATACTGCTTAGGGGAAGCCAAATAAATCAGTTTAAGTCAAATTGAAGTAAAATATTTCATAAACAATACCACAGGGAGGAAATGTAAGAAGTATACAAATGAAATTTAGGGCATACAGGATTGCCCCTCAAATAATCGATGCAGTCAATTCTCCCCCGTCAGCCCAGGGTTCGTATGGCCACCTGGAGAGACCCATTGAGATGGCCCACCATACCTTCAACACTGATTAATAAATCCCAGGTGAGTTCTTCCTTAAAACCTGTTTCTCCATTTATTCAATGATGCTTCTGTCTGAGTAGGCTGAGTCCAACAAATAGAAGTCATTTTTGAAGCATATCTCTTTTTTGTCCTCTTTACTCATGAAATTTTTAAATCCTGAAATGTCTGTCCCTTTTACCCTTTCCCTTCTTATTCTCATTAACATCATCCCAAGCCATGACACAATTACCTCATACCCAGATCATCATAATGACCTCCAAACCATCCTCCTGGCTCTATTTAAATCCAAAAGTATTCTACTGGTACCCTAAAATCATCATGTTCAAAATCTTCACCAGTTTCCTCTGAAGGCAATGTCCATGTTCCCTAGTCCTATGTCAGTAGTAACTAACTTTTATTGATAATTTAATGCTAAAAGAGGAATTTTTAAAGAACATATATTGAATGTTGAAGACAAAGGGATCTTCTCATTTAATCTTCATAACAATTCTATGAAGTAGATACTATAGATGAGGAAACTAAAGTTCAGGTGTTAAATGATCTGTTAAAAGCTGGTATATGAAAGAGCCAGAATCCCATTCAAATAGCCTAATGCCAATATCTTTATTCTTAAACTGACATTGTATATGACATAGTGACAAACATCATTTCTCATTATAGACCATCCCCCTGTTATCTTTTTCTTCATTCAGGTGAGACTCATTCCAGCATTTATTTGGCCTTTATCAAGACCCATTTAGGTGTTAGTACTCTACCTCTCCTACACACACACCACCTTCTGCTACAATGTACAGACTGTTCCTCTCCTTTAGGATGCACTCAAGTTAAACTCCTGCCGTCTCACTAAAGCCAGAATTACCACTGGAGTAAATAGATACCCATCCTTCCATATAAAAAAAATGTATTTTTCCCCAGACCCTGAATTATACAACTTCAGTCCTGATATCAACTTGGCACGTGGACAAATGACTAGAAGGAAAGGAACTGATACCCCAATTTTACCACCAGAGATCCCTTCATCTCTGAATTAAGAGTATTTCAAAGTAACACATGTGACACAGCTTAAGGCATAGCTTTTCAACTGTTTTGCATGGAATCTTTTATAGCTCTCAATTCACTGTGTTTAATACACATTCAGTAATTGTAATAACATAGGCTGATCGACAAATGCACCAGTATTTCAGAAAACAGACAGCCAACTAGGAGGCCCGCCCAAAGAAATCATGACTCTATTGAGCATTTGATTGACCAGGACATTTGGTGTTCATTGATCATTTTTCAGTTAGTCAACTCTTCTTTGAATTGTTGACCACAAAGAATTACGGAAAAAAATTAAAATGTTAAAGATAAGCTGTGTCTTCTGTTTTTTTTTTTTTTTTTGTATAATAAAATTGCCACAGAATGGAGCTTAGAATTAGGAGGAAGTTGGACATCATCTAACCCCACCCCTTCATTTCAGGAATAAAAAACAAAGGCAGGTAAAGTGATCCAAACAGGATCACATAAGTCATGATTAATAGATCCAAAACTGTAACCCAGGATGTTACACTGAGACTCAGTGCAGTGAGTCATTTATGCTTTCTAAGATTCAGTTTTCTAAATTCTGTGATGGGGAAAATATTAATGGCTACACCCATATTAGAGAATTACTATAAGAATCCAATAAAATCAAATGAAATAAGTAGTGAGCAAATATCTGACACGTATTGGTTACTAAGTAAATATGCATTTATTCACTCAATGGTTGGTCAGCTGTCAAGAATTTAGAAAAGACAGATTTTAGGAAGATGAGTAAAATGTACTCAACATGTGATACTCAAACACATCACACAACTATTTCTGAAAATCCTAGAGATCCTAGAAACCAGGGTAGGGAGAAGGTAGGCAGGGATGAAGGGGGAAATGTTGAATGGCAAAGATGTCCCCAATTGTTTTTCAAAGGAAAAGTTGTGTGTCACCTGGGTGACTGATGAAAAATACTAATTAAATTTTTTATTCTTTTATCCCCATAAAATAAACCACTTTTAGCAATATCAAGCTTTTTTGGAGACTCAAGAAAATAATTGCCTGACTCTCACACTGTAATTGCTTTTAAAAATTAGTTTGAAGTTTGAAGTTTGGAGTCTGTTTTTTGAGATGTTAAGTGAATGTTAGAGCCAAATCGTAAGTCATGGAGCAACTTCTAGTCTATGTGGAGAGAGACAGCATCTTCCCTGCTCAATCTGTTTAGCACAGAGTGGGCAAGGTGCTTGATCCTGCTTCCCACCTAGAATTTATACCCCTGTATGCCCTCAGCTTTCTGGGGCACCTAGAAGACAATGTCTCTGGTTGCCTCTTTCTGTACTAGTGAGAGGAGCTAGGGTAGGGTGAGAGTGCTAATATTAAATATTAAATGGTCAGGATGGCACCAATCTTGCAAAGTGTCTTGAAATTTTAAATAATGAAAAATTTAGATACATATAAAATCACAGAGGCAGGATGCATTGAGTGACACACACCTGTAATCCCAGATACATGGGAGGCTGCAGCAGGAGGATCATAAATTTGAGGCCATACTATCTCAAAAATTAGCAGGAACTGTTTTTAAAATAAGAAATAAAAATGGCTGGGGGTGTAGCTCAGTGGTCAAGCACCTCTGGGTTCAACCCTCTGTAGTACTAAATCAATAAATAAGCAAAGAGAATGATTTAACATATGCCCATGTACGAACCATTTGACACATTAAGTGCCTTTTTTCTACCAATTTTAGAAAGAATTTCAAAGTAAGAATACATGTAATTGAACCCTCATCTACACCATTCATTTCCCTTCCTCCTAGAAGTAATCACCATCTTGAAGGGAGATTTTGATTACATCTTGTGTTAGTCGTCTTTTATCCCAGATACCTGACAAGAACAATTTAGAGGAGGAGGATCTACTTTAACTCACCACTTCAGATGTTTTAGTCCATGATCCACCAGGTTCATTGCTTCGGGCCTGAGGCGAGGCAAAACAGCATGGCAGGAGGGAATGGTGGAAGAAAGCTGCTCAGTTCATGGCAGCTAGGAAACAGAGAGAGGAAGGGGCCACAAGACAAGGTAACCTTCTAGGGAAAACTGCCAGTGGTCACTTCTCCCAACTACTCCCACCTCCCAGTAGTCCATTCAGTCCTCAATGAATCAATCCATTGACAAGGTCAGAGCCCTCATGATCCAATCATATGATCCCCAAAGCCCCACTTCTGGAAACATGAGTATCTGGGGGAAACTCCAGATCCAAACCATAACCTTTGTATTTTTACTACTTATATATTTATAACCCATATGTGATGTTTTGTTCTTGAATTTTATATAAATGATATCTGCACACGTATTTTTAACTTGCCTTTTTCATTCAACATCAAGTTTTTTGAAATGTATCTTTATTGAATGTATGTAAATCTAGCTCATTTTCACTGCTAGAGAACATTTCTTTATATTAATGGACTACGATTTATCCATTACTTTATGGATGAACATTTGACTGTGTACAATTTTTCGTGATCACTAATAAAACTATAATGAATGTCTTTGATCATATCTGCTTGTATACAGGTACAAGACTTTCTCTAGAATGGACATTTAAAAGTTAGATAAACACACACTGGAATGTAGTCGTGTTTATCTTCAACTTTACTAGATATTGATGAATTATTCTCCATTGAGACTGCACTAATTTATGTTTGTATCCCCAGTTTATGACTATTCCTGTTTTCTCTCCAATGTTTGATATTACAAGAATTTTACACTTTGTTTCTAACTAGATAGTAAGAAATATGACCTCTCTTTGTTTTAACATGTATTATTTTATTTTTTACTAACAAATTTTTACATTTAAAATTTTGGGGGGCTCTTTGAATTTCCTCTTTTGTAGATTTCTTCATGTCCTCATCAATTTTTTTGTTTTGTTTTTTAAGTGTATTTGGTGTTTTTTTAAATTTAGCCAGTAAAATATTTATTTTTTCTTCATTTTTTATTAACTTTTTTAATTTACATAGGACAGTGGAATGCATTACAATTCATATTACACATATAGAGCATGATTTTTCATATCTCTGCCTGTATACAAAGTATATTCACACCAATTCATGTCTTCATATATGTACTTCGGATAATGATGACCATCAAATTTCACCATCATTTATAACCCCATGTCCCCTCCCTTCCCCTCCCTCCCCTCTGCCCTATCTAGAGTTCATCTATTCTTCCCATGCTCCCCCTCCGTACCCCTCTATGAATCAGCCTCCTTATATCAGAGAAAACATTCAGCATTTGATTTTGGGGGATTGGCTAACTTCACTTAGCATTAACTCCTCCAACTCCATCCAACTCCTCACCCATCTTTAATCTCTAGGGTATATAAAGAACTCAAAAATTAACACCAAAAAAACAAATAACCCAATCAATAAATGGACCAAGGGCCTGAACAGACACTTCTCAGAAGATGATATACAATCAATCAACCAATATATGAAAAAATGTTCATCATCGCTAGCAATTAGAGAAATGCAATCAAAACTACTCTTAAGATTTCATCTCACTGCAGTCAGAATGGCAGCTATTATGAATACAAACAACAGTAAATGTTGGTGAGGATGTGGGAGAAAAGGTACACTCATACACTGCTGGTGAGACTGCAAATAGTTGCAGCCAATATGGAAAACAGTATGGAGATTCCTTGGAAAATTGGGAATGGAACTACCATTTGATCCAGCTATCCCTCTCCTTTGTCTATACCCAAAGGACTTAAAAACAGCGTACTACAGGGACACAGCCACATCAATGTTATAGCAGCACAATTCACAGGAGCTAAATTGTGGAACCAACCTAGATGCCCTTCAGTACATGAATGGATTTTAAAAAAATGTGCCATTTATACACAATGGAATATTACTCAGCAATAAAAGGGAATAAAATCATGGCATTTGCAAGTAAATGTTTTTAAAGTGTATTTGTAGGAATATATTCTTTAATGTTCTGGAAACAAGTTCTTTGTTAACTTTGTGATACTGATTTGCACATTCTTGATCCCTCAGTTATTTCTGTTGTACATATCCAAGTGTGAGAACAGCCAGGAATAAGCCCTCATGTTCAGAGTTGCCAGAATCAGTCTGTTCTGGACAGTCACAGACATTCAAAACAATATATTGGAGGGACCAGAGAACAGGCCTGGGGTTCAGAGCCCTGAGTTCTAGTCTCACTGTGACTCCAGATTATTTAAGCATTCTCAGCTCTCTATTTCTTCATCTCTAAAATCATAATATTAATAGCAACTTCAAAGGCTTTTGTGAGAAACAAACAAGATACATTAAAATCACCTGGCAAAATGCAATACAAATGCTGGCCATTATTAGTAGCAATGACCCAAATACAAGTTTACTATATTAGTCTGTTCAAGCTCCCATAACAAAATAGCGTAAACTGGGTGGCATTAAACAACATCAATTTATTTCCTCACAGTTCTAGAGGCCAAAAGTCAGATATAAGTGTGCCAGCATGACTAGTTTCTGATGAGGGCTGTCTTGCTGGGTCAGTACACCCTCTGTCTTGTTGCTGGGCACTCAACAATCATGTGACATCTTTGTGTTCAAGAGCAGAGGGAGGAGAGAGAGAGAGGGAGGGAGGGAGGGAGGGAGAGAGAGAGAGAGAGAGAACGCTCTGTGTCTCCTCCATTTCTTATAAAGGCATTGGTCATATTTGATCAGGATCCCATTCTTATGACCTCATTTTACCTTTCTCACCCTCTCAAAGACCTGTCTCCAAAGACAGTGACACTGGGGATTAGAGTTTAGACACAGAAATTCGGGGGAAAGACACAATTCTGCCCATCACAACCATGGTCAATTGATGCCCAATCATTTATTTCCAAATACAGTAAAGTTCCTTCATCTTTTATTAGGACTTGGAGACATAGATAGGAACACTATTGATTTTGTCATCTCTGGATTACACCACTCAAAGGTATTACTGTTAGAAAAACAATATTTGACCATTTCTGTGACTTTTATTCATAAGGGACAAACTCTGATTGAAAGTCTTTATCCCTACAGCACCAGCTTAAATCTGATTGTGCAAAGAAACTAGACCAATTCTATCCCCTATCCCATAGAATTTTCTGTACTGATAGAAATAATGGTCTCTAAAATCTACAGTATTCAGTACAATCACCACGAGCCACATGTGGCTCTTAGGGACTTGACAAGTGACTGGTTTGAGTATTGTTTTTTTTTTTCCCCAGTATTTTTTTTTTTTATTTTTAATTTTTTATTGTGGGTTGTTCAAAACATTACAAATTTCTTGACATATCATATTCCACACTTTGATTCAAGTGGGTTATGAACTCCGACCTTCACCCCATACACAGATTGCAGAATCACGTCAGTTACACATCCATTGATTTACATATTGCCATACTAGTGTCTGTTGTGCTCCGCTGCCTTTCCCATCCTCCACCCTCCCCCCTCCCCACCTCTCCCCTCCCCTCCCCTCCTCTCTCTCTACCCCCTCCACTGTATAACCCTGAGGGTCTCATTCCATTACCATGCAATTTCCCTTCTCTCTCCCTTTCCCTCCCACCTCTCATCCCTGTTAAATGTTAATCTTCTTCTCCTGCTCTTTGTCCCTACTCTGTTCTTAGTTACTCTACTTATATCAAAGAAGACATTTGGCATTTGTTTTTTAGGGATTGGCTAGCTTCACTTAGCATAATCTGCTCTAATGCCATCCATTTCCCTGTGAATTCTATGATTTTGTCATTTTTTAATGCAGAGTAATACTCCATTGTGTATAAATGCCACATTTTTTTTATCCATTCGTCTATTGAAGGGCATCTAGGTTGGTTCCACAGTCTTGCTATTGTGAACTGTGCTGCTATGAACATCGATGTAGCAGTGTCCCTGTAGCATGCTCTTTTTAGGTCTTGAGGGAATAGACCAAGAAGGGGAATAGCTGGGTCAAATGGTGGCTCCATTCCCAGCTTTCCAAGAAATCTCCATACTGCTTTCCAAATTGGCTGCACCAATCTGCAGTCCCACCAGCAATGTACAAGTGTACCCTTTTCCCCACATCCTCGCCAGCACTTGTTGTTGTTTGACTTCATAATGGCTGCCAATCTTACTGGAGTGAGATGGTATCTTAGGGTGGTTTTGATTTGCATTTCTCTGACAGCTAGAGATGTTGAGCATTTTTTCATGTACTTGTTGATTGACTGTATGTCCTCCTCTGAGAAGTGTCTGTTCAGGTCCTTGGCCCATTTGTTGATTGGGTTGTTTGTTTTCTTATTGTCTAATTTTTTGAGTTCTTTGTATACTCTGGATATTAGGGCTCTATCTGAAGTGTGAGGAGTAAAGATTTGTTCCCAGGGTGTAGGCTCCCTATTTACCTCTCTTATTGTTTCTTTTGCTGAGAAAAAACTTTTTAGTTTGAGTAAGTCCCATTTGTTGATTCTAGTTATTAACTTTTGTGCTATGGGTGTCCTATTGAGGAATTTAGAGCCCGACCCCACCGACTGTAGATCGTAGCCAACTTTTTCTTCTATCAGACGGCACGTCTCTGATTTGATATCAAGCTCCTTGATCCATTTTGAATTCACTTTTGTGCATGGCGAGAGAAAGGGATTCAGTTTCATTTTGTTGCATATGGATTTCCAGTTTTCCCAGCACCATTTGTTGAAGATGCTATCCTTCCTCCATTGCATGCTTTTTTTTTTTAATTTTTTATTGTGGGTTGTTCAAAACATTACAAGTTTCTTGACATATCATATTCCACACTTTGATTCAAGTGGGTTATGAACTCCCACCTTCACCCCATACACAGATTGCAGAATCACATCAGTTACACATCCATTGATTTACAAATTGCCATACTAGTGTCTGTTGTGCTCCACTGCCTTTCCCATCCTCCACCCTCCCCCCTCCCCACCTCTCCCCTCCCCTCCCCTCCTCTCTCTCTACCTCCTCCACTGTATAACCCTGAGGGTCTCATTCCATTACCATGCAATTTTCCTTCTCTCTCCCTTTCCCTCCCACCTCTCATCCCAGTTAAATGTTAATCTTCTTCTCCTGTTCTTCGTCCCTACACTGTTCTTAGTTACTCTCCTTATATCAAAGAAGACATTTGGCATTTGTTTTTTAGGGATTGGCTAGCTTCACTTAGAATAATCTGCTCTAATGCCATCCATTTCCCTGTAAATTCTATGATTTTGTCATTTTTTAATGCAGAGTAATACTCCATTGTGTATAAATGCCACATTTTTTTTATCCATTCGTCTATTGAAGGGCATCTAGGTTGGTTCCACAGTCTTGCTATTGTGAACTGTGCTGCTATGAACATCGATGTAGCAGTGTCCCTGTAGCATGCTCTTTTTAGGTCTTGAGGGAATAGACCAAGAAGGGGAATAGCTGGGTCAAATGGTGGCTCCATTCCCAGCTTTCCAAGAAATCTCCATACTGCTTTCCAAATTGGCTGCACCAATCTGCAGTCCCACCAGCAATGTACAAGTGTACCCTTTTCCCCACATCCTCGCCAGCACTTGTTGTTGTTTGACTTCATAATGGCTGCCAATCTTACTGGAGTGAGATGGTATCTTAGGGTGGTTTTGATTTGCATTTCTCTGACAGCTAGAGATGTTGAGCATTTTTTCATGTACTTGTTGATTGACTGTATGTCCTCCTCTGAGAAGTGTCTGTTCAGGTCCTTGGCCCATTTGTTGATTGGGTTATTTGTTATCTTATTGTCTAATTTTTTGAGTTCTTTGTATACTCTGGATATTAGGGCTCTATCTGAAGTGTGAGGAGTAAAGATTTGTTCCCAGGGTGTAGGCTCCCTATTTACCTCTCTTATTGTTTCTTTTGCTGAGAAAAAACTTTTTAGTTTGAGTAAGTCCCATTTGTTGATTCTAGTTATTAACTTTTGTGCTATGGGTGTCCTATTGAGGAATTTGGAGCCCGACCCCACCGACTGTAGATCGTAGCCAACTTTTTCTTCTATCAGATGGCGCGTCTCTGATTTGATATCAAGCTCCTTGATCCATTTTGAATTCACTTTTGTGCATGGCGAGAGAAAGGGATTCAGTTTCATTTTGTTGCATATGGATTTCCAGTTTTCCCAGCACCATTTGTTGAAGATGCTATCCTTCCTCCATTGCATGCTTTTAGCCCCTTTATCAAATATAAGATAGTTGTAGTTTTGTGGATTGGTTTCTGTGTCCTCTATTCTGTACCATTGGTCCACCCGCCTGTTTTGGTACCAGTACCATGCTGTTTTTGTTACTATTGCTCTGTAGTATAGTTTGAAGTCTGGTATCGGTATACCGCCTGATTCACACTTCCTGCTTAGCATTGTTTTTGCTATTCTGGGTCTTTTATTTTTCCATATGAATTTCATGATTGCTTTCTCTATTTCTACAAGAAATGCCGTTGGGATTTTGATTGGCATTGTATTAAACCTATAGAGAACTTTTGGTAATATCGCCATTTTGATGATGTTAGTTCTGCCTATCCATGAACAGGGTATATTTTTCCATCTTCTAAGATCTTCTTCTATTTCTCTCTTTAGGGTTCTGTAGTTTTCATTGTATAAGTCTTTCACCTCTTTTGTTAGGTTGATTCCCAAGTATTTTATTTTTTTTGAAGATATTTTGAATGGAGTGGTTGTCCTCATTTCCATTTCAGAGGATTTGTCGCTGATATACAGGAATGCCTTTGATTTATGCGTGTTGATTTTATATCCTGCCACTTTGCTGAATTCATTTATTAGCTCTAATAGTTTCTTTGTAGAGCCTTTTGGGTCTGCTAGGTATAGAATCATATCATCTGCAAACAGTGATAATTTAAGTTCTTCTTTTCCTATTTTTATGCCTTTAATTTCTTTCGTCTGTCTAATTGCTCTGGCCAGTGTTTCGAGAACTATGTTGAACAGAAGTGGAGAGAGAGGGCATCCCTGTCTTGTTCCAGATTTTAGAGGGAATGCCTTCAGTTTTTCTCCATTCAGAATGATGCTAGCCTGAGGCTTAGCATAGATTGCTTTTACAATATTGAGGTATGTTCCTGTTATCCCTAGTTTTTCAAGAGTTTTGAACATAAAGGGATGCTGTACTTTGTCGAATGCTTTTTCCGCATCTATCGAGATGATCATATGGTTCTTATTTTTAAGTCTATTGATGTGGTGAATAACATTTATTGATTTCCGTATATTGAACCAGCCTTGCATCCCAGGGATGAATCCTACTTGATCATGGTGTACAATTTTTTTGATATGTTTTTGTATCCGATTCGCCAGAATTTTATTGAGGATTTTTGCATCTAGGTTCATTAGAGATATTGGTCTGTAGTTTTCTTTCTTTGAAGTGTCTTTGTCTGGTTTAGGTATCAGGGTGATGTTGGCCTCATAGAATGAATTTGGAAGTTCTCCCTCCTTTTCTATTTCCTGAAGTAGCTTGAAAAGTATTGGTATTAGTTCTTCTTTAAAGGTTTTGTAAAATTCTGCTGTATACCCATCCGGTCCTGGGCTTTTCTTAGTTGGTAGTCTTTTGATGGTTTCTTCTATTTCCTCAATTGATATTGGTCTGTTTAGATTTTCTATATCCTCCTGACTCAATCTGGGCAGATCATATGACTTAAGAAATTTATCTATGCCTTCACTGTCTTCTAATTTATTGGAGTATAAGGATTCAAAATAGTTTTTGATTATCTTCTGTATTTCTGAAGTGTCTGTTGTGATATTGCCTTTTTCATCCCGTATGCTAGTAATTTGAGTTCTCTCTCTTCTTCTCTTCGCTAGCATCGCTAAGGGTCTGTCGATTTTGTTTATTTTTTCAAAGAACCAACTTTTAGTTTTGTCAATTTTTTCAATTGTTTCTTTTGTTTCGATTTCATTAATTTCAGCTCTGATTTTAATTATTTCTTGCCTTCTACTTCTTTTGCTGTTGTTTTGCTCTTCTTTTTCAAGGATTTTGAGATAAAGTATGAGATCATTTATTTGTTGGTTTTTTCTTTTTTTAAGGAATGAACTCCAAGCAATGAATTTTCCTCTTAGAACTGCTTTCAATGTATCCCATAGATTCCGATATGTTGTGTCTGTGTTTTCATTTATCTCTAAGAATTTTTTAATTTCCTCCTTGATGTCTTCTGTAACCCATTGATCATTCAGTAACCTATTTTTCATTCTCCAAGTGATGTATGCTTTTTCCTTCCTTCTTTTATCGTTGATTTTCAGTTTCATTCCATTATGATCAGATAAGATGCATGGTATTATCTCTACTCCTTTATATTGTCTAAGAGTTGCCCTGTGACATAATATATGATCTATTTTTGAGAAGGATCCATGTGCTGCTGAGAAAAAAGTGTAACTGCTTGATGTTGGGTGGTATACTCTATATATGTCAATTAGGTCTAGGTTATTAATTGTGTTATTGAGTTCTATAGTTTCCTTATTCAACTTTTGTTTGGAAGATCTGTCCAGTGTCGAGAGAGGTGTGTTGAAGTCTCCCATGATTATGGTATGGTGGTCTATTAGACTCTTGAACTTGAGAAGAGTTTGTTTGATGAACCTAGCTGCACCATTGTTTGGGGCATAAATATTTATGATTGTTATGTCTTGTTGGTGTATGGTTCCCTTAAGCAGTATGTAGTGTCCTTCTTTATCCCTTTTGATTAACTTTGGCTTGAAATCTATTTTATTTGATATGAGTATGGACACTCCTGCTTGTTTCCGAAGTCCATATGAGTGATATGATTTTTCCCAACCTTTCACCTTCAGCCTATGTATGTCTTTTCCTATCAAATGCGTCTCCTGTAGGCAGCATATTGTTGGGTCTTGTTTTGTGATCCATTCTACTAGCCTGTGTCTCTTAATTGGTGAGTTTAAGCCATTAACATTTAGGGTTATTATTGAGATATGGGTTGTTCTTCCAGCCATATTTGTTTATTTATGTTACTAAACATGGTTTGTTTTCCTCTTTGATTATTCCCCCCCCCCTTTACTGTCCTACCTCCCACTGTTGGTTTTCATTGTTATTTTCCATTTCTTCTTCCTGTAATGTTTTGCTGAAGATGTTTTGAAGAGATGGTTTTCTAGCTGCAAATTCTTTTAACTTTTGTTTATCGTGGAAGGTTTTAATTTCATCTTCCATCCTGAACCTTAATTTCGCTGGATACACGATTCTTGGTTGGAACCCATTTTCTTTCAGTGTTTGAAATATGTTATTCCAGGATCTTCTAGCTTTCAGAGTCTGTGTTGAAAGATCAGCTGTTATCCTGATTGGCTTACCCCTAAATGTAATCTGCTTCCTTTCTCTTGTAGCTTTTAAAATTCTCTCCTTATTCTGTATGTTGGGCATCTTCATTATAATGTGTCTAGGTGTGGATCTCTTATGATTTTGCACATTCGGTGTCCTGTAGGCTTCTAGGATTTGGGATTCTGTCTCATTCTTCAAGTCTGGGAAGTTTTCTCGTATTATTTCATTGAATAGATTGCTCATTCCTTTGGTTTGGACCTCTATACCTTCCTGTATCCCAATGACTCTTACGTTTGGTCTCTTTATGTTATCCCATATATTTCTGCTCATGGTTTCTTAACAGTCTTGCTGAGCTGTCTATGTTCTTTTCCAGTTGAAATACTTTGTCTTCATTGTCTGATGTTCTGTCTTCTAAGTGTTCTACTCTGCTGGTAGTATTCTCCATTGAGTTTTTAAGTTGGTTTATTGCTTCCTGCATTTCTAGGATTTCTGTTTGTTTGTTTTTTATAACCTCTATCTCCCTGTATAGTTGATCCTTTGCTTCCTGGATTTGTTTGCGTAATTCATTGTCGAAGTGATCTTTCATTGTCTGATTTTGCTGTTTAATGTCTTCCTTGATACTCCAGATCATCTGAAGCATATATATCCTGAATTCTTTATCTGACATTCCATCTGCTGCAGCTGTTACCTCTTCTAAAGTTGCGTTGACCTGCATTGCTTGTGGTCCTTTATTTCCTTGTCTTTTCATACTGCTTGTGTATCTTTCCTGCAGGCGTGGGCGGCGGATCTGCTCTCTCCTTATTCCAATTGGGGTGTCGTGGCTACCACGCTGGCAGGTCACTGGGCCTGTTCTGGGCGCTGGCGGTGGCTCTGTTCTGCCCCTACTCCAATTGGGGTGACGAGTGTACCACGCCGGCAGGCCACCGGGCCTGATCCGCCGGTCGGTTGCAGGTTTGCCTACCCTGCAGGCGCAGGAGGCGGCTCTACTCTGCCCCTACTCCAAATGGGGTGATGTGTCTGTCGTACCGGCAGGCCACTGGGCCTGTCCCGCTGGTCGGTCGCAGATCTGCCCACCTTTCGGGCACGGGTGGAGGCTCTGCTCTGCCCCTACTCCAATTGGGGTGTCGTGACTACCCCGCCTGCAGGACGCTGGGCCTGTTCCTGGCACGGGCGGCGACTCTGCTCTGCCCCTACTCCAATTAGGGTGGTGTTTGTACCACGCCGGCAGGCTCCTGGGCCTGATCCGCCAGTCTGTTGCAGGTCTGCCTACCTTGGAGGCGTGGGCAGCGGATCTGCCCTGCCCCTCCTACCACGCCTGCGGACCCCTGGGCCTGATCTGCAGGTTGGTCACAGGTCTGCTCACCCTGCGGGCACAGGTGGCGGTTCTGCTCCGCCCCCACTCCAATTGGGGTCACGTGACCACCACACTGGCAGGGCCTGATCCGGGCGTGGGAGAAGGATCTGCTCTGCCCCTACTCCAGTTGGGGTGACGTGTGTACCACACTGGCAGGCCACTGGGCCTGACCCGCCAGGCTGTCACAGGTCTGTTTACCTTGCAAGCACAAACGGCGGCTCTGCCCTGCCCCTCCTACCACGCCCATGTACCACTGGGTCGCGGGTCTGCCCACCTTGCGGGTGCGGGTGGCGGCTCCGCTCCGCCCCCTCTCCAATTGGGGTCACGCAGTCACCACGCTGGCGAGCCGCTGGGCTTGCTCCGGGCACTGGCGGCGGCCCGGCTCCTCCCCTCTGGCTCGACGACAAATTGAGGAGACTCGGGTGACTGTGCCTCACCCCCCCTACCAGGAGACCAACTGCTTATGTTACCGCTGGTATTGATGAAGTTCTCTCCTCCGCCGCTTTCTGCAGACATCAGATCTCTGCCATGTTGGTATCCTATGCGAATGGCAGCATTTTGTTCCCCTTGCCGGGCAACCAAAGCAACGGGTGAGTCCTGACCGGCCCTCAGCAGGACCCGGACCGAGAAGCAGTTTCCTGGTTTGAGTATTGTTAATTTTATTTCATTTTAATTGATTTAAACATAAACCGCCACACGAGGGTAGTAGCTACTGTGTTGGGCAGTGCAGGTCTATCCTATGCATGCTCCCTAGTCATGAAGTGACTGTTCTAGCAGCTGATTTCTCCCCATTTACTGTAGGGTCTTTGTTCCCAGACTCTGCAAGATGGAGCCTAGTGTCTCCCTCTAATATAACGGGGACATATGATAATAAACAAGAAAAAGAATGGAAGTTTGGAAGTCAAGTGGGAATCCTGAGCCAATGTATGGGGGGAAAAGGACTGAGGCTTGGGAAGTCAGAGTGGCAGAATGAAGGAGTACTGTGAAGTAAGAAGGAAAGTGTCTTGCCAGAAATATTCCTGCAGAAATTATAGCACTGGCATGTGCCTCAAAAGTCAAGCATTTGGAAAACATCAAGTTTTTACTCTTCCTATTTTCCTTTTACTTTCAGGAAATCTGTAAAATAATCCTTAAGTATAGAGGGTTTCCAGACTTATGATGGAGAGGTCCCTTAGCAACCTCTCTGAACTAAAACTCAGCATGGCTGAAATGAGAAGAGAAAAAAGTGGCCACTTGTTACTTCAAAAGGTTTCAGCTTTTAAAATGATTTTCCCAAATAGAAGCAGCTCATTGTGGGAGATCACAGAACACTCAATCACCAGGCAGCCTCTAAGACTTACCACAGCTGGTCCCTCTCAGGCAACTGTGCTGCACCCAGCTCCCATTAGAATACCCCAAGGAAGGTGGAGGCATATAACTCCCAGAGCATCTGAAACCAAGAACAACCAGTTCAGAGGAGCACGGTCCCCCAAGCTCTTATGAGAGAGGTGTTTATGAAAGTCATGATTCTGGATTATTGGTTGAAGTAGAAGAGAGTGGCCCAAATCTGCTCTGAAAAAGATAACTTGAAAATGCAAGCTTTTTGATAAGGTTTACATAATCTTTAAAAAAAAAAAAACATAGACTCTTTAATGGGTGAATATTCATAATATAAAGCAATCTTTTAGCTCAATTATGTTGAAGACTGTACATAGGAAAATATTAGAACATAGCAAATTTCAAGTAGTTATCTTATTTTTAATAATCTTAGTGAATCTTTTTTGAATTTTCAGCTTTTTAACATATGCATTTATTTATATGATGATGACAAAAATATTACAGAGAAGCACAGAATATTATATTGTTTATATTTTTCAAAAAAGGTTGTTTTCTATTGTGAGATTTTTTTTTCTTTTATCATGACATTTTTATAAAAATAGCAGTTTTTAGAGAACTGATTCGAATAAAGGGAATAGTGGGACTTTTCTCTCTTTTTTAATTGACAAAAGTTGTATGTATTTTTGGTACACAACATTATGTTTCAAAATATATACACATTGTGAAAAGACTGAATTAAGCAAATTTAACATATGCATTGTTTCACATACTCCCCCGCCCTTTTTGTAGTGGAAGTGGTTAAAGTCAATTCTCTTGGCAAATTTTAAATTAAAAATGCATTGCTATTAGCTAGAGTCATAAGGTGTTTTGGAATCTTGAGAGCTCCTTCATCCAAACTCTGAACTTCAATTTCCACCCACTGTCCCTTCTCTTGGCTCACCCCTGCCACTCACACACTCCCAAATTGTATTTACTGCACTTGTGATGGAGCAAATGGCTTTGTGTGTCTGACAACATAGGCGTCAAATTATGAAAACTGTCTTTTGTGCTCAGATCAATAGGCCAAACCCACACTTGCTTTTCAGCTCAGAAGAAGCTTTCTATTCCCCCTTCCCCAATGGCCTTTAACTTCTGTGCCAGTAACCATCAAACCAGGACTAAATGTCCCAATGTTTGAGCAGGGAGGTGAGACAGGAGCCAGGGATGTAGGTACACCTCCATCCAGCTCCTCAGAGTCTTGAATGCTTAGTTTCCGAAGGAAACCTCCTTCTCCACTCCTTGGAGAAGCCACTTAGCCCCTCCCTCCTTACCCTTGCAGACACCTCTGAGGGCCACCCTATGCCCTGGCCCCCTGTCTCCCATGTCGCTCATCACAGTGGCTTGCCAATGCAGTATCAGAATTCAGATTAACACAGTGACACAATCTGGGCACATACCACAGAGGAACAAAGGCCACAGGAATGCAGGGGACTTTTCCAAAGTCTTTTATTCACTCAGCCAACCTAATTGTCATTGTTATTCCTCACCACACGTCCTGGCTTCCAATCTGAGAATAACAAGAAGAAGCAAAGTTTGCACAGCAGTTTACAATTAATCATGCACTTTCCTGAGAATGGATTTTAGTGGCTGCCAATCCCCCATCCCTCCCACTTTACCACTTGGCCATGGGAAAATCACTTAACCTCTCACTGCCTCTGTTTCTCATTCATTCCACAGAGATTGTAATAGAAACAGCCCACATGTACTGGGATATTTGATAGAGATAATAAATATATTATGTCCTTAAAGGGGCCATCACAGTCCTAAGCATTTGCTGAACTGGATTCCCTATCTCAGTTCAGACTTACAGCTAGGGGTGAGGAAGAACTGTTTTCTCACCACCTCACCTCTCACCTCGTCTCAGGAACAACAAATCATAACAGGCTTAACACTATCCGTGGTGGCATTTGGGCATGTCTTGCACTTATAAATTTGAAGAAAAGAAAAGAAAGTGTCATTTGGGCTGCAATACAGAAAAGCCAGAGAATATCTAGCTCCAGGGTGTGTCCTGTCTCAATTCAACCCAACCCAGGCACCTTCTACAAGTTCTCCCTTGCTCCATTGCTTCCCCTAGGAAATCTCTTTAAAACTCACTTGCTGACAATGTAGGTCCCTCAGAATGCCCACCTTGTGGGACCCAGTGCCTAGAGCAAGGACTTCAAGGACTCTTTGATCTTTCCCTAAAATCCATCCCCAAAGACACAGACCTACAAGCACCTCCAGGTTCTGTCATCTCGCCCTTGCCAATCCCATAGCAACAAGCAAAGACAGCTCCGGAAGATAAAAATGACTAGATGTTGCTTTTAAAATCATGTCACCCATGCAGGGGAGAAGCTAAACCATTTTTCCCATTGGCATGATATGGCATTTTGTCCTTCCCCTTATCTTATCTTCACAAAATTTGGGAGTGACCAACCAAGCACTCACTTGTTAATTCTTTATGGAGTTTCCTAGGTCCAGGCAAGGTTCTCTGGTCAAAACACTAGCAATCTTGGATATGTGCTGAACAGGACTGTGTCCACCTACTGGCGAAAAACAGGAAGAGACCCTTGAAAGAAGTCCAGCCGGGCAAGGCTTGCTTCAAGCAGTCAAGTAAACCAGGACCCTATCATCAGAAGAAAAGGAAAACAAACAAGGGAAGATGCTTTTCAAATAAAAGACAGTATATTTGGGGGTAGAGTTTGAATTATCACTGACATGGAAAATTTAGAAGGAATTTCTTTCCCAAAACGTCTGAATTTAAAATATCAGATTCAGATGTATTAAAAACAAAAATAGGGAGGGGGAGATGGGGAAATCAAGTAGCACAAAATAATCATGGGCTGTAGAAAAACTGATCTCAGTATGTCCTTAGATGTTTTTTTAATGGACAAAATCAGATGCATCTTTGTTTGTAATGGAAGGTCACCAACAGTGATTTACAGCTCAGTCAAAAGGACCTAGAGCTCAGTCCCTTGTGTATATTTACCCTCAAATGCTACCTACCTACCATGTGTAGGCAAAGCCCATTCCCAGTTGCAGAGCTGCAAGGGGGAGAGAGCTATTTTTCCCTATGCATATGTTGATATGCAGAAAAGAGGACAGCACTACTCTGCAAGCTGTCCTATTGAAGCCTCGTTTCCTGTCAATCTTCCTTTTTTTCCCCCTTCCATGAAGCTTTAATTTTTTGCCACAGCGCTTTCTACATTTCAGTTTCCTGCAAACCTCAGGAAATAGACTGAAATTAATATCGTCAGATGCTTCTGAAAGTGCTGGCTTGGCGGCATTGCAGAGCGCTTTCAGATGCCATTTTGGGATTAAAATATACCAGTTATGCCCCATTGTTTATAAGAGAGATCTGGGAAGGGAATTGTGTATGAGATTTGACCAAACTGAAATGTAGGTTAAAAAAAAATTAGAAATAGAGACCTGAACTTTCAGAATAGACAGAATCAGCAGGTAAGGAAATGAAGAGCAAGTTAAGGCAAGAACTCCTCCAGGGATTCCAAGCAGCAGCTCAGCACCCCATCGGTGCAGGAAACTGAGGCAGAGATGCCTTGCTTTTATTTTCCATGACTATAAAGCTGTTGGTAGGACTTGCACATCTAGATCTGACTCAAGAGAGAAACACAATGTGTCACAAGAAATAAAATGAGGCAAGGAGATCATTTATTAACTCATGCATTGTGTGGTCACTAGTATGTTGAGTGGGGAGAATCCAGAGCCCAGGTTTTCTCACATCTTGCAGGGCCAGAAGAGCCCCAGTGGCTTAATCTCTGCTCTGCTCTGTCCCTGGCTGGCCTTGGCACTCTGGGCAGATCCCTGCTCCTTCAGACAACAGCTTCTAGTCAATCTAGTAGGGAGAGATAGCATGCTCCTGGTTTCTTCCCTGTGCAAGGGCGTTGCAATGATAAGCTTGCAACAACTATATAAACATGCATTGGGTTCTTGAGGGGGAAAGTGTGACATGAATCAAAGTTATTTTTATTATTGTTGGCTTCTGTATCTATGACTTCCTAAGAGTGAGATAAGGCCACACACTATTTCTGCATCTCCAAAAATCTATTCAAAATTTTTGTAATATTGAAGAATACTTGGTCCTTTTACATTCTTTGTGTTTTAGTCACTTTTCAGATTAATCCACTGCGAGTTCTCTGTTCAACACAGCCTCGGTCCAAGCGATCTTAGAGACCCATTGATTTTACAACCAACTCTTTTTCCTGCCTCTTTATACCCTTGGTTCAATTTCTTACTATTTTCTACCTTTTCAAGTGTAATACCACACACTGAGTCTCTTTTATCACCAGCTTTCTCTCTCTCTGGACTCTCACTTCTGCTGCCAGCCTCTACATCTCCACCTGCCATCTTGGTCAACTTAATGGGTTGGTCAAGTTCAAACCATGAACCTGGATGAAACATCAGGGACCTTCTAAAATCCATACCTTTAAAATGATGATGCTGTTCCCAGAAAACTAAGTGAGTCACCCTGAGTCACCTGGCTGGTCAGGGATAAAGATGGACTTAATGCCAGCTCTGGAAATTCATTTTCATGTTCAGAGGTGAAGTTCCCTCATGGCAGGTCTACCCTATCATTTAACAGGATTCATTGATCCCAATATCCTATGCCATAAACTCCAGCAACAGGCATAGACTGGTCTATTCAGCTACATATAGTGAAGTGATAACTGTGGAGGCTTCTTTCCATGTGTGAGAAGAAGTGAGGAGGTAGGCATTTCAAGACAGATGCTGCTGTTCCAGGAAATCATCATGGACCCTGGTTCTTTTGCATTCCTTTTCTGCCCTTCTAAGCATGGGCATTTGCCTCAAGGTCCCCAGATGTCTGTTCTATCTCTAGGCCTTGGATTCACATTCTGGACATGGAGATAAAGAGAGGAGCAAAAGACAAAAGGTGTGGGCCAGCTGAGTCCCTTTTATCAGTCATGCAATAGCTTTCTCAGAACCTGACCTAGTAGATGGCTGCTGGCACACTGTAGGTGAGAACTAGCCATGGGATGTCCCTCCACCTGAGAAAGCACCTGAGGAGGTTCATGGTTTTGAATGAGCATATACCACTCCGAAAAATTTTTTAAAAGGGTGTTGTTAGTAAGTATGCTAGTCAGCTCTTCATTACTACAACAGAAATGATAATAAATTTATTTTTAAAAGATTCATTTTTAGCTCATAATTTTTGAGGTTCCAGTCCATGACCATTTGACTCCTTTGCTTTGGGTCTATGGCAAGGCAGCACATAATGGGGGGAATGTGTGAGAAAGCAATATCACTCACCTCGTGATCCAGGAAGCAAAGAGAAAGAGGAGGGGACAGGAATCTCACAATCCCCTTCAAGGACACACCCTACGTGTGACCTAAGGATACCCCAGAAAGCTGCACCTCTCAAAGGTTCCACTACCTCCCAAAGGTGCCATCCTAGGGACCACGTCTTTAACACGGACTTTTAAGGAACTCTTCTCCAACCTGAAGCAGTAAGGATGAAGAAGAGAATATTGAACAGCCTCAGCCCCAAAGACCTTAGAGTTGGCATTCACTACTCTGTGATCCAGCCCTAAGAGTCTTTTCTAGTACCATTTCTTACAGCCTTCAACCTCCCACTGCATAGTTCAACCATCCAGAGCTCTCCACGTCCTTCCGAGCATGAGCTGTGCTCCTCTGCTGCTCCCCACCTCATTGTACTCCACTTCTTTGAGACCTAACTGAAATACCTCTCTGCTTTCCTTAATATGCAGAGTCAAAATTAACCTCCAGTTTTGTTCTTAATTTCATAATATGTTGTGCTTACCTCTACTAGAGCACTGATCCTCTCCCACTTTGAACCATAATCTTCTATCACTTTTCTGCTTCATTCATCAGGGAAAGCTTCTGAAAAGAAAAAAAAAAAAAACCAATATCTTGCCCATCTCTGTATCCAGTACAAGTCTAAAATTCTGTGTGTCTCTGTTTTAGTCATCTATTTCGCTGTTGTGACTAAAAAAGATCTGACCAGCCCAATTATAGAGGAGGAAAAGTTTATTCAGGGGCTCACAGTTTTAGAGGCCTTAGTTCATAGAAAGCTGTCTCCATTCCTCGGGGCTCCAGGCAAGGCAGGATATCATGACAGAAGAACGTGGCAGAGGGAAACAGCTCATGTTTTGATCAGGAAGCAGAGAGAGAGGTCTCCACTTGCCAGATACAAATATATACCCAAATCCATGCCCCAATTCCCACCTCCTCCAGCCACACCCTACCACTCCATTTACCACTCAGTTAATCCCTATCAGGGAATTAAAACACTAATTGGGTTAAGACTCTTATAACTCAATCATTTCTCCTCTGAACCTTCTTGCATTGTCTCACACATGAACTTCACACCTCTCATTCAAACCTTAACAGTCCCTTAGTAAATGCTCAAGTGTTTATAACTGAAATTACTTTTTCTAGGTTCCTTTGGATGGCTGATGATGAATCAGAATGCATATCTCATCATAGTATGTAAGTAAAGAGTTCCACACTTCCCATCTCCCTGGAAGAGTCTAGCATTATCCTTCTTAGAGGCGGAAGAATGGCCTCCCGAATTCTTTTCTAGCCTGTGGAAGATCAGTGACAAGTGGTTTACTCTGCATCCTTCCAGCTCTAAGAACACTAGAGTAAAATGAACAACACTATTTGCCCTTTCGATTTGATCCTGAGCCTCATGAAACTCTGCCAAGTTTCCCTGCCCTGACCTCTCGGTCTCCAATCTGAATCTCCATTAGTTTAAAACCATGATTATTCTCTATGTTTGGCCTATCATCACCCCACCAGGATTCATTCTCTGACCTTCTTCATTTCACTCTGTGCCCTGAGGTGCTGACTCTATGGATTTCATCTCCAGATTCCTTTTCCATCTGGCTCCAGTTGGATTCAGCCATCAGGAGGCACCTTTGAGAGGTGGGAGTGAGGCAAGAGGTGTACAGGAGTATTTCTTCCCAGTTCTCTCTCTACTTCAGAGATGGGTTCTGGTATTGGCAGTATCCTGCCCTCTAGGTGGCCCTTCCCTAGTGGCCTCAGTTCTCACCAGGTTCTGATAACACTCTTCACTCTCCTCCTTAGTTCATGGCAAGACTAGTAATGGCTCACATTACTTTTTCTTTTTTCCTCTTTTCTTGACTACCATTACTAGTCATTGCTCACCCTGCATACCTCCACACCACCCTCATTGGTTCCCTTAGCCCTGCCCACACCCTGTAGGTAATCACTTCATGAAATCTCATTCAAAATCCCATCTGAGTGTACCTTATTCTATGCCAGGAACTGGTCCCCAAGCATACCCTAGCTTCCCTAGAATCCCTGGGTAGTATTTTTCTTATGTTCTTCCTGGACTGAGTGAGGCTTCATCAAAGGTTCAGACGTCCTGTTTATTTCTACAACTGCACTAACATATCTTGTACATTCAAGAATTAATCTTCTCTGATACAAAACCCAATGCTTCTCCTTTATAATTTGATTGCTTGAGTTTTGAGAGATGAGAAAAGAATAGGCAATAAGGGCCCACCGATAGCAAGGTCTCAGGTTAATTGGGTCTAAAACTAAATACATTAAAGACTGCTTCCCCAAAGACTCATCCTACTCCAGAGGGGAAAGGTTTGAATATGGAGTCCAGATCTAATAAACACCAGATAAACATAGAGTAAACTCAGAATAAACCCTTTTCTGCCATGTTTGTGTTCCTGGAGGGATGAGAAAACACAAGCCTCCAGTCTCTCCACAAGAGAGACACCATAGGAACTCAACTATAAGCCTGCAGAGGGCAGAGGCCAGATACGAGATTTTCTGTCCTCCGTCTTCCCTTTCTTCTTCCCTCTCTCGGTCCCCTCCTTCCCTCAACTCCCGGACTCCCTCTTCTCCCCTCCTGTACCTTTCTTTTCATTTCTCCCTTCCTCTTTTTTCTTTTTCTTTTTTCCTCTTTTCTTCCTGCAGTACAGGGGAGATAGCGGAAGGAACATCACTAAAGCTCTTGCACATTTTTTCACATGCAGATCAATAAATATGGATTTGATAGTGATCAGTTTGAGGTCGGTACTATCTTATTCCCTGAGGTCAGCTGATCACAGTTTGCCTAAAAGTTTCAAGAAATACTTTTTGGTCTGGTTTCCATTCCTGTATTTGGGCCAAATTTAAAAACCTGGAAACTCACTGTGGCTCATATTAACTCTGATACCTTTACCCTTTCCTTTCTGCCCCATTTCCCTGACCTGGACAGCAATTATTGCTTCATTGGAAGGCTAGATCAGATATGGATGAAAGAAGCTGGTCTTCCCTTGGAAAGCAGAATACAAAAGGAAATGAATGATTCAATTTCTGTTTCCTTCAGGCATATTAAAGAAGAATATCATTGGAAAAATCTATGAGATATGTTGTTAAATTCAAAAAAGATGTAATTGCAGAATAATATACATGATAGGCGACTCCATTTATGTATGTATATACAGGTACTTATTCTTATATGTGCGTATAATTATGTAATAAGAGACTAAGAAGGTCAGTAATGGTTACCTCCAGGAGTAGATTTTGGGTGAGAGTGGATATAAAAAGACATTTTCATTTTACTCAATATTCTTCTATAATATTTGATTTTTTTAAAAAAGTGGGTTTTTTTTTTTTGGTTTTTGCTTACATAAGTAATATATGGATTCCATCACTAGTAGTGAATTCCTTAACAATTTTTTTAGGTCTTTTCTTGTCTGTATGTTCTCCAAAGAAAAACAAAATTATTCAAAAAGAAAGTTTAAAAATTAAGATTTCTTCACTTGAAATACATTCTCTGTCATTTTGGGGTGTCATTGTGCTTCCTGATCGTGATTTAAAATAGATAGTAATGAATCATCTTCCACAGCAAGTTTGACTCAGTCAAGTAAAAATGGTTCAAAAAAAATCAAAATTGGGAATTAATCTTCTCTGTTACCACAGGATGCCTTTCCTATTAGGTTTTATTGCTTGTGTTTGGGAAGGTGAAACATGAGGTGGAGAATAAGAGGGCAAAGTGTTTCAGGGTCTCAAATTTAGCTGGAACAAAGATTAGACTTGACTCCTGTTCCTTCCTGCTCCAGAGGCCAGGGTGAGGCCTGTCCTCAAGCTGTTCTGTCCAACTGGCCCACAGCAAATTGTTCCCTTTTCAGAATATCTGCATCTCTGAATCACTCTCAGCTTCCCTCGAAAGCTTATACTGCTGTCCTCTGCATGTCCCAAGACCACAACAGTTCCCTTGAGGACAGAATGTGTTTCTTTTTCATTTTTGTGTTGCCAGTACCTACATATAATGCCTGGCACAAACCAGGTGCTCAATAATAGGATGAACACTTGAATGAATGCATAACTGTCTGACTGAATCAAACAATGCCTCCATTCTGTGTCTTCAACTGGATTAAAAGGGACTTGAGGATGGGACCTATGTGTCTTAAAACTCCTGCATCCCTGCACTATAGGGCTACAGTGCCTTAAGAAAGCAAACATTTAACAAATGCATATTGAGCAATTTCCCCCATGTGAACAGATGATTAAAAATGTTCACAGAGATTTGGATCTTGATTTGTTTACCAGCCTAATGATGAGCAAGTCAAGGAAGGGTATGTTCTTTTCCTCATTTTGCAGATATTTCCAATGAGGCTCAGAAAAGTAAGAAGTTTGACAGCACAGGAAAATGGCAGTTCTCCTGATCATTTCTGGCTCCTTCTCAGCAATTTTGCAGCCCCCTCAAAAGCCAGTATTTCCTTACTGTGTCCTTTTTTCCTTCCTTCAGGGGCAAGCCAAAGCTCAGTGGAGAGTCACTGCTAGGTGATCTCTGAATTTCAGGTAGTTAAAGTATAAAGTGGCACTTCTTAATTAGATAGTAATAGCATAATTATTTGAAGGTGCCTTGTAATTACATCCTTCCTCCCCAAGCTCCTTTTGCTGTTTCACCTGGGATCCCCAGTTCTCGTCCCCTTCCTGTCCTGTGTCAGCCCAATGACACTGGGCCAATATTAAGCATTTATCAGTGATGGTTGTTTCTTAACAGGAGAGGAGCCCACCAATGGATTCTCTCCCAAAATCTCAGAACTTGCAGCTGATTGTTGCTACAACATGGCAAACTTTACTTTAAGTCATTTTGACCGTGGTGCCTGATGCATGAGATGGGAAATTGAGAGGTCACTATGGAGCCACTTAAACTGGGAGCCTCTTCAATGTTTATCTCAAAGGGACTCTGTGACCTCAGTAGACCATTCTGAGGATTCCCCTTACTGCCATATGCAATTATTCTTTATTTTCTACTTTCAATCCCTTGTAAAAACAGGCTTCCTACTGGTTCAGCCTTAGAAGGAAAAAAAAAATCACTACCCACCCCCAGCGCCGCACAAAAACTCTGTACGTTTTTTCCTGCTTTGACGTTTAATATATCTCTAAACTGACAGCAAGCAACACACCCCAATATAAGGGCAGATGGTGAAAGAAATTGGCTCAGGTGGGAATAACATGGGAGCTTTCAGTCAATAGCATACATACCCCTCTTTGCAAAACAGCTGGTTGAATGAATGCCCCATCTCAAGGAAGGAAGGGCCAAGGGAGTCATTAATGAAAGCAAGAAACTCAGTTTTACATCTCATTCAAAAGATGGATTCACTATATTCCTCCTGATCCAGGTGGGTGAGTTAGTTCAGTGTGGAATTTGTCTGCCCTCACTGAAAACTCCAGTTAGGCAATGAATTATTCCAAGTAAATTAAGTGTATTGATCCCCTCCCCTTTCTGACACTTTGCAGATATTGCTATCAAATCATGCTCCATGCAAGTGTCAGCTTTTGCCACAGACATCAGAAGAGGAGAACAAATATTCACTTGAGTTTCTCAGCATCTAATAAGTACTCGTGGGGTATAGAAGGACTTGGGGAGACCAGGCAACAGCAGAATCCTATGCTGAGACAAACAGTCTACCTTAGAGACTTTAGCACAATCAGCTGATGAAAACAGGGTGGTGGGTTGAATCCTATATTCTTCAGGAAATATCAGATCAAGGCCATGATGTGGGGTCTTAATTTCAGCCAATATTCATACAAATGCAAATGGATCGGAACAAAGATGAGGCAGAGGTTTATGGATATAAACTGTAAAGCTATCACAATTCCAGAAAACAACCATATTGCATACCCTATGAATAGGAGGTAGCACAATACCTTTCTTAACTGTAAGGAGTTGGTCTCTTTTAAGGAGAATATTACATCATTTCATCAGGTCCTCGGTTGGGACTTACTTCTTTGATTTGCATTTACTCCTCGCCCAACTGACAAAATTCCTCTGTTGAAATCCTAAACCCCAGAGGATGGTATTATGAGGTAGGACCTTTCCTTTAGGAGGTGATTAGGTCATGAAGTGACCTGGAGGGGATTAGTACCCTCATAAGAAAATAAAAGAGAGCTTCCTCTTTGTTCTTTGTCATGTAAGGTACTATGAGAAGGTGTTCATCTGAAAACTAGGAAGTGGGCCCTCACCAGACACCAGATCTGCCAGGACCTTGATTTTGGACTTCCCAGCCTCCAGAACTATAAGAAATAAATTTCTCTTGTTTAAGCATCCAGTCTATAGCATTCTGTTATAGCAGCCCAAACTGACTGAGATATGTATCATAATAACCAGACTCATCCATTTCTAAATATTAAATTCTTATCCTCAAGAAAAAAGACTCTATCTAGGTGAGTTCTTTTCAGATCAAAAGCTATCCTATTAAGGCTCTAGCATATATTCTAAGAATGAATTGTCTGAGGATGAAGGGTCCAAAGATGAACGGCCTGGCCCAGATATTTAACAAATGTATGCTATAAAGTATTATTTTGTTCTTATTAAAAGCCCTTAGCACATATGAAAATACTTATGGATGAAAGAGAAGATATCTGAATTTGCTTCAAAATGATCCAGTGAGATGGGAGGAAGCAGGAAGATAAATGAAAGTCTTAGCCATAGTTTGAGAGTTGGGTGTTGATGTAGCAGGGTTCTAACAGTGGTTCTGAAACATGAGCATGCATCAAAATTATCTGGAAGGTTTGGTAAAACACAGGTAGCAGGGCCACACCTCAGAGATTCTGATACAAGAGGCCTGGGTGGAGGCATTGCAACAAGTTCTTAGGCAATACTGCTGCTGCTGGCCCAGGGTTTCATGTTGAAAACCACTGTATTATATTTACCCTTTACGCTTACATGATCAAGGGTTGGGGATGTAGTTCAGTGGTAGAGCACTTGCCTGGCATATGCAAGGCCCTAGGTTCAATCCTCAGTAATGCAAAAACAAAATAAAAATATTTTTATATGCTCAAAAAAATAAAAATAAAGTGGAGCTGTACTCAGCTGGCACAACACAACAAGAGGAAGAGTCTCTGTTTCTGCCTACTTCTAATCTCAGACATTTGGCAGCTGAAAAAGATGAAGACACACAGACCCCAGAAAAACAATGAGCCATCAACTCAATTCAAATTGGACCTAGCATGGGAAAAATTAATGTTGGTTTTCCTCATTTACTTTGAACCTATGTCTGCATAATTGTTATAGAGTGTGATAGCTTCTCAGCTGGTTTGGGACTGTGCAGTTAAACAATATGAATAACTGGGGTTTTCACTTTTTTTTTTTTTTTTTTGATGCAAGAGCTAGACTTAGGTGGTGATTTATACAGATTGATGGCACCACCTCCCACATTTGCCTGCAATTCTGGTTGGATTTAAAATGTATAGTGTATAGTCAGAAATCTTTCTCTCTATCCCTTCAGATGCATCTGTTTCAAGAAAATCAACATGAAGTTTCCTGGATCTAGTTGGGTCAAAAGGCATCAGATGATGAAGAAAAAAACTTTTGAGCTTGAGACTAGATGGGTACAGGAAGGGTACTAGGAGTTTCAACTGAATTTTTACTTCCTTCAAATACCACTTAGCAAACAATTACTATGTTCTAGGCATTGAGTTTTATAAACTCTGAGATATGCAAGTTTAAATTCCAAAAAGATGGACCTTGGCCTTGAAGCTCTCACATCTAGTTTAGATGGGATACAGGTAGATTGTTATAATATTAACAAGTAAATAACAAGACATTATAAGAATGCTGTGAAACCCTAGATGAGTAAATTATTCATTTTAAACTGAGTGGAAGAAGAATGACGCAAACTCCTCCTGGATGGCATTGGCTATGTTTTGGATAAGTGTCTTCCACATGCTCATGTGTTAAAGGTTTGGTCCGGGTCCATGGTGCTATGGGGAAGTGGAAGAACCTTTGAGAAGTAAGTTCTTGTGGGAGGATCTCAGGGCATTGGGGATATAGTTTTGAAGGGAATTATGAGCACCCGCTCTTCCTCTTTGCTCCCTGACACACGAGGTGACTATGTTTGCTCTGCCCGTGTTTCTGTCATGGTGTGCTGCCTCACCACAGGCAGCACAATAATAGGGTCAATTGATCACAGACTGAAACCTCCAAAACTGTGAGCTAAAATAAACCTTTTTCCTTTATAAGTTGATCTCAGGTATTCGTTACAGTAAAAGAAAGTTGACTAACTGGACTTTCGTACTGATTCTTGAAATAGGCACCCATTTGTTAGACAAACAGCGAAGTATTGAACATATGCTAGGAAGAAGAAATGGAATAAGAAAGAAATGGAAAAGTAAACGTGACTGCTGTCTCTAATTAGTAGAGTCATTTGATAAGACTAAGAATTTGGACTTTGAAGGAGACAGCTGCCAATATAGGAAAGGAATGTTGGTTTGACCAACCCCTATATCAGGATAAAAGAATACGCTCTATCTTGGGAATGGCTATGGACTGAACTATATCCCCCTCAAATGTATATGCTAAATCCCAATGCCTTATGTGACTGAATATGGAGACCAAGCATTTAGGAAGTAATTTAGGTTAAATGGGGTCATTACAGATGAGATCCAAGTCCAATAGGATTGGCGGCCTTAGAAGAGAGTGATGTCCCACACCCAAGGAAAGGCCATGTGAGTACTTAAGAGAAGTGACTATCTACAGTCCAGGAAGGAAACCATCACCAGAATATGATGTGCTGGCACCATGATCTTGGACTTGTAGCCTCCAGAAATGTAAGAAAACAGTGTTATATTATTCAAGCCATCAGTATATGGTATTTTGTTATGACAGCCCAAGCAGACTAACACAGAGATCATCTGCATTTTTAAGTATGGGAAAGATATTACAGAACTGAATTTCAAACAGATCTATCTGGCAGAACAGTTAGGCTAGACAGTGGAAGGGGCTTTATTAGCCTGGATACCAGGCAAAGAGTTGAGGATGCATGAGTTCAAGCGGACATAATTAAAAAACCTGGTCTAGGATCAAAGAGTTTGGAATATTTGAGTAGGAGACAGATTTGCTAGCTTACTAATGAAAAGTTTTATGTATGTGTGTAAAATGTTTTGTGTATATATAAATTTATAGAACTTCATATGTTATAACTTTGCATCTATTTGGGGGAATATATATATTATATGAAAAGAATATTTTGTATAATATACAGAAATGAGAA
The DNA here is from genome assembly GCF_047511675.1 of Marmota flaviventris. Taxonomy (NCBI): domain Eukaryota; kingdom Metazoa; phylum Chordata; class Mammalia; order Rodentia; family Sciuridae; genus Marmota; species Marmota flaviventris. The sequence goes on along the minus strand of NC_092506.1, from coordinate 111,413,264 downwards.
AGGGAAATTTGTCATCAAGGAAGAATACTTACAGGGACTTCAAGAGAGATGCACCTGCTCCTTTGGATGCTATAAAATTTTACTAATTTATAACACAGGAGTAATGTGTGGGAGGGGCAGTGGGGAGGACATGGAAAAGAATAATAGAGGAAAAAAATAAATGTCATATAATTCTCTTACTTTGAATACTACAAATGAGTCATATAACTGGAATTTCAATTTGTCTTCCAATATTTTCCACAGAATTAGCCTGTTCATAAACACAAAAAGAGCAAATGGTGCCTTCCAAAATGACAGTAGACTGTTCCAGACACTGAAGAGGGATCCTGAGGCTTGTTTTCGGTGCCATTCCTGAAGTTTGAATGCAGGTTCTGGCCTGTGCACTTGGCCACCAATGAAAAAAGGCACAGGGGCACTGCTACCTCCTTTCACATCGTTTCTCAGGTCTTTTATTCCCTGTAAAGTGTATGCTCTTTAGGTCTTTCCCAAGTGAGATAATGCCACTCCCATGTGAACTGAATACCCAGTGCCCTGCACATATGATTATGTTAAGGCTAAACAGAGTATTGTTCTTAAAGAGTACTGCCAGAGAATCGTATCCTTGTGCAGAATGATGCTGAGAGATAAAAATATCTTTCATTTCTATAATGCCATGCATCTTAAAGTGTGTTCCACATTTTGCAAACTATATATAGTCTCAATTCATTACGCATCCCCATAAAATACAGCCAGAGCAGTGGCAAGCACATGCCAGATGTTTGACAATGGTTTAATAACAGTGCGAAGAATAAGTTAAATTGGATTCAGAAAACAGGAAGTGGGATATGGGGCACTAGGTAAAGCTTTGGTATTTTTTCAACAGTGTGTGTTGGCGGTCTTCTGCCAACCAGAGTGAGATCTGGGGACATAGGTGAACTAGGGAGACACTCTTCCTGTCCTCATGGAGCTGCCGGGGTATTATAGAAGATACATGACTGTATTACAGTAAAATGTGATTCACACCAAGATGGAGAAAGTACCAAGTACCTCGATATTCACCTCCTTTAATAGAAGCCCTTTCTAATTAGCCACACTGGCTTCACCATTTCTGCCCACTAATAGAAGTTTTCATCCAACACTATGAGAGAATGTAAATTGAAGAAAATCTATTCTGGAACCCAGACCCCAGGTTGAATATGAGTATGATGCTAGGAAAAATAAAAAGAGAAGGGAAACACACAAGTTGCGTAAGTTAGGGAAAGATTTAGGACATCCAGAGAAGAAAGAAGATGAAAAACAGCTTGGAGAGAAATTGGAACCCAGAAGAGCACAGAGACCCATACAAATATCAGCATCATTATTTGTTTCCTTGGAGGTAGGAACTGATCAATCAAAATAATCTGCCTGTAACACGGATGGCATTGGAGAAGCTCTTCCAAATCTGACTGTGCTGAAAGCTGTGGACTCTGGAAAAGGCATAATAGGATTTTAGGGTTGAGAGAGATTGAAAAGATCCACTGGCTCAAACCAGTCATTTTATAGATAAAGAAAGATGGGCCTAGGTTCATTAAATGACTATCACAGTCTTGGCCAGGCCAGAGCCAGGTCCAAAGGCTCACTATGATTCCCTCAGTCAAGCCTAGTCTTGCATGAATCAGTGAGGTGGACGTCTTGCTCTTTGGAGGATGCTTCTAAAAAGCTGAACACCTGGTTCTTTGGGCCCTTTCCGCTGGCAATAGAGAGAGACCAACCACGGTGAACAGGGGTTAAGGTCTTGTAATCCACCTACATGGATGTGAGCAAGAAATTTGGTTCAGAGAAATGAAAAAGAAATAGGCTGGAAGATTGTGACTGCCCAGGTCAGGTAGCTGCCACCCAGAGAGGACCTCTAAAGACCATTTGGTCTTTGGATGTGTATGTAGCTTCAAGCCTTTATTAACTTACCCAGGACTAGAGAGGCAGGTTACCCTGAATTCCCACTAGGGGCCTGTTCAAAATGTGTTAAATCTCTGGGCAAGGAGGTTTTATCCAGTACAGGCAGGATGTATAAAAAACAAAAAGAGAATGTGGTTTATAATGTATCTGTGCAACAAATATTGCAAAGAAGCATTAAGCAGGAAATTCTCTGTTGGTGATGACTGCCTGTCTCACAAAAGAACCACTCCCTCTCCTTATCTGTGGTGATAGTACACATGAATACTTCCAGACAGTTAAAGGGAGCTTGGCCCAACATGAGCAGTAGAGAAAGAGCAGACACACTGGGCTAATGGTCAGGGCCCTGGACTGGCATCTGAGCCCTGCAGCTTCCTGAAAAGCCTCAGGAAAGTCCACCCAGAAGGAGCCATCTAGAAAGAAAGGGTCCTGACAGATGACCTTTAGGGCAATTTCTGTCTTATTAAAAAGCCAATAATATGCCTTATATTTTTCCCCCCACATATGTACCTTTGTATCCTCCCCAAGTAAAGGATAAACTTTTCAAGAACAGGAATCTATGCATTCATCCCACACATCTTTAAGTACTCTAAACAGGGCTTTGCCCAAATCAACGGAATAGTAAATGTTATTGATATTGAACTGACAGCCCCCAAGGTCACCGAAGGTGAACATGAGCTGCGTCTTCATAGAGACTGAATGTTAGACAGTTTAAGGCACTGAACAACAGTACCCATCAATCCTGCAGCAGGATCCAGGACTTCATGCTTCACTCTTTCCCAGATCTCAGACACATGAGGCTGGGGGTGGGGGCACACTTGCTGCTAGGAGAGCAGGACTTGGAAGCTGTCCCAGACTTGCCCTTCTGTAACTTCTTGGCCAGCTAGTAGCAGAATCTGGAGCCACCCCGCATTCTCTGTGGGCTCCGACTTCCTCACTGCTTTCCGCAATCCCACTCCTGCTGGTCCCCTGGGACGCGAGGCAGGGGGTGCAGACGGGGCTTGGGGGCGGGTCAAAGGACACAGCACTTGGAATTGAAGGCCTGGAGGGGGACTGGCGACGGATGAAGTCGACCTCCTGGGCTACAAGCCTGTAGAAGAAACGCTGGAGAGGATGCCACCTGCTGGTGAGGGACCCTGGCTTGCATGGTGGGCGCAACAGAGACCTGGAGCCTGGATGCACAGAAAATCAGAATTGGGGCGGCTTTCCAAGTTGATGGTTTTCGGCTGTCTCTTTGGGCTGTTAGCTCCACCGACTGTGCGCAGAGACCCGGTCCCCCGCGCGCCATCCCACAGACGCAGAGGTTTCCAGCGGAGACCGTGGTCTCCCTCCTTGCTTCCCCTCGCAGCGCACTCCAAGGTCTAAGGACTCTCCACGCTTCTCCATCAGGTGGAGCCGTCCGCTCCTCGCCGCCTCCCCCCTCCCTCCTCGAGAGCGAACTGCGCGCAGGCCACCTTGCAGCGCCAGGAGGTTAACCGAGCCCCCGGAGGAGGTGAGGCCACGAGCTGGCCGGGCGGAGATGGCGGGGTCGCCGTCGGGGCTGGCGCCAGAGCCCGGCCGGCTGTGGGTCCTGCAGGTACCGCTCCCGTTCTCTGCCCCCACGTGGTGGCCACTGAAGATTGCCGGGGGTTTTCCGGCACTCAGGGTTGAAACGCCTCCTGGTCCTTTTAGAGGCGGGCAGCTCATCACTTAATCCAAGCTTTTTCCCTTTCTGCCTGAGACCGGAGGCTGCGGGGATGGGGCGGAGGGGGCGCGGAAAAGGGAACAGGCCCAGGTGGCTTTTGGGGTGGGGGTGGGGGGTCCGGAACCAGTTTGGGAATCATGAGGCTAGGCTCGGGACCAGTGGGAGAGCGAAACAAAATCCTTCCAACCTCGGACTCCCACTCCCCACTTTTCTCCTTTCCAAGAGAGGATGTGATGTGCGAGTGCGGTGCGCATATGCCTATTCGTGTGCCTGATTACCAGACATTGCACAGTTCACTAGCCTCCTGACCCTGGGTTTGCAGTATTTCCCTTGGGGGTTGAATTAAAGCAAATCTGGGCCCCGGGCCATTTAGGAATTAGCAACCAAAATTAAACAACAGCTTAAAGGATAAATCTTTAGTTAAAACATCAATTGTTGCTCAGGCAGGTACCATCTACATTCTGATACTAGTTGTACTCATTGTAAGATTTAGCCTTAGGAGTTGTTCCCAGACCTTTTATTCCCCCCAAACCCCCACAGATTTAGTAGAAAGCTACTATTTACCATTACATGCCATATTTTCATATTTCCAGTCTTAATATGTTATTTGTCATATGTTCTTTGAAATTATTATTCATCTTTTGTGTGTGTTTCTGATTTGCCTCTTGTGTTTCATTGCATTATCTGTCATACCAAGCTAATGGGCTAAGGCTGTGCTGACACGGTTACTTCTGTACCTTGTTTGTTAATTTAGCTGATGGGTTGCCTCTTTTGTGTCCTCTTAGTTTCTGCTGCTCAGCATCCACCTCCACCACACACACCCCCACCCCAAAGCTTGCTTACAAATTCCCCTTTGATATGTTTAACAGGCTCTAAGGAATACAGTTTAATAAACTATTAAGTTGAAAAGTCAACAAAGCAGACACCTACTAATTGGTAGATCTTGGATGTCAACTACAGTGTCAGCTCCTACCGACATACCCTTTTACCTGTGCCCATGCTTTTTTTTCCTTGTTCATAAATACCAAGGGATAATTTTTTGAAGTTAAGATCCGCATGAAAACTCCAAGTCGTAATGTACCTTGCAGTTAGTAAAGACCCTCAATTTGTGATATTGATGGAGAAAAGGCTAAGAGGCTCCCAAAAGACCTTCCTAAGGTCCAGGGACTGAAGAAAGTAATGATTGTTTTATAATTGAATGGTGAATGGTATACTTCCAGAGAGCATATTTCAGTTTTCTCTCATCTCTCTTTACCCCCCTTGGTCTACTTCATATAATGCTGCATATTTTTAAACGTTGCTTTGTAATATCCTTATAGTTTGTGTCTAGTGTGTATACTCTGCTTGCACTCTATAGATTATGGGCTCCTGAAGGCATGGTCTGTGCTTACTATTTTATTTCCCCCTGTGGCCTGCTTATTCCAGGCATGCCTAAATGTCTATCAAATAAATGGACCTAGATAAATTCATGTTGATATCCTGGAGGAAATCGAGTTTGATTTGAGTGTGAATTTCATGACAGGTAAAAGACCTGAAGGTTCTTAGGAGGTGGTTGCCTATGACCTTGGCCTCTCCTTCGAAATCAGACTCACAGCACCTTTTGGAGAAAAGATGCTCAGAGTGACGGAGTGCTCATTAGTGCAGAAGCTCCAAATACAAAGACAGCCTGCTCTCCTGTTCTTGTTAGGAAATGCACAGACCAGGATAATAATAATAAATGGGTATGTGTCATAAACCTACTTGTTTTCTCTCCCATTCCAGCATTTGGTTTTCTCAGAGCAATGCAAAGCAAACTAATATCCAAACCTTCAGGTTTTATTACCTACCCCTGTTGGAAAGTCTCAAAAATGCAAAGCATGCTTATCCTCTTCAACTCCCTAGCCCCCTGCTGCTCACATTGGCCAAGTCCTTGCTGGAGAAAGATTTCCCCCCCAGCCACCCTACCCCGTGCCCCTGTTCCCCTCCCAAGCTCCTTCTCAGCCCAGTTTCTAGTTTCTTATGCAAAGGCAAGGCATGCACATTTTAATATATTTGCATGCATATAGTCATCTTTAACTTCACTTCCCTTAAACAACATTACATCGTGTGGACAAAAAGTCACAGCTCTGCTCCGCGTTCACGATTTTTTTAAAAAATCAATAATGGTGACAAAAGCTGAATATCCTCCTATTTAGGGAAAAGAAGGAAAGAACACAGCCTTTCCCCCAGCCTCTGTTTTGCAAAGATCTCCTTTTCCCAAGTATTTCCTCTTTAATTATGACCTGTTTCCCCTCCCTCTCCCCCCGCCCCAGCTTCTGTGAAAGGAGCCCTTCTGTCACTCGTCACTCGTTCGCTCGCTCGCTGTGGGAGGAGCCCGCCGGAGGAAGCCGTGTGCCTGGGATGCCAAGAGCCAGAGAATGGATCTGCTCCGAGTGGGGACATTGCTGAGGATCCCGGCTTCCCGAGGCAGTTAAAAACAGGCAATTTGTCTCAGCTGGCTGCAGAAACCCGGAGACACAAAGAGACCGAAACCACCCGAAGGGACCGACGGGTGGACAGACAGATGGTCGGCACGAATCGGAGAGGACCGGCGTTGGAGGCTGAGCACCGCGAGCCGCCGAGGAAGAGAAACTAACTACACCCCCAAGTTGCCCGCCGGCTCTCCCTTGCTGTGCTGAGGAATGAAACCTTTCCAGCTCGATTTGCTCTTCCTCTGCTTCTTCCTTTTCAGTCAAGGTAGGACCGGCGCGCTGCTGGAGTTGGAGCAAAGTCGGCGGGGTTGTTAGGGCGCGGGAGGCAGAGGGTAGGAATGTGGGCAGACCTCGGAAACTCGCACTGATTGATGGTTCCCTCGGTGCCGGACCGAGATGCTCTGGAGTTGCCTTTTTGCCTTTGCAAACGCAACAGAATGGTACTGTTTATTTTCCTTTGGAAGGAAGGGATTGAGAGGGTGGTGGTGGGGGAGCGACTTTCTGCTCTCACTTGTCAACATCCAACTCAAACTCTCCGATGCAAATGAGTTCTTTATTCTCCTGGTGTGTTAATTGGGTAGTATGTGTGTGGCCATGCCGTTTGGAACTTCAGGGCGCCTTCTCTCCACACCCAGGTTGGGGAAAGAGAGGGGCAGAAAAGGAAGCCTTTCTTAAGTGGATATTTCAGTTCCAATAAGGTCTATCTTGCATGAGTGTATTCAAAAGCCAACGTGTGCAGTTTGCAAGGGTTGTAGAAGGGGTTGCAATTACAGAATGTACTGTGGGGGTAATATGCAGTGGCTGGGGAAAGCTTGTAAAGAGTTTCATTGAATGTAGAGTTTCCTAAATAAGACTGAATTCTAAATCCTACACAGCACTGGATTCAGGGCATAAAATGGAATTTCACCCCTGGTGCTGATTGTTTGCTTTCTGCAGCCTGGCAGGGGCAGAGAAGCCGGTGGACTCTCGGGAAAGAACTTTGCGCCCCTGGGCTCCCTGCCACTAGGAGCCATGGGGCTGAGGGTGGTAAAGGGAGAAGAGAGAAATTCCTGAGAGGGATTGTGAGTGCTTACTTAGCTATTGGCATCAAAAGTCACCTGTGGAATTGAGTTTGAAGGGGACAAGTAAATGGGTTCCTTCCCACTCTTTTGGAATGCCAATGCCGCCTCTGCCATCTGAGGCAGCATTTGTGCCAGCCAGCACAGCTCTTACAGGGACAGGACTTTCAGAAAAATCCACAACAGAGCACGTCCATCTGTTGATTAAATGAAGGGTAAAAGTTTTTGAGAAAGCAGAGCATCACCATGGGTGACTGCTTCTGCAAGCAAACAGCATGCATTTGTTGCTTCCTGTCTCAGGAAGAAGCAAAATATAAGCAAAAACCTGCCTCCTTTCTCTGCTTTTTTACTGTCCTTGTGGTCCCTGCAGATTTGCTCCTTATCTGTGCAGTTCAAACTTTGCTATTGACCTTACTGATTAAACTTGAACCACACCCCCCCACGAGAGTATGTATAGACCCATTTTCGTGCATAATTATAATGTCTACACACACACACACTCATGTATTCATATGGTTGTATGCATCTCACCAGGACTCCCTACAGCAGCAGGAAGATAAATTGCCTTCTCCAGAGTTTTCAGGCTGAATGAATAAGAACTATCCCAGAACAGTGTTATAGAAACAGATTCAGTTATATTACCATTTTGTGAGATTACCCTCTTCCTTGGAAGTGCATGTGCTTGCTTATGGGTGTGTGCACATACACGCACGCACACACACGTATATGCACCCTGACTTCCATTCTTCTCTGACTCTTACCAGTTCACTCAGGAAGTTGCATTTGAATCCCTGAGAGGAAGAGGGAATCTTCCAACCATTCCCCTCACCTCTGCCTCATACACATATTTGCATGGGACTAGTGCAAATTTTAACCAGTCTTTTGTATTTTTAGAGGCTTGATCTGCTATTCTCTAGATTGGCATAAGAAGCCTATAGGTGTTTAAATGCCTCTCTTCCTGTCTGAATCATTATAATGTGCATCCTCTACTTTGCTTCCTCCGTTCTCAATACCAAGTTATTCCTTGACTGCCTCATATGATGAACCTTTAAATATTTACCTATAGAGTGTAATGCTCTACTTCATCTACCCTTAGCCCTGAGGAAACTGGGAAAAAACCACAGCATCATACAGTTCAAAATGCCTTTTATACCTGAGTGTTCTGAGTTTGGCTAGCACTACCCATCCCTCCAAGTGGTAGATACACAAGAAACTAAAACAGGTCTCAAGAAAGACTCAGAGATTAAAGTGGACATAGCCAGTCAGAATGGCCTCACTGGACACTGTAGGGATCTTGAATGGAGAACATCTGACTAATAGCAATTAAGGGTAATGAGAAAAGATGTTTGATGGACTTCATTGGTATGCTGGGGATACCTTTGATTTGATCCATGGACATTTTGAAAAACATGGATGTTGTTTGGAATACTGTGAATTCCTCAGAGGATTCTGTGACCCTCTTTGCATAACTCATATATGGTACCCCACCCCACCCAGTACCCTACATTCATCCAGTTATGGGATAGGGTATATACACAAGAAGACGAGCCCAAGTGAATATAGATGGTCCCCACTATTGTCCCCCTGACTGAGGAATGAGGGTGCAACCCCACCTGACCACCCCTACCTCATACATGCACACAAAATCACTTGTCTGCCCCCACGCTGTTCCTGTACGGATGCATTTGCAAGGAAATATGCAGAGACTCAGGATGTCCCTCTCCACTCAGAGAGAACAAGCGTCCAGGGTTATATTTAGGGCCTTATCTGGCACTCTGGTGATATGGCCATCTGCTGCCCAACACCTCTCACAGTGGAATCCTGCAAGTCATTTTGGAGTTTCTGGGAACATAGTCCAAGACCTCTGCTCCCAAGGTCTTCATTCCTAAGCAAAGCAAGAGCTCCAACAATGCTCTGAAGACTTTAAGAGCAAAAGTGCAAGTGAATTTTTAAAGTTTATTTCAACCATCCTTTCCCTCCTAATTTGTTGAATATATTTATTCACCTTTACTTTCTTCCATCCCTCCCTTTAGAGAGGGAGCAGAAATTAATGTATAATTAATGTCACTAGTATGCTGCATCTTTACTCTTTTAAAGTTTGAGTTTTTCATGTAGATATGATTCTTTCTTTATCTTTCTTAAGGTGGCTATAGAAAGGCTAAATTACATTCCTCCATTCCGGCCCCTGCCAATGTCCCTGAGTTTGGCTCCCAACAAGAAAATGGAGAGCTGCCAGTGTGTGCTGTTTGTGGGTTTCTCTCTTGCTGGGGATGCCTCTTCCCTCAGCTGTCAGGATGGTCGTGCTTTGTACAGAGAGGGATAATGTCACAGCACAATTTGCCTCCTGCGGAGAAACGGCATGTTCTGCCCCTGGGCGAAGAAGAATCGATTCTCTTGTCATCCATAAACTTAGAACTTGCTATATTTTTTCCCCTTATCATTTCAGCTCGCTCCCAACTATTTCCTTCTATGCCCTCCTTAATCTTCAAGCATCATCCTAACCAGCCTGTGCATGCACATCTAGGTAGCTTTGGAAAAATAATGCCTCAGCAGGACTGATGGCTCCCTGCTTCCATCACATCGCAAGTTCTAAGATAGTTTGGGGGATACGCAGTGGTGCAGACTTGGTGGACTTTACTTCAGTCACTCTAAGAACTTTTATTTCCCCAGTCTCTGACAGATGTTTCTGGCATTGCCAGAGCCTCCTGTCCTGCCCAGTGACTTTGAGGTTCAGAAAGTTCTATTTCTGCTGAACCCAGATGTCTGATTGGCTTTGCACATGCACCTTGCTACTCTAAACATATGAGGGTGAAAGTAAAAACTTGCATTTGCCGGTTAATGGCATATCTGAGCTGAGAATTAATTTGGGACACCATATCCCTGTTGGGAAAACTCTAAGCAGCCCACTTGCTCTCTCCATTGGCAGGAAACATCAAAAGGGAAATCAGGATGGCAGAGGTTTAGGGCATCCTGAATCTCCAAGAGAATAAGAGAACATCGAGTAGACAAAAGGGTAAGTCAGAGTGGGTGAAGAGAACCAGCCAGGGTGAAGGGAGCCACTGGGTGACAAGAAGCATGGAAGGAGAAGACACTGCAAGAAGCTTTAACTTGCCAGGAGTTCCCTTGGGGAGAGAAAAGAAGGGGAGAGAGCATCAGAAGACAGCAAAAGCGCATCAGAGATGGCCCAGAGGATGAAAGGGAGGGGAGGAGGATCGGGAGGAAAGGATCAGAACAGTAAACTTGGAATGAGCAGCAACCTTGGAAGCACTTAACCTACCCAGAAATGCCAAATAACAAAAGATGAGGCAAGTAATCAGTGTGATTTTCCCCGCCACTGGCACTGGCACCCCAAGCGCTATGACATCTTGTCTTGGGGAGGAAGAAGCACTTCCTTTGTCCTGGAAGGTCAGCACGCAACTGCCAAGGGTGTGGGACCACTTCTTTAACAAATCTTCCGGGTGGAGAACCAGAACATGCTGTTTGTTGGGTGTGGGGGCAGTCACAGTGTCTGCTGTCCAACAGGGAGCACTCTGTTGTCACCAGACCTATTGAGGATGGAAAAGAAACTCCCCAGGGGGATCAGAGGGTGTGGGCGTGGTCAACGCCTTCCTATTGCTCAGCATGGATACCATGGCCCCCCTTGGGTGTACGAAGGAGGATCTGGCTTGGAACATGGCAGCAGTGAGCTAGGCATGGTACCAAGGATCAGCCCCGCTGGTGTGTGCCTGTGTTGGTACAAGCCAGGGCCAGCAGGAGACGGGTGGAGCAGGGGATTAGGCCTGAAGATGCAATTTTTCTTTTTTGTTCAACCCAGTGGGGGTGACTTAGGCAGTATTATATTGCAGACCCAAAAAAAGCACATGAATAATCCAGAGTGAATTCAAGAGATTTCAATAGGGAAATAATAACAATACTAATGATACCTTTGATTTGCCGAGTACTTTTCTTCCAAGGAGATAAAAAGATAAACTGTTTTGGAAACATGAATGAGGAAAAGAAAATTGTCTATGATAGAGGAGTGGGGAGAAGGGCCCAGAGCCCTTGTTTTAGGGTCTTGATGCAGATGGGGTTGTGGGGGAGATGGGTATAGACTTTATTTTTCAACTACAGTCAGTCTTTATTCTTGTCAGATGTCAAAATGACTTTCACGTGAAAAAAACAGGGCAAGCATTTTTATAGGGGTCATTCAAGCAACTGAGAGGCCCCGAACTGAATGTATCCTATGCCTGGGAATAAGGATAGTCTGGCAGAACAGGAGACAGGTAGATGTGAGCATGCTGGAACCCACACTTGACTGTCACCACCAATGGGATCCTGACTTTTATTGTGGTTCTTGCAGCTAAGCAGTTGGAGCCCCAGTTTTCCCTCAAAGCCAGTGGACACCCCAGAATTCATGGAGCAGGAGCAGGATTCAGCCAGAGCTGCCACTCTGAGAGCTGTCTGTTCCCTGGGGTGTCACATTCCATCACTGTTAGCCACAAAGGTGTGAGGAACACAGTCAGCCAGGATTCTGTGCCCTCGTTGTCATAGCTTCTCCCTGTGTTTCAAGCAGAGTGGGATTTTATTTCCAGTTAGGGGAAAGAGGCAAGAATCGACTGCATTGAGACACAGTGCTGTTCCATTTGTCATCAGGTGTCATTTTTGTTCTCCCAGGGGAAAGCCAGAATTTACCCAGTTAGGTGTGCATGTCAAGTGAGAATATAGATACCTTCTAGATCATTGAATATCCTCACCCAGACAAGCAAGGAATGTTCTGCCCTGCTTTATTATTATGCAGGAGAGGGCTTCAACCTCCACCCTGTCTAACACCCACTGTGTGCCATTGAGTTAAGGATCTCAGGGAGGCCGTGGGCCTTTGCTGTACCTCTGATTCATTTAATGTTAAATTTTATCCATTTTCTGCTTTTAACTCACTGATGGGTCTAAGTATCAAACACTAGGCTTCCTCCCCCCTTTCCTCTTTTCCTAATGGTAAAAATGAGTATTCTGGCTATATACTTCTGGAAGTCAGTAAATGTCAATATTAGATAAGTGTTTCCTTTATATCACTGCAATTTAGCATAAGCTGCTTGGAAACAAATGTCTTCCATAAGCATACAGTGTTTCAGTGAGTACACAGTCAACACCACTATGAGGATTAAATAAATGTCAGCTTTCCCTGGGTACACTTGGTAACAAGCAAAGTCCTTGGAAATAGTGGCCAGCATGGGTGTATCCTGCTTCTTGCAGAGTTCTTCTGTTGCAGCCCCCAGTGGGCTGTGGGGCATGGGAAGTGGACAATCATTCATCTCCTTCCCAGGAACAACTGCCAAGCAAGTGTCTCAACACACACACCGCCTGCGTCGTCTAGGGAGGTTCTTATGGCAGCCTAGAAGCCTTTCCACACCCTCCTTATCCCCACTGCATACACACACACATGCACACGCCACTTGCTTTTAAAGCACAGTGATATCTTCAGGACCGAGAGTAAGTCAACAAGGTCCCTCAAATGGGAAGAATATACTCACCCTCATCTCCTTATTTCTCTGTGTCCTTAAATAAGGCAAAACCAATCATATTTACCTGAGGTTGGTTTTTGGATCATTGAAACTAAAACTCCCAGGGCTCACATGCATGCCAGTGTTAGAAAAGATGTGCTCACATAGAGCTGACATGCTCGCATGATTCCCTGGGCCTGCATGCACTGGATGGTGGTTGCAATTTCAGACTCTTTCCAACTTCTGCCTGCAGGACAGAAATTTGAAATCTGATGCTGAGAGACTTGATACTTCAACTAAGGTTACAATGTGATGGGCTCTGAGGTGTCACAGTGCCCTAGTAACAGCTAGAACAGCCCAGAGCATCAGAAAGGCTGCACAGCGGAGATGACATTGACACTTGGTTTTAAGGGATGCCTAGGATTTCTCCAGATGATGCATGAAAGGAGTGTTCCAGGCTTTACCTGAGAGTGAGTGCAAACTCAAGAAGGCAGAAGGGAATGTGAGCTGTTCAGAAGCAGTGGAAACTGTGGGTGGCCGGAGTGTTGGTGTGTTAAGGAGGCAGGAGAGGAAACTTGGGAAGGGTAGGGTCAGCTTACGAATGATCATGAATACCATGATACATCTTTTTGAGGATGGGTTGACATAATTAAGTCAATGCTTTAAAAAAATATTACTAGTAATTCAGGGGATTGTATTTTTCTCAGTGTCATGGGGTTTGGGGATGTGCATGTTAGTTATTCTTCTTAATATTTTCTGTTTCACATGGGCTGAAAAAATGTAGAATTGATTGGAAATATACTTACCTTTTCTAGCATATCTTCCTCCATCACATGTATATAAAGGGACGGAGAAGTGAGTAAGGGAATAATAATAGGGAACTGACCTTCACTGTTGCTCTGCACTCCAGAGGGGAAGCAGTAAAAGAGAATAGGTAGATGAATATTGGAGTGGTCCCTTAGATAAAGAATGTGAACTCGGATGCAGAGCACAGGGAAGCAGGGATTTCTGAGAACAAACTAGAGCATAGGAGAGGGGAGAGCATGCAGAAATGGGATTTGTTTTTGGGGCCCCTGGAAGGCTACAGAGATGGAGCAGCCTGAGCATAAGTGGTAAACCAGAAAGGGAGACAAGGACAGCAAAGAGGAAAGCAAGAAAATACCTAGGGACATTTTGCTGATGATGTCTTTCTTGTTCTCCAGAGGAAACTAAGCTGTAGTGGCTTTGGGGAAAGCAAGGTTACAAGTTAAATGATTCTACGCAGAAGATGTTAGAAATGCTTTACAAGTCTCCTGTGCCAAGTAACCTTTCATTCAAGGGGAGACAGTGTCAGCAGATCTACCTGAGTGTTCTGAGCTGTGGCCTATTTTCTTCATCAATTGTGGGGGGCTGGGAGGACAAACTCAATGGGGAAACAAAAACCCCAGTTGTTCTATAAGAAAGGACAGTGACATTTCAAAGTCTAGCTATCTAAAACTCATGTCTAAAGCTGGCCCATTGAGCAATCTCCCATTGCTGAACGTGTTCTAAGAGTAGATTTGGGTCATCAGAAATGTAAGTCAATGCCTGAGAAGTAGGTTGAGGTGGGCCAGAGGACATCCAAACTCTCCAGCTGTGCAATTCCCTGAGTGTTATCTCTTAGAAACAACATATTTATTTCGGATAACACATTCCTAGAAGGTCTTGGAACTCTTTGCCAGCACATTTTCTTGTAGGTTCCTGGCAAATGTCTTTGGTTATTCGTGGTGGCAGTGGTAACAATTGTGTTTTCATCATGATGACAATGATGATAATTAACATTTGTATAATGCTTCACAAGTTGCAGAGTGCAATTTCCACAAGCAAATACTTTGTTTTGTCACTGTGATAGCAGGGAGATGCAAGCATGATGCTGTCACACCCCTAAAAGTTACCTTGCTTAACCAAAGTCCTTCCAATCTGTTTCACTTTGGCATGTGCCTTGATGCTTCTCAGGGTACTGGTAACTCCTGCTGCTCCAAACCATCCACACTAACAGTACACAAGAGAATGCTAGGCTGTGGCCTAAGACAAGCCATATTCTTATAATCTGTGGTAATCTTCAATGTCCAGGCATATAAGAGTATTTTAAGGTTCCCTATGAAGATTGGGGAGCTAAATCCCAGAGCTAACTTTTAAACAGTAACCCAGCATGGTAGCTCTATTTTTTTTTTTAATTTCAGACTCTGAGTTCATAATTATGGCATCTTGTTTCATCTGTAAGACTTTGTAGGGAAGTGACAGACCAGCCTTTTGGGATGATAAGTAACCAAAGAAATGGTTCTTGGGTAGCTCTTTTTGTACCTCCTCTCTACCCCCCACCCCACATGCAAGGTAGGAAGGAAGCAAGGGACTTTTCTTCTCTTAATTGATTGATTAAAATATCTGTCACTTATTATGGCCAGAGCCTAGCACACTACTGGACACATGGAATGGTATGAATAAATGTTGAGATATTGAAAAAAAGTGTGAGGGATAATGAAAGAAAGAGAGGAAAACAGAACATGTGTTATCAGCAGAGATGTTGAGAGGGCCCCAGCCAGTGGCAAAGCTAAGAGCCCAACTATTTAAAGTTCAGCCTTTCCCTGTAGGAAGTTGTTCCTCTCTGCAGAAAGCCTTGAATGCCCATCAGGTCACCAGGGACACTGCCAAGAGAAACATCCTCTGGCAAGCAACCTACTCCTGGGCTTCAGTAAGAAACCATTGTGCCCTTCTGTTCTTTAATGCATGTCAGTGCCCATTTCTGTCAGTCACCTGCAAATGTCACAGGTGAGTCCATTCTGGTGCAGTGTGACAGTCCACCTGTCACCCTTGGCAATGCTGGAAGCTATGTACAGCTTCGAAGTCACATCGGGGCCCAGTTGGCTCATTGTGCAGGCGTTCAGGGGACAGAACATTAGAGCATGCATCCGGGTGCTGTTCAAGAACAGAATTCCATCCTTTTCTGCCTCATTGCCCTGGTGGCTAAGAAAGAGAAACTGCCAATCAATCTAGTGGCTTTGTTCCCATATTCTGGGACCTGCACTTGTCTGTGCATCATTTGTGGACAATGTGGTCCACTACACATTTACAGGGAGTTGCATTTGTTCAGGGAGCTGGCTCCTGAAAGCTTTTCTTACAAAAGATACTGCACCTGTGTGAAGGACAACTGCAGAGGAAAGGACCAGCTTTTTTCTTGTGACTGGGAAATGTTTGGGAATCAGATGCCTGGTGAAGACTGCAGTTCCCAAGTCAGCCTGATGGTGGCAGCAGCAGCGCTTGCAACACCCAGGAGTGAGCCCCGAGCTGGCTGCCGGGGGAGGCCCAATAGTATTTAGGTGGAGCAGGGCTGCCAGGAACTGAGGCAGGAGAAGCCTGGAGAGAGGCAGGGGGGCATGGCCCCCGGGGAGACATGGATGGGCTCACGTCATCTGCGTCTGTGTGGTGAAGGGGGTGTTTCAGATGGCAGCAGCTCTCCTGGAAGGCTAGGTTGCTCCCTCTTGATTCTGCTTGGGGGTGAGAACCAAGTGTTTAGGGGAATCCTTATAAAGAATGGCAAGAGCTAGGTGTGTACAATTAAAAATGATCAAAGGGGCTTGAGAGAGCTACAAATAAAGGGAGTGAGAAACTTCAGCTCACTGTGTCCGTTTCCCTGCAGTGAAGGGTGATGTTTCTCCTGTGTGTGCTGAGTATCATCCTCCCCAGGATGGGGCTGGCAGCCAGGAGCCCCACCTCTCCACAGCCAGAAGCCCCCACACCTGCGCCCACGGCCCCTCTCCCTGGTGTCTGCCCTCTTCACCATCTGGGAGCCAGTACTGCTGCTGTTGCCGTGTCCCTCACATCCTGAAAAAGCAAAACAGCCTCAATGGGGCTTCATTGTTCCTGATCTCTCAAGCAGGCTGTTGATGTGCTACTCTGTTCTCACCTCTGGACAGAATCACTCTTTATAATGGCACCATTAGGAAGAAATCTCCATGAAACACAGCCGTTTAAAAGTGCATCCTTCCACATAAGGTAAGGTAACCAGATCCTGGTGGCAGGTGCAGGGAGCTATTGTCCTGTATTCTGCTGGAGGGATGGTAGAAGAGTCCTGGGTCTCAAGAACTCCTTGCCACTGTGCTTCCCTTAATCTCCAAGGACATGGCAGTTAGACTTTTTTTTTTTTTAACCTTTTAGGAATTACAATTGAGATGTATCTTAGACCCCAGAGTTGACCCATATACAGCATCAACTAAAGCCATGGAGATTGAATGAGGGAAGGATGAGGTCACCATTGGAGTGGCCCATTGCCTTGCCTGGTCTACGTGGCCTGAATTGCTAGCACTGGTCACTTATCTTGTCTGAAGTCATCAGATGTCATCTGACCTTTCTGTAGTTGGGTGGCCAGTGGGTTGTTCTGTGAGGTTTGCCTAGACCCAAGAAGCACCCTTCATCTGCCACCATGAGAGGACCTTGCTGCTTTCTTTGAAGCAAGCTGAGCTGCTGTCTGCCTGATTTGTCCTCTCACTATTTGTTTCGGTGGCGGTGGGGGGAGATCAACTTGAGGGGAAGGTAGGATTGCTCTCTTCATTTCACTGATAGTTCTACTGGCAAGTGCCAAGGGACCTCTGAGCATCTCATGTCAGAGAAGAAAACTTTTTTATAAGGTTTGCAAAACGTTATTACAAACTGCAGATTTGATGCCATGTGGGTCAGAGAGGAATTGTAGAGCTGCATAGTTTGGGAACTTGATGAAAAGAATGGGAACTGAGTTCCTTCTTAAATTAAATGATGCTGTACCAACGAGGTCTTTGACCTTGATCTGCTGTGCTCCTGGCCCCTTGACTTAGCTGCCTACTCTCCTTTCTCCTTCACACATGAGACTTCACCTAGTGCTTTGGGATCCTTTAATGGAATTCTGAATTAGGGATGTAGGGGAGTGTTGAGAAAAAAAAATCATAACCTGCACTGGCCTCAAAACTCTGGGTTGTTCGTGTTTGTTTCTCAACTCTGAAGCCTGTGATTGCTGAATTGGGACTAGCTGTGTGGAGGTGTCACTGAGGGCTATCTATGAATGTGTCCCCTGCTGAGCTTTGTGTGCATTCTCTTACTTACTCTTTTTAGAAATCAAATAAAGCAGATATTGTTATACCCATTTGCCATGAAAACTACTGAGGTTTAGCTACATTCCATTTCTAGCCCAAAGGTCACAAAACTGGTAAGTGACAAAATCACCCATCAAGCATGTGTGTTCAGACCCCAGAGCTCTTGCTGAGAGTCCCTTTGTGAAGAATTCTAGTCACAATGGTACCTTGGCAGTTGTGTGACTCAGTGAGCCACAGAAGCCCTCTGGCCTGGTCTGAGTTTCTCCTCCATAGCTTGTAGGTGTTGTGAAGAAGAGCTGATAAAAATGGGAGACACACCCCCCCACCCCACCCCAATGCAAAAGGCCAAGTAAGAATTTGAGATTTCCTGTGTGGCTAGTGACTGCTCTTTACTGCCACACCTAGTTCCAGTTTAAGTGAACATTTTGAAAGCCAAAACCTATTTTTTTTTAAACAAATAAACAAAAAAAATCCATTTCTACTTCACTTCCCTTCAGTGTATTTTTTTTTTTTTTAATTAAACACCATTCTGTTTAGGGAGAGGATAGTTTCATGGTAGCTGTGTGTTGTAAGACTGAAGCCATTTTACATAAAAAGTCTTTCCAGAACATCAAAATCCCCCTTTTCCTTCAGTCTAGAATAGTAAAAATGTCAGGATAGTCCATGGTTTTGAAATGATTAATAATGGTCGTTAGAAAGAAATAAAAAAGACTCCTGGGATGCAGGAGAGCCTGCGTGTCGTTCAGCCTGTGATTCTCCTCACTTTGGCTTCAGCAGGTATGACTTACCTTGTGTCAGAAATCATTTCAGAAGATGGCACATATCTGCCTAGGCCATGCTTGAAATCACAGTATTGGCTTAAGATAGACACTTATGATAAGCTAGCAAAACATGAAAGTTCTTTGAAATTTTAAAAGCCCCTTTTGATGGAATCAGAGAAATACAGAGGAAGAATGCAAGGCAGATCTTGGCGTGGAAGACATCAAATTCCTTCCTTTTATTCCACAACCTGAGCCCTTCTGTGGACCCCACACATAATGCCAATGGTGTACTGTCAGCTCATGCCAGGGCTCCAAATCCATATGGATACCCCTTTCTCCAGGCACAAGCTTTGCTTTGGGTTTTTTCTTCATCCAACTAAGGCAGATAGAAATTCACGCTTTATAGGCAAAAATAACTGAATGCTGAAGCTGGTCAGAATCAAGAAATACCATCTAAAAATGTATTACTATCCTCCCTTTTTGTTCTGATAAAATAATAAGAAACCTGTGTTTCTCATATCACTGAACACACACACACACACAGAAACACACACACACACCCCCCATAAACTTTCTTAGTTTAATTGTCTTAGTCTTCTTATGTTGTTAATTTTAGAAATAATATAAAAATCTACTCATTACTGTGGGGAAAGAATCTTAGGGCATCAATATATCTCCCTACTTATAAGTGTGGACTTTAGTTGTGTGTTCTTGACAGGTAAAACTGGCATATCAAGGAAATGTTGGGGCCTTACTATGGTTCTTGGATTCTCAAGAACAGTGGTCCTCCAGGTGTAATCTGTAGGTCACCCATTTCAGCAGCACCAGTATCACAGAGGAATCTGTTAGAAGTCTGTTTTCTTAGGTCCCAGCCCAGACCTGCTGTGACACGGAGACTCTGGGACTCATCCCAGAAACCTGTGCATTTTAACAAACTTCCTGCTGATTTTGAGGCATGCTGAACGTTGAGAGTGCTGCTCTCTCTCACACGGGCCTCATTGCTGCCCCTTTTTCCCTCATCCCATGAACCCTGCTGACATGAAGCCTACAGGGTTTGAGAGTACTTTCCAACCAGGTAATGGGAGGTGACTCCCAGGAACTGCCCCTAATGGTTTTCGTATGACATTGTTCAGGATGACTCGCACCAACAATGAGAATGAAATCAGGGCTCGTGCTCCATCCTGATATAGAATAGAGGATTTGGAACATGGTGGTTTTGCCAATCTGTCACTGATCGTTGCCATACTCACAACTGGGAAGAAGCTGAGAGCCCTTCCTTTCAGTGACTTGTGGCCCTGTCCCACCTCAGTGGAACCCAGAGAGCAGCGTGAGGATCTCTGTTGACAGGGAAGAATGCAGCTCTGCATGGTCATAGATTTCCTTCTACTTGTTCTTTGGAATGATTGGGAAGTTGACATTGCACACCAGAGATGCTCATGTTCACAAAGGATAGCTTTTCTGCATTGTACAGTGAAGTGGTTCTGAATGTCTATCCTGAGAATTATTGTTCTTTTCTTTTTTTTTTTTAATCTTCAAGGTCAGTACAACCATAGACATTGATAATCACTTCATTGTGAACTGGGATCTTCTAGTTGCTTACCATCATTTTCTTTTTCAATTCATAAAATAAGATGTTCTCATCACTAGGCCTCTGGGCCTCTTTCTTCAACCCAAATCACCAAAGGGAAACCAAATGCACAAGGTGATGAATACATCCACCAAGAAGAGGGAGAGGAAAGCCAGCAGCAGACTTAAAGGCACCCCTACCCTCAGACTGTAATTGGGACCTTGAGTGCCCCTCAAAAGTTCATGTGTTAAATTCTGGTCCCCAGGGTGGCACTATTAGGAGATGGTGAACCCTTTAGGAAGTGAGGAGTAGCGGGAGTCTTTATGTCATTAGGAGTGTGCCCTTGAGGGGGATTGTGGAACCATGGCCCCTTCCTCACTCTCTTTCCCTCCCTGGCCACAAGATGAGCAGTTTGGCTCTGTCATGCGCTCCCCATCATGATGTGTGGCCTCACCACAGTCTCAAAAGCAATTGGTCCACCCAACCATGGGTCAAAATCTCCACAACCATGATCTGAAATGAACCTTTTCCTTTTATAAGTTGATTTTATCAGGTTATAGTGATGGAAAGCAGAATGACAACCCACAGTGACCCCTGTGCCTTCCCAGTGCACATTCCAGATGTCTGAGGGGCGTAGGGAAGGTAGAAAGGCACTTGTGGTGGGTCATGTTGCTAGGGAGGAGATACAGGTGGACAGAGAGAAAACTGAGCTGACTTTTGTGAGAGACACACAGTATGGTCTCAAGATTACTGGGGTCATGACTTGACCTCTCCCCATTCCAGACAGGGACCATGAAAGGGCACTCCTTCTATTCAAGAAAGTTTCAAAGTTTCCATTCATCAATGGGATAGTTCAGTAGCTCAGCCATGGCACAGCCAGATGTGCGGGACATGAAGGCACAGAGGTCTCTACTGGAGGTCTCTTTGACAGCACCAAACACCTTCTGGGTAAAGATATTCAGGAGAGAGCTCTGGCCTCCCCACTCGACCATCTTATGCCCCCTCCACTCTAGCCACACTGAGTGACTAAAGTCCTCAACCCCCTCATGCCTTCTGTCCTTCTTCCCCTCTGGAATGACTGTGCCCTCTCTCCATAATGGTCCAACTAACTGTCTTGCCCCAAGGACCCAGTTCTTTCTGCCTCCAGGTGGAAGTTTCCTTCACCTCCCTCTCCTTAAGCTCATGGAAGTGTCTCTCCTCCTCGTCCCACAGCCCTCTGTGAAACCCCCTTGTGATTCTTGCTAGAATATATTGAAGATATATCGAAGTGACTTGTTTCCTGTTTGCCTTCTCTGGAAGGCCAGGGCTGTGTCCCCTTGATCTTCTTAAGCAGCATCTTTCATGAACTTGGGTACACAGTGGACACGGACCCAGTATTTCTTAAGCAGGGAAGAAATATCATTATGTGTCACTGATTCTGGATAACTTCTTCCTTTCTGTACCGGTGTTTTACTTGCCAACCGTAGAAGAGCTTTATCAGAGACTCTGCTCTATTTATCATTATTATTGCCTTTTACACTAGGAGTACCTGTGAGCACCAAGCACTCCTTGGGGAAAAGGTGATAATAATTTAATTTCTCCTTGCATTTATGTAGTCCTTTACAGTTTCCAGAGCACTTTCACATTTACTAGGATCTTCCTCCCAAAATCGACTTGCACCCTTGCTTTAAAAATAGGGAAAATGACCGAGTTATATTAACTGGCATCTCTAAAGTCACACAGGTAGTAAGTGTGACAGTTAATGAGAAAACCCAGGGGTACCAGATCCAAGATATGTGATCCCTCTGACCCCCCTCCTCCAGGTCCTCTTCCTGGGTTCCTGCCCCAGGCAGGAGTGCTCACTTGAAGGTGCTTGAGCAGAGTTTCCTAGATGTTTCCAGCTGAGTGCTTTGCTGAGAGGTAGGACTGCAACACATTCCTGGTGCTTGGGCAAGGTTCTTGGTTCTATAATGATGTCTGATGCACAGTGGTCTCTGCACAGAGGCTGGGGAAACCCTTTCTTGACTGATGCTGCCTTGTATATGAGGCATAAAAACATAATAGTTTCACTGTAGTAAGGACTTAATGGCAGTACCAAGTGAGAAGGGCCTGGTGGGCCATGGTCCCTCTCACTTGCACCTGCCTTGGAGTGTCACCCTGTCACTTGAGGAAGAACTTGGTGAGGGTCCAGAACAGCCACCACAACTCCAAACATGTGACACAGGCCCTAGACCTGGGGCCAGGAGGCCTGATGCATGGCTCTAGCCATGGCCCTCATACGTAAACGGAAACATGTTTTCTCTTTTACTTGCCTCATCAAGTTGTTGTGGCTCTCCTGAGAGAATACTTCTTGGGGAGTGCTTTGAAACACTGTGAGGAGCACTTTTCAGAGCCAAGGTATTTACCATCCTCTGGTTCTGTGTTCCCAGATGTGTTGAGCTAGTGCTCAAGGTCAGAATAGATCTGCTCAGCATCCTTATTCTCTTTTCAAGGCAAGATACCATGTGGCTTTCCATGGGAGCAAGGCCTTAAGAGAAAGGTGAAGCCTTGCAACCTTTCTCAGTGGGGTTTGTCAAGGGAATTAACTTCTAATGACCTGAAAGGTTTCCATGGTTATGTAATGAATGAGGTTATTTCCTATGCATCTAAATGGCACTAATTATATATGATCCTCAGGAGAAGTGAAAAAATAATATGGAGTACCAGGGTTCCCTGGTTCAAAAAGGAACCCCAGTAGAGAAAGACTATGTAGGGACTATGTTATATTTCTGTTACTTGCTGCTCTAGCAAATTACCACGAACTTACTGACTTAAAACAACACATGTTTTATCTTATAGTCCTGAAGCATGAAAGTCTGCATGGGGCCTCATAGGACTGGTGTCTAGGTGTTGACAAAGCTGGAACTTTCTGGAGGCTTTAGGGAAAATCCTTCCTTTGACTTTTCTGATTCCAGAAGCAGACTGCCTGCACTCCTTGGATGGTAGCCCTTCCTCCCATCTTCTACCCTCCTGCTTCCAGCCTCACATGACTAATTCCCAGCTGCTCTTCCTGTCACCTTGTATTAGGAACCTTAAAATTGTATCAGGCCCAAGAGGATAGTTCAGGATATCCCCCCCCCCATCTCAAAATCCTTAATCAATCCACAAAATCCTTTTTGCCAGGTAAAGGAACCAGTTCAGGAGTTAGAACATGGGCATTTTTGAGGGATGTTATTCTGTCTCCTACAGGGACCAAAGCAAAGCTAAAGGTTTCTTCCCTTTCAGGAAAAATGTAAGCTTTCCTATCCGACCTGTCTTTGTGAGAATTCCATGCCTCATTCTCCCTATCTGTAGTTAGAGAAAACGATCCCCCCATACCACCATTTATATCTATAAAATACTTATGGATTATTAAATAAAGAATGCTTAGTATGACATAGTTATTATACTATTGTTCTATGACTTGGCATGAGTCTCTGGAGCTGCTAGTAGATACAGCTATCATTGAGTTCTGTAAGGGAGAGATTAGGGGGCGCATCTATTAGATTCTGTAGTTAAACCTCACTAAATGATTCTTAATAGCAATTTACTTTGGCTTCATTAGCATAGAGTATGAGAACTCTCCTTTAAAATACCATGCACCCAGGCCTCCTCCTGTCTTTGGAGTAATTGAAAAGAAATAGAGATCAACAACTATAACAAGCGCGTGAAAGAAAGGACAAATGGGCACTGTGTTTTTCTATATTTGATTTGTTGCAGGGCAGGAGGTTTAGTGCCTGCACTTAGGTTTTTCTCTCCTTGCCAACATTCATGGTTGAACTTCTGGCTTTTGACTGAGGATCTGGGAAGGAGAGAGTCCTGTGGGCCCTGAGAATGGGGGCAGCAGAAGTGGGGGAGTGAGGGGGCAGGCACTGGGTGCATGGAAGTGAGGGCGGGCTGTTGGAGGATGAGTTTTTTGCCAAAGCAAAGCAGATTGTATACCACTGTAGTTTTAGACATTACTTTGGGTCATTTAGGCCTTCAGATTCAGTTAACATACTTTAAAGCTTTTGTGGTGTCTCCTGTACATTAGAGACTTTTTTTAAAATGTGAGAGTTTAGCTCCTCCCCACCCACATAACCACCAGGTACATTAAGACTCCACAAGTTTGGGGCTGTGAGATGCCTTCCCTGGGACCCTGAAGGCCAGTGCTGCACGGCCAAGGACCCAGATAGGACCCTGAGTCTGCCCCCAACCCCATACCCACCTACAGTCCTCTGCAACTCTACCAGAAGAACCAGGGAGAGAAACAATCAGGGCACAATGATAATATCTTTAAATAGGTTTATAAAATGTTCAGCCCTCAAGAACCTTTGTCCAGGAGAGGTTATATTATTGCCAAACAGTCCCAGGAAGCAGTATCAAGACTGACTCCAGGCCTCAGGGCTCTGAGGAATTAAAAGAGAGAGAGAGGCCCTAAGAATGATTATAATCCCATTATGCAGAGCTCCCCCTATTTATTTCTTCATATGGATGAATTTGTATATATTTGCATTTTGTTCTATCTGATAATATGCATAGAATTCAAATTGAAATGACTTGAATAGATTTGAATATTAATGAGGCGTTTAAAGGCTGCCATCCCTGGCAGAGTCCCCCAGCATGGGAGTTTGCTAGGCAGAGCTCAGATCTCTCCTCCGGGCACTGCCATCGGAGGCCCAGCGGGTGCAGAGCTAGGGGTCACCCTGGAGGAGAGCTGCCCTCTGAGATAGAGCTGGAGGCCATCCCCCAGCTCCCAAGCCCAGGGGCCCACTGCACTGAGGTGCATTGAGAAGAGATCTCCTGAGCATGCATGACTTGAGGCCTCCTTAGACCTTCAGACACATGGGTTTAGCAATGCTATCCAAGGTGACATGTTTATTCTGATTAAGAAAAGCCTCATTGCCTTTATCTCATAGAGTTGAGAGGTAGGGACAGGGTCTGTTTCAGGAAGATAGGGACAAATGTATTTAGCTCTTCCTCAGTGACCCAGGAAGGTGCTTCTCTCTTTTGCTTGAAATCCCACAACCAGAACACATTTAATATCTCCTAGTCATTTCCCTGCAGAATAATGGCAATTGGGCAGTGCTCTGTGTGTGTCTGAAGGCTGGCAGCCTCCTCTTTGGAAGCTTTCATAGGAAGTCACATGATACGTGTGCTGTCACTGTAGCACATTAGCATTAACATCGGTAGACTGCGTAGGCCCTGGGCTAAACCATAAGAATAAGAAAGACAGACTAGCAAGTAAAACTAAGAAGGCCTCCTGAGGTTCAGCTGGCCATCTTTTCCTTCCTTTGTCTAGACATCTGGGTAACAGCTGTCCCAAAAGGTAGCCTGTGGGACCAGGCTTCAAATATTTAAAACTCAGCATTGAAATATTTAGGCCATTCATGAGAGAATTGTACTGCATAGCAATTTACATAGGATTAGTGGTGGTCCACTGTATAAAGATCTAACTATATGGTCAGTCATTGCTAAAGTACCAGGAAATCAAAATTTCTGTGATCCCCCCAAATGATTTAATTTATTTTTTCCTATCTAAATTTGGTTAGTCTCAAGTTTGTACTTTTAGTACCATTCTGGTGGCTAATTGTAAGAGTGGTGGTGGAAGATCTGCCTGCAGGCTATTTAGTTTACTACCCACGATGATCTCCTGTGTGTGTGTGTGTGTGTGTGTGTGTGTAGATAGATAGATAGATAGATATCCCATGATCTCTTTCATTATAACATTCTGAAAACTACATTCATGACTTCATTCCCCACTGTGGTTCTATCATGGTAAAGGGCATCACGTATTCCCAGTACTTTGTTCTGGAATCTGAGTCACCTGCCCCCTCTCATCTCTCCTATCCAGTTAGTTCTCTTGTTATGACGCGTTCTTATCTAAACCGCCTTTTCATTTTCTCTTCCCTACACGTCCTCCTCATTTTCTCCCAAACTATTACAGCGTCAACCTCCTCACTTTTTGCCAAAAGCATCTATCCTCATCACTCTCCTTCACTACTTGTGTCTTCATAGGATCCAACTCACATTTGCTTTCCCTCCTCAGCAAGTCCACTGCTTCCCTTTGCCTACCAAGCACAGCACACACCTGGAGTCTAGGATGACCCCCTTCACCCCACACTGAAGTCCTCCTCATCTGCCACCAACTCTTTCCAGCACTATCTTCCTCCCCACCCTCTTTGCTCTCCAAGCTCCAGCAAAAATAAATAAATAAAAAAGTAATAAATTCAATATTCCCTAGCTATAACATGCCTTCGTGTCTTTGCTTATACAGTTCCCACAGCCTAAAATACCTTTTCCCTCATCATTTATTGAAGTACTGTTCATATTTTCAAGGCTTGGTTCAACTGTCACCTTTTTCCATGAAGTTATTTCCTGTTTTCCACTCAGTTTTGCCATTCTTTCTTCTTCCTCACCATGATGCGTATATTCTCTCACATCATGTGTTCAGTCCTGTCCTGCTTATTTACCTGATGTCCCTCCAACTCGACTGCCAGTGAAACTGTCTTTTAACCCTTTCTTTTTGTATCATCCCATCGTCTCTGACAGTGATCAACAAAGTTTTAATGAGTGACTAGAGGGTCAGGGAAGAAATACACTGCTGTGCACGGTTCCTCCCATTCTGCGGCATCCTTCCTGTTCTACTCTGGCCCCCCCTAGCAGCTGGCTGCCATGAAAAGACACTGGCATTTCTTAAAACCCTGCTACACATGCCAGGTACCTTCCCATGATCTCATTTAATGCCTCACAGAAGCACCAGGATGAAAATATTCTTATTTCCATTTTACGGTGGAGGAAACTGAGTCTCAGTGAGTTTAAGAAATTTGCCCCAGCTTTGAATAATAGAGACAAAATTAAAGCGTGAGCCTTCAGTCTCCAAGCCTAGATCTCTCCCGAGCTGCTGTGAGCCAGCCAAAGAGCAGCCAGAGTCTCCCTTCCCCAGACTCCGTGTCAGGCTTCAGTGCTCCAGGAGAATGAACTTCCTGCAAATCAATCCTGGATACAGTTATTATTTTATAGGGATGTTGTAAGTTGATAAGGTAGCTGTTATATGCTAATAGCTATTGTAATGTTGTTCTTAAGGCCTATTACTTGTGCTGGTTTGTATTTTAATGTGTGCAAAGGTGATTACAACTTTAATATGAATGTTAAACAGATTAGCTGATTTATATGTAAAATAAATAAATAAAGCGAAACTCATACTCTCATTTCTATTCATTTCTCTCTGCTTTTCTCTCTTCCCCCTCTGTCCATAGGCAGATGTGGTCTGTGGGGCACTGACAATGGAACAGAAAGAGAGTGTTTGCTGGGTGATAAATAATGGTTAGAGACAGGTCTTTTGTTCTCGTTGAATTCGGACTCTGGGTCCTTAATTGCTGCTTGTCTGGGGTTTGTGCTTTTGACTATATTGGGGAGTTTGGTTTTGTTTGAGCTTCTGCTTTCCCCACTCCCCCTCCTTTGAAATCCTGCCTTCCACCTCTTGTAATATTCTGTTGTATTCCTAAGCACACCTTGGAAAGTTTGCCAAACTTCCAGAAAGGCAAGTACACCATGATGTGTCCAGAAGCGTGGGGCATAGAAGGGAATCCAGATAAGAAAACAAGCAATTAAAGGCAGATGGGGACTAAGGGGAGATGTGTACAGAGTTGATTCTGCTGGAATAGACAGTAGGGATGCCTGGCCTGCCTGGGGGGGAGAACGCTCAGGGAAAGCCTTTTCACTAGGCAAGGCTCCAAAGATAAGCTGAAGTTAGCTAAGAAAGTGGGCAGGGAGTGGGGCTGGCTGGGGGTGTGGGAGCAGAGGGAATCGCCTGTGCTCAAGCCTGGAAGTAGGGAAGAAGAGGGAGAGAGTGTAGCCCATTCCCACTGCATGGGCCTGGTGTGGCCTGAACCCAGGGGTCCTGAGGGCACTGGGATCACCAGAGGTTTAATGTGTTGTACACAGAACCAGAAATCAGGAAGCTTCCTGGTCAAGCAACATAAGTATTATATTGAATAGAAAAAGAAATAATCCATGTAAAGTTGCCAGAGTGCTTCTCTTTAGGGTATGGTTGCTGCAAAGGCCCCAGGGGAAGGAAAGAAAGAATGCAGGCTGGTTACAGAAATTGTGTGCAGAAGAGTGGAGGAAGCCTCACTGGTGGTACTTTCACCTGGAGTTGGAACAGGAGGTTGAAAAACACGCCCACCTTAGGGGACAACAGCTATGACACAGTGCAAATTTTAGTGGAGAACAAGAAACTTAGTAAACTTTCAAAGAAAGGGACAGGAGGGGGTAAGAAGCAAGACTGAAAGAACTGCCTAATTTTTTAAAAATTTATTTTTAAATAGGGTTCTTGAGGATCCAACCCAGCACCTTGCACATGCTAGGCGAGCACTCTACTGCTGAGCCACAACCCCAGCCCCAAGAATGGCATAATTTCTTAACCTAAACACCTTTAATAAGAAATTAAGTAGTATGAAAATCTAACTCCCTAAAGTGTTTGCAGAGGTCCCCAGGATTGATGTCACAGGCTCGAGAGGAGGTGCTTTTGGGGATCACAGTGTTGGCAAAGATGCTTGTCCATAGAGTGGATCTCAGGGAAGCATCTTCATGGTGCAGAAACTCGTGCTCTGAGGCAGGTGCATTGTGGACAGAGGCTGAGTGGGAAGACAAAGGAAAAAAGAAAGGAAAGTGATTTCTCTCTGATGGTCTCTCAGATAGGTTATGGTTCCTCTCTCCTAATCCAAAGCTTAAGCTGGGCACAGAAATCAGTCACAGCCAGGGAGAAGGACATCAGCTCTTTCTGACTGGAAGGCTTGTTCTGCTAACATAGGGTTCTTGACATATTTTTTAATTGCCTTACAGGCAGCTTGATGGCTTAGAAAGTTGGGGGTGGGGGAATCAATGAGAAATTCTGCTACTCTGGGCTCAAGTCTAACTGATTTTCACTTTTTCAACAAATATTTATTGAACACCCAACATGTGCCAGGCATGGTGCCAACAAGGCATAAACCTGTCAGTGGAGTCGACAGGCTCACAATAGGCCTTCCCTGAATGTTTGTGGAAGGGTGCAGGAATGAATGAGTGAATATAAGGGACCCTTGAAAGGAAGTGGGCACTAATCTTAGGAATTTGTAATGAAAACAAGATACCAGGCATGGTCAGCTACCTGTCCTGGGGCTTGGAACTATCACTGAATCCATGGAAAAGAACAATATATAAAAAGATAGGCAAAGAAAAGGCGCCTCAAGCAATATGGCAGCTTCAGAAAATAAAATGCTTTTGTCGGCAAATTACAAATTAGCCCAGGGCAGAAGGGAAGGGCAGTGGCCACTGAAGAAACCACCCTGGCTGCACAAGCAACTCTCCCAGGAGCTCAGGTTTAAAAAGACACACACAAAGGATGGAAGGCGATGGAAGGTGAGGCAGCCTAGCAAAGGATGAGGACAAAAGAGAAGCCTGGACCTGCAACAAAGGTGCCCGGTGACATAAAGACCCAGTGTGAGCCAAGGCTAGCAGAATCAGAAAAAAATGGAAAGGAAAACCTTAAAAACAATGAAGTGGAGATTTTTAGGTTCCAAGAAGGAAAGGGGAAAGAGGACAGTTCTCCTTGGAAATGCAGCATGATGCTAATCAGTTACAAAGGACTTCTCAACTTGTGTTTTGGTATTATCTTTTCTATCATGCTTTTCGTATTTGAAGGAGAATAAGCTTGATTGGGGAAGAATTAAAACCTGAGATAGGGGATGTGATGGTAGGAGATTATAGAAGGGAGTGGTTTGGGGTCACCCAGGCCAAGGATTAAGTGGGAGTTCTGCCATGCAGTAATCATCTTATGTTGGTAGGAACCTCGCCTGGATCTGTTTATCCTTCTGTAAAATAGAGATAACAAGAGTATATGTATGTCATAGATTTGTCGTGTGGATTAAAAGATACATTGCAGGTAAAATGCTTAATATCTGACATGTAGAGACATTCAATAAATATTAACTATCATCATCAATGTGGTGGTGGTGACGATGATGATGTGTTTAAAACAAATCTGATTTCTAGGTCCCCTGGAATCAACCTCACAAGATACTGAAGTAATTTGAATATATGATCCTGAAACCATTCTAAGTGAACAATTGTCAAGCAATATTGGGACAGAGGAGAGTCTGGAAAAATACTATGGTGTTTTTTTTTTTTCAGGTAGAGAAATAAATGACAGTAGATTCTGAAAATAGTAAGCAGGCATACTTCATATAGATCTTCAGGAAAAAAAGTGTGTAAAAGAGTAACTTGATGGTTCTTAAACAGTCAGAAAATCAGCCATGGTGGCAGGAAGCTCCGGAGCTAAAAGCAAATACCTCACTGAAGGAAAAAAAAATCATAATGTTATAATCTACCTCTCATTTGTGGTGTGCTATTCACAAATTTGATAAACAAATCTGTAGGATATATTCCAGAGTCCTAATTGAATCAGTATTATTCTGTTGCAGTCTCAACCGGAGCCAACAGTGTGGCATGGTCACGAATAATGCTTTCATACTGAACATGCTAACAAGACATGGTACCCTCTGCAGAGGTGACCCCATCTAGAATGGGTGTGCTCCACTCTGAGAGTCACATCTTAGAGAGTCATTTACAAACTAGGGCTTTGGAGAATGTGGAAAAGTAGGAATTATGTAATATGAGGAAGGGTGGAGGAATTTAGCATTGTGTAGGAAGGGAAGTCAAGCCTTGAGGGCTTTTCAACTTAGTGCATGAGAATCACTTGGGTGCTGCTTCAAATTGCAGATCCAGTGATTGAAATCCACAGGTCTATAGGGTCTGACTCATTAATCCCAGGGAAAGCCCAGGAAATTGTAATTAAAGAAATAATCACAGGTGATTCTTACTCCACTGATCCGAGGACTATACTTTAAGAAACATTTGGTTGGTAATGAACAACTTATTGGTCCTTGGATGTAAGTGATTAGATCTCCCATATGTTTGAGAGGACAGAATTATAAGCTACAAGTCCTCAACTTGACTGTCAGCTACTGGAAGGTGGGAACCCTGCATTCTGACTTCTCTGCCCCTGGTTGTGAATATGGTGTATGGCCCACAGTAGGTGATCAGCAATTACATGTCCAATGAAATTACAAGAAGGAAGGAGAAGGGACCTTGCAAAAATGAAAGTTCCCTAAAAATGAAGCAGGTGGCCTTGCTAGGTAGCCAACCTCCCCTCTATGCCATGCATCTTCATGGGCTGATTGGGCAATGAGGTCTTGGAGATGGCAGAAAGGAAACTGATGAACCAGAAGACAGGTTCAAGGAAGGTGACCTCCAGGACTTTCTGCATTCTTAAAACTCAATAGAAGACATAATATATTGGGAAAAAATTCAATTTTATCATGGAGGTAATGGAATCAGAGAGGTATAGATAAAGAAGGAAAGATGGTGGGAAGTACTACAGAGAGGAGAAAGAAGCAATTATTTGAAACATGAAAAGATAATCAAATGTGAAGAAGCACTAAGCATAAAGCACTTTGTATTCCTTTACCTGTGGATATAGGATCTGTAGGGTTTTACTTCATATATAACTTGATCCAGTCATGCACATGCATTGCACACAAATTGGAAGCAAGTCAGACATGGTCACTGTCCCCAAGTAACTCACAGGATGACTGAAAAGATCATGAGCCCTAGTTTCTCCTCCAGAATCACAGAACATGAATCTCACTCTTTTAGTGGAGAGAGAAAATATGAGAGTCCCACAAGCAAAGAACATTATCTGTCAAGTTTTTCTGTATTCCCAACACTATGTATGGAACTTGGCACAGTAGGAGCGTCAATAAACATTTGATGAATTAATTAATTAATTAATGGGTGAGTGAAACTAGCATTCATTGAGTCATGCATTGCATACTTTGTGCATATCATTCCTCTAATTCTAAATTCTATGCAAAATATTATCATCCTTGTTTTACACATGTCAAAATAGAAGTGCTATTGAGTTACTTGGCCAAAGTCATAAAGCTCATAAGCAATAGAGCTAAAGTTCTTGAACTTGAATTATGTAGCTCCTACATTCAAGCTGTTTCTACCACACCATGCCAGAGTAATAGCTTGGTTTTCAGACAAGTAAATTCTGATCAGAGAAGTGAAATGACTTCCCAAGGGTCACCGTGATAGTTTGTAACAGAACTGGGTCTAGACCCAAGCCTTGAACGGTGATTTTAAACAGCAGCCAGGACTTTTCTTCACATTGAAATAGCTGACCTTGTCCATCTACTGACTTGTTTCTGCTGACCCCTGCAAACTCTTTGCCCTCACATAGAGAAGAGCATATGCCCTCGCCAGCTCTCTGGGCAACTGAGCGGCAACCTCTGAGGCTAAATCAACATTGGTTAGGTCAGGTTGAACTTGGCAATGTAAGGCTTATAATCTTAATGACACAGAAGCCCTGAGAAGACCCCTCCACCATAAAATGAGCAGAATTGTATGCCAGGAGACATTGGGGCTGTTATTCAAAAGCCCGTGACTAACATACTCATGCAGATTGGCCTCAGGATTCAATTTCTCTCCTCTCCTCTTTTTAAAAAAACCAATATTGGCAGTGGAATCAGTTGTATGCTAAATTGTTCTCCAGTCTCTCTGGGTTCAGCAATGCCCTTCGTTATACAAATATAATTCCCATTGACTTTGGCTAGCATCCTGCTTGAGGGAAAGGGCAAGTGGAATTTAAGGCTATCAACTCAATCAGAGAAGCGTATTGTTTCTTCTTTTCTGTCACTTTTTATGTGGATGATGGAGGAAAATGAAAAGAGGAGAGTTTTTTTTTCACTCCCCTACAGTTTTCTTTAGCTAGTTGCAATATAACATTGTTCAAGGTAAGAAAATACAGATATGACATATGAGAAGAGAAGGTGTGTGCCCATGCATGTGGCATTCCTGCATACACATGTGGCACAGTGTCAGTCAGGGTCCTTAGTGGCAAGCAACAGACGCCATCTGGCTGATATAAATGGAAAAGAATATTGGGCAAGTCACAGAATTGCCAGAAGAGCTGAGGAGCCAGGCTCTGAGGTGGTCTAACTAATATCCCAAACAATCATCAGAATGACTGCTCCTGCCAGCAAACACAGCTGACCCCTACATCGATCTTGTCGCAGCTGCTGGCCCTGCTAGAAGGGATGCTCTGCTTACCCTCTCTTCTCAGCATTGCTAATTCCCATGGCTGGGTCTGGGAAGTGGGTCAGATTAACAGTGACTAGGTCACGGGTCTGTGCTCTAGCTGCAAGGGAGGCTAGGAAAACCAGGATCTGGAATTTTTCAGCTTCTACATAGGATGGGAGAGATCTTATTTTCCACCAAGATTCATAGAGGGAAGAATTTTCCACAAATGTAGGAAAGGTTTCTGCAGAAGGGCCACCAAGAGGAATAACAAGTATCCACCCCCAGTACCCCCATAGGTCTTTAACTATTATTCTTAGAGATTTCAGGTGTGCAGGAATAGACATTCTCCCTCTGTACAACTCCCAGGTCTAGAGATAATGTACAAATTGATTATAGCCTGGGATAATTTTTAGTGACAAAGTCATGTCTACCAACACAGCTAGAGTTCTTAACTTTCCAAATGAGATAACAGAGAAGCTTCTGTGTCACTTCCGCAGCAGTGGGTAGTAGTCATGAGCTGCAGGAAGGGCCATGTAAATTCACTACCTTTCACCTGTCCATCCTGAACTGATCAGATCTTCAGATGGTGGGTGCTCTTCCCTTGTTGAGTTCAGTGGCTGGTTATCTTGTGTGTACTGTGTCCCGACCCCAAGTCACTTAGAAAAAGGCATATTTAGAAAGTTGCTGCAAGTGAATCATTAGAGTCCTTTGAAAGAAACACCAAGACTTTCCTGCCTCTTCCCTGCAAGCTTTGAAGGATGAACTATAGGAAGATACAGAGGACTATCTTGCTAACTTTTGTTTTTTCTGGTTAGGGGTGTTGATTTGTGACAAGTGCCTTTCCTTACAAGACCACAGGTCAAGCTCAAAGCACAGAATCAGACTGAGGAAATGTTTACATTTCCATGCTTCCTTTCTAAGTTCTTATTATAGTGACTTTTCATGCTTGGACTACTGAATTAAAGCAATGAAGTCTTATTTTTATAAGAAAGTGATGGTAAAGGTCAAAAGACATTGTGGGAAGACAGCACCTGGAACAGAACACAAAGTCCTGTCCGGCTCCCTGCAGTTTCTACATCTTTCACACCTAGTTGTTACCACTTGAGAATTTCCAAGCAATTTGTAATGATTGCAATCTGTTAGGTAATGATCATTATTCTGAGGTTGTAGCTGGGAAAACAGGGACACTGAATGAGTTACCTGTGCACCACCTTTCCATTCAAAAATCAGATGCGTTCCTTGATGGTTTTCCAATAACAGCTTAAGTGCCAAAACATTGCACTTTTCCCGATGTTTACTCAGTTCTGTTTCTGTTATGTCATTAGAAATGTGGATAACAGTTTCTACTCATAAATAGTAAAAAAAAATTAAATGAAAATCTGCTTCTTAGAGGGAGATGGCAATAAGGGGATCTTGAGGAAAACAAAAGCTGTTTTGTTGGGTGGGGTTGACAATAAATAAAAGGAAAATCGAAAACAATATTTACTTAATATATCAGATCCTGAAACTACCTGATCCCTTCACAGCCACTGTGAGGGAGATAAGTTGACTGGAAGCCAGGGTAAAGACCACACAGCTCTGTGGTTCCACTGCCACGTAATCACCGGGTGGCAAGGGGGCCTCATCAGACGCTAACTTGCAAATGTTTCTGCAGTTTCTTACATGTCACTTATTTGTAACTCAGAAAGCTTTGTTTTCACAAAAGCAATGTTTTCAATTAAACTGGGTTCAGAAAATTTTATATAACTAGGGATTTGGTTGAAATGTTTTAAGTTTATCATTTTACACATAATAGAAAACAATCCTGTCACAGTATCAGTAAACTCATTAGAAATTCAATAATTGAATGAACCAAGGAAAAATCAAAACTGTTCTTTAGTTAGATACTTGATAAAAATCATATTTCTTCAGATGACAGTATGTGGTACTGTATCA
This sequence comes from Marmota flaviventris, assembly GCF_047511675.1. Lineage (NCBI taxonomy): Eukaryota > Metazoa > Chordata > Mammalia > Rodentia > Sciuridae > Marmota > Marmota flaviventris. The sequence goes on along the minus strand of NC_092506.1, from coordinate 111,378,239 downwards.
AACTTTCTGGACCCTCTGAGGGGTTGACCCGGTCCTTTTTTTTTTTTTTTTGACAGCACTGGGTATTGAACCCAGGGGCACTCTACCACTGAGGTACATCCCCAGCTCTTTTTATTTATAGTTGAGACAGGATATTGCTAATTTGCAAATTCGGGCCTGTTCCTCCTGTCTCAGCCTCCTGAGTTGCTGGAATTATAGGTGTGTGCCACCAAACTTGGCAACTTTTAGGGGTTTAAAGATTGCTGGTGCTGGTTGCTTTATGTCTGATTTTTCTTTAGTCTATGGTTTTCTGTTTACTTATTATAGCTATATTACTTAGTTTCATACTTAGCTATCTGTGGTCGTTAGAGTACTATTTAATAAAGACAATGTGAGAGAATTGGAGAAAACTCAATTAATAAAAATAAAAAGAGAGTCAAAGGAAATGGGCACAATCATAGAAAACAATGTGTTTTCAGTGAAATTGACTAAGATGTTGAATAGAGAAAAACCAGGAGCCAAAATAATTTTGCAAATGGGTAATACCTCCTAAAAGGGGGCAGTGGAGAGACTGCTTTTCCTGATTCCACCTCTAGGCGGCAGTGTCAACTGCCACCCTGAGGGCAGCTTGGCTGTTCTGTGACGCAAGTAAAAGGCTAATTTCATCCAAGTTTTCATTTGTATTATGTTGTCTTAACTCAGGTAGAGTCTTACATTAATCGCATTAACATGAAACTTTCTTTAGTATCTGCACAGTATAGAGAAGGAAGTAGAAGAGAAGAAATTACTGAAAGATTTTACTTCTCTCTCTTTTCTCCACCCAACAAGATAATTCTGGAAGGCACCCATCTTCAGCTTTAGGAGATCCTCAGAAGAGAGCCATCAACAGAGACCACAGATCCTACAGCTAAGTTACTCAAATTAGCCTTGTGCCGTCTGTGCATGAAAGAGCATCATGGCTTCCATCACAATTCATGGAGCCTCTTTTACTACTTAAAGGTCTTTCCTCCCTTGGATCACTTGGGTAGAAAGTTCACATGTCTTGTGTTCTGCTTTTGCTCAACCTGCCAGGGCTGAGCACACATGGCCCTCTCATCCTCTGCCCACAGCTCCCCACCCTGACAGGACCTTCTCACTCCCTCTTTCCCCGGCCACACCTGCTCATTCTTCCAGACTCTGCCTGGCTGCCACCTCCCCATCAGCCTCCTTTCACTCTCTTGGCATTCCCACAACACCTGGTGTTTACCTCTCCCTTGGTATGTGCACAGAATCGCCCATTATCCCCAGTAGACAGCCACTTCTCCCTGGAAGATACGTACCCCTAAACAACAAAAATCTGTCTTCTCTCTTCATTCCCTGTGGTCATAGGAGGCCCTCAGTAAGTGTTGGGTACATGTGTGAAACATACCTTTACCACAATGATACCTCAGACCCTTTTGATCTAGTCTTTGCCTCTCGGTGTAGAAGGGGCTCAGTTGGTACCTAAGCAAACCTCTTCTGTCTGAGTAGAAGATGACTTATGTAGTAAGCCTGGTTCTCTGATATGGGGACCACCGACACCACAGCCTGACCTATTTCTCCCTTCCGAGACCTATTCAAGAGTAAGCAGGATTTCTATATCTGAAGAGAATGTCAGAAACACCTCTAAGCATAACCTGTAAGAGCTGAAGGGGAATTAGAGATTGTGTACCCTTTACAGGTGAATCGTGACTCAGAGAGGTGTAGTCCCTTTCCTAGAGTCACACAGGAAACCTGACAGCAGATCTGGGACTGAAACTTTCATCTTTCACCCCTGCCCCATTTCCACTGCAAAGTTCCTGTTGTGTACAAGTCCTGATTTGAGGGCTCCTCAGAGAGCCCATTGCTGGAATAAGTGACAAAAGGGGTGCAGTCTTATAAATGGTCCAAATAAATAAATAGTGCTGTTTACCCATCTTAGAGCAGCATTCTTCAGGAGGAGCTTTGCACATTTAATAGGGTGCTTGTAAACAGGAGCAATTTGAATAGTTTCTCTGGCACACTGTTAACATTTATATGTGCCCCATTTCATCTGTAATCTGCTTTTACAAGGCGCTGGTGAGCTTTTGATGGCAGCGATGAATGACCCAGACGGCTTCATCTCAAATGTTCAAACTGAGCTGAAAATTTGGGAGAATCCAAGGTATTCATCTCCATTAAAAAAAAAAAAGGAAAAAAAGAAATCCAAACACATTGACTAAAATTGCTATTCTCCATCCAGATATGTTAACTTTTCCTTCTTCTTCTTTCCCCTTTCTCTCCTTTGCATTTGCCATTACCACGTTCTGGTTATTGCCCACATCTGGAGCACGGCAGCTGTCCTTGTAATGCGCAAGCTGCGGTATGTAATTTGGAGAACTTGAATACAAATATCTGTTAATTAAAAAAAAATACAGAAGCATGTTTGTCAGCTTGTAATTATGGAAAGAAGAACACCAACTCCCAAACTAATTTAAAAAGCAAAATGAAAATAACTTTACCAGCAGCTTTATAAAAATCCAGCAACTCTACATTTAGCTATTAACTTTCTTCAGACTATCCCAAAGTCCTTTCTTTGAAAATGCCTGCAAAGTTTCTATGGGGGGAATCAGGTTGGCCAGTAAGATAGACAAGAAAACAGATGGGGATGACAATCAGGTGGCTGTAGTCTCTTCTTGCTCCCCTTTTGATAGTTTTAACACAGGTTTTCTCACCCTTAGCACTATGGATATTTTGGGCAGGACAATTCTTTGTCATGAAGGGCTGTCTTGTCCACGGTAGGATTTTAGCAGCATCTTTGGCCTCTACCCACTGGATGCCGGTAGCAAATACCTCCTCCCCATTGTAACTAACAAAAATGTTGTGACTAACAAAAATGTCCCCTGACAGGACATGGGGCTAAATTGCCTCCAGATGAAAAGCACTGTCGTTTTCATTCACTGTGTAATATGCGCAAAAGAGCTCAAGGCTTGGCCTCTGAAGACTTGGGTTTAAGTGGACATTTCTTCACTCGAAATTCGTGATCACAGACGAATCCTGGTCTTTCTCTATGCCTGCCTCCACATTGCTGGGATAGATGTAAAAGTCCAACCATGGTATTTCACAGGGTTGCTGCAAAGATCAAACGTGATGAGGAAGGTTTTCAAGTGCAGGAACGGGCATTAGAAAGGTTAGGTTTTATCATGGTGGTGATTATTGCAAGATGGTTCCTGAAGTGAAAGGTTGTAGGTTGGTGGTCACAGAGTAGTTCTAACTCACGGTAAGCCACTCCCCCATGGGAAGCAGTCTGTTGACTTTGACCTGGTTTGCACAGCGCCCTCTTGCCCTTTAAGGTTTGAGGGGCAAGTAGAACTTGCCCTTTCAGAAATTTGGGAGGCATGATGAAAGAGCACCAAGGAAAGGAAAATTGCTAAGGAAAGGCTAATAGAGAAGGAATAGTTTTACATGCACAAGAGAGAGCCCAGGAGGAGGGCTCCAGGCCCCAGGCATTGAAGGGACCTCATCTGCTCACACTGCTGAGTGTGTAAAGTCTGAGCTCCAGGTCAGAGAAAGCTTTATAATATGTTCTAACCTTTTAGTTGTAGTGACATATTATATTACACCTCATAAACATATACAATTATTTTTTGAACTAAAAATAAAACTTAAAGAAGAGTAAAGAGATTGTTAACTATCTGGGGTCTTCAAGGGAAGGCATGTGGATGGATGACATAAATTCTCAAGGGCCTTCCATCCCAAGATTTCTGGGATACGGGTGCAAGGCCAGTAACTCTGCATTCTAGAGCCTAACCTTAATTAATCCCTGGATTTCTGTGCATGGCCTTCATTAATAACAGCAGCTGTCCCCATCAAGGTCAACTCTGGACCAGAAGGTGTGCTGGTTTTATTAGGCTTATTATCTCATTTAATCTTTCTGACTGTTCTGTAAGGTAGGTGTTATTCCCATTTTACAGATGAGAAAAATGAGGCACATATCAGCTGAGTAACTTGCCACAGAGCAAGTTTGTCAGTATCTCAGCAAAATGAATAAAGAGAAGTGACTGTGGGCTTCCTCTAAGACTCAAAGCACCCTGGCATGTGGGGAACCAGCCCATGTGTGTGCCCTGGAGAATCATTGCTGTGCTGCCACTCGCAGGCAGAGCTGCCTGTCGGCACACCCCTGGAGTCTCCTCCTCCTGTGGCCTAAAGTGTGAAGGCCAAGTGTTATATGAAGGTTTAGGAGGATGCCATGATGTCGAAAATAAAAAATAAAATAAAGACAGGAGGGAGAAGCTGACAGCTTGAGTGGTACACACACAATCAATACACCCAAGATAACAATTTCTGCAGAACAGCGCCTCGCTTATTCAAGTCCCCAGGAGACGCCTGCCACTCTGACAATCGGCAGAAATCCTGACTTGATACAGATCTTTTCATCTCCAGCCTGCTTTTGCTGACTTTTTCATTTGACGTGATTAAATATTAAATCCTGTAAACACTTTCATTTGTCTGTATCATATTGTCAGTCAAATTACCCTGCATAACTGTATCGAGTCGTATCGGCATCACTTACTTCCCTGGGCAACAACCACAATTCCAAAATCCTACCACAAGATAAAGCAAGATGGTACCTAGGCAGCTTGGGGTCAGCACTCCTAAATTCTTTTTCTCAGATCCTGGCATCCACTGCTCTGCATTTATCTCTCTTCAAGTCAAATTGTTTCCTTTGTAAGTGAACTGAACCGTCGTGTTATTAAGACGCTTCTCCTTCCCTCCATCAGATTTAAAGTAGATTGAAATAACTTTGAAAATTTAAAATTGTTAAAGTTGAGCCCTGTCCACTCTAGTGCCTGTCTGTGGATTTCATAGAGCGCCCATCAAGGGTCCTGCCTTGTTGCCCAGCATGCATTAAATTCTGTCGCCTCTTACTCTCCCTGACTCTCATTTGCTGGTTCTTTTGGAATTGCTCGTTATTTCCTAATGTTAAATATGTAGAGAAAAACATAATGAGGCCAGCATGATACATGGGAAAATAATGTATTCCAAAGTCAGAAAGAAATAAGATCATTGAGTTGGCTGATGTTTTGATTATCCATGGCTCTATCCTCTCCATTAGCAAAGATAACCAAAACTTTATAATACTTAAAATTCAGTTTTGAGATAATACAAAAGAAAATATAATTGGATTCATGCAGTCAAATGGGAATTACTTATATGTTAGGACTTTATGGTGTTCCTCTGTATCAGTATCCTAGGTACCCACTGTGAAAGCCAGGGGATTCCTGAGATTGGAATCTGAAGCCAAACTATTGTATAAGCAGAATAACTAACTTGTTCCCTCCTGGTGACCACTAATGTATTCACTTCTTAAGAGTTTGGTAACAGGATTCAAAGGTAAAACTTTTGTGTGAATACCCCCAAATCATCCCTGTAAATAAGCAACACAATTGTCTAGTCCATGCAGGTTTGTCAATAGTGAGAGATACATGAGCTAAATCAAAGTAATTCAATCAAGTGGGACTATAATTTTACCAGGAACCTTAATTAAGGCACTGTCCTGTGATCTTTGTTAGCTCCCCAGAGCTCTCAACTCACCCTTATTCCAAATTCATGTTTCTGTCTTTGTGCTGCTTTTTTCTGTGGCCTACGTAAAATTACTTAACCTTTTCTTAGCTTTCATGACCCATCTGTTGAGTTGGGAGGACACACTTTTATACATCTGGCAGAGAGTGGGTGCACTTTAATGAATGTTTGGAAAGTACTTGGAACATGAAGTGTTTATATTAATATTGCTTTCCAATGCCCTAGACAACATAACGAAATGGTATCTTAATCCATGTCGCAGCTAATTCATTTTGGAACTGAGTCTACTATATACATAGATTTCAGTTCAGGGGGTCACTGGGAAGATTTATTTGTCTTGGGGCAAATATTGACCTCCTGAGCCTCCATCAATATTTACCTCTTGGGTCAATAAATCTCAGTGTTGACCTTGATGAAAAGTCAACATCTCTACACAAGATCAGAGTCTTCTTCATCTGTGCAGCCTCAGTTTTCCGTCTGTCACTTGACTTTGTTCTAATATATCCTTATTTGCAGGAGTTTATAACACAGCTGTTGGCATGCCTTCAGGGGTGAAGTTGCTGGGTGCATTGCTAGGCATTTGTGTAGAAATGCTGAAGTGAGATTATCACAGTGCTTCTAGGAGAATTCCTTATCATATGTTCTCATGCAGGTAGGGGCTTTCTAAAAGGATCTACCCAACACAGAATAAAGTACATACCATGCCAACTCTTAATAGAATCTGTCAATCTGGACAATTACATTCACTAAAGAACTGAAAAATATCTATTTGGGAGAAGGGAATGTTGCCCATATACTTTCTAGTCCATGTCCATAGATATTGGACATTTGACCCAAATATGGCCATGCTAACTGTGATTGATAATAAGTTTCAGTGACAAAGCCAACCATGTAGCTTTCACTCCAAACCAAGAATGTGCCTTGAATCATCTTATCAGCCAGATGGGTTCTATGCTTGAGAGGTGAAGATTTAGTTTTTCAGGAGTTATCTGTTAATTATTGACTATTTGTTAAGAAACTAGTGTGCCATCCCTTTGCACAAATGATGTGTGTTCATTCCCCCCCCCCATCCCATAATCACCCACCACTTGCTAGGGGTTGAGAAGGCAAAAGAACCAATAGACAGAGTACTTGCCCTGAGGGAATATTCAATCAAATATGAACACAGTTGAGTGACTTCCTTATCTCTCCTGTATCTCTCCTCACTCAAATCCTCAGACACATGCCATTTCCATTAGGCACAAGTGCAGACTGGGAGATGGCACATCTGTACATACTTAGCATTGGAATCATAGCCTGACCTCCATACTGAAGGTCACTTGCTCCAGGGACAGTTTTTCTAACCCCCTTCACACGTGTTATCAGTAGTGCATCATTTGTAGTCTTCAGGGAATCATCAGAGAATTTGCGTTGGTTGAAGACATGAGAAATGTGTTCCATGAGAGTGGGAGGTGTCTGCCTTTGGGGGTGTATGGAGAAGCTGATATCCAGAAGGGAGAAGGTTGGCTGTGAAATGCCAGATCAATAACATGGCTGCTGTGTTCATCACGCTTTGTCTTTGGGGTTTGAATTTAATTGCTTTCCAGATAGATTCAAGTAGAAAGAATGGTTCATCACAAAGCATTTTGCTCAGAAATGTTGCACAGATAAACAGATTTCTAGAATAAATGTATGTAAAACTCAAAACCCTGTCCAACACGTCTGATGATAAATGAGACTTTTTTTATGCATTTCCCATTGATTTATCTGCTTTTAATGGGCCCATTTGCAAGCAGCAGTGCTTCCAAACTTTCAAGAATGTTGTGTGTGTGTGCACGCATGTGTGTTTCTGTTTGGTGAAGGATGATGAGAGGGAAGGCTAGCACTTTATTATTTCAGAAAGCTAAGTGTTAGAAGGCTGGGTCTGTCCTACAACTGCTCTCTTCCCCATTATTTTATCAGCTCTACCAGCAATTTAATCTATAAAAGCCTACTTTTCATTTGCCCAGAATTTTCCAAGCAGTTCAGAAAAACACATTAATAAGTGATGAAAGGGAGGGAGGGAGAGGCTTTGGAGTTATTTGCATTTGGGTCCATGTAGACTGAACTTTTAGATGAATTGTCAGTTTTCTGTCCTGCATTTTGCTGGATATTCTGGGCCATGTTGTTTCCAACCAGCAACTAGTTCAGAAGTCTGGCCTCTGGACTGTTAGCAGCTGCCTGGAACCACAATTCAAATCATATCCATCTTGATGAGTTAGATTAATTGAGCTTCAGGAGTTTTGCTCTGTGCTAGTTGTTTGAATCAAAGCCTTAAGATCCCAAGCAGTGACCAGGCGGTGAATGTTGGAGAACTTTAAATACACACTAGGGCCTCCTTAGGAAGATTGGGTTGGTCTAGATTTCTGTAAATGGCGAACAAAACCAAAACGAACCAAATAAACAAACAAGAACTTCTCATGGCAGAGGTTTGTCCTAGCCCACAGGGGGCACTTAGGATGTTAGCTACCCTGCTCTTAAGATAACTGCTTGTTTCTGTTTTTCTCGTTTCAAATTTAATCAAGGAGAATTTGCATTATATTTATTTCTGGCAAACACATTAACTTCCCTTTCTGTTTCTTGTCTCCCCAGTCAAGCCAAGATTTTAGCACATGCTCTGCTTTGTTCCCAATGCCCCATGGACTTACAGGGAAAGTCATTCATTCATTAAATCATTTATTCAGAAAGAAGGCATTTATGAAATATCAGCTATTTGCCAAGTGCATCTCTAGGAACTGAGGGATTTTAAAAAATGGATCAGGGGCTGGAGATGTAGCTCAGTGGTAGAGTGCTTGTGTAGCATACATGAGTCCCCAAGTTCAGTCTCCAGTGCTAAAAGAAAAAAATGGATCAGTCAGGATTTATGCTCAGACACAGAATCTAGCATAGAAAGACATGAGCAATAAACATTTACAAGAGACCATGAAGAATGACCTAAATCAGTGCTAGTGGACATAAAGGGGGAGGTTAAGATATGAAAGAAGTCAGAGAGGTAGAGTCAATGGCCCTTGAGCCCCTTGGAGTGCAGGAGGTACGGTCCCAAGACTGAGTGTAAGGCGGAGCATTCTCTCCCCAGTGAAGAAAAGGCAGGGGCATGGATGGTGCTACTGACTTCTTTGGACAGGCTGAGTGTGGAAGACATGGGAGAAGTCCAATCAGGGATAGCAAGACGATGGTTAACTGTATGAAATTGGAGCTTGGCACTCAGGAGGGATTTGGATTCATGAGAAAGTTTTGGGATTTCATGACATTAATGTAGTGGTTGGAGCCATAGGAATAGGTGAGATTCATTTAAGGGCAATCTGCAGAGGGAGAGCAAATTCCAAGACAAAGTCCTGGTAAAAACTAACATTTATGGGTATATCAGGATTCTCTAGAGAAATTGAACCAATATAATATGTATGTAGTGTGTGTGTGTGTGTGTGTGTGTGAGAGAGAGAGAGAGAGAGAGAGAGAGAGAGAGAGACTAGGCAGATAGTAGATAGATAGTACATAACTACAGAGCCAATAGATAGATAGCTAGGGATTGTTTCATTGACTATGGAAGCTGAAAAGTCCCCAGATCTACAGATGGCAGGCTTGAGACCCAGGAGAGCCCATGTTTCAGTTTTAGCCCAAAGGCAGGGTTCAAAGGTAGAGCTGGTTTCCCTGCTCAAGGCAGTTAGACACGAGGAGTTCCCTCTGATCCAAGACAGGCAGCCTGTTTATTTCATTCAGATCTTAAATTGATTGGATGAGGTCCCCCCACACTGGGGATGGCAGTCTTCTTCATGCAGTCTGCTGATTCAAATATTAACCTCATCCAAAATAAATAATAATAATAATAATCCTTCCAGACACAGTGAGAATACATTTGCCCAGATATCTGTGTCTTAGTCAAGTTGATACATAAAATTAACCATCACAGCGAACATGAAGAAGAGAAAGAAGGGGCACAGGAGTGTGAGAAGGGGAAATAAAAGATAGGACAAAAGAAAAGAGAAATGCTATCATTTGTATGACTAATCCCCCAAACTGTCTTAATCACCCTTTGCTAAGGAAGTTTTGCACAAGTATATTTGTGTGCACATGTTGACGCGATTGATCATAAAAACTACATGTGAAGGCATTGTACAAGACACTGTAGGTGAGTTCACAGACAAAACCAATTCCTATTATCAAATTTAGGGAAACAGGTAGCATGCCCTTGGATGAAGTGGAAGAGCTTGTGAACATGCCCATAGAGTAGGGATGAGGACCCATGCAAGTCTGAGTGTCACTAAATATCAGGCTGGCAAGCCTCAGGATCCTAAATGTGGGTCCCTAATAAATGCTATAATTACTGTGGCCAATGGGAGAGAAGTTCCAGGAGAAGAGGATGCAGGGTGGGCTCATGTGGAGGAACCTCTTGCAGACGCTTGCTTGGAGTCAGATGGAGGCTATTTCCATGCAGCGCCGGCCATGTAAACTCATTTTGGATCTGGGCTCCTCTGGGGATATCCCCATGTTTTCAGCATTCTGTCTTTGTGCTTGGTGAATGGTCACAATCACACAATTATTCTGTCATAATCACACTCCCAGATGTCCTTTTATTTCATTATTTTTTTAAATTCTAAGCTGCAGTTACTGGAAGGAGTAAGTTAATTTGTTGAGTGCTAGGCATTGTGCTCTATAGACATTATCTCCTTTAACTCTTGCATTAGTTCTTTGAGATGGTCCAACAAAGCCAAAGTGTCAGTCCACATGACATTGTAAGAAGCTGCAAGGCTTTGGAGACTATAGAGGATTCCCATTCTTCATTGTGCCTTGTGACCTGCAAAGCAGCATACAATTGGACAGTCTTATTATGGAATGATGTGGCAGCCCATTTGGCAGAGAAGGAAACCTAAGTTCCTTGTGATGATTTACTGGTTGGTGATAGTGCCATTACCAAACCCAGGTCTCCACACATCCTGGTCTCTTGATATCTACTTACCCCCACCTGCCTGTGAAGGCAGAGGTCATACTGACTAAGCAGGCAACCTCTTACCTATAACAGGGCCAACTCTGTTCCCTGCTCTTTAGAAACATGTCCTATCCAAGAACACTAGACTGTGGTGGTCCAACCTTTCTTTGCAACCTGTGCTCTGATCTTTAGACTCAGCAATTTCAATCTGGCTGGACTAAAGGCTCTTTTCTTAAATTTGATGAAAATCAGGTAATATGGGTATGAGCACTCACCTTCCCCTGGCAACCTTTGACAAGCATTTGCAATAAAAAAATTAAATATTAATACTTGACAATTAATCTCTGACTTGAAAGAGCCATATATACCATATGTGTAACCCCTGGACATTTCCATTTCCAATCTCTGCAAAATGAAATGTAATCATCAATTAGCAATGTTCCTTGGGACAGATGGATCTGCAGTAGTGAGCAGTTTTCACAACCTGAGCAATGGATGATTCTAAGGGAGCAGCGGGACAATCAGAGGGAGAAGAAAGATGAGCCTTCAAGCCTGGTGATAAGTAGCAGAGGATGGAATTTGGAGGCCAACTTCTATGAAGCCCAAGTGAGCTCTGTCCTCATGGGACTCAGCTCTGTTGATTCCTCAGTCTGCAGCAGCCATAGACTTGAGGACATTGGGGTCAACTGAGGCACAGTGAGAAGAGGACACAGAAACAGACACTGGCTCCTCCACTGAAGTCTTTGAGATCGTGTGGCACCATCAGATCACAGGCATGTGAAGTGGTTACAACCCCCCCCACCCTCCCAAGAGGAACACACACACAATGTTACAAACAAATACAGGGCTATGTGGTCCTGGACCTGCTCTCCTGTCTCTGTGTCACCAAGGGTGGCAACTAGAACTGCTTGGCAGCAATTGCAAAAAAGTGCTTGTAGATCCTTGGCAAGGAGTCATCAGACCAGAACAGTGCTTTGTGATTTCTTATTATATTTAATGGAAAATTGAAGCACTTGGATATTTCCAAAGTGTAATTTGTTCTGATGGGTAGGCCGACAGTAGATCGGGCTGCTTCACTAGGGAAGAGGCAAAAAAATAAATTAAACAAATTAATGACTGTGACGCATTCCAGGGGAAAGAAAATGCAGTTGCTAATCCACCCCCCCCCCACTCCCATCCCTAACAAACAAACAACAAAAAAAAAATCATCATTTTTATTGCAGTCACATCTCCTTGGGCTGCTGCTTCTTGTGGGTATTTTTAAAGAAAACTTCCCCTCCAGTCGTTTTCTTTAGCCCAATAAGCACAGTTGCTAATTTTCTCTCATTTGGAGATTTCCCCCCTGGAACCATATGCCATTAAAATGCTTAGACATGTGGAAATGGACTGATGGAGATATGAGGAGACAGGGAGTTTCAGACGAGGAGAGAGTGTGTCAGATGGAATGACTCTGACATCAGATTCCCTAACCAAAAGAGAAAGATTCTGCCACAGGAAGAGTGAGGACGAGAGCTGTGCCCAGGCTCCAGGCAACAGAAAAGGGAGGGAGGGGGGCTTTGTTCCTGGGCACAGCTCAGTGCCTGGCCTTTAGCAGGTGCTCATGGATTGAATGAGTGAATAAATGAATGAATGAGTGAGTGAACAAGATGGACGAGAGACGGAAACAGAGAGGCTGACAGAATTGGAAAGCTGGTAGCAACAGGACACCAGACTTGCAAGCAGGTGGGTGTATGCAGTTCTCCCAATAGAACACAAACCTGAAGGTACAGCAAGTGGACTTGGGCACTTATCCCTGGTGACAGTATGGCCCCATAGTTCCATGTCATTTTCTTTATGGGCCATTTTATAATTTCATTTATTTGTGCAATTATTTAATTCATGCTTCCATGGTGATATTCAAAATATTTCATTATTTTCATTATTTCATCAGTGGTTCTGACTAATCAGAACAGATATGATCAGAATGGAGTCTAGTGGAAAAATCCTAGTGTCCCTGTTCAGAATACTATCACTGAATGCATCTCTTTCAGTAGAGCTAAGTGTTCCAAGGATGCAAATCATCTTTGTTTTTACACTCCACTAAAGCACTTAGCTCAAAGTTTTTGGTTTAAATATAGTTTCTCAGTTTAGACACTGTGCCTGATATCTATGTCTGGTAGCCACTCAATAAATAAGTCAGTGGATTCTGTGGATTCACATGGATTCAACCAACCACAGATAGAAAATATTCGGGGTAAAAAAGCTGCATCTGAGCAGGCACAATGGTACATGTCTGTAATTCCAGCTACATAGGAGGCTGAGGCAGGAGGATACCAAGTTTGAAGACAGCCTTGGCAACATTAGCTCAAAATAAAAAATAAAAAAGTTTTTGAGATGCTGGGTTCAATTTCCAGTAAAAAACACACACACACAAAACACATACATTGCATCTGTACTTCACATATATAGATATTTTTGTCATTATTCCCTAAACACCACAGTATGACAACTACTTTCTTAGAATTTTTATTGTATTTCATTATAAGTAATCTAGAGCCGATTTAAAGTATGTTGGAAAATGTACATATATAACATGCAAATACTATGCCATTTTTTTATAAGGCCCTTAAATTAAACATCCTCAGATTTTGATACTTGCGGTGGAGTGGTGGATCCTAGAGCTATTCTCCTTTGGGTACCTAGGGATAACTTTAGGTATGAATGAATGACATCAGGAAGGAGTTGATTTGAGTGGAGCGGAATGAAATGTATCAGGGAAATCTCTCTGGCCCACCCCAACTGTGGGATAATGCGTCCTCTCCCTGGGACCCACACGGGTCTCCCCTATGGCCTTGACATGCAAAGAAGACGAAGCCAACACAGACACAGGCCCACAAGGCAGCCAGGACATTTCCTCCAGAGTGCTCTCCTGGGCTTGGGTAAGTAAATCTGTTAATGCTCTCCAACTTCTTCCCTTTGTTAGAGAGCCCAGTGTATTAATTAAAAACTGCGGGCAGCTATAAGTATCTCCAGAACAAGGATTAAGCCAGCTTTCTGCCAATTGCTTTCAAAGCTATTGCTATTTGCTGGAGAAATGCTTTCTTTAGGGGTTAAAGCAACTTGCTTTTCACTTTTCCATCTCTTCCATTACCCTGCTGGCCCGGTCCCCTAATTCATGCTTTCAAACCAACTATGATAGAAAGACCATGAGGAAACAGCGCGTGCCTACAGCAGCCCAAGCCTCAGACAGACATGGGTCTTTGAAAATTCATTAGAGCAAAGCCAGCATAGGAGAGGACCAAACCCTCTATTTTTACTAACCTCTCAGCTTCACCTCATTACGGCACAAGTAACATTTTGATATTAATCACTGCTGAGGTGTGCCAGTGAGAGGGAAAGCAAGCCAGAGCTATTGCCTACGTAACGTTTCAATGCTCTTCTTTTTGCCTCTGTGACTTAAGAGTTTCTTGCTCTAAGACAGTAAGTGAGCAATTCCAGAAGAGAAATGTGTGCCTGACATGAGAAGAAACTTTCCAATAGAGTTGTTCAAGGGTAAGTTGGACCGTCTGCGAAGATGAAGTCTATGGTGGTTGGCACTCAATATATGACTACTGTTAAGACGAACTGCCTCTGGGATCCAACTGAGTGACCTTTAAGGGCCTTCCTAGGGTGAAATACAGTGTTGTGAATCAAACCATCCTGCAAGGTTTGGGGAAACTGGCTTGCCTCCCCCGCCGACGGGCAGGGATGGGCCTTTTCTTCTCTTCCTAGCCTGTCTAAAGAGCTAGAGAAGTACAGGTTAGGGGAGGTGGGCAGAGAGATAGAACACAAGAAAGACAGGGCATAATTAAGCACTTCTGAGCCCCCAGACAATTTGTAATTTACAGATCTTTCATGTTATCAGCAATGAATATTAAGTAAATCAATAAATTCTCCATTGAAATGATAAACAATCAATCAGCTATAATAGCACAAAGTAAGTCTGAACTCAACTTTAATGTGTCTATAAAATAAAATGTCAAATTGGAGCAGCCCTTTTTTTTCTTTCTTTCTTTTTTTTTTTTTAGAGGCCTGATGTGAATTACCCAGAATTCCCCTCTAATCCTAACTTGGGTCCAGGCAGCGGCTGACTCTGTATCCTCCAGTGCTTAGAGCAATGCCCTCAGTATCTCAAAACAGCATCACTGGGAAACCTCAGGAAGCACATGGACATGAGATGTTCAGTTCCCTGATAAATCAAATTCTACATGTCCACACGCATGCATACTCATGTGTTCTCTCTCGCGCGCACACACACATGTGCACATATCCACAGACATGCATCTTGTTGGTATGCCATTCGGCAGATTGCACTGTGAAACCCAGCCTCAGCAAAGAAGTAAAAGGGAAAAGAAAAGATCTAAATCAGGATAACATAAATAAGCCTGTGGCAGGCAGAGAAAAACCCAAACAACTAATAGCACTGGGGAAAAGTCGCTGCAGAATTTATATAAAAACAGTATATCAGAAAAGCTGTTTGAGAGACCTCAGAGAGGCAGAAATCACACACACACACACAAAAAAAAAAAAAAAAAATTCTTGCTTGCTAGTCTGTGGCTTAAACATGTAAGAATTACTCTTTTGTGAAAAATTGGAGACCGATTTGATTATTTCTGGGAGCAATCAGCTCTTTTGTCTTGCCATCATACTTTGATGTTTCTCTCTCTCTCTTTCAATATGAGTGTGCCTATGGTATATTTGACCCACACTTACATCTTTAATCTTCTTTTCTCAGGCTTTTCTCTTTGGACTATCAACATGCTTAAGTCATAAAAAAGGCTTATTTATTCTTAAATCATTTTTCCTTTATCTCCTATCTTTTTTTCAGCTTTTGCCAGGACAGATACATAGGATAAATAGATATATGTTTGTCCTCAGTCCTCACTAATTTTGATACTTTCGTTTTGAGGCATGATTTCAATTCTTCCTTCCCTTTTCCTTAGTCAATTACTTATTTCCTCGTGATGAGCTCATTACTCCAGATTCAATATTCATGTGGCAAGGATGTCCGGGGTGCATTTGGTCAATTCCCCTGCCTCTTTGCAAGACTGGTTGGATCAATAGATTTGTGCTCCTGCCTTTCCTTCCATTCCTCAGTGGCTTACTTCTCTTTCTGGTTGCTTTGGCTCCAGTGGCTCTTGTGCCAACAAATTGATGGGCACAGCTGTCTTCACATAAAGCCTGACTCTTGAAGGCAACAGTCATTCTCTGATGATGGGGAGGACACAGGCATGCCTTGTTCATTGGGCCCTCTGCTTCACATTCCAGTCCCCCTGACAAGATGAAATCTTGTTCCAGATTGTCTGCTACTCTGTCTCATTCCTAAGCAGCATCTACTAACCAGTAGCATTTGCCACTATAACTTGCTCCTGATGCCCGGCACTCACATTGATCAGTAAGACATCCCTGAGCATCTATTCTGTGTCCTTCAATGAGCCAGATGCAACGGACAATAAACTGAAAAATGTAAAACATGGTTTCTGCCCTTCTGAAGCTTATGTTCTAATTAGAGAAAATTCAAAAATATGAAAGCCTATTATCAAACAACCAGAGCTTCTCTGTT
Source organism: Marmota flaviventris (assembly GCF_047511675.1). Classification (NCBI taxonomy): domain Eukaryota; kingdom Metazoa; phylum Chordata; class Mammalia; order Rodentia; family Sciuridae; genus Marmota; species Marmota flaviventris. Next base: position 111,362,178 of record NC_092506.1, on the reverse strand, counting down.
GATGTACTCGTCTTTCTTTTCAATCTCAGATCTCTTCTCTAGATTGTAAGATATTTTCTATTTCTTCTGTTTTGTCTTAAAGCAAAAGGTGCGAATCGTTCCTCCCCTCCAAAGCAATCCTCACCATGTGCTTTTTACCTCTTGCAATCGGCAGCCCACCAATGGCTACCAAAGATGTCCATATATTAATCTGCAGAGTCTGTGAATATGTTTCTTTTTTTGCGGGGGCGAAGGGTTACCAGAAGTGAACTCAGGGGCACTCAACCACTGAACCACATCCCCAACTCTATTTTGTATTTTATTTAGAGATAAGGTCTCACTGAGTTGCTTAGCACTTCGCTTTTGCTGAAGCTAGCTTTGAACTCATGGTCCTCCTGCCTCAGCTTTGCAAGTCACTGTGATTATAAGCGTGCACCACCATGCTTGGCTGTGAATATGCTTCTTTCCACAATGTGATAGTTTGGATCCTAAATGTCTCCCAAAGGCCCATGTATTAAAATTTCAGTCCTAGGGAAATGCATGTTTGTTAGATGGCAGAACCTTTAAGAGCTGGGGCCTAGTGGGAGGTCTTTAGTTCTCTGGAAATGTGCCTTTGGGGGAAATTGTGGTACCCTCAACCCCCTTCCCACTCTTTTTTGATTCCTATCAGTGTAATGTTATGTGGTCCCTGTCATTGCTACCCAGCACCCCCATCAGAGTCCTAAAAGCAGTGGGTCCATTCATGAACTGGAACCTTTAAAACTGTTTCAAAATAAACATTTTCTTTTTTTCAGTTACTTATTTCAGGTATTTTGTTATAGCAATGGAAAGCTGACTAACACAAAAAAAGGAACTTTGCCAATATGATTAGGTTCAGAACTTAGGAAGGAAGAATTGAAATCATGCCATCCACATTCAGAAACTCTTTTCTGAACAGAACACATATCTTTGAACTTTCTTCTACCTCTAAGTAAGTTCTCTGCTCTCGAGGAGCAAAATCAGCTGGACTGATCTTGGCAACTCCCCTTTTTGGTAGGGTCCATCTTTGTCCCCCAGGAGACCTGACTTTCAGTCTAGATCTGTTCCATGACTTTTTCTACTGAGGAGTTTAAATGCAAATAGGACTCCTCCTATGCCACCCCAACATCTCAGAACAGGGCTAACTGACCAACACATCCCCAACTGTACCTTAGAAAATGAAACATCTTTTTACATGGAGGGGAAAAAGTATGTCTTTTGAAATATCAAGCACGAACAAGGACCTGATGGAAAAAATGAGAATGGGTTATGAGAAAAAGGTGATCAGATACAGGAGGCTTCCCACCCACCAGCAGGATGAAAGCCTACTGACTGAGCTGGAATTAGGTAAGTGGGGCCAGATTCCAAAAGATCTTAGTCACCAGCCAATAGAGATGAGCTTGGTGTTGTGGGCATTGGGCATCCTTGTATACTTTAAAACTGGAAAGTGATCTAACAGGAGAAGAAAAAAGTGGCCAAATGTCTTAGATTACTCTCGGGCCCATTGCCTGATTTATCTTGGACCCCAAACACACTGACATGTGCAGATTTTCTTAAGATTATTTATTTCAGTTTTAATGTACACAGTGGAGAACTCGATGTGAGCTTGGCTGGATGCTTTAGAGGAAAGGGCTGTGTTGTGTATGCATCTGTTGATGCAACTGGCATCCAGACCATCTGTGGGTGGTTCCTGCCATTCTTAGCAACCCTCCTCTCTTGGAGAATGAAGGCTCCTGCACTGAGTCACTTGGTGGCTACTGAATTTTATTTTAAGGATGTGTCCTAGATACAGGAGGCTTCCCACCCACCAGAGAGAAGAGAGTGCTCCTCTAGAAGAGGATCCCTATTTGTCGAACGACAGCATGCTGCTCAGGCAGTCTCTCTCTTTTGTCAGAGGCTGGATGAAGAGATGCTCAGCCTTTGATCTCCACCAGCGAGAGCATCCAGAGAGAAAGCTAAGCAGGCCGTTAAGCTTCCAGTCTGAAATGCACCTTCATGTCACTCCATGGAAAGATGCACGTGCAGATTGTTTCAGTGTTTCAGAAGAATCAGAATCGTAAAATTTAAGAACTAGAAGGGATCTGAGAATCTAACTGCCTACAAATCACATAAATTCCCTTTACAGCTGTTCCAATAAAAGGTCATTCTGCTGCTTCTTGCTAGTGTCCCCTGGCAGACGACTCTACCTCACAAGGATTTCTAATTCATGGTACCCAGTGAGCTCATATACTGCTATGTGCAGTACTTCTAGACAGATCGAGTTGTAAATCTAAAACCTTGACAAAAATTGTACCTGTAGATCCAGCAAATTCATGTCTACGAGTGTATCTAGGAAAATCAATGGATGAATAAACAAATTTATTAGTATTCTTTTCTGTATCCAGTAGTAAGGGGATTATTTGAGGGAATTTATATACGTGTTGTAAGAATGATAAATATTAATATAAAAAACAATAATAGCTAACATTTGCAACACTTACTGTGTGCTGGGCTCTTTCATGAGAGATTTACATATATTATTTCATGTATTCTCCCCTCAGCCCTGTGGGTTTTGTGATAGGCTGGTATATCTGAGTGTGTTTTGGAGGCAGAGAGAGTTGGGGGTGGTGTGAACACTTCAATGATTGGAGAACCAGCTAGAAGCATCTCCTCCCACATCTGTCTGGCTTCTGTATTGCTCTTCCTCGCCAGATGTCTGCCTCCCTGGAGTTGAACAAACCTTGCTCACCCTATCCATGAGCACTATTACTTTTACTCCCTTCCTGTCAAGGTAAACTCCTGAGGAGGTGGGGATTAGAGGAGGCCTTGGAGGAAAAGGTGAAGGAGAACTAAGAAAAGTTCTGAAGAGGAAAACTCAGTCCTGTGGGTCTTGCAAATGCATAGTCATGTTTAAGTTTATCATGTTCCTTGGAAGCTGTAACTCCCACTGGGTTTCTTATTCTGTCCAGCCTGGAGAAAAGCTGTACCATTTCTCAGGACCTTTCACTGTGAACCTCATGATGTCTCTAGTTCTATTCTACTGTCTTTCTAGATTTGAGCATAATAGCATTTGGCTTTCCTGGGCCTTGGTTAATTTCTGATGGTTGGAACAGGATTGGAGAACCAAGTTCTCAGTTACACTGAGATCCCTCTGTAAAAGAGGACAGGTTCACACCAAAGAGGTTTTATTTATTTATTTTTTCCTTTTAATGCAACTCTTGAAACTTGATCATTTTTTATTATCAAGTATAATTTCAATAATATAGAATTGGGTTCTTATTAAATCAAAGGAGAAAGATATCAAGTGTGGTAGGTATTGTACTTTAAGTTGATTACAAAAAGCATTTATTGAGGACTAATCACTAGGAGTGGGTGGAAAATCAATTACACGGTAGTTAAACATCCAATAATATGTGTTTTAGTGAACAATGCATATTAAACACCTCTTATGAAATAATCTGCTATGTTGGAGTTTTCAGGTAGCCACGCTGCATTGGGAGATCTGAGTTAACTCTCAAGGAGCCTGCTGTCCTGTTTTATCAAATAGAATCTGTGGGCCTCGTGGGGCTGCTATCCAAGGGTTGGTTCACTTCTCATGCCAGTACCATGCCTCATGACAGCATAAACACCCACACAGCTTCTCAGAGCTACCCATCTAGATTGGGGTCAAAGGCTGTACTGATGTCAGATTAGTCCAAAAGAGCAATTCAGACCAACTGAAGAACTCACTCAGGTGATGATGGGCATTATGATGTTAAAACCTCCAGGTATCCTAGCTACATGAAAAACCATGGGATAGTTTTTAATTCAATTCCAGTCAGTAACAGCAAGAGAGGCCCATCTCTCTTGGCTATATCATCTTCCACATGATACATGAGAAGCAAACACAGAGCTCTTATTTTGAAGCTGTTTGTACATACTATGCGCATGTGAAACTCAGCTCAGCTACTGTTCAGACTTTTCCTTTCAGAGACACTGTCAAATCAAATGTAATTTCAAGGCTGAGAGTATAGCTCAATGGTGGAACCCTAGCCTATCATACCAAGGCCCTGGGTTTCATCCCCAGTACAGTAAAAAGATTGTCAAGATGTAAATGAATAAACAAACAAACAAATAAAATAAAGGTCTATCAACAACTAAAGAAAAATAAACTAGCCTTAAAAAAGAAAAAAGGAAGGAGTCGCCAGTTTAAAAACCTGCCAAGACACCCCCATTTCCAACTTCATTAAAAGTTGATCTTAAATTTCCCAACTTTACTTTTGTTCCGGGCTCTATAATGTATAGCTAATATTTTCCCTGGGGTTCAGTCTACTCCTCTAAAATTAAGCCATGTTAGAGTCCTTCAGTTTAGCCAATTTGCAGATATTTTGCAGTGTTACAGGAGAGGTGAAGGAGAGAGCGGAGAGTGGAAGACAAGAAGAAAATAGCAGTGTTCTGATGGCAATTGAAAATGAGGACCAGTGAAGCACAGAGAATACAAAATGGCTATTTTGGAGGTAAAGAGACCTCTGTGGGGAAGGTCAGCCCACAATTGGGAGAAGCTGGGTGGGAAAAGGAGACCAGAAGTGAGTGTGTTATTGTTTCAGAAGATGAGTGCTTTGGCTGCCTTCATGAAGATCGTGGAACCAAGCCTGGTAGGTATGAGAATTAGCAGATAGAAATTTGGAATCTAGCCCGGGCAGACTAGATTTCTGGTTCTTTCTGCCATGTGCTAGCTGTGGGTTTAGGAAGCTCTTTAACCCCTCTTCACCCAGAGATGTGATGTCTTAGTACCTATACCAAGCTCCTAGGACAGAGCCCGCCCCACCCTCATTACATAATCAAAATGTTTTGAACAAAGTATGTAACTATGATGGCATTTACTTTGCATGGTCGTTGTGTCAGGATAAATTGCAAAAATCCATGTAGAACATTTAATGTGTTGCCTAGTACATAATCAGTACAGAATTAATAATAGCCGTCATTATTATTACTACTATTATTAGGATAGCCAATCATTTGATTTTCTGTAGCCATTTAATCTTATTACCTAAGTAATGTCCTTCCCATTATGGATATTGGCACATATTTTATGATCTTTTATCACAGTAACTGACATAAAACATGTTCTCAAGGTGTGTTAAATAAATGAATCAATTAATTTATAGAATTTTAGAGTGGAGAGTAGCCTTACTGAACATCTAAGTCTGGTCTAGATTTTATGAGCAAAGTCTATCAATCCTTTTTGATCATGAACAACTAAATAAAGTATAACAACATTTTATTAATAGGAAAGGTGAGGCCAGACAGATTAGTGGTTTGAGTGAGATGATTCAGTGCATCTCAGTGCATGAGGGTCAAACCAGAATGGCAGCCCAGGTCTTACAATTCCCAGTATGGTGGCATGTCCTATCACCCAAGTCTTCCTCTCCTGGGGAAAGCATGAATGGCTACTGGCAAAGCCTCAAGAACACAGTCTTGGGCATAACCACTCATTCTGCAGATTTGGAAGTTTCAAGGTCATTTCTTGAGTTCCCATATCTAACCTTTGGGTTCTTGTTCTCCTAGGAGTTGAGAGCTCCTTCTAGAGTGCTGGGTTCTAATTTGGCAATCTCTGTCATTCTGCTTGGGCCTTGAGACTATCTGAATTTCCCAATACCCAGCTCAGTGTCTGGGATACTGAGAGGCCCCAGCTTACAGCAGTCACCATAGGCTGTGGCAAGGGCTCATGAACAGTGCCAGGTGGACGGTGGAGGAGGGCAGTGCATTTGGGGAGGAAAGCAGTGGCTCTTCCATTGCTTGGGCAGTACCTTGGCTCACATGTTGGATTGGCCAAAGGAAGTATAAAAAGAGGAACCAGAGCAGAGGCAATATGGTGACTGTGGGGTCACTAGAAGCTAGTAAGGTGCCTGGGGACCTGTATCCAGGAAAAACTGGGCATCATTTCCCTTCCATCCTCCTTTACTACAGGTCTACCCCTTCCAAAAGGTCTTGACACAGTGATGGATACTCAATGTGTATTTGATGAATGAATGAACAAACCCATGTAATGAACAGAATTTTACAACTAAAAGGGACCCTAATGGACCTCAAATAATGAATACAACCAATATCATTTCAGTCTTTAATTTGAACAAAGCAGCTCATCAAGCACTGATAGAAGCTTGGAAACAGAATGTGCCATCATCAACATGATTATTATTATCACCACCATCATGGTGGTCTACCTGGGATTTTGCACCCCCTTCTTTTTTAGCTGTCCCACAGAAACCAGAAGGCTTAAATATAGGAGGCTGTGTGGAGGAGGAACATCTGTAGTGAGTCTAACAAGGCAATTAGGGTGGAGGTAGGTTAGCAGCTTCCCCTGAAGGCACCAAGAACCAGAGTTCTGTTTGCCCACTGCCTGAGGGGACATTTCTAAAGATTTGCTAAATTGCAAGTACAGATTAAAATGGTTCTGGAATGGCCCCAGGCCACATTCTTCTAGGGACCTTGTGGAGAAAAGGGGAGGGAAGAATGGTTTCTTTGAAAAGAAGTAGACGTGCAGGGCCTGAAAAAGGGTAAGGAAAGAAACTTAGAAAACACTCCACAGTCTCTCCAGGAATGAAGGTATTTTCCCTCATCCTCCTGACAGAGCCGTCAGAGGCGACTCTTGGGGTTCAACATTGCTGATATGCAGCTGAGAAGCTACAGATACTGGGACACCTGAGCAGGATTGAAATGGTTTTGTCATTACAAAAATCACACTGGACAGCAGAGAGGTTTGGGGGTTGGGGGTTCCCCTGAGAACATGGGCTGAGAATCTGCAAACGTGTCAAAGCAGTTTTGTCATTGCCAAAGCAAACCAAAAGCGAAGCGTAATGGAGAACTCGAGGCAGATAGAGTCTGTCAGTGAGATTTAATTTGTTTCAGAACAGAGAGAGTTGCGAGGGCCCTGGCTCTTGATTGGAGTGGACAGCAGAGAGGTAGAATCGCGCAGGGCTGGAGCGATTCATTCCAGATAGTACTCTGGTAAACCAATCAGATAAACCTCTTCATTAGGGTCTTGAATAAAAGGCAAGTGGAAAGAGGGCAGAGCACAGCCTGTAGATTAAATTTGGTCAGAGCCAATATCTGACAATCCCCCATGCTGTTATCCAAATGAAAGCTAATGCAACTATGAATTAGCAGCCCCAGGAGCAATGGAGGAGGGAATTCAATTCTCTCCGACTCAGCTCCAGCCCAGACTGAGAGAAGAGTAGGAGTCAAGGGAGACTGGTGTGGCTGTCTCTCCAGACAGGCAGGTGTTGCGCAGGGGTGATGGGAAAACGGGCGCCCCAAGTGGGCACGTCTTAGAGTATGGACTACATGCAGCCTAGCCTGTCCTGGATTGGCCAGCTAAGACAGAAAGGCAGATTTTTGACCTGATGGTTACTGGAAGGTCCATGCTGAGTTCCAGAAGGTGTCAGTGACCAAGGACCTCCCCCCCCATTCTCTCACCTTCCTCCTGCCAAACTTGAGTATTATTCTTTCCTCACAATGAGCCCTGAACAGTTTCTTGCCCTGCTGTTTGACATGTGGCCTGAATCAAATGATAGTGTGTGTCTCCCAAACCTTGAGATTGGCCACTTGATTATTTTGTTTTCATTTATTCAAATGGGATGTTACTGAAAGGAAGAGGACAAAGGGGAGTGTAGGTGTCGTTCCCTCACTTATGGAGATAGCCTTTTAATGCCTCCCTTGGAGGAAATGCCTGCCCTTTATCCCTAGCATCAGTCATTTTGGTACCAGTGATCCTGCAGCCCTGCCCTTTTCCCTGCCCTCCACTCCAGGTGACACTTATGCTGCAATCTATTCGATTTGAATGCATTACTCTTCATTTATCTTTCTGTCTGCTGATTTAATTTTGTCCTGGCTCACCCTTCACCCATGCTCCTTGGCATGGTGTAAAGGTACTCACTATACTCCTGGGCAATTCTATTTGTACAACACAATATATAAAGGGGGCCTTCTTTGGATGATGTCGGTGATAACGATATCAGATTGTACCAAGGAGGGCAAAGAAAAGCTGTGATTCTTTCAGGAGTGAGGCATTGTGGTGGAGATGGAATCTCCCTCACTTGTCCCTAGGACAGGGCTTTAACTGTGAGTAGGCGGGTGAGAGGAGAGAATAGATGAAGATGAATGTTTTACCATAGGAGCTACTTGAGGCCCAGAGGCACCAAAGACCAATCCTGAGACCCCAAAGAGAAGGGCGCAGCAAAGAAACCCCCGATGAGGACATTGGTCAGAGGTTGGTGCAAGTGAGTGTGCTGAAGCAGAGGCTTGTCCGGAGAAACTCTGAGGTGGGTGGGGATTGGAAGGGCTATTTCAGGTTAAAAGCTTATAATGTTTCTATTCATAGCAACATAGCATCCTTAGTGTAACAAATCGGAGCTCCTGTCTTACTGCCCACTTGTCAACAAGCAGTGCCTTGGATCCCTGTATGTGTGTGGGGGAAAGGGGAAAATCACCAAACAACTTGGCTCTGAGACACTGAGAGAAAATGGGAGAGAAGGAATTATGAGATTGTGAGACTTCATGGACAGCAGCAACCCTGAAGGTGGAGGCTGCCCCTGCCAACCCCAGGCTTCAAGGGGAGCCCCCAGGGGAAGTGTCTGTGGAGTGGCCTTACAGAGAAAGAAGGGGAGAGGGCAAGTGCATTTAGATCTCTGAGATTTCATTACACTGAAGGACTTCATTCATTAAAATAATATACAAAACACCCTCCAGCACACACCACATGACTCCCAGGATGAATGCAAGTTGTAGTCTCAGGCTGCCTCTCCATGATGCTCCAGTAATGAGTGACTGTCTCCAGCTGGGAGAGGAGGTGAGGGCATGGACACAGCCTGGGGGCAGGGGTTTCCACAGAATGGGTGGAATCTGGGCTTAGGTTCATGCCTGGATCCTTTGTTACCAGGTTGCTGAGATCACATCATTGCCTTGCCAGAGTGATACAGTGGTCAGTATGAATGGTGCCCTTTGCAACACTGGAGATCATACTTTTGCTGCTGCTGCTGCTGATGAGAACAATGACATTACTAATATTGTGTCAAATGTATCCAATGCCTACTATGTGCCAGCCATCTTATTAGGGGTCTAAGATGAATTTATCATTTAATCTTTACTCATCTGCATGATTGAGAATGCTATTATTCCAAATTATTAAAGAGAAAACTAAGACTCAGAGATTAATAACTTGATCACAGTTATAAAGTTCCTTAGTGATGTACAGTGCAAAAATATTAATCACTGGGAGAACACGTTCAGGACTCCACTAGAGTATGCTAAGTTCCAGGATACTTGAACCGGAAGGGTATTTAGATATCATCTTCCCCCAGTCTTTCTTAAAAATTGAAGCTCAGAGAACTGAAAATTTTCTACAAGATTATGCCACTAGAAAATGAAAAAGCTGGTATTAAAGTCTAACCCTTCTGAATTCTTATCCTCTGTTCTTCTCCCCTTGACACATGCCTATAATCCCAGCTAACTTGGGAAGTTGAGGCAGGAGGATTGCCAGTTTGAAGACAGCCTTGGCAGCTTAGTGGGATCCTGTCTTAAAATAAAAAATAAAAAGGGTTGGGGATGTAGCTCAGTGTGACAGTGCCCTTCAATTTAATCCCCAGTGCCAGAAGAAAATTTTTCAAAAAAGGCTGGGATATTTTGTTCTGTCCCGGCAATCTTTGCTCATTCAGGTTCATGCCTAAAGTTTGAGAAAGGTTGGCAAGGAGAGAGTGGGAAAATGACCCAATAGGCCTTCGTCATTCACCTGAGTAACCAATGTCCAGGCAGGACAGGGCCAGTAGGTGTGCCATGCAGGCTGTCTGCCTAAGAAATACCGGGGGAGTGATTTTTAAAATGCTGATTTTTAAGCCCCATCCCCAGAAATTCTGATCTGTAAGTTTGGATTAGGCTTCATTTATATATAGTTTTACATCACCAGGTGATTCTGATTATTGGCCAGGCTTGAAGCCACTCCTGAAGGCTCTAATGTCATCAGGCAAACACAGTGAAACTGAAGAGATCAGGAGGCACTGTGGGCAGCTAAATGAAAGATGGTGTGGGGGTTGTTTGCTTACTTGCTTGTCTCTAACTCCTGGACCACTGGCCCAAAGGATGCTGAGGATGAATCCAACAGCAAGGGACAAGAGAAAGTGGACAAGAAAAAGAAAAGGGGGTGGGGTGGGCAAGAGAAAGTAGAATGTGTAGGACCCATTATTTTCATGCAGATGAAATTTTTAGTAATTGTAACTTCTCCATAAGCAAAGGTTCAATTGAAATAGAATCTTGAACCATGTCTGAATAATCCAGATCAATTTCCTTGTAGGCATTGTCCTTGGGATCAACAGATCAAGCTTCCTTCAAGCCAGGTAATTTTCTGGATAGTGAGGCCACTCGTATTAGCCAAAACCAATGATAAGTAACCTAGTCATAAGTGAATTCACTGGGACAACTCAAGCTGATGTATCTGAAGGAGATGAGGGAACCAGAGCACAGTATCCAAATAGCTTCCTGACAGCCCTGGCCTTATCTGGTCCTATTGCCAGGCTCCTAAAGTGAACCAGGATGAGATCCATGATTGGAAGGAATATGGCAAGTTCAATATTAAGAGCATGGTCTTAGAATTTATAATGAATGTCTGGTCACTTTCTGGTATGGCAGAGGAAGGAGAGTGACATACACACACACTTACACACACACACACAAACACACACACACACCATAGAAATGGAGAAAAGTTACTTCTTTCTGTTGTAAATTTAAATGAAGTCCAGAGTAGTGAAGGCCATTTGTAAGGTCTGCTGAGCTAATGGATTCATAATGACTTTTAAAGCTTCACTCGGGTAAGAAATACTGTTCATTTTTTAATTGCATATAATTATACTTTTTCATAATCTAGGGCGGCATAGCAAAAGTAAATCTACTAGCTTAATTATAAATCTTTTTATTATCTGGAACCCTGCTGAAATAAAAGGAACAAGAAACAACTATTGTTTTTCTAATCTAGGGGAAAAGATTTAAACAGTATAGACCCTCAATGTTAAATGAATTATGATGCTTTTGATGGGAGAACACTGGTCTGCCTCCCATTCTTCACTCCTCTGGGAAAGGCTGACTGGGGTATTCAGATCTGCCTGTGGTGCACACTGCATCTTATCCTGGAGCATCTATCTGTTCAATAAGCTAAAACAGTCCATTTTCACCCCATCGGTGGACTGTGGGTAAAGTTTAAGGCTTGAATGGGATGGAGGTTGGCAAGGGAGGGTGGGGGATGGAAAGCTCCCTGGGGCCTAATCAGATTTTTCTTTTTACTGCATTTCTCCTAACTATTTCCCCCAGGCCCTTGTATGACACTATGGCTCTCTCACGTCACCAGGAGTGACTCTGGGGAAGTAGACTTGTCTCTGCGGGGTACAGGATGATAAGATTCATTGCTCTCATGGTGATAAGATTTGCTGAAACCTCAGTTTCTTATAAGGTAAATGCTGACTCAATCATACATGCAGAACTAGTACCATCTGAGAGGAGCAAGGACAAGTTTGGGGCTACACGGTAGTGACTGTGGGGAGAAAAGTGATACATTTCTTATAAAGGTACCAGTGTGGACCCTCCAAGTCCATCTCTCCATTTTGTCTCCTCATCTCACAAAAGGGAGAGATTCTTGGGGCCTTCCAGAGGAGTCTGTCTCTAGGAGGAGCAGCTGGGGTTGTCAGGAGAGGCTCTTCGTGTTGGAACCTGGGAAAATAAGTTAGCCCCTAGGTGGCACCATCCAGAACCCTTGTGGAGAGCCACTGAGGTCTGTTTTCCTAGCTCAGAAATCCATGATCCCTTGCAAGGCTCCTCCATCAGTTCTGGATGCCCCTCGTTTAAGTGAATCAATTATTCAGTCATTGTTTGGTGGGGGGGAGCCCAGAAAGAAAAACCAATTAAGCTCTTAAAGGTTGAACAACTCATTTGGGTCCAATGGAGATGAATGATGTTGCTGCCCATCTCAGAAGGGGGAGATGCGAAGCGACAGCAGTTTGCAATTAACATCTCCAAATCCCTCTGCGCAGCTTTTCACCACCTTTCTGTAAGTCCAACCCAACAGGCACAGACTCCCGTGACAGCTCAAGTGTGCTACACACTGCCAGTCCTGTCTATAGATTAGCAGCAGCAGCCACCACTGGTTGCACTTATGTGTGCTCCTGGTGCTAAGTGCATTCTTCTCTCACTGAGGCCTTTGTCCCTGCAACCAGCTGTGCTGGTCTTTACTGGAGACATCTTTGTCCTCTTGCTTGTTCTGGGCCCAACTGTTTGGCCTGATGCTACTGTAAAGTGGTGTTTTAATATTTAACTTCTTCTCTAGAGAGAGGCAGATTCTCTCATCTTCAGTAGAAAGCTCTCCTAAGTTCCCCTACCAACTGTAGTCAGTGTGTGCTTCCTGGAAGAGGTAGACGTGGAGATACAAAAGTGTCAAAACTTTCTTTCCACTGTTAAAGTATAACGATCGCAGAGCACACACACAAACGTTGGCTTGGTAGCCCAAATCCTACTAATGATCACCAAGGTCCATTTCCTAGTCTATGAGGGCTTTAATCAGTGGAGACAGACAGCTCATCACTTAATCCTAGAAAGCATGTTTTATTCCTTTAAACTTCCCCTCACAGCAGACAAGACACATATTATTGGCTTACTACCTATGCGATCTTGAGCCATTTACTTGACCTTTCTTAGTCTCAGTATACTCATCCGTAAAATAGGGATAGCAATGCTTTACCTGCAGGGTTGCAAGAATTCGAGAACATAGGAAAGTAAATGCCTAGTAAGGCCAGAGGCTTGGCACCTACTCAGTGCTCAGGAAGTAGTTTTTGTTTTGTTTTGTTTTTTTGCTACTATGATTCGATTCAGAAAACCTGCTCTTCTTGCCTGCAGTTTGACCTTGGATGGGTTGTAGTTTTTCCAAGACCTAGTTTTTGCCTCTATGAAGTGTGACTGACAATTTCTGCCTTGTTCAACAGGAAAGAATGCATTTGTCTCATTTAGCTCAACTTCCAGGGAGATGCTGCTAGAGTCGATTCCCTAGCGTTAACTGCATCAGGTCCAGCATCTCTGTGACTCTCTTGGGCCTGCTTGGCCTTTCCTACCCCGCTCTTCCCTCACCACACCAATGGGACCCCTGTTTTTTCAAAGCACATCCTGGTTCCAGGCATAGAGAAGTGGGGAGAGGAAGAGACTGAATATCTGCCTCTTTGTATCTGAAAAGCAAATGCTTTCCCCAAAGCTCCCCTCCCCACCCCAGCAAATTTATGCTCATGCCTCCTTGACCAGAACTTGGACAGCTACTAAGCCTGTCAGCCAGTGTCTGCCACTTCTAATGATGGAGTCACTATAAGAATAGACGTGCTAGTGTTATGTTAAAACACTATGTAAGTGCTCTACAAAAGTAAGTTGTTATCCCTGCCCAGGGCCTGGTACCAAGGAGAGGCCAGTCAAGTGGTAAGTGATAACTATATTGTTCAGGCCTTTTAACCCACACTGAGATAAATGGAAGGTAGTGGAAAGGCGATGGTTGTTTTAGTCCTAGCTGACAGGTCATATCCTCTTTCTGGCTAAGCCGGAGGTTATCCTGTTTCATTCTGCCAGTGAGATGATGCTTGGATTGGACCTGTGGCTTCAATCGTCTCTGCTTGATATAAGCGTGAGGCTATGTCCTAGATAAATACAGCGAATTTCTAGGAACAGCAGGAGGTATTCCTGAAAGACTCATTCACCAGTAATGGGATTATGTTAAATTAATGATAGGAAGTGTCCTTAATGTGTGCCTCCCCATTCATGTAGCCTCCTAACATCCTTAATAAACATCTGCTATTTTTTAACAGCTTTATTGAGGTATAATTTATGTACCATAAAATGCACTGTTTTAAGTTTGCAATTGATTGGATCTTAGTAAATTTACACAATTGTGCGACTATCACTACAATGCAGTTTTAGAATAGTCCTGTCTCCCTGGAAAGAACCTTCTTGCCAATTTGCAGACAGTCTGCATTCCCACCCCGGCTGCAGACAGTGATGATTCTACTTTGTATCACTAAAGATTGTTTTTTTCTAGACATTTCATATCATTGAAGTTGTACAATACATGGTCTTTTGCATCTGATTTCTTTCACATAGCATGTTTTTGAGGCATAGCCATGTGGTAGAGCAGTAGTGTGTTGTTTTGATTGCAGAACTATTCTGCTATATAGGTATACCACATTTTGCTTATCCTTTCACAAGCTGATAAGCATTCAGATTTTTTCCACTATGGCTATTATAGATAATGCAGCTGTGACGTCTATGTATGTGTCTTTGTATGGACATATGTTTTCATATCTCTTGAATAGATACCTAGGAGTACAATTTCTCAGTGGTAAATTTATGTTAAATTTTTTGGAGGTAGGGGAACTGAACATTGAACCCAGGGATGCTTTACCACTGAGCTACACCCCCCATCCATTTATTTATTTTTGTTTGTTTGAGATAGGGTTTTGTTAAGTTGCCCTGGCTGGCCTTGAACTTGGGATTTTCCTTCTTCAGCTTCCAAAGTTACTGGGATTACAGGTGTACATTATGCGCCCAGCTGTGTTTAACATTTTAAGAACCTGCCTGACAGTTTTCCAAAGTGGCTACAATATTTTACCTTCCTGCCAACAGTAGATGAATGAGGGTTTCAGTTCCTTCACATTGTCACCAACATCTGTTATTATTTGTCTTTTTCCACATTTTTATTTGTTTCTTTTAGATATACATGACAGTAGAGTGTATTTTGACATATTAAACATACGTGGAATATACCTTCCATTCTTGTGGTTGTACATGATGTGGAGTTGTACATGTTTATATATGAAAACATGACTGGGCGTGTTTTCATATATAAACATAGGAAAGCTATGTCTGATTCATTCTACTGTCTTTCCTATTCCCATGGCCCCTCCCTTCCCTTCATTCCTCTTTGCCTAATCCAATGAACTTCTATTCCTCCCCCCATTATTATGTGTTAGCATCTGCATGTCAGAGAAAACATTCACCCTTTGGTTTGGGAGATTTGTTTACTTCACTTAGCATGATAGTCTCCAGTTCTATCCATTTACTGGCATGTGCCATAATTTCATTCTTCTTTATGGCTGAGTAATACTCCATTGTGTATATATACCGCATTTTCTTTACCCATTCATCTGTTGAAGGGCACCTAGTCTTTTTGATTACAGCCATTCTAGTGAGTGTGAAGTAGTAACTCGTTGTAGTTTTAATTTTATTTCCCTAATGACTAATGATGTTAAGCATTTTTCCATGTACTTATTAGCTGTTGGCATATCTTATATGGTGAAATGTCTCTTCAAGACTGGTGTCCATTTTAAAAGTAGATTTTACTTTTTAGTGTAGCTTTACATTCACACCAAAATTGAACAGAAAGTACAAGTTGCCGTATATGCTCTACCCCCATACAGACACAGCCTTCCCCACTAGCAGTATCCCCCACTCCCACCCCAGAATGATACATTTGTTACGAATGATGAAACTGCATTGACAATTGTTATCATCACATTGGGGTTCACTCTTGCTGCTGTACATTTTCTGGGTTTGTAAAAACATTATGACAGGTATCCACCATTCCAGCACTACTATGGTATTTTCACCACCTTAAAAATCTTACTAGTCCCTCTCCACCAACCCCTACAACCACTGATTTTTTTTTTTTACTCTTTCCATAGTTTTGCCTTTTCTAGAATTTCATGGAGTTGGAATCATATAACATGTAGCCTTTTCAGATTGCCTTCTGTCACTCACTAACATACATTTAAATTTCCTCCATGTAGTTTTCATAATTTGATGGCTCACTTCTTTTGGCACTGAATGATATTCCATTGTCTAGGTGTATTGCAGTTGGTTATCATCCACCTACTAGAAGACATCTAAGTTGTTTCCAAGTGTTGGCAATCATGAACAAAATTGCTATGAACATCCATGTAGGTTTTGTATTTGGGTAAACACCAAGGAAGTTAATTACTGCATCTTACAGAAAGAATATGTTTAATTTTGTCAGAAACTGCCCAACTGCCTTTGACATGACAGGACCATTGTATATCCAACAGCAATGAATGAGAGTTCGTGTTGCTCTATATGCTTGCCCATATTTACCATTGTCAGTGTTAGACTTTGGCCATTTTAATAAATGTGTAGTGGTATCTCCTTGTTCAATATGAAATTCCTTCTTGACATCTGAGGCTGAGCATCTTTTCATTGTTTATATACCACCTATTAATCTCTACCACACCATGAGGATTGCTATAACTTTATAACATGATTGAAAAACAGGAAGTATGTGGCTCATTTTTTTAAATTAGGTTGTTGGTGTTCTTATTGTCAAGTACTCAGAATTCTTTATATATTTTGGGAACAGTTCTTTATCAGATAGAACTTTGGCAAATATTTTCTCTCAGTCTGTGACTTATCTTCTCATTCTCTTGACTTTGTCTATTTTTGAATTATGTTGTTAGTTTTCTTATTATTGAGCTTTAAGAGTTCTTTATAAGCTCTGGATACAAGTTATTCATCAAGTATATAATTTACAAAATGATCTCCCAGTGTGTGGCTTCTCTCTTCATTTTCTTAATAGTGTCTTTTTGAGAATGTGCAAAAGTTTTTAATTTTGATGAAGTCCAAATTCTGAATATTTTTCTATGACTTGTACTTTGGGTGTGTATTGAAACACCCAAGGTCACAAGGGTTCTCTATTATGTTTTCATCTAATTGTTTTATTCTTTAGCTCTTCCATTTATATTAATATCAGTTTTGGGTAGTTTGTATGTATGCTTTGAGACTAGGGTCAGATTCATATTTTTCTATGTGAGTAGCTGGTTGCCAGAACAATAATAGTCCTTCTAAGAAAACTGTTCTCCCTTTGAATTAATTCTGTTGGTGCCTTCTTTAAAAAGATTAGTTGACCATAGGTGTAAGAATTCATTTCTGAACTTCATTTCTGCTCTCTTGACCTGTATGATTGTCATTATGTTAACACCACACCATGAGGATTGCTATAACTTTATAACGTGATTATAAAACAGGAAGTATGAATCTTCCCACTTTTTTTTCCTCCCAGTTTTTTTTTCTATTCTGGTCCTCTCTATTTTCATATAAATTTTGGGTTGGATTGTCAGTTTCTGAGGGAAAAAAATAAAACTTGGTGAAATTTTGGAAGGACTTGTGTAGAATCCAAAGCTGACTTGGGAACAATTGCCATCTTAACATTTTTGAATTTTCCTAACCTTTAGGAAAATGTCTTCCCATGTTAGATCTTTAATTTCTCTCAGCAATGATTTTTTGAGTAAAAAGTGTGTAAATGTTTCACTTCTTTGTTCAATTTATTTCTATTATTTTATTTTTTTCTTAATTTCATTTTTGGATCATTGCCTATGTACAGAAATGAAATTAATTATTGCATATTGATCTTGTGTCTTACAACCTTGCTGAACTCATTTATTAATTCTAGTATTTTTTCTTTTTGGTAGATTTCTTGTTTTTTTTTTTTTTTTCATATAGGAACATCTATAAATAGAGACAATTTTCCTTCTTCCTTCCTCTCATCCTGGTTGCCATGTATCTGTTATTGAACTTGAGATTTATTTTATAAAACACTCAGAAAGAGTACAAGGAGGTCCCCAGGGCAGGTAATGTGATGATTGGGGCAGGGGGGGGGGTGCCGGTGGTGGTGACAGAGGGGTGGTGGTGATGGAGGCAGGGTGTTTCAAATTGGGCTGGGATGGTAGAAGGGACCAGAAAATCCCAACCAGGCTGCAATGAGATCAGGCTCACTTGGTCATTTTTCAAAGATCGATGATAAAAGAACTGACACAGGAAAGACATGCTAAGGTTAGACCACATGCCAAGGTTAGACCGTAGGAGTTTGAAGATGAGACAGAAAACATGTGCTCATTGAGTCCATTTCAGAGAAGTTGTATTTTCACTCTGTTTTGTGAAGAAATGCTTTGCTCCCTTCCCACTAATTTGGATAACCCTTTTACTTAATCAGACACTGGCTACCCCTTTCAAAAGCAAACAGTGCAGTCATGACACAAGGTAGCCATTTGAAGAACCAAGAAGACCTTGTGTATTTGAGCTCATTTACCATTACACTAGCAAAATTCCTAGCACTAACAGCCACACCTTCTCTCAGCAAAGCGCCTTTTAAATAATCCCTCATTATTTAACAGGCAATGGCTATTATGGCTATGTGAGCTGTTATCTGTTTATGTTGACTATTAATAAATTATTAGACCATATTGTGTGGGTTTTAATAACTCCATAGGAAGAGGAGTGTGGCCAGGAGGTGAAATCTCAAGCAATTACACATTCGTAGTTTGAGTTTATTTTGTTCTAACACATAGAAGCTGTTCACTTACAAGCAAATTAAATACATAGGCCTTTTGCCCTCACTTAGGATTCTGGCCATGCGCGGGGAAGGAACTCAGAGCAGATGCACAATTCCTGGTGGGAATAGCCTGCTGGGGGTAGCTGTAGCCGGGACTGCCCAAGGCATGAGCGCGATGCTTGTGAGGTTGAATGCATTGAGTCTTGCCTTTTCTGCATGGGCAGAAAACCTCTATAAGGACAGAAATGTTGACGGTCATATTGGTGCTCAGCTAAGCGAGGCTTTAAAATGCATCATTCTCAATCAGCCTTGAAATAGCCCCCCCCACACACAATTGGACCGCTTGACTGCTTCCCAGATGAGACACAGGAAGCCACGCTACACCCCTCACATACACGTCCTTGCTTGTTGGAGACAAACAGGGGAGATGCTGTTTAGAAACCAGGATGAGAGTGTCAGTGGGGGGAATTCTTGATGAACTCTGCTCTGGGAGGTCAGGCACAGGCAGAGAATACACCAGGCTTCAGTGGCAAAATGGAAATGGACTCAAATCATTTTTGTGTCAGCCAGGATTTTAAAATCAATACTGAGCCTCCTTGATACATTCTTATTCGTTTTCTTCTTTTCTTGCTGTCTACTGAGGGTGATGATGAATTTCCTTCTCCAGGTAGCTGTGGAAATAAAATCCTTATCCTCTCCTTGGTGCAAGTACACCTCCTCCATGCTCTCCCATCTAGGTGAGGATGCTCCTCATTCGTGGTGCACGCAGGGTGTCAAGGTGCCTTGCTTCTCTGCATCACTTGTCCCCTTTTTCTTCCCCATTGCTAGAGGGGGAACAGATCTACTGTCCTTGCCTCATTGCTGCCATCTCAAAACAGGTGACCATCTTTCCTAGGATGTTATAAGGGGGAATGGATACAAGTATCTGACTGCCTCTATTCTACTGAATTCTATTGAATTATTTAGACAATACTACCCCTAAGGATCCTCATTCTTACACTTGCAGCTAGAAATCTAGAGTTGGACATAAAACAGCCTCTTTCTCTATTATAGCAATCCCAGAGGGTTGACTTAGGGCAGCGTTCAGAAAATAGTATTTAAGATTGTCCCAAAGTCAGAATTCCACAAAATGTGTTCCTGGAGAATAAGGAAGTCCTTCTTTGTATCTTTTTTTTCTTTCACATAACCAAAGGTGAATGCTTGTGAAGTGACAGGAAGGGAAGGAAGTGTGAGAAAGGAAAGGAAGAGATGAAGGAAAGAAGAAAGGAAGGAGGGAGGGAGGCAGGGAAAATGGAGGGAGAGAGGAAAGGTTAGTTCTAGATTCCTGTCTATTCATTCATTCATCCATTCATTTGGTCAGTCAGTCAGTTTTGCTTTTAACTCATGCCCTGTGTCTGCAGTCTATAATGGGTGGGCCCTGTGCTGGGTCCTGAAGACCCAGCAATGCCCATGAAAAGGCCTTTCCTTTGAGGAGCTTGTTGATGAGCTGGAGATGCAGGCATGAGTGGACAGACAGATGAGAACTGTAAGCTGTAGGCTGGGGGAAGCGCAGAGGGCAGTGGGAGCTTAACCCTCCAAAGCTGCCTTAGAGCTGTCTATACTCACCTTGTATAAGAGTGGGAGATGGGTGAGGGATTCAGGTAGAGAGAACAAATGTGCCAGGCCTGGAGAGAAACCACTATCTGGAGAGCCTCGGATGTCAGGATAGCTAGGAAAGAGCATGTGCAAAGGAGGTTGGTGGGCATTGAGGTGAGGGTGCTGCCCTGTCTGTGGCTCTTCAGAGCCTGCTAAACTCCTCAAAGGATTTGGGGCACAATCCTGAGAGCAAGGAGGAGTGCTGAGGGCAATGATGTAGGGAAGCAAAATGAGCAGCTACGTAGAGTTTTAAGACCCCTGTGACTACAATGGGCATGGAATGGGTTGGGGGGGTGGGCAGGGCAGAATGCAGAGAAGCCATTGTGAAGAAGACAGTGGCCTGGACTACGATGGAGGTCTAGGGATGAAGAGAATCCAGTGGCCCACCCCTCCTCCACAGTGGGCTTCCTTAGCTCAGGGTCCAAGATTGATGGCAGGGAAGGGTGGAAGATTTTAATCAAGAAAATACATGTGTGATAGAAAAGGTTTTAAGTTTGGAGAAGACTTGAGGAGGGAAAGGAGCCCTCCTGCCACAGAGTCTTGGGGGCTTAGGAAAGGTGAGGAGGGATTAGCAGCCAACTCCCTGTGTTAGGACAGGGAGGTAAGGGCATGAAGCAGGGACTTGGACCCTCCTGGAGCAGCCCCATTCCAATGCACTGAACACAGGGCTCGAGGGGCAAGGGCGAGGCAAACATCATAAAGAATGGTGGAAGAGAGGGCTTCGGAGAGCACAATGAGGTTCATTCATGAACTTACCAAGTTGCTCCTGTTGCCACAGTAACACGTCTAGGGTTTTGCAGATCTGGGAGAGAGAGGGGGAAAAAAAAAACCAAAACAAAAAAACCCTGAGTTACAGTACTCAAAGCAAATTAGGTCACTGTTACGAGTTATTAATTTTAATGCATTAAGAAAAGTGTGCAGAGGGGAGTGAAGGTTTTTTTTTTTTTAACACAGCAAATGGGAAACAGCAAAAAGTACAACAATAATTATGCTGAAAGCAAAGTGAAGTGTTCCATAAAATGTAAGAAATGAACAAATTACATGCCCCTCCTTCCTCTTCCCTCAAGTGTAGTTAGGAGTTGGTGAGGTGGGGGTGGGGTGGCTCCCCCACCGCCCCCTGATGCAATTACAAGCTCTCATCTCTTTTCTTTGTGTATGTCGCGTGGTGTTACTTAAGCCAGGCTGGAATTCAGCAATGGAAAGAAAGCACAGAGGGCCATTTTTCTGGGCTGAGTTATGTTTAGCACAGAATTGCTCTTAGGCAAATGTGCAGCCTGATGAGGGGAAATTGGAAGCCATGAATAGATTCTCCAGGAACTTTGGTACCCAAGGGGACTCCAGCAGCCTGGTGTTTTGGTTTCTGGGCCCGTTGACTCACTGCAGCAGCCTACTTCCCCGATGGAGCGCTGGGTCTCCCTGCTGCAAAACTGGGTCATGCGTCGCTCTGACTTGGAGAGGCTTTGTTTGGTGTCATTCAGTCTCATTTTATTTAATTCTTTTGTTGTCTCATTTTTATTCGTTGGCTTTCTGTTTGGTTTTGCTTTGCATCTTTTTTTGAGAGGGGACGAGTCAGAAAATTTTGCATTGTACGTGGCTTCCTGTGTGGAATTGAGCTCCTTTATCCCATACGTCTGCCTCCCATCCAGACGCCATGTCCGTCTTCTTGTGCACATCCTCATCTCCAATGACCACATCTCACTCTTTGACTCCCTGTCTGGGTGGTATTCAGCCATTGAGTACATTTTGGATGGAGGAAGAGGTGCTGAGACTTAACTCCATGCTGTGGTCACATCATGTCCTTGACTTTCTGGAGTATTAACCACCCTGTCGTCTTTAAAACCCCCTTCTTTGGCTTCTAAAGTAATTTTTTTTCTCTTGTGCCTTTCTTCTCTTGCTGTCCATACTCAGCCTCAAAAACAGTTGGCTTTTAACCCTTTCCCACTCTCTGAACCTAGACCCTTGTCCACATTTTTTCTTTTTTCTATTTTTCTTTTCTTCCCCCCATACCAGGGGATGGAAACCAGGACTTTGCACATGTTAGGCAAGTGTTCTACCACTGAGCTGCATCCCCAGCTCCTCCTTGTCCACATTCTTAAAAGTTCCCTGGGACATGTACATTTGAACTTGACCTCTTTCTCTCTTTTTTCTTTCTCTATTCTCTTTCTTCTCTCTCTCTCCATTCTTCCCTCTTTTTTCTCTTCTCTTGTTCGCTCTCATTCCCTCTTCATGCCAACTTATTTATTTCATTTATTGTCATAGTTTACAATTATAGATTTGCACATGAATCCCAAGTTCAAACTTTGCCCATAACCTTTTTTTTATTTTTATTTTTTATTTGTTCTAATTAGTTACACATGATAGTAGAATGTATTTTGACATAGTGTACATATATGGAGTGTAATTTCTTATTCTTCTGGTTGTACATGATATAGAATTGCATTGGTTGTGTAATCATATATGCGCATAGGATAGTAATGTCTGATTCATTCTACTATTTTTCCTATTCACATTCCTCCTCCCTTTCCTTTATTCCCCTTTGTCTAATCCAAAGTACTTCTGTTCTTCCCGACCCCCATCACTTACTGTCAGTTAGCATCCGCATATCAGAGAAAGCATTTGGCCTTTGGTTTTTGGGGTTTGGCTTATTTCACTTAACATTGTATACCTAAGTTCAGAGAAACCTACTAGATATCACCAAACATGTAGCTTATAAGCACCCATTTGTTTAAAAACTAAATTTAACCTCTCTCTC
Organism: Marmota flaviventris; assembly: GCF_047511675.1. Lineage (NCBI taxonomy): Eukaryota > Metazoa > Chordata > Mammalia > Rodentia > Sciuridae > Marmota > Marmota flaviventris. The sequence continues at coordinate 111,339,424 of NC_092506.1, read as the reverse complement.
TCCTCAGTGGTCTCTTCCACTACCAACACAATGACAAAACAAACCACCATTAGAAAGAAAATTTTTTAAAAAACTTGATTTCTCTGTTCCTATTGCCATTAAAACATAGCCTCTTCCAGCCAGTTGTACAGGTGAAGGCGCTTGAGTTGTGCAGACCTTGCCTTCCCCTGAGCATGGAGAGTACTTCTGAAGGAGCCCCCTGCTCCCTCTCTCCCTCACCATGCTGCTGGGACCCCAGTCCTCCATCCTCTCACAGGAAGAGTGTCTGTCTGCAACACTTCCCTTCTCTAATCCATTCTCAGTTTCAGAGCTGTCTTTTCAAAATCCAGACCTTATCAGAGCATCCCCAGCCTATGGACCTTTGCTCTGGGAATAGGGTTCCATTGCCTAAAGGATGAAGTAGGAAGCATTTCAAGGTCCCATGAAATCTGACCTCCAGTCAACTTTCCCACCTCCCTTTCTGACCTTTCCTCCCCACCCTGTGATCTGCTCACACAACTTCCAGTCTCTAAATGTTCTGTGAGTGGCCATAGGTCTGAGCTGTGGCTCCTGGTCTCCTCTCTGCTGGGAACCATCCCGTCTGTTCTCTGCCTAGCAAACTCCTGTTCAGTCTCAAGGTCACTGATGCCCACATGAAAGCAAAGCTCCCTTCTCTGGCTCTATTGAAAAATACCTCTCCTGTAGCACACATCGCCGTGTTCAGCTGTGCTCATTAGAATCCAAACCCCTTGAGAGGCACCATCTTTGAACTCCCATCCACCAAAAGGAAGTACAGGGGCTTTCCACAAATAGTTGTTTTATTCATTTCCTCACCTCAATTCTCCACTTAAAAATGGAAAAGCTCTAAGGCTTCATTATAACCCATTTAAAATTTTAGATCCCAAAATGGCAACTCCTAAGTGAATTGTGAGGTTGAAGTGCTAGAAATCTTGCCTGGGCAGTCTTCTTGGATAATGCTTTCTCTTTCCAAGGTCATACGTCCTCAAATGGCTACTCCATATTTCTAGAACACAGGAGAGCCCCAGCTCGATGACAATGCAAACTTGGCTCTTATGTGAATGCCACTGGAGGTTTGGGAGGTGGGATCAGGGAGAAGGTGGAAAATACATTTGAAATCCTGGTTTGTTTTCTACTCTGTTGTTAGGGGCTGTAGTAAAGGTCATGTCCATCTTTTCCTGTAAAAGTAGTTCAAAGGGGGAATGACTAAAGAAGACCTTTTTCATTTATTAAAATAATGTATTATTTTTATGATAGGAGAGAAAGAAAAATGGAAGTCTGATACAACCTCATCACAGTCTGACAGATTTTGTGCATAGCATTGCAAAGTGAATATGAAAATCTGAAATGGTGTGTAGAAAACTGGGTAGCACATATAAATATATGAGTGTGTACATATGCAATCATAAATTGAATCAACATTTATTAAGTCACCGCTGTGTACCAAGTATGCAGTGTGCGTGCATGTGTGTGTGTGTGCGTGCACACTGTAGTGGGAGCTTTTCATTTCCGTCCTTTGGGTGACCCACCTCAGCTGTCTTTAGAACATTCCAGACACTGGAGGGAAAGGCAGGTATTTTTTTCCAGAAGCTAATTTACCTGGTGAACAGAAAGCTCCATTCTAATTGATTTCTATCTTTCAAGATCCAAGTAACCTATAATCTCAGCTCAATTGTCAATATTTTGCCTGCATCATCCCTCAGCCTTTAGCATGCAGATGGGGCAGGCAGAGAACTGCTGTCATGGTGCAGGATGAAAAAGAAGAGCAGCTCCGGGTAATAATCCGCTTTTGATTTTTTTTTTCCCCTTCCTTTACCTACACCTTCTCTCAAATCCACTAAAATGGGGGAGAATCCATTGTGATTAGAAAAACTTCTGACTGAGACATCTTTCTCCCTTTTCTTTTCATTTTCTCCCCACCCTCTTTAGTATTCAGAAGCCAACTGAATATCAGAGGTTTCCATGATGCTTGGCTGTGCACAGCATCCCAACCACAGACTGGGAAAAGAAAATGCTCATTGGAGATTTTGCAGTTCTTTTCAGACTGATGCCAGGTGGCTTCGGTCGCACTTCTAGGCAGAATTCTGGCAGAAGTCACTGGTGTGGTACTGGCACAGTGGAGGGGCTTCTGTAACAGCAAAGAGCATCTACGTATGAATTAAGCATGTCCCAGCTATTCAAGTGTCTCTTGCCATTGTCCCTCACAGCCATTTCACCTCAGCAGAAGCCCCAAGAGGAAAGTGCAGAGAAGACTGGCATGTCTCAAAAGACATCCATACTGATTAAACCACCTAACCATATTCACCGGCAATATAGGGTACTGCATAAGGAATGTTCACTCTTAACCTCCTTAACTTCCATTCTTACAACCCAGAGACCCCCCCGGCCCTTATGGAAGAAGAAGCTGAATTATTTAGTGGAGGTCACACACCTCGTAGGTTCAGGCAGGGTGCACCTCTGATGCTCTGTTTACCAATAATCCCTTTTGCGCCTGGTACATTGGGCAATGGGACAGTATGGCTGAGGAATTCAAGGCATGGGTGCAAGCAGGAAAGCTTAGGGTCTTCAGAGGAAGAGATCTAGAGTGTCTCCATCCTTACCTGAGTCACTACTGTACATACAACAGTTTGTGAATCCACAGTTTATTGATGTTCCACATTCAGGTATGTCTGTTAGTGTCACTTTGAACCTGGTGAAGAGCCCCCATTCTCTTGACTGTCAGAGATGAAGGAAGGAGGAAGGAGTGTCTAGAGACATGTCAAGTCAGGACAGGAGAAGGGGACAGGTGTCTGCACTCATGGGGAAGCTGCTGCAGCCCAGCCACACTGCCTGGGGCCTCAGTCCATAGAGGAGTGCAAGAGATGGGAGGTTGGAGGAGGCAGCTCTCACCTCACCCCAGTCCCTGGGGCAGGGGACCACCTGGGATGCTGGTGGTTCTGGGCCCAGTGGAGAATGAAGCTGAATGACCAGCAGCCATAGACAGCAGGAAGTCACAATGCAAAGGAAGAGAAGGCAGGACTCTGTAAGCTCCCAGGCCCTGACATCCGCTCTCCCACTCAGCCCACTCAGGTACTAAGCTCAGCTGGAGCCTGACAGCCTCTTCCGTTTAATCCGTAAATCCCCCCAATCTGCTGCAGGCAGCCTGTGTGACTCCTTGCCTGTATCACAGGGCAGACACTCCACCCCTTCTCCATTCCCAGACTGTCCTCACTCCTGTATCCTGGGCTGCTGGCCAGGAAAGCCTCCTTGAGCTATATGCCCTTCTCATCCTGTCAGGACACTTGCGTGTTAGATGCCAGGGCCATCAGCAGCCTGGGGAAAGGCAGGGGAAACCTTTCGGCTACCAATGGATTGCAATAGTGTGTGGCAGGTGGAGATATGGCAGAGGAGGTACATCTGCCAAACCTTTGCAAAGGCTTGCAGGATTCTGTAACCCACTCCCTCCTCTTTGTTATGGAGAGGAGGGAGCTGTGGAAAAGTGTGCATCTCTCTCTAGGATAAGACTATGTGTTCCTCCTTTCCCTTTGGCCTAAGGACATAGCTCTTTTCTGAATGTTGAATTCTTTCCCTCCGCCTCCTCCATAGTGCAAGTGCACGCGCGCGCGCGCACACACACACACACACACACACACTGGATATCCATGCTGTTGGGAAATGAATCAAGCTAATGACAACTTCCATTCTCAACATCAGAAAAGCTAACCTGGAGGGTTGGGGAACAGGGGGGAGGGTGTTAATGGAACTAGATGAGCACACAGCAGGCATCTAGTTAATCAGCATAGTTAAGCAATGACAGAGGCAAGGGTGAGCATGGGAGCCACCATGTTTGCCTGGAAAGGCAGGGATTTAAACTCTGGCACTGGTTCTGGGAGAAAGTCAGCAGAGGCTGGAGAGTGGTCTGTGGGTCTGATGTGTGAAGTCAAATATGTCCTAATTGCAAATGAGCAAACATAATAATGGCACAGAGTTAATGAACATTAGACTTTCTGTGTGCTTAGATATCCTCTTTATTTTAGATCCCAATCATTTTTTTTTTCATTGAACAAATATTTTTTGAGTACTTAAGTGTCTCATACTGTGATAGGGACTGGGAGAAAGCTCTCCAAAAGATGTAAGCGGGAAAAAGAGAAGAATTCATTTGTGTTTTGAAAGACCACTCCCTGTCAGTGTGGCAAGTGGGTGAGCTAGAAGAGGAGACTGGGGGCAGGACAATCAAGTAGATGGGTTCATCCAGGTGAGAGATGGTAGTGGCTTGAAATAGGAAAGGGAAAGAGTGGAGAGGATAGAGTCAAGAGGTGTGTAATCTACCAGCCATAATGTACCTGTTTATTTTTTATGTACCTACAAGGCACTATAATACATTTCTGAGAAAATAGTGAGCACCTACCTTTAGAAGTTAGAAAAAGATCTTAGTGATTGGTCACAGGGGTCAAAGGCAAGGGAGGAGCCATGGATGACGTTGTTTGAGCAAGTGGGTAGATGGAGGAGTTACAATAAGTAGGATCATGTGAAGAGGAGGTTTTGGGGGAAACCCACTGGGTTTCATTCTGGACATACTGAGCTGGAATTGCTTACGGAGCTTCTAAATGAAAATGTCCAGTAAAATTTGAATATATACATCTGAAACCCAAGAGACTCTTGTTCAGGAGTTAAGGAAAGAATCTGGATAGATCTCTCAAGAAATACCAACATTGAAGAAATGGGCAAAAGAAGAGGTATCCACAAGACAAATGTGCAGAAACCTCCAGAAAAGTGGAAAGAAAACCAGGAGAGCACGCTGTCGTGGAAAACTGGGTAAGAAGGGCAGTGAGAGGGAGCTGACTCCAGAGATGTGTCTTGAGGGAGAGCTTACTACAGTGACCAAGGACTAGCCAGGAGCATTGGAACTTAGAGCAGGGAGGTCACTACTGACCTCCGAGAATATCATTTAGGAGGAAGGGCAGACATGAACACCAGAATGCTAGGGTTGGTGGGAGGAGTTGAAAGTAAGAAGTAAACAGCTGTTTCAGAAATTTGAGTAATAAATACAGAAAATAGGGAATTAGTCACAGAGTAGTGTGGACTGAAGGCAGAATTTACTGTTATTGCTTTTGCCAAGGCTGTCTTTTTATAATTTTAGTATAGGGGAGAATTTCACTTAGTTTAATCCTGTTAGGAAGAAGACAGGGGGCAAAATGGACAGAACAAGACCCCTAAAAGTGAGAGAAAAGGGTATCCACAGTGCATCCAGAGAGATGACCTCTGCTACTGTTTGACATAGTTTGAGTGTGTTCTCAGAGGTTTATGTATTGAAACTTACTGCCATTATGAGGTGTTCGAAGGATGGAAACTTACTCAGCCATGTTTAGAGATAAGGCCTTTGGGAGATGAAGAGGATTAGATAAGGTCGTTAAGGTGGGGCTCCCATGATTGAATCCTTTATAAGAAAAGAGAGAGACCAGAACACACACACATGCTCCCTGTCTCTTGCTATGTGATAGCCTGTGGCAACATAGGACTCTGCCATCAAGGCTATCACTAGATGTGGCTCCTCAACCTTGGACCAGACTCTTAAGCAAAGTAAACCTCTTTTCTTTATAAGTACCCAGCCTCATGCTATTTTGTGATAGTAATGAAATATGGACTAATACCCTCTCATATGGGCAGAGGTATTACACTCTTCTTATGTCTCAGGAGAAAAAGTAGAAAGGATGAGTTCAGATAAAGTATAAGATGATGAGTTCAGAGATGGGACACTGAGGAAATACTTACCTGTTGGCTTCTATTTTCTCTGAGAAATAAGAAGAGATCATCTGCTGAGGGTGTGAGCAGGGAAGACAGTGTTAAGGTTTAAGAAGAGACAAGAAGATTCAATTCGATCTTTGTAGACAATGGAAGATGATCTGAGCACAGAAGCACAGAGGGATTGGGGTGCCATGAGGATGCTGGTTGAGGTGGGAGATCATACAGGACAAATGGGGCTGTATTCATCAGGGGTCTCCAGAGAAATAGAACTAATATGCTATATGGATATAAATATATGAGAGGGGATTTATTAGTGGAATTGGCTCACATAATTATGGAGGCTAAGAAGTCCCATGGTATGCCATCTGCAAACTAGAGAACCAGGGAGGTCACTATCCACTATCACGGCTCAGTCCAAGCCCAAGGGCTTCAGAGCCAGAGTTACCGAGAGCGTCATTCCTAGCCTGAGGCCAAAGGTCTCAGAACCTGGGGGGCGATGGTACAAGTCCCAGAGACTAAAGTCTGGAGAAGTTAGAAGTCCAAGGGCAGCCGCAAAAGGATGTTTCCATTCCAGGGAGAAAGAATTGGCTTTCCTCTGACTGTTTTCTCTATCTGGGCCCCAGCAGATGGTATGGTGCCCACTGACACCAAAGCAGATATTCCTTATTCAGTCTATTCTCATAGTCACACCCAGAAATAATGCTTTATTAACTATCTGGGCATCCTTTACCCCAATCAAGTTGATACCTACAATTAACCATCACTGGGGCCAATGAAGTATGGGGGTGGTTTTGCCCAGCACATCTTCATATCCCAAAATTAGGTACAGAGGAGGAAAATCATGAAGTGACCTGGTCTTGAGGTATTTTAGTAAGATCATAGGGGAAAAAACTGAGGTTGAAGTGATGGACCATGACTCTGAACTGATTAGGGAGGACAGTGCACATAGAGGGGTCTGAAGGGCAGGGAGAAAGTGAAGGGGAGGCTTCAATGAAGTCAAAGAACGTATCTGTCCTAAACTCATTCTGAGAAATAGTCAAGTACAGCCTGAGAGGTTAGGAAGCATGGGCATAAAATAAAACACTTGAATTCACCCTTTCAAAGAAAAGGGCACCTCCAGAAAAAGAAAATGAGTAATAGCAATATCCCTTCCCAGGAAGGCTTTAGCTGGAATCCCAAGTCAGGATCAAATGGATTAAAGTCCAAGTACATGAGGATCTTCTTTGCATTTAGGGAGACTTAGCTTTATTTTTTTGTTCATTGCTGCAACAATTTGATAGCTTCATTAGAGTGCTGTGTATTAGCTTTGTCTAATCAATAGGTCTCTTGGGATCTACAGATGCACCTTATGATGATGAAAAACCAGGACACCTTATGGGTGGAGTCGACCCAGGGGGAACAGATCAGACTGTAGTTAGCAACATGAGTTTTGGGGTCAGATCCCTAACAAAGCCATTCATTGTCTGTTTGACTCTAGGAAAGTTATTTAATCTGTCAAAGCTTTGAGCTCTGTAAAAGAGAGAATAAGGACTTCATGGGATTGATATGACGATTAAATGACATAATTAAATGATAACATTAAATGGTACCGTTATAAACACATTTAGCATCATGTCAGGCATGAGGTTATTGCTCAATAAGGACATGATCAGTGATAGTAGTATTGTTACTACATCAGTGGGAAGGGTAAGTTAGCCTGGAGGATATCACTAGGTATCAGCATCATGCCTGCACTTGCTGTTGCCAGCCTCAGCCAGCCCCACACATATTCAACCTGATCCCAACCCTGCTCCAGCAGCAGCAGTTCCTGCCTGTCCTTTTTTGAACATTTCAAATCTGAAATGTCCTTGCATCTAATCTAAAAGCCATGCCTGTCTGTGCAGCCCTATTGTTCATGCACATATCAGGGAAGGGGCTCTCTTTCAGACCACAAGGACCTCAACTGGCTGGGAGTTCAAAACAACTTCTGTGCAACTGGCAGCACTAGAAGGAAGCATGTTCTCTGCCACGGTGGCTTGAGCAACGAGAAGAGCCCAATTCCAGCTCTGTGATCTATTCCAGCCAGAGAATCAGGCTTTCTGCAGATGTGGTACAGGCCTTGGGTGGTGACTCCACATCAAGGACTCAGTTATCAATTATTCTAATTGTTATTCCTCTCCACGGCCAGAACTGCCAAGCTTTAAAGTAGTTTCCATCCTCTAGATCCATAAACTTGCCCTTGGCTTATTGAGCCAACCACGCTCGTTTAACAGAAGTGATTTTAATTACTCAACAGGAACTACAGAAAAGTGGAAGTGAGGAGAGTATGTGGCTGTGATCAGTGTTTAACCGAGGGGCCCAGCCTTCTCCTATCTTAGGAGCAAAGGCTTTAATGAAGGCTCCACCTACCACAGGGTTCTCTCCCACCCCACCCAGGAGCATAGACACTGAGAAATCAGACTGGGTGAGGACCACAAAAGGTCTGTGCCTTGATTCTGCAGATAACAAGTGCATTTGCTGCTCAGAAGCCATGAGAACCTAAGTTGATGGTGTAAATTTCCCTTTGGTCTGCAACAGTACACTTCTTTCCCCCATGTGAGTGTCAGAGGAGTGTCCAGTGTATATAGAGAGGGTCTTGCACACACTGTAGTCAATTGGTAGTGGCTGCCCGCCACAGATTCAGGAAAAGATTCTGAAAAAGGACACAATTCTCTGCTAGTATTGTCTGCCATGGCACAGGGATGAAGAATGAAATACCTTTGTATATATCTGCAATCTTTATCTTAGATTATAAACTTCCAGGAGGTAGGGAATGTATCATTTTAGTTTTCTGTGTAAATGTACCTAAAATATGTTGTGAGTGGTTGATGGAGAAGAATACTTATGCAGAAATCAAATAGTTTAACCACTTAACTAAAATCTGACCATTGCTCTCTACCCCAGAAGCTGGCTCATCACCTTGACAGAGAATAAGCAGCTCAGTTTACGGAGACTTCCTTACACTAAAACTACTTGAATAGTCTACAACGGTGCCATAAATATTAGACACCAAATTGTCAACATAAATGAAGGGGGAAGTTTTGTGGTGTGGCAACTTCTTCTCTTCTACTATTAAATCATGTTTATTTGCTTACTTGCAATGCACTGGATCTCCCCAGCATCAGGGGATGTTCTTGAAACCCAACTGGACACGCATGGGGGGTGGAGAGGGAACAGTGTTATGAATAAGGGAATGATAAACTTTTCTTTTGCCTTTTCAACATCCATCTCACTCACTCAAGCCCTGTGTCCTTCAACTGCTGCCCCAAGAGTCCCCTTCCTCCCTCTGAGCTGCGTGTATATCATTATATGCTCACCTCATAATTCTGAGAATGCACAAAACCAGTTTCCAGGCAGCAATAAACATGCCAGCCATCAGTGTGGAGTTGTGGAAGCCCAGCTTAGAGAGATGAGTCACAGAATCTAAATCCTACCCTGTCACCCTAAGAGCTATGATCACATACCAAGTAAAATAGGAGCTCAGCATTTTCCACATGCACAGCCAGGTACCTGGGCTAGGCATAGCTGGGTTGTAGGAAAGGACAAAAACCTGACTCCCCTACTACTCCATTCTCCGGAAACTTCTGAAGCTTACCCCTAAGGTTAGGCAGTAAGGAAGAGGCACAAAAGGAAGTGTCTGTTGCCACCAGAAATCATGGCAGCCACCAAAAATCTCATACTGGGAACCAGATTGCACCAATTCATCAGTACTCATGAACCATAAAACTTACAAGTGAACAATGTTGTGTGGGAGTCAGATCAGGGATTGAGGTGCTAAGCAGTTTGGAAAGATTTTTTTATTTGTAGGTTTTTCATATTTATTATTTTTTTTTTGCATTTTTATTGTGGTAAATATATATGGAACACAAATTTTTACAATGTAACCATTTTAAGTGTACAATTCAATGACATTAACTGCATTCACAATATTATACAACCTTTACCACTATTTCCAGAACTTTTTCATCACTGCAAACAGAAACTCTGTCCCCACTAAGTAATAACTGCCTAATAGCTCTAGGTAACTGCTCATTTATTATCTGTTGTTACGCATTTGAATGTTCTAGATATTGCATAGAAATGGCATCATACATTATTAGTCCTTTTTTATCTGGCTGATTTGATTTAGCATAATATTCATTCTTATTGAAGTCTGTATCAGAGCTTCATTCCTTCTTATGGCTGAATAATATTCCATTGTATGGATGGACCGTATTTTGTTTATCTAATCATTTTTTGTTTATTTAATCAACATCAACACTTAAGTTATTTTTCACCTTTTAGCTATTGTGAATAATGTTGCAATGAACATTGGCATACAAGTTAAAAATGAAAATTTACATCCATAGGTGTCCCTGCAGGAGCAGAGGGAGAAGCAGACTGGGAGAACATCCTTCCTCCCTTTGATTTTGTCCTGAAGCTGGAGAATCAGGCATATGGATAATGTGGGATGCTGAGTTGGGCATATCACCTCTTTAATCTTTCATCTTCTTTTTACACGTATGAGAAGGTTGGACTAGGTTGCTTCTAATGTCCTATGCAACTCTAAAATCTCTATTTGTACTTAGAAAAATACAGCTGATGTTCATTCTAAGTTGGAATATCCCTAAATTGGACCATCCCATTATATGATCTACATTAGAAGCATTTTCTGTTTGTTTTACTTTATAATGAAGAACAAAGTCTTCTGCAACTGAGCCTCACAGCCTGGCTTTCTAGGCTGATGAGTTGAGTCTGAAGCTCTAGTCACTGTCTCAGAGAATAAAAGGTTTCTCTCTCTCCCTCCCCAAACGCCCCCCCCCTTCCTTGCCTTTGCATGTTATATCTTTAATGAATGATTCTCAAAGTGTACCCCAAGACCAGCAAGCAATACCAGCATTACCAAGGAACTTGTTAGAATGCATATTCCAGACCCTAGATGTATTGAATTGACACTCTGGGAGTGACAGCAATTTGTGTTCTAATAAATCCTCCAGCTAATCTATTGTATGCTAAATCTTCAGAAACACTAATCTATATGAAAATAGCACATGCTAGGATCAAGTGATCCAAAATCTCCAGATTCACCATTGATGAGCCACAAAGTCTTAAATTAATGTACTTAATCTCTAGGCCTCACCTGCTTTAAAAGTAAGGTAAGGATCACTCCTCCTGTGTGGTACTCTGAGTGTCATTAGAGTACTGTTCATCAGTGGGTGTGAAAGTGCTGTGAAAATGTGAGTGTATTTTACAAATGACTAGATTTTTTTACTTGTTCATTCATTCAACAAATGTTCATCATCTACTGTGTGCCCAGCCCTGCCCAGGTCTGGGGATAGAGCAGGAAGAGTCTAGATGTAGCACCTGCTGTTAGGCAGCCTATATCTAGTCTTTGTAAAGCATTTTCTTTGTGTATTTGCGAATGGTTATATGATCCATTTCAAGATTAGGTTCAGATCTGTCAAGAGACTGAGAAAATGTGAAATGCTCTTGCCTGAGAGAAAGATCAGGCTATGTCAGACATAACAAAGAATGGGTTGACTGCGGTGTGACAAAAACAATATCAGCTACCAGGAGAGAATTTATGGAGAGATTTAAGCAGGGCCTTGCTTGATGAGGGCAGGAGACGTGGATGAGTGGTACCTATGTCTCATCCAGCTTATAATGCTGCAGTTCTACCCTCTTCATGTAAGTCAACAATTCTGGCTTCCTTAGACAAAACTGTATACTACAAAGAGTCAAGTAAAACATTTAACTCCTGAGCTTTTTTTCTGAATCATGATTGGACAAATCTCTGCCATCAGAGATATGGGTCTAATGACAACAGACACTTCTCTGATTGATGGACCCCAAAACAAACTTTTAGAATGAGGGTTTTGATCAGCCACTATCATTGAGAAGTAGCTGCCTTTTTTTTTCTTTTTGAATCCAGAGCTAAAAATTCAATTTCCTAATTTTTATGAAGAGAGATGAAAAACATGCTGGCGGGGGGAAGAGTGGCTCAGGAGAGTTATTGGACTTCAGAAAACCCTCAAAAATCTTTTAATGATTTAAGTGTAAAGGAATCAGAAACATACTGATGAAATTCCCCTTGATATCCACATGGTGCTTACAGATTCTGGAAGGAAGGTTTCAGCAAATGAAATCTGCTGTTTTTTTAAAAATTATTTTATTTTATTTTATTTTATTTTTATCAAACCCAAACCATTTGAGATGCCTGGTGAACTTCAATATGGTGTAATCACATCTTTTCATAACAATCTCTTCTCCCCAAAGGCAGAAGAGGAAGCGAAGGCATCGGTTTTTAAGCTCAGACTTTGGGGGTGTCAATTTATAATATGCCGAGTTATTTGTGATGTTTATGCTGACCCACAGATGTGCTGTGAATGCACAAAATTAAAATATTAATTGTCTGATCTCGAGCTACTTTTCAACATACATTTGGCAAGACTTGTTGTACGTTCACTTCGAAAACAGTAAATTTCCAAGCTGTCATAATATTGAGGTCTCATATGTATTACTTACTCTGCATAATTAATTGTAAAGTGATAATTTGTATACTAAGATTTTTCATTCAAACGTGGAAGTGAGTGTTTCAGCATCTTTGCCTCCGGTAGGCAGAAGAAAAAGTGAAATGGCATGTGCTACCAGGCACTTTCAAGGTCTCTCCTTCCCTGAGGCTGTCTAACAAACCAGGTGGGGAATCTTCATCGGTCTTGGCCTACCTGTCGTTACCCTACCCACTACCTTCCAAGGCTCATCTATTCTTGAAGTTCCTCCTGGCTGTTGGCCTCCTTCCCTCTAAATTCCAGTGGCTCCCACAGTATCCCTGAGTTCTGCAGTCTCTGTAATCCTTTCTGGTGCTTACTGTGACTGTAAACTCTCTGAGAACACGGACCATGCTTCATCATTCTGTATCTTCCAAGTCCTTGTGTAGAGTCCTAGGAATATAACAGGGCTTGGTAGGTATTAGAATCCCAGTGGTCTACAGCAAGAATTATTTCTCTCATTCATGTCACAAATAGGCCACAGTTCAACTGTGACTCTACTCCACATGCCTTTTCAATTAAGGGGTCTGATCACAGGAATAATACCTACTCTCACACATTTCCTTTCTCACAATGGCAGAAATTGGCCAAACCAAATCAGATTCAAAGTACCTGCTGAAATGTTGTCTATGTCACGTTCTCTTGTATTCCACTGGCCAAAGCAGAGCAAAGGTCAATGCCAGCCTGAGAAAATAGTTGGGAACAAAATATAGTCAATTAAAGTACTGCTGATCCAGTGTACTACAGGAGAACTCTTCCTTGTTAGCATGCTGCCTAGCGAGGAACTGCCTCCAAAATACTACATGAGGTGTCAGTCACAAGAGGGCCCCTCTGCTTTGCTGGCCTCCTGGTCCATATGCACTCTGCTCTGCTAGGGACTTCTAATATTCCTCTGTTTGTCCTCTTCCCAACCAGACTTGAGAGGAGCTGTTTTGTTTTGTTTTCTTTCAAAAAAACATACTTTGAGGTTCCAATAACAAAAACAGACTCCAGTTGGCTAAAGCAATAGGGATTTTGCTGGTTGATGTAAGCAGACATAAGCAGAAGTCTAGAGATTGACACTACTCAGTGAAGGCAAACCCCCCATTTGTCCTTGTCTTGGTCCCTTCCTTTTTCATGGGTTGTCTTTTCCCCAGGCTAGCCTCCTTGTGACCAACAGCAACCTAGATGAGACACTTCTGCATTTAGATCTAGTGGGATAGAGTATATGACTTTCCGTCCTTTCTCTTAAGAGCAAGAAGTTCCCACACACCCTTCAGCATCTCATTGGTCTAAATGAGTCACTAACTCCATTCTGAATCAATCATCAAAGGGGATTGGCAAGTCCTTAAGCCAATCAGGCTTATCAAATAAACTGATTTTCCTAAAGATTATTGCTTCTATTCAATGAGGGGAGAGATGGAATGGATTTAAAGGAATGGACCACACTCCCCAGCCATGTTCGGAAAATATGGTATCACTTGCAGTAAATAGTGATCCCAACTACCTCATGGAGAAAGGACATCAGACATTAGGAAAGGTGAACCCATCTGTCCAGCCTCTGGTACAGGCATAGGAGAAGAGCAGTTTTGTAATCTTTGGGTAGTTAAGGCTAGAGGTCCATTATAAATATCACCTGCCTAAAAATATAACTTTTGTTGACCACATGTGCTTGGCTGAGAGACTCTTCAAGGGAGCTGGGGTTTGTTAAGGCACTATTGTCACGGCTGATTTGAGTGACTGGTGCACCCCATATGTCACCAGTCAGCACCCATCCTGTGTCATCACCATCAAATAGCATTACTATTTATGATAATGAATGGCTAGAGTGACCAAGGAAACTCATTGCTGGGTTTCATTATCACAACAAGTACCTATTGGCTATGCTTCACCTGCCAGGCTGGTGGGAATGGAGGGAGAAGCTGGTAATTAGGTGGATGCAGCAGGCAGCTTTGTGGTGCCTCAGTTTGGAAACTAAGGCCCCAGAAATGTAATGAATGGCTCAGGCAGGAGCCCCACGGCTACCCAGCATGGTATCTTGAAGGAAGGCGAAGCTCTTCTCCCTTTCCCTGTTCATCAGGTTCTTATTTCAAACTAATAGACAAGATGAGTTATTTCTATCTCAGAACTCATGGTGAGTTGCTTGTTTTGTATGTGCGTATGATGTATTCTTGCTTGATGCCTAGTGTGAGAGGCACTCAGGACTGGGCCCCTCAGAAGTGCTGAAATCTTTACCTGAATCTGCTAGAGGAGTGTGAGCTGGCAAGGGGTGATCAGTGCAGAGAGAAGTGAAGGTCACAGATATTTGGAGGAAAGGGGATGAGAGTGGCGAGCCAGGACTAGCTCAGGGCACATATGGGCAATACCTACAGCTACCCAGAGCCACTCTGGGCCAGGATACCTTGCTCAGAGGTAGGGAACATCTGCATATCTCCAGGGAAAGTGGTCATTCTCCTCCTGTTTGAGCTTTCTCCTGTCTTTCTGAAAGAACCTTCTCTGACCTTTCCAGGGTCTCAATTCACTTCCTCTAGGCCTCTGGACTTGGCCTAGATCTTGCCCAAATCATCATTTGGATCTCTTTGTGTGAGTGACCAAGGAAACTCATTTCTGGGTTTCAAGTACCTACTGGCTATGCTTCACCTGTCAGGCTGGTGGCAATGGGTACGTGAGGTTGGCAGCAGTTCTTCAGAGCTTTTTCCCCAATCTCTACTGAGCTGCCCCAGATGTTCTTATTAACACAGTCTCTGGGATCCAGAAAAGCAATGTCCTTCCCAATAGAATATCCTCTTTCCTCCTCTCCCTTCCTACTCCAATACTTCCTGGGGGCTTGTCCACATGTCAGATCCTTACTCTTGCGAAGAGGAAGAAGGGGCAAGACAGAAATCTGTGCCAAGCCTTGCCTTCGCTCACAGCCAGTGGCCAGCAGGACCATGGAGGTAATTTAATGGCTGGGCAGTTTTAATAGTAGAGTCCCTGCTCCCTCTCTGCAACAGAGCACACATGGCATTGGGCCATATGGAGACTTCACCAGCAGATGCACTGGCGGCTTCCCTCTGTCTGCAAAATCTCTATTAGGTTTTTTAATTAGACAAATGTCAGTGTTTTATTCGGGGTGGGAAACTGTGTTCTGAGTTTGACAACAATGCCTGAGTTTTCCAAGAATCTCGGCATGGTGACTGCCTTTTCTTTGCTTGCCTCCTTCCCACCTTGTTCCTCCTACTTGGGGAAACCATATCTGAAAATATGTCACAAGCCCTGGCATTACCATCTCCACCCTCTCTCCCTCTGTCATCCCTTGGAGCTTCATGTTTCTTGTTGCTCCTCCGTCTCTATCCCCTTCTGCCTCATCTTCTCCTATTTAGGAAGAACCTGCTTCCCCAGGGAAGACAGGATACAGGAAGAGTCACTGGCCCGGGACAGCTGCAGAGGGCTGTTACAAAGCTTACCCCCCTTTCCTGCTGGCCATGGGAACATGCATCTTTATGTCTTGCTCATTGCTAAGCCCAAGGACCTAGTCCAGGGTCACTCTTGGGTTTTTCTGCTATTGACATCATCCACCAGGAAGGATACTTAGCAATGTGACCTCTACCAGATGCATGGGGCCTAAAGGATTGGGGGTTCACTGCATTCATCAGAATAAATATGCAGATTCCTGGAAAATGGCATGTTATGGCTTATACATTAGAATACATAGTTTTGTTGGGGTTTTTGACCTTAGCCTAGCTGTCTTATTAGCTATGTGATTTTGAGTCGTGGAGTGACTGAAAAAAGTGCCCAATCTCCTTATCTATAAAATGGGGATATTACGATTTATTTCCTGGAATCATCATAAGAGTTAATGAGTTAATTTATGAAAATGCCAACATGGAGCCTGGGCCTTAATAAGCTCTTTGTAAATAGTAGCCAGACTTTTCATTAGAACTACTCACTAACTCATGAATCTGACCATAAACCTTTCCAAATCCTTGTTATGCCCTTTGTTGCCCATACAGACAAACCACAAAGCCCTAATCAGGGATTTAGTAGTCTTTTTTCCCTGCCAGTTCCCAACACCAGAAAGGCCTTATGATTCCCCAGGTGGGTTCTTCTCTGCAGCCAGCCAAAGTGCTCCTTGGCTGAGCCCTGCCTCTTGTAGATTAAAGCCTTCCTTCTCCAAGGGGCTGGGTATCTATCCCATAGCTGCCCCTTTCCCTCTCAAGTACTCAAAGTCACCTCCTCCAGGAAGGTCTGGGATTGGTCTTTCCAAAGCCCTGGTGCTCCTGGGAGTGCAAGATTGAGTCATCTGTCAGGCCTAGGAGAGGTGAAGCACTGTAAAGAAATACATGACCAGTGATAGACTTGGAGCTGAGTTAGGTTTGTTGCTTTGAGTTCAGATAGACAATTTAAGCAGATTTTAATGACTCTGAAATGTTTTATCTTTTACAACCCCTGGAACTGCTGCTCTGCAACCTTAACAAATTGCCAGCTCTCTATCCCTCGCTCCCTGTCATCTTCAGTTAATACAGGGTCCATTAGGAGTTGAGAAACTTATTATTGCAATAAAAAAATATACCCTATCCATATCACAGACCATATATCTGAATCTTGCATAACTCCCTCCCAGGGATCAATCCATATTTTAACCAAGTATTTTATAATGGCAATGCTTTGGCCCCATGCACAGCCACTTCTGGGAATGCTGAGGCCATAACGGTGAAAGGTCACCCTTGAGGTCAAGGTCCTGTGTCTCCTGGGTTTACGGAGAACAGAGGGAATTTCCCCCTACTCTGTCAGGCTTCCCAGGAGACTCCTGTCCTGCTGAAAGAGTCAATGACTTCAGAGACTGGTGCCATTGTGACTACATTCACAGAAGCTTGTTCTCCATTGCCGATTACCCCTGGGGTGCACTGTGGGGGTGCATTTCTAAGCTTGGAACACCAAATTATCATCAGAATCATACCCTGTGAGTTGGAACTGAAAGAACAGATTGTTGTCTTCATTCTGTGGGCACTCTGGATGCTGGACATTATGCCAGGGGCAGAGATCAAGAGATAGATGATCACTTCCATGAGTCCTGGCTCTCTTGCCTTGGGAAATCCCAGGCTAGTGAAGAAGTCCCTACTCAATCCCATAGCTTCACAGCTATGATGTGAAAAGCCCTAGGCTGGGACCTGGGTTTTAGTGCACACCTCCCACGGATTCTTTCCATCCCCACCCTGTCCCTGGATAATTTCTACTCAGCCTTCAGGTCTTAACATGCATGCCATTTCTTCAAAGATGCCGACTTGTTACTCCTCATCCCCCTGACATACAAATTAAGTTCCTCATTCTTTATGGCCATAGTGTTCTACATCTTCATAGTGCTCCTCCAGATGGCAGTTGGGTAGTTGTGTGACTTCTTGTCCAGCTTTCATCTCCCTGTGTAGATTAAAGATTCAGTAAAAGCAGGAACTATTCTGTTTCACCTGTTCTGGAATCCTTGATTTCTGGTATAGAGGAAGCACTTAAGTACTTGTTGAATGAATTAATGAAAGTGTGATTTTTGAGCAAGTCACTTATCTCTTGTGTCTTCAGTTTTCTTAATAGCAATAATAGCAGTCAATGCTTCAAGAAAAATTTATACTAAACCATAAAGTACTTTAAATAATGATTATAACTAGCCTTTGCAACAACCTTATAGGAGAGTCACTATTTTCTCCTTATAGTATGCATGAGAAAACTGAGGCACAGAAAAGTTAAGTGATTTGCCCAAGGTCACATATCTGGTAAGTGATAGACCCCAGGTTTGAACCCAAAGGTTGGCTCCAGAGACTTTACTTTGGTCAGACAAAATGGTCATAAGGATCACTTTAGCTGTTGGTTTCTATTAATTTAGAAGCTACTAGTTGGGATGTCTACCTAATGTTTACACATTTACCAAATGTATTTTATGTGTACTGGTGATACAGGAGGATATTTAAAAAATCACAAAGATTATCCTTTCATGGAATTGATATTTGGACAGGGGAAGCAGAATCACGAATAGCATATTTTGTCTGTTAGATTCTGATGGAGTATAAGGTGGGGACAAGACAGGGAAGAGGTCTGGGGAGTCTTGCTGGTGGTAGTGCAGTCTCATCTGAGGTGGTCAAGGAGGGCTCCATTAAAACAGACCTGATGAGAGCTGGAAGCATGCCTCTATATGCTAGAAGAAAAGCAGCCCACAAAGAGAGCAAGCCAGGCCCTCAGAAGGAGAGGTTGGAGAAACCGAGTCCCATGTGGCTGAAGCAAATGCCAAGAGAGAACCTGCTGGCTTTGCGTGCCTGCAGCTCCATCCCTCATTCCCATTTCCCATGTATGAGACCTGTACGTCTTCCCACTAGACCAAGAAAGGGATGCACTCACCTCTGTGTCTCCAGGCTCTAGCTCTGAGCCTTGCCATAGTTGGTAGCCAGAATACTTTTTGAACAAATCGTAGAAGAGCTCCACTATTTTTTTTATTTTTTATTTTTTTTAGTTCCATGCTTTCCCACCTGCCCTTCCAGTGAAATGTTCCTTGCCTGGCCTCACATCTGCGGGTCATCTTTTTCTTATAGTACCCTGTGTTATGTGCCATTGGAAATGATCTTGCCATTCAATGTCCACTCTATCACAGCCATCATAAAGTGTGGAAGAAACTATGAGATTCTTTGATGAAAATAATCATAACTGTATTTGACACAGATAATGATTTGATAAACTTCAGACCTCTGCCTCTACTAGGGGTTTGATGGGTGTCCTCACAGTGGACTTGGGAGACATCTGGAGCTCAAACACACTGACCGTAATTGATCAGTGAGGGCTTCTGGGAGAGAGTTAAGGAACATTTCCAACCAGAAGAGAGGTTGCTTTACTCTCTGATAAAGTCTCAATTAGAAATCCAAATACTCCGACAACGACAGCGATCCTGATACCATCTATTGATAGACACATTATTATGTATCACAAGGAGCAGATTGATGTGTGTGACCATCTGGCAGGCAAGGCTGAAAATCAGGTAGTTCAGGACTCCTTACTGAATGTGATTCCCTCTTCTCTTTGCATGTCCAAAATGACCAACACTTTTTCATGATTTACCTCTATCACATAGAAATAATCACCAAGCAGAAAATACAGGATTCAGCCAAACCATTCTGATTGCCCTTTGTGGGCCTCAGAGGGCAGAACAATCCATGATGAGCAAAGCAGACATCCCAGATGTCTCACCCTTCCTGCTGCAGAGGAGAGCTTTAAGCATCTAAAACTCTCAGGACCTAGTTTGTTTCACAATGTGTGCAAATTCACATCTTTTGGTTTTGGGTTTTTTTGTTTGTTTGTTTGTTTTTCTTTTGAGATAGGGTCCCACTAAGTTAGTTGGGTCCTTGATAAGTTTCTGAGGCTAGCCTCAAACTTGTGATCCTCTTGCCTCAGCCTCCTGAGTTCCTGGGATTCCAGGTATACGCCACCACATCTGGCGCATCTTGTTTTTAATACTATTCCTGATTCTTAGTGAACATAATGCTTCCATACCTGCTGAAAAACAGTGAAAGGAAAGGAAGTGTAAGACAAAAATGCTGCTTGAGAATCCCCATCCTCTTATCTGATGGGAGATAGTGAAAGTTAGTGGGCAGTGGCATCTGGGCAGTAATTTTTAAAGTCCTTACCATCTGCCAGGGGCTGTAATGTGCTTCTTCTGGAGTCATCTTGCCATTGATGCAGATGGTCCCTGTCTTACGATGTTATGACTTAAAACTTTTCCACTTTACAGTGGCACAGAAGTGATGTGCAGTCAGAATAAAAAAACCTACTCCAAATTTTCAATTTGGTTCTCTTCCCACGCTGAGAATAAGATAAGATCCTCTCTTCAGATGGCAGGCGATGCTACTGACACCACAGTGTGCTGTTGCTAAACTAAGATGTCCAGTAAGTTAGGTGTGTACGAGGCATTTTCAACTTACTGTATTTTAAATGCATAATGGATGTCACCCATAGTGAGTCAAGGAGCATTTGTGCTTCCTTCTCCTGAACCTGTTTCCCTCTCTTCAGAAATGACTAAAGATCCTGGTTCCTCCCGATCCCTGCCTGCCCGCCTTTTAATGCTTCATTTTAACAAAACAAACAACAGCAGAAAGTAGCTTTGCAACCATGCAAGATAGGATGATTTTGATTTCAGTGACTGGGAGCCACATCTTTGAACATCCTGCCTCTTGAGTGGTCAGCAGGCAAAAAGGGGGGCCCATCAGAAAGTCTTCAAAGGCAGTAGGGAGCATGGAGAGAAAAGAGAGCCTGTGTCTGAGGGAAGGATTCAGAGAAGAGCTGGACAGGCTGGCCCCTGCTGCCTTGTGATGGCAGCCCAGGGCTCCGCACACCTCCCGGCCTTGAAGTCAGCCTTCCATTTTGTTCTACAAAGCATCTGCTTCAGCAGATAAAGTGATTTTTGACCTGGAGACCTGAACTGACAACTCTGTAGACAAACCCCTAGCACAATGGCTCTGCCTCTCAGCCCGTTTCATCTCCTGTGTGTGCTCTCACTTTGCTCTACAGCACCAGGGATTTTGCACAGCTGGCTGTGGACCAGGTGACCCCTGGAGCACTTTGAGGGGCCACATCCCCACTGCAGCCTCTTCCTGTGAGCTCCTTAGCCATCGGCACCTATTGACAGTCAGCAGACAGGGCTCTGTGTTGTCAGGCTGTGGTGGTGGGCGATAAGTCTGATGTTTTTAAAGGTTCTTGGCCAGGCAGATTAGACAAAGGTGAGAAGCTTTTAATGCCATTCAGCGTGTGGGATGAGGCTTGTGATGTGCATGCAAACCTCACATGGGACTGATCTGATAAGACCTGCAAAGAAAAAGCTCCTCTTCCCACTCTCTGATCTGTGAATAGCAAATGGTACGAATTGCTTCAGAGGCTTCAAATCTCAATGAGAAGGACTTCACGGAAAGGCCTACCTGTTGGGTGTCCCTCTGCCAGGCTGATGCATTGCAGTTCCTTAGGGATGTTTACCCCACAGTATTGTTTTGCAAATGAGAAAACAAGTCAGCTGAAAGTTTGGGCCTGCCCATCACCTCCTAGGAGAATTTTATCAGTATTTGTAGCCCCTCAACTTGTAGCCCCCTCTAAGGGAACATCTCCTTCACTAGTAACCGTGAACCCCCATCCGATCCAGTCCCCTCTGTAAGCAGGGTCACGTCCTCAGAGCCCGCCATTGATGGTATGCAGATGTCTTCACCATACTTCATATACACTAAGCACAGAGCTGCTCTTGGTGCTAGGGACAACCCTGCCTCCCCCAAATGGCTTTGTCCTCTAAACCAGTGCCACAAATTCCCATCTCAAGATGGGCTTTTATACTGTTCACCATTTCTCCATCATTACCATCACCATCACCATCATCATCTGTAGTCAGCTATTATATTTTTGACTATTCTTGGAGCTGTCCTAGATACCTTCAAAGAACGTGTTTACAGTGTCTATTCTCTGGGGTCTTAATGTCTCAGAGGAATAATAGCATTGATGCTTGTAGACACAAAGAGAATGCTACAAGTATTTAGGAAGCATGGAATAAAAATAGATAAGACAAGATTAAATATGTGCATTATGCATACCTTCTAGCTTGACCCCTGGCCCCAAGCTGAAGCTGTGCTAAGCTGTAGCAGGAGGCAGGTTTTTCTTGGTATAAATAAGAATAGTCTTATAAGACAGATTATCTCTTTTCCTGCTGTCAAAAACATACACTTAAAATCATCAGTAGGAAGCCATCAGTGGCTGAGCTAAGAAGTGTGGCTAAGAAGTTTTAAGGAAATGCTATTAGCAATGACCTCTTATTCATAAAAGATGTTGTAACTGAGTGTCTGCTGTGCTAGTGCTGCTTTAGAGCAAGTCCCTTTTACCAGCTGCTCTATGACTACTAGTAGTTGAACTGATTGGAGTCAGAGATGAAGTAAACATCAAGACGATTTCACCAGCCATAGCAAAATAGCAAGTAATCATGAGTTTGGGGGCCTTTGGCCATAAAAATGTAGACATGTACCTTGCATGCCAATTTAAACCATCTAGGTTTTGTGCCAAATGAAGCTTGAAATGGATCGTCTGAGGTACAGCATCCAAAAGATAAAAATAGTCCTAAAAACTTTACCTTTGTGTTAAAAAGAAACTTCAAAGGGAGCAGTTCTCTTAGAACAAGGCAGTTTGCTCTATGCTATCTTTATAAAATCATAGTATTTTCGAGTGGGAAAGGACCTTCAGGGTCTTGGATCCTAGCCTTCCCTTAATGCAGAAATCCCTGCTTGAGACTCACCTCCAGGCTGGGTTTGAAATGTGCTATCCACCAAAGGCACATTTATTACAGGTCACCCTCTGAAGGGTTAGTTCTGTTCTGGGGTGAACCAAGGGATTGCTTTCATTGCTGGGCATCTGAAAAGCTAATGCAAGTCTACCAAGCAAGGTTCCCAAATAATCCAGTTTCCCCGGAGGAAGGAACAATAAGACTATTAATGTATTAAATTTTCTTTGATTTAGGATCATCTTCTTATTTTTCCAGCCAAGAGCATCCATTGTTATGGTGACCTATTAAGGTGATTACAGAAAGCATTGGTGGCCCAACATATCTCATTTTCATCATTGTCAGCTTCCTGCAATTGCAACCTTCTGAACATGTCATAAATCCAATAGACCGAGTACCTCCAGAAGCTCAGCAAAGAGGCAACAGCTTTTTTTTTTTTTTATACTTAGGCCAGGGATATGAGTAGTAATAAACTCAGCAGTCAAGGCCAGAAAGGTGATAATAGTTGGAAATGAGAAGAGGGTTAAAGGAAGAAAAGCAAAGCCAGAAAAATGCTCTGCTCTCCTTGCTTTGCTGAGTTTTCAAATTCATTAGCAACCTCAATTATTCAATTCCTCAGTTTTAATCTCTAATTAAACACTGCCACAGACACTGTATCTATGGAGGGTTGAATTTAAGTGGCCTCTTTTTAATAATTGTGCAACTATGATCCCTGCATTGTTAACCCAGAGGGAAAAAGGAGGAAAAAAATTATAAAAAGAAAAGAAAGAAAAATGTGAGTGCCTAAACTTCATACCAAATGGTAATTGCAGAGGGATGTTATTTTCCCTCTAAATATAGCAAAGATGACTACAAGGCTTCCAGCATTTTTCTATAATAATTTCCTAAATCAAAAGCATATTTGCTGACAAGAGAGTGCCTTACCACAGCTATTCTTTTTGGAATAATTAGACAAGCAAGAAAACAACAGGCAGGTACAATCTGTTGCTGAGTGAATGATACTGTTTTTTGCTTATTTCACAAGGTTGTTGGACCCTGGGCTTCCTTTTTAAAAAATATTGTTTTGATGAAGTAATGCAATAAATATAGACAAAAACATTGGATGGTAGCATTTGGGAAACCAGATTTCTGTTTATTTAACAAAAAGGCCTTTCTGAAAGATGAAGGCTTCTCCACATAGCCTCAGAAGGAGATATGACTAAGACAGTAAGAGGAAAAGAGAATACAAAATTGTACATCTTCCATGATCATTTCATCCCAAATATTGGAAGGGAACTATGCCCTAGTGCTTACCCAGCATTCTGTACACTTCCTGATACCTTGCATTATAGTAGTTGTTTTTGCTGTTTATCTGCCTCAATGGATTGTGGACTCAGGAGCAAAAGGAGTATGCCTTCTCTTGAACCGGTGGGAATTAGCACCTTGCTGCAGTACCAAACAAATGTTTGTGAAGCAAGTTTGCTACATGAAGATGATATAATTATGAGTGCATTCTTTTAAATTTCTTTCCATACAGCCTTAAATGAGTTTCATAAGAAGCATACATTTTCAAGTCATGAGTAAATATATATGGCATAAATATGGGTATACATGTGTGGGCAGACACATATTTCCAATAGTCATATTAATTTGCTCCAAAGAATCAGACTGTGTGGAAGCCAAAAGTTGTAAACAAGTTTCTATATAACCAAGACACAAAAGAATGTCCCATCTGACCAGGAACTAGGTCTCTTTTCTGCATTATCTAGACTCCTCACCACAATGTGTTTTTTTTTTTCCTGCCAATGCCAAGGATAGTATCTTTAGATGAGCCAAATGATGGGCCAAATGATCTCAAAGTTCTGTGCATGCTCTAGATAAGTGGCACCATTGCACCAAGACTCTGGGAGTCTTTCTGACTAAAGGGCAACACATAGGAGTTAGGGTGTGCTTTGCAGATGCCAGAGAAATAGACACTGAGGGATATTTGTCATTGTCCCATGGAAGAGAAGAAAGCAGCAGCAAGGCCTGACCCACTGCTCCTGATATGTCCTATACTGCAGGGGGATTGCAGGTGTCTCCAACGCTACTAACTGATGTCACTTAAGCTGCAAACTTCAGGATGACATCAGTTGTAAGCAAACTCTTGCTTTCTTGTTTCAAAGAGGAAAAACAGCACTTGAAGGAAATTGTATTGAGCACTCTCCAGAGACATGAATTTGAGACTATCAACTAACAGTTTTCAATCTCTGCCCTTAAGAAGGTTACAGCCATGTAGCAGAGATGAACTAGAATTTACAAACCCACATTCAGTGTTAGTCATAAGTATGTCAGCATCATGCTTGATGGCTTTAGACATCCAAGTCATGACCGAAATAAGATAATGATTCAGATGATTGGATGAGGTGTCAAGAGCTTCTGGCTCCTCCAAGAGGTTCCCAGCAGGGCCACCCAAGCCATCACCCAGGTCACCCAAGCTCCATCCTCCTTCCTTGCTTATCGAGTGTCCATGAGCTCCTTCTGGCTCTTTGAGTCGCCCTCCTGAGAGAAGGGAGTTGGATTTGCTAAGATTGTGCAGATTTTTTCAGACTAGCAACTAACTATTTGTACTTCAAATAGCCTCCTGTTCCCCAAGGGACAGGGCATATCTTTTTGACACAAGAGTGAAGAGGACTCTCTGTCAGCTCTTCCCACAGAAGAGAAAAGGCATGAGAGCTGAACAGTAAAAAGACTCTTCAACTTGAAGTAGATGCACGAGCTGATCAGCCTGGTTGTTCATGCTGAAGTTTGGTATTTGTCATTGATTTCTACCTTGAGTTTCTACCAGGTTTCTATATTCCCTCTCCTTCTTCTTTTCCAACTTGCCCTTTTTCCTATAGTTTAAAAAAAAAAAAAATCAGTTACTTGAGTTAACTTGCAACTGTTTTGAAAGTGTCTTTAAATAAGTGCAATGCTTTCCCTCAGATACAATGCCTTGAAAGGGCCCAGCAGCCCTGAAGATATACAATCAATACTTTGCCTGAACCATTGATACCCTTGCCCATCACTTAAATATCATTACAGGAAAGATTTCAACAAGATCACGGCACATTATACTTTAAAGTTTGACTTTAAAGGATGCCTGGGCTTTGCTGAAAGGCATTAGTAATGGAATTCTTTATCTCTGAGCTTAATTTATTCTGAGGAGAATAGGGCCATTATCTTAAATCTATTATTTTTTCCAACAGAGAAAACAGGCCTCAGAAGTCCAGCACTTATAAAGAAATCATTGTTTAATTACCTTTATGTTTAACCCTTTGCAGAAAGAGAGGGAATGAAAGTGTATTCTTAAAAATGAATATGTATTCCTCTCAGGCTACCAGGGATAAGCTTGCTGTTTCTTTTCCTTTTGTGGCAAGGGCGGGGGTGGGGGGGACAGGCAGCAGGGGTCATTGCTTTCCCTATGCTTCTTGCATTTTCACATGCAGTCAAGGAAATCTTTGAGTAGTTCTGAACCTCAGTTAAATTCACTTTCCCCTTGACCATGAGTAAGGAAGGGGTTTGGGGTTTGAAGAATGCAGGAGACCCATTACTGAAGGGGTTCCAATATTTGACTACTTGCTGTATAGTAGACACATGAGAGCTGCACATTTATACATGTGGGAATCGACACACT
This sequence comes from Marmota flaviventris, assembly GCF_047511675.1. Classification (NCBI taxonomy): domain Eukaryota; kingdom Metazoa; phylum Chordata; class Mammalia; order Rodentia; family Sciuridae; genus Marmota; species Marmota flaviventris. The sequence goes on along the minus strand of NC_092506.1, from coordinate 111,313,287 downwards.
CACACATACACAGTTAGCTTCCTGACCCAAACAGTATATTTCCTCTGTGCAAAACAACTGGTTTGAAGAGTAGAGAAAGTGATCTTAGTTGTACTGACTTTTTTTTTTTTTTTTACAAAATGCCAACCACCTAGCCCTTTATAGACTATCTGTCACCTCCACCTATCAGCTTGTTTGCTAATCTGAAAAATGATGCTGGTTTTGTATATTTGGGCACTGGACGAATCTCTAAGAAGATGCCTTAGGTCTGGGACTGCTCCTGGTCTCCCCTTGTTTGCTTCTTCTGTTCTAATATGTGAAACTCAACTCCTAGTTTTGGCCAGGCTTGGGGATCCCTTGTGAACTAAATGGTACATTGAATTGTTGTAGAACTTCAGGGGCAGCTGCTTTGCCAACCCTAGTCTCTGTCAACCTCCCTCTTACCTTTGTCACCAGAGAGCACTTGTCACTAGTATTGCTTCCAGAACCTCAGTTCTAGGACTCATCTGGTCCCATATGCCAGCTGATGACAACTGGTGAGAATGGCCTGACTCCAGAGGTTGGGGGACCCAGCTTCAAGGAAGTTTTATCTTCCACTGCATTGTCTCAAACCAGTTAGCCAGAAGAGGAAAAGTAGGCACCATTATAATTCCAGGGATGCAAAGCCAATCTGCCTTCCTAATCAGCTGTGGGCTCTGTGGGCTCTTTCCTTTCCTTTGTCAGGTAAGATAGGTGACAGGCTTTTTTTTTTTTTTTTTTTTTTAACTGCTGTTATCAGAGATTTTCTATTTAGTGGTTACTGGGTCACATTTTACAAGTGCAAATGACTTTGATGACTTTCATTCACTGCTTCTCAGCCACCTTCATGTCTACAAGGAGTGAAAGTCTATAAAGAATTCAGGCCAGGACAGGGGTTGTAGCTCAATTGGTAGAGCACTGGCCTAGTATGTGTGAGACACTGGGTTCGATCCTCAGCACCACATAAAAATAAAATAAAGGTATTGTGTTCATCTACTATAAAAAAATATTTTATTTTCTTTTCTTTTTTTTTGGTCACACTCTACAAGTGTGACCTCAGGTGAAATTCCAAGGAAGATACAGAGTAAAATAAGTAGAATTATCAATTGATTATACTTTTGTAACTAAAGTAAGGTTTGTGAAGTACTATATGACTTGCATATCTCTCTGCCTTCCATTTAAAATCAAAATATAAAATTCATCTTTATTTTCTATGTATCACCAATAAGCTTCTAAAAATAAAATTTACACCTATTATTTTTCTTTTTTTTAATTGGTTGTTCAAAACCTAAGGTTTAAAAAATATTAAAAAAAAAAAAAAAAAGAATTCAGGAAAGCTCCTGTTTTGATCAACCTCTCTGGATGATCATTATCCCCAAGTCAAAAAGTCTACACATATCCCAAATTAGAAACACACACACACACACACACACACACACATCACAGGAAATCTCCATTTTACGTGACTGGAGTTTATCTACTGGTTCTTTTTTTTTTCCATCCTTGTGGGTCAGTTAGTCTGTAACTGACTTTAATTGGCCTTTCACCTTCCTTATGACTTTATTACCTGCAGTCACAAGGACATCAGGAATAGGAGAGAATTTTTCCCCCTTTTAAATTTCTTCATCTTACAGCATTCCCACTGATTGTACAAGAAGGTTCAGAGGACTGCTGGGAAAGGGAACCTGGATTGTAACCATCAAAATCACCACTTAACTTGTCATTTATTCCATGTTCTGAGTTATGTGATAGTTTTTAAAAAATGAATATAAACTTCAAAGACTTGGATTAGTCATATTTCTCAGTTTATGGCACATCATCACCCATCTAAGAACTCTTTTATATATATATATATATATATATATATATATATATATATATATATATATATATATATATATAAAATTTCCATCTTTATCCTTGGTCCTAACTCCTATTTCCCTTCCTTTACCCACAGGTAACCATTCTAATATTTTATATATGTTTTGAATAGATAGATAGGTATAATATGCAATATTATATATACACATAATATATATGTTATATGTACTACACATATAAAATATAATATATATTTAAAGACACATGGGTAAAGGAAGAGAAACACACATACACATACATTGTATATATAATATGTGTATGTGAATAATTTTAATTTACCCACACAGTATTGTGTTGCAGATATAACTCTTCTCTATCCAATACTGTTTTTAAGAATTGTTCATGTTTAAAAAAAAAAAAGAATTGTTGGTGTTAGATATCTTTCCTGTTCATTGTTTCTAATTTTTGCACTCACAGAGTTTAATTCATCCATTCCCTTTTGGTAGATCTCTAAATTGCTTCTAAACCCCCATTCCTGTGGAACTGTGAGAGAGTCCTAGCATTTACACTGCCTGACAAAATTTCTGCATCTTAAAATATTTGCACAGATAATTTCATTAAACAGCACCAGATATTTACACTGACCAGTTTACATTCTGAGCACCCGTGTGTGGGACTTCCAGTTTTCCCACATGCTCAACAATTCTTGGTATTCCCCACTTTTCTAATTCTTATTAGCCCAATTGGCAAAAAGTAATGTTTCATTGTTATTTTCATTTTCTTCATCACTATTAAGTCTGCTCCTGAGTCTGTACTCTCAACCCTCTACAAGATAGGAAGTAGTGACATCAGAGACTAGAACCAGGGCCAATACAACCTGAGACTGCCCAACATTAAATACTTGATTCTACAAGGCAGTTGTCCACCCCTCCTAACCCACATGAGCTGTGGCCATGCCATGCCTGGTAAGAGCCTGAGGAATTCAGTGACTCCATGTGTTGGATCAGTAGTGACAACCCAAGCAACTACCCCATTCCCAAAGCAGTGGCAAAACTACAAGTCCTTTGCAGGCCCAGCTGCAACTGGAGGTGCTGCCCGTCAGGGAAGCTGTGCAGACTCACTGGTTTAACACTTCTGTCAAAGAAGCCCACAAGTGCCATCTTATCAGAGGATCAATTTTATATCAGAGGGTCATTAAATTCTTTTTTATGAGAATCAAATGGGCTTTTGCTGCTGCATGTTGTACGGCCGCTCGTCCGAAACTGGAGATGAAATCAAAGTGGAAGAGATTTAACCAAATTATCCATCTTCAGAAAATAAGCTCCACTGCAAATGTATTTTTGATGTGGTATTGTGCAACACAGAGAGAGGAGAAATAAAAATACTCTAATGGTCCTGTTATATACAAACAGGAGGATGCTGTGAATTTAACCCTCTGTGGGAGCAGTTTCTCTCTTTCCCATTGAGTGAGGGGCTTTAGGAGTTGGAGAGTTGAATGACCAAGGTAAAAAGCTCCTGATGGACTGCACTGAAGCCACTTGAATTGCACATTCTTTCCCCGCCCACCACCAAAGTAAGAGAACATTTGAGAATGGCTTTTAATTTTCTATAACAATTTGAATATTTGACATGGAAGCCTCTCCCAAAGTATGTCTTGCACCCTCACCTTGCAAGACTGACTTTTCCATCATAAAACTTCCCATCAGCCTAGAAAGAAGGGTCAGCAGGCTCCCAGGGTAGTCCTGCAGCCAGATCAAGTCTCTTTTCAATGTGCTCATCCCATCCAGTGTAGCCAGAGGGTTTGCTTTTTTTGTGGAGTTATTTGCAATACATATTCATGAATTTTTTTTCTTATTTTGATAACTTGGATAGTAGGAATAAGAGGAAAGAAGAAGTTCAGGAAGTATGCTTGAGATTACTCAGAAACTTGAAGGTACTTGGAGAACATTATTTGTTCCTGCTACGTCCCTGGCCTCTTCTTAGAATCCTTTGACCTACAAAATCTTTGAGGAGCAAAAGAAAGGAGTCAAAAGTATCAAAAGAAAGAAATGGCAGTGCTTATTAAATTAGACACTGTGTAGAGCTTATGATTATGTGATTGGGCTACAGAGGAACACAATAATTAAGAAGGAGGAAATGTGTTTGGATGAGACCTAAGTAGATCATTCTAGGGATGAAATGCATGGTGAGAGTGATTGCTACCCATATGCAGAGATCACCAGAGTGCATGCTGTGACCATGATATATCTCACCTGTGCAGAGCCAAGATATTGGGCAGAATTAAAGTCATAGCCATCTCACTCAGTCTCCTGTGCCCTGAATGGTGGACATTGGACCCATGAATTTGTCCCACATATGGCTTTTCAGGGCATCCATACTATCATTCCACTCCCTAGAATACCCTTAGTTTCTGCTTCTCAGATTTTGATGTTTTCCCCATTCTGAGTAAGGATAGTAGTCTTTAAAAGCATGCCTTCCAGTGGTTCTGCAAAGGACACTGATACCTCTGGAGGATGCCGAGGAGAGCCATGAAGCACATCTCAGGGGCAAAAGTCTAATACTGGGAGTACTCAAGAGGCCCCTCTGCTTTGTTCTGTTTTGCTCTCTGGCCCCTCTGCCCGGTTCTGGTTTGCTCTCTGATGCCATCGCTCAGAGATCATTTTATTCCATGCAGACCAGCAAATATGCAGCTCTGCATTGGATGATATAGGGTTAGTTTCTTAGGTGTCCCACTGCCTAGCAGTGGATTAGAAGACTCACTAGGTCCTGGGGAGGGTGACTTCTCTCTGACTAATGGAGCCCTTGCCTCTCAAAGGTCCAGCTATGTTTTATATTTGCCATAAGCCATGCATATGCTCTTCAGGGTAAAAAGAATAAAAAGAAAACTATTTGCAAGATAAGTAAAGAGAAATGTAATCCCTGAGTGGGATGAAGGGTGCTTTGAAATGAATGGGGGATAATCCTTTTGTTGTCTATTACAAATGTACTTTATTTCTGCATTATCTGGCTATAAGAATATGCCATTCACTTTAGTGACAAAGCCATTGCAGTTTCTTCTCTTTCTGTTATCTTAAGTGTGGCTACAAGGAGGTTTATTGACTGGGGTCTGAGGCAGCCAGCCCAATGGGGGACAGCTGGGTCATGTGGCCACTGTGGCTTCTGACAGATTGAGTTTTGTACCAGGCTCAAGATAGCAGTAAAAGGAGGTTAGGGAAGTGACTACACCAGTGTCCAACCCCTACCGGTATCAGAGGCTGCAGAACCCAGTGCTCTGTGCACAGGGATTTTCAATAACCCGAAAAGTCATAACTCTGTCCCTTGCTCTGTCTGAGACCTGGACTAAAGTCTCTCTTTCATGTTCTGGCATTTGGTTCCCTTAAAGGTATGACAGGAAAATTCTGAGGGCTCGTCAGCCAGCATTACTTCAAATGTTCCAGTCTTCTTTCTGCTTCTCCCCCCAAGCCCTCTCTGCTTTCCTTCTTCCATTTTCTTCCTTCTTTTGCAAGAAGGAAGCTCCCTGGGGGAGGCAAATATGTTAGTCAGCTTTTTGTCACTATGACAAAACACCTGAGAAAAACAACTGATGGGAAGGAAGATTTATATTGGCTCATGGTTTGAGCAATTTCAGTCCCTAGTCATCTGGCTTCATTGTTTCTGGGCCTGAGATGAAGCAGAGTATCACCGTGGAAGGCTGTGGTGGAAGAAGGCTGCTTGCCTCATGGTGTCCAGGAAGCAAAGAGAATGAGGAAGGGGCCAGGGACAACACACACCCTTCCAAGGCACACCCCTAGTGACCTACTTTCTCCAACCAGGCCCCACCTCCTACAGTTTCCACCACCTCCTGATAGTCCATTTCAATAATAAACCTATAATCCGAGATCAGAGCCCTCATGCTCCAATCACTTTCCCACTTCTGAATATTGTTGCATGGGAGCCAAGCCTTCAACACATGAGCCTTTGGAGGACAATTCATATCCAAACCATAACAGCGGGTATCATGGGAGCACTAGGACTGGTCACAGGCTGCAACCTTTGGGAATGGAGAATCATTTTTCCTTGGAGGCACCTACTTTAAAGCTCAGTCTTGGGTGTGAGTTTGTAGATCAGTGGTAGAGCACATGCCTAGCATGCACGAGACCCTGGGTTCAATCCCCAGCAACAACAACAGCAACAAAAAGAAAAAAAAAAGCTTCATCTTTTAGCTGTTAATCTATCAATTATCCAAGAGGGCTTTGGAGTTGCACACCCTCCTGAGACAATGGGGAAACATAACGAATGATCTTGATATTCACCAGTGTCAGTAGCTACAATTATTCCCAGCTTAGTACCTAGAAAACTTAAAAGTATTTCTCTGACCATTGATCAAGAAAATATATATAATGGAGGGACATAGGTAATCATGTCACTGTATTGCTTAAAAGACTCCAGTAACTTCCCATAGTCAAGGATATAAATGGCACTCTGTGACATGACCTGCAGAGTCCAGCCCCAGTCTGGCTGGCCAGCTTCGTCCAGCACTACCCTCTCCTGTTCTGTTAGCTCTTTGCTGTCTTTGCCTTGGGAACTTCTGTATGCTACTGTCTGTCTAGAATGTCCTTCCCTCTCCCTCCCCACACCCCGACTATCTAGCCACCCTCATCAGAGCTCAGCTGATATATCACGGCCTCAAGGAATCCCCTGGGCCCCACTGAATAAATAGGACCAACCATTCACTCATAACACCCTGAATATCTTTATTATGCTTACCGGGTTTAAAATAAGAACCAGCAGGAGAATTAAGTGCTTGTTAGGGTGCTCCAAACTGGAAGGTAAGCTCAAGAGACGGGGATAATGCCAGCCTTGTTCAGTATGATAGTCCCACACCTAACACTGAGCTGGCTCATAGCTCAGAGGGCATAGACATTTGCAGAGCAAAGAAATGAAATTAAGATAACTCCTGCTTTCTCTTGCTCACATATTTATTTCCTCCTTCATCACCTCCCTTTACTCCCTTAGAAGGGAAGCAGGAAGCCTGAATCCTAATAGACCTCTGAAAATACATCATCCTATCAGGCCACCCAGACATCATGATATAGACATGTCAGCCACCAAAATATATTTTGTCAAGTTTTCTAACTTCACTGGGAAGAATTCTTCTTAGGCTGCTTGAACCTCAGCATTGCCATGCTCCTCATCTCATTATCTGCAGTTCATCTAAGAGCCCCCAGAAAATACTGAGTCACACATGGTCCTGAGGTAGACATTTGTTGAGAGAGCTCATTGTAAGGGTTTGCAGTGTGCTTCCCGAGAGCTTATGTTTCAGAGATAGAAAACTGATTCCAGAAAAAATAACCAGAATATGCTGTTGGCAAGATTAAAACATGGAACTATGAATGCTAAAGTTATTTGTAACATACATAGTTTAATAATTGTCTGAGTCCATTTGCTGTTGCTAAAACTGAATAGACCAGGTAATTTAGGAAGAGGGTGAATTTATTTAGTTCAAAGTTCTAGAGGCTAGGAGATTTCCAACAGCTTGTCACTGGTGTCTGGTAAGGGCCTTCTGGCCACATGGTAACATGCTTATAGCAAGTTGCTAACTCATATCTCTCTTCTTCTTCTTAGAAAGCCAGTAATGCCATCGTGAGGGCCCCACAATTATGCTCTCATCAAATCCTAATTCCCTCCCAAACCTCCCCCCTCCAAATACCATTTATATATCAATTTGATGATTAGATGTCCAGCACATGAACTTGGGGGGAATATTTCAAACCATAGCAATAACTTTTTTTTTTAAGTGGGAAGGAACATGTTTAAGTACATTCAGAAGTGGGAAGTGGAGATTAGCCAGCTGAGAAGATTTGACAATAAGAATGTGAATCTTCTAAGTTTCTGGGGGAAAACAAATTATCTCACAATGATCTGGATAGCTAGACCTTAGGTGGGATTGATTGCACTCTGAGTCTAAAACTTCTAGTCTTTCATGTGGCTAGTTCCATTTAGGACATGAGCTCAGCAACAAATTAGGTAAAGTGTCCCCAATAAATGCTAATAAGTCCCAAGAGGAAATAGGGGCATCCCCATGCATACCAAATGCACTCATTAACATCCCTGCTATTATGAAGAATAGCAAAATGACCTTGCAATCATTAGAAGCTTAAAATGCTATGACTTAAGTTTAGAGGGACACAAAAATACATTGTAAAACCTAATTAGTGTTACCTTTGCTAATTGCTGCCTAGCACTGAGTTGGATAAAATAAATGCATGATGGACATTCCAGGGCATCAGATGTAACCCCATCACTATTTTTAAAGGAAGTGAAATTACAGGAGAAGAGCTATTTAGAAAGGTGTTTTTTTGCGTTGCCGTGAGTGGATTGAGGGAAGGGGTGGGGAGCATGAGCAGTCGGTGTGTTTATTTGCATGAATCCTAAATGCTGAAATTTTCTCCTGAGAACACTGTTCTTCTCCTATCCCTCTCGAATGTGAATGCAGGGATACCAGACAATGGGGGAAAATTACTATAGCGCCAAAATCCAACCCCAGCATGAAAACAGCTGTGCGGCGGGGGTGGGGGGTGGCAAAATCATATCCCACAGGCAATTAGAATCTCCAGCATTATCCCTGCCTGAATCTGCAGTGAGGATGGCAGACACCAGTCTGTGTCCAGGTGCAGATTTGTCCACTAGATAAACGTTACCTGTGTCTGCCTTTTGTTCACTTTTGAGGGGGCCCAGTGAGCTGCATGCACTGCCATGGAGACATGAGAAAAGTTTCCCATCTGGGAATGTCCTGGCCATGGTGCCCAGGCACAGAACTCAGGTCATGGAGCAGTTTCCCTTTATTTACTCCACTACTGCAGATGAAACCAACAACAGAATAAAGGTTGAACCTCCAACCACACCCAGCAAGCAGCACGTGTGCACACCCACACCCACACCCACACACAGAGCTGGGCCTTACTCCCAGCTGTGCTCAGCATTTGTAATAAGGTTGTAAAAGTGAAATCATTTTCTCAGGCTTGTCATTATTTTCCCCTCCTTAAGGATAAATGATAGCTGATTCTTCAAGGAAAAAAGCCTGCCACTTATACCTCTCTCAGGGCCCCTCCCGAGTAGATCCTAAATGGTACAGATTAAAATCAAGTCATAAAATTCTACAGCCAGCAGTCATAAAGATTGTTGAGAGCTTTGTTTTCCTGCTGGGTTCTGAGGGGAGTCGGGGTCCTGTGAGGTCCCTTGACTTCCGCCTGGGCAGGAGGTGAGAAGGAGACAACGAAAGCAGAGCAGGCAGATACCGCCCTCAGTCAGGGCAGCCCTTTTTACCAACTTTAAATATTGAAGTTCCATGTAGAATTTCATTTGGGAAAAAGAAGAAGTTTCCTCTGCCAGAAATTGTTGGAAGATCACCAAGAGGCCATGGAGGACAAGGGAGGCCATGTGACTTCCCTCGAGCTGCACTGAGACACTGAGAGAGCCAGGACCAGAATCCAGACCTCCTGAGTGCAGGTGGAACATGGAAGGAAAGGGGATGTAGGCCAGCTGTTCATAAAGTTAGTAATGGCTTAGAATTCATGACAATAGATGTTAAACTCTGACCTTATTTTTGCAGAGATTCTTAGGTATTTTTAGATAAGATTTATTTCCTTGGGCTAGATTTCTCGGGGACCATGCTCCTATGAAATAGTCAAGGATACCAGGGAACTCACTGGGGCAGGGGGCAGGGGGCTTAGATGGTGCTTCTGCTGCTGCTGCCCCAACATGACCTCCAACACTGCCCAGGCTCTAGGGATAGCAGATCCTCATAGCCTCATAGCCATTCTTCTTTCACTCAGCCAGCCAGGATTGGATTCTAGAAGCTAAATTGTTTCTATGTGATTACTGGAGACTGTTCATTTGTCTTGATTGCTAGACCACTTGGCTTCTCTGGGATAGGTTTCTGCTACCCAACAGTGGCAGGACTAGCAAGACAGAACTACAGCTGGAACACCCCATGTCTCCAGCCAAGCAGTCCCTTGCTTGGGACTCAGAGGCAGTGGGACTCTATCAAAGACAGGAGCTGTGCAGGACTTTGGTAGGATTGCTAGTTCACTTCCTTCCTCCTCTTCCTTTTCTGCCCTTCCTTCCATCTACTTTGCCCTTTACAATAGCTGAAGATTTAAAAAAAAAAAAAGCAAAAAAGGAACTGCTGATAATTAAAGTTAAATCTTTGTTGCCCCAATGTCTGAAACTCTGGGAAGTCATTATCAGAGTCAGACAGTGATATTTTGATATCCCAGAATCTTTTTGATATAAGGAATAAAGTTCTAAGGCATAAGAAGATAGAGAGCCATGCTATTTCCTAATCACCCTTTATAATTTGCAGTGTCTTGGGATGCTTCTCAGATGTTTCCACTGTGGCTTATGTATACTTCAAACCCATGTGCCGCTAAATGCAGAAGCTAGGTACTGAATTAATGAAGGAAACTTCAAAAGCCCACCTCTTTGGCAGGCTGAAGATCTAAGGGCGAACTCAAAGAGGGTGATGGGCCTTTGAAAATTACTAAGCACAAACAATAAACCTCATTAAATAAAGTCAGCAGAGTGGCTCAGAAATGCAGTGAGACAAGGGCGGGACAGAAGGGACCAGAACCAGTCTGAGAATTGACGCTTGTCAGGGAGCTGGGGTAAGGGTTGAAGGAGTGGACTGAATTGGGGAGTATTGTGTGACCTGAAGAGAGGCGATGCTAAGAAAAGTAGTCAGGTGGCTGGGGTTGTGGCTTAGCGGTAGAACGCTCGCCTAGCAGGTGCAAGACCCTGGGTTCGATCCTCAGCACCACATATAAATAAATTAATTAAATTAAGGTGTTGTGTCCAACTACAACTAAAAAATAGATATTTAAAAGAAAGAAAGAAAAGTAGTCAGGAGAATGCCAAGGGGCCCAGGGCAGGCTGCTGAGGGATCAGGGCTGTCCTCGTGACATGAGGGGGTGCTCTGGGCTGGCAGGTGTTCCATTTGACCATCAGGATCACTGACCATCTTTTATTATTTGCAGCTCTGCAGAAGGCTGAGCTTTTGAGCAGAGTGTGTGAAGGAAGAGAGAAACAGAAGCTGCATGGTCATCAAAATACCCCCTTCCTGGAGCCCTTGGGAAGGACGTGCTGTCATTATGTCCCACAGAGGCTGACTGGGGACTCCCATGGTACCTTGTCCAGGCACCTCCATCCACAGCCAGGGGGTGTGGGGAAGTTAGGGATTTGGTTGCTTTTAAATGGCAAAGTTCTTGATGAGATCCGGTTGAAAACTGACCAGCAGATTGGAAAATCATTGTGCCAGACCAGCATGTGTAGTTTCCAGAAATAGATTGGGGTTGCTGGATGCCATCTGGAGAGATCACATTAGGCCACAGCAGGACATGGAAAGGAATGCTCAGCTCTGGGGCCCATGTTCTCCTTCTGTCTCGAGGATGGCCAGTGAAGCCCTTCCTGTCTCCTGTCTCCGGTCAGGGCTGTCTGTCATAGATATGCAGCACTCTCTAAAGACTGCAGAGACAACACCGGTTCTCTTACCTGTAAAGAGCCACAAGTCATTCTCCTCTCATTCCTATCCTCACCTCTCTTGACCTCTAATAATCATATCTTCATTTTAATTCAAGGATTTAACTACTGAGATTACACTGACCCTTTCCCCTAAAATGAAAGGATGCAGGATCCTCCACCAGATTGTAACTTTTTGTCTGTGATTGTGGCTGGGGGTTTATTTAAACTAATTTTATTATTCATGACACCGACAATTTATGCAGTGAATGCAATTAGAGGCTATGATTGGCTGCCACAGCTAAGGGCTAGAAGTGCCACTTCTTTGGATATGCAGGGAAGAAAGGCGAAGAATATTAGAAAAATAATCAGTTGTAGCAATATTTTTTATGAAGTGATCCCCACAAACCTTCATTTAAAAGAAAAAAAGCTAATTTAATTTCCCAAACACCCTGCAAAAGATATCTAATTATCCACTCTTAAATTGCTCTCATAATTTTTGCAAAGTTCTCTATTGTTTATGCCTTTGTGAGTCCTCCTTCTCTACAAGCAGAGAAGCTGCCACCTTGTTATGCAGGTCCCAATAAAACCTCCTTGAGACGAATCCTCCCCACACTGCACACGCAGAAATCTGATGCAACCTCTAATGTGTTTGTCCATTTCATCAGGAAATATTTGATAAACGAGACTTGAGTTGTAATCATTTACAGTCGTGAGCAAAGAAGAGGGAATTGACCTCCCCACCCCCCTTTTCCTTTTTCTTCTTCTTTTTTTTTAAGAGGAGCAGTTTAAAAATAAAATCATTGGACATCAAATCAAAACAAATCACAGCACATCCACACAATGGGCTATTCCTCAGCAACAGTAGAAGGGAATGAGCTACTGATACTATGCAGTAATGCGATGCCTCTCAAGATGCTAAGTGAAAGAAGCCAGACAAAAAGGAGTTTATACTTTGTTATTCCACTTATGGAAAGTACTAGAAAAAGCAAATTAATCTCTAGAGACAGAAAGCAAATCTCTGGGTACTGGCTGGGGATTGCAGGGAGAGAAAGTGGGTGAGCCAAAGGAGGGATCCCAAAGGGGCTTTGGGGGTGATGAACATGCTCACTGTCGTTGTAGTCATTGTTTTGAGAGGGTACATATGTCAAAACTTGTCTTATTGCAGACTACTTTAAATATGTGTGGTTCCTTGAGTGCCAGTTATGCTTCAGTAAATTTGTTAAAAGCCAACACAGGTTTTGGCTCTACCATTTACCTAGATATGGGACCTCAGTCTCTCTGGACTTCAGTTTACTCACCTGTAAAATGGGAATGATGAGGCCTTCTGTGCCTACCTGCTATGGTTTAGATATGAGCTGTACCCCAAAAACTCATGCATGTGACAATGCAAGAAAGTCTTGAGGAGAAATGATGGGTTTATATGAACCTTAATCTAACCAGTACATTAATCCACTTGAATGGATTAACTGAATGGCAACTGTATGCAGGTAGGATATGGCTGGAGGAGGTGGGTCACTGGGGGTATGCCTTTGGAGTATATATTTTGTTCTTGTTGAGTACTCCCTCTGCTTCCTGGTGGCCATGTCCTAAATTGCTTTCCTCCACTACACCCTTCTTCCATGATGTTCTGCCTCACTTTGGGCTCAGAGCAGTAGAATCAGCTGTCAATGGACAGAGACCTCTGAAACCATGAGCCAATTAAATTTTTTTTCTCCTCTGAATTGTTTTTGTCAGGTCTCTTGAATACATGGGTGTGAAGGCTGACTTCAATTCTACCCCACAGGGCATGTGTTATAAACATCGGCACACACAAAAATGTACAACAATATAGGACCCTACATACACTAATAAATTCACCAGTGAACTTCATTCACTTGAACCACTGTGTATGTGAAAGGAATGGTGCTGTTTTTCAAGAGCCTAGTCTGTTGCCTGGGAAGCCAGTGCTCAATGCTGTGCACTCTTGCTGAGGAAGGTCACTTTGTGAACCTCAGTAGGTACCACACAGTCTCATTTTCATCTCTTTATTGAACTTCTGATTGGGAACCACAGAATTCTGAAATGGCATTTCTTGGGGTGGGAGCCCCTGGAGAAAGCCTCAACCTCACATCCTGTCTTCGTGTAAATGAGACAGATGGAGTCTAGCACCTGACTCAGGCCTCTGGCCTAGCCTCTGGAAAGAATGATTAGTGAAGGAGAGAAGAGTGCACAGTGATCAAGACAGAAGTCCCAGAGCTCTGAGTGATCTCTCCTGCACTCTACCCTATCGCAGGAAGGATCTGGAAAGGGCCCTCGAGATTCACAGCACAGCAGAGTGGGATTGAGGTGGAAGAGCCCAAAGGAGCTCCCTCACTTCAAAGACTCTCTCAGGCCCTGAGAGCTCTGCGTTGTCAACCGTCTGATGTCAGTCTTTGTGGCTGCTGACTAGCCTCCCGAACTCTTCAGAACTTTTCCCCTAGCTTCCTGACAATCAGTTTAGGCCACTTAATGACACACGTGCCTCACTCCCAGAATGTACTGTGTGTTTTTATCTCCCTTTGTAGATTCCAAGTAGTTTCACCTAGTACCTGTAATTCTCACCTGGGTACTGGGCAGTGTATGGATGTGTCCTCCCATGATTCTTACTTATGATGAAAGGAGTCAATATCCACATCAAATCAAGATTTTCCCAGCATCTCCTGAACAAAGTGTCAAGGTAGAGATCAAGCCTCTTTGTTCTAACCATTGTTTCTGTCCTACTCTTCCTCCTGTACCACACTATCTCATTCTATCCCCAGGGAAAGGGTGACCTCAACTCTGGTTAATTGATGGGAATATGGCTTACAGAAAGTCACGTTGTGGTTGAGTAGAGATTAGATCTTGCAAATGCAGCCTTCTTCTTACTGTACTGATTTCATCCTCTGTATTTGGTTGATTTCAAACATAATTTCAGCCACATGTGTCATTCTGTTGTTTTGACATTCCTGGGCATGGTAGGGGACCCTTAGGGGAGTGGGGAGGAGGAGTTGAGAAATGAAAACTCACTTAGTGAGTGAGCACAGGTCCCTGTCACTCCCAGCCCCTCCCTGCAGTGATGGATGGGTAACAGAATAGCGTGCCTCACTGCTTAAGGAGAAAAGCGCAGTGACCCATCTGACTTCGTGAATTTGGAAAAAGAAGAGCATGGAAGCTATACCTGGGCAGAAAGGAGAATCCTCCTTGGAAAGCGCACTGACCGTGACCATAATCAGTAATGCTCCTTGCTCCCTAGTCTCCAGTCCCCAAAGCATCTCCCTACCGTTCCACTGACAAGACACGCTTGTCTTTTAGTCTTAAAGTGATGAATGCATGCTTGCTGTAATCCTCTTGAGCTACATTCAGAATGGAACCTGGGCAATTATCAGGAGTTTTGGAAATTCAGGCTCAGACATTGCAGATGACATGATACCTCAATTATTCAGGAGCTATCATTTCCAAATTGCCTCCTATAATTCTGTGTGCAGTTCCCCTTGCATGGATCCCTACATGCACCCTCCATCTGGGAGGGCAGTCAAGGTGAAGTAGTGTGGGACAGGGAAACCAATCCCTAGCTCATGTCTTAACCTTAGACTTTAACTTCCCTCAGTCCACTCAGAACCATTATCCTTTTTTCTTGAACATTGACGCTTTCTTTTTTCCCCTAAGGAGACATTTCTAAAAGTGATCACCACTGGAATGTGAATTTTTCTGTCAAGGATGGGACAGAATAAGGAATGTGGCCATTATTCTCTGCCCATAAAAGAGGCCTCCCTCCAGCTGTTATTCAAAAGACAATCTAACCCCTCCTGGCACCGGGTCACCCTGCACACTGGCATTCCCTAGTCAAGGACCAGCCCGATGCTTAGGCCATGGGACCAAGCTGTCGACTGATTGTAGAGCTTGGCTCTCCAGCCCAACTCTTCAATAATGCTCTAATTAACTACTGCAAACTTCAGAGGACTCAGCTAAATATAATTGAGAGATCAACAGAGGCTGCATGGAGTTAGATGTGCATACTAATTACTGAATTATCCAACACCTGTTTTGGAATGTAGCGCTGAAACATGGCTGTATTTTCCAGCAGAAGACCTTCAGTTTAAGAAAAAAGTTCTGCCTTTAGTGAACAAAATGAAACCCACTTCTTATCTGATGAGCTGTCCTCTTTTATTGGCACTGGTAGGAGATATAGAGTGGGGGAGAGGCAGGACAGATGAAGCCAGTAAATGAAATATCCATGCACTTAGATCTGGGGTGAGATTCTGAAGGGTCAATAATATCAGGCTGCTGGAAATAGACATTAATGAGTATATTATCATCATGGAGGGAGCAGGGCTCAGAATTTATACATTTAGGGCTCTATCTGGACATGGCCACGTTTCTACATTGTTTGCATCTGGCTCCCTCCCTTGGAACTGGATTGGCACCACCATCTAAAAGCTATCAATGGGGCAAAATCACTTAGCCATCGTCACTAAAAGTAGCATGAGAGTGATGCAGGCGGGAGCATCAAAGGACAGCAAAAAGGAAAAGAGTGTAACAGAGTCAGGATGTTGAGCCAGAGAACGGCAGGAAAGCAAGAGAGCACAAAATTAAAGTGGGAAACAGATTGAACATGGAAAGAAAAGAAACTTCCTTAGTCTCATTACTCATTTATACTAATTTGGTTCAATGACCCATAATCAGTGGATTCAGTCCATGGTAAAATCATGCCTACCTGTGAGCCTCACAATTTTTTAGATGAAGCATTTGTCACCAGATAGAAAAAAAAAATGAGACCTCTTTTCAAAGTGCCCTAGAATTAGACAGCACAATGGGGCATGCCCGAGGCATACAACCTGAGATAGCTTGGGAGCCAGCTGGCTGCCCTCAGCTCTGTCCTCCAGCTAACTAATGCCGCATTATAAGAAACAAAGAGACTCTGTCACCCTGAAAGAATTACCTGCGAGGAAATAATAAGGCAGATTCAGTATTGCTGGCTTTTTCTCAGTTGGAAAAAGGATTTTGATGATAATAATGAAAATGAGGTTGGCAGTAATGGTGGTAGTGATTAATATGATCATTGATAATCACAAACAATGAAAACAAAACTTAAGTAGATCTGAGGTGTGCTGAGATTCCAGGATGTTCTCTACTTAAGCTGTCTTTCCTAGAAATTCAATACGTTTGTCAATAAATTTGACAGGGAAATTTCTCAGCATATCCATGTCAAGAAAACATTTTATGATTTCCAGTTGCCACTCTCCTCTCTCTGGGAAGCCTGTACTGATCATGAACCCAACATGTTCACTGTAGATAACACCATACTGAGATTCCTTCTCTTGCCCCCCCCCCCCCCCCCCCCCCCGCCGCCGTATTCTTACTTTGGGATCCAGTTTATACCTGAAAGTGAATCTTTTCAGATTTGACATGCTTCTGCATTTGGAATCTTTCTCATTGTTGAAATGTCAAAATGAAAAAGTGAAAAGGTAATCCAAGAATGAAGAATATAGTACCCATAGCCATTCCTTGGCATCAGATTCCTCTCCCATGTAGGAGGCCTCACCGTTCTTTGAAATAACCCTATTTGCTGTCACTGTCAAATCCAAATCTCTGGGCATTTTGTATGAGCATCAAATTTGTGGAACTTCATAATTGTTTTGCATGTGCAAACAATACAGGAACATCTTCACATGTTGCCCTTTCACCCGACATTTTAGTCACAATGTGTTGGGTTAAATTCTGAACTCCAAATGATGTGCAACTTTGTGAATATTGTCATGTGTTAACTGTCTAATTTGAAGATGCCCCACTGCCAAGCAACCTTCTGAGTATTTCTCAAATACCTGGCCACTACCCCTTCTCTGTGCTGAAATAGGACTGTTGTGCCTTTCCAGAGACCTTGACCTTTTCCACTTCATTAGCCTCTCTTGAGAGGTGACATCATTACCTTCGAGCTCCCCTCCCACAATCTTGGCAAAGCTCCTTGTCTCATTTCTCTAGGAAGATGCCTCAGAACCTGTCATCTAGTGGGTCGATTAATGAGTTTCCTGGGTCATGGTCCTGGCTTGCTTTCACATTTTTCTATTTAACTCCATGGGGGCTGTTTCTTCTTTGACTTCAGAGATACAAGTCTTGCATCATTGTTGAGCATGTATCTGTCATGAACCTGCCCAGCCATTCTCAGAACTATCCAAGTGTTTTTCCTGGCAATCAGGCTTTCTGAACTTGAAGTTTTCCCTGTGCTTAGACTTAGAGACCAAATTATAACCTTATAACTTATTCACACACAGGTATTTGGAGATACCTGCAGGTTGAGTCATCGTCATGTCAAGATAAACAAAGATATGTTGGATGACAGAGCTTCAGGGCTCATTGATTGATATGTTCTAGAACAACATGTCTTCCATGATAGTCCTAGAGCTACTTCCAACAGAATCATCTGGAGGGTTGTTTAAAATGCAGATTCCTTGACAATACTATACAGATTCTCTAGGGTGGAGCTAAAGATTGCTAAGAAGTTCCACAAGTAAATTCTATACATGCTGAGAACTATGGTACTAGAAAATTTTTTTCTGATAAATTTAAGAATTTTTATTAATCCATAAAAGCTGAACACTTCACAGTCTTAAAGTGGAAAAGTATCACAAGGATCATTGAGGTCATTTGTGCATCTCCCCAGGTGGCCTACCATCTTCTACTTTAATTCCTGCAGTGATAGGGCATGCTTGGCTTCAAGAGACTTCCATTTCTGAATTGCTCCAATGATCAGACAGTTCTTTGTGTTTATTCAAAACCTCTGGCTTCACTCCTCCCTTCTAATTTTGACTCTTTTTTTTTTAACCTTGACATTTGAATCAGATGGGATATAATTTCTCATTTTTCTGAGTGTACAGGTGGTAGAATCACATTGGTCATGCAGTCACATATATATACTGTGTGTACAGTAATAATAATGTCTGTTTCATTCTACTATCCTTCCTATCCTCCCATCCCCTCCCCTCCCCTCCCATCACTTCTCTCTACCTAATCTAAGGTAACACTATTCTTTTTTCCTCACATCTTCATACATGTATTTTGTATAGCGATGAGGGTCTTCTTCCACCATCCATGCAATTCCCCTTCTCCCTCCCTTTCCCTCCCACCTCTCTTCCCTATCTAGAAGTAATCTTCTTCTCATGCTCTTCCTCCCTACCCCATTCTGATTCACCCCCCTTATATCAGAGAAGACATTCAGCATTTGTTTTTTGGGGATTGGCTAACTTCACTTAGCATAATCTGCTCTAATGCCATCCATTTCCCTACAAATGCCATGATCTTGTTATTTTTTAGTGCTGAGTAATATTCCATTGTGTATAAATGCCACATTTTTTTTTATCCATTCATCCATTGAAGGGCATCTAGGTTGGCTCCACAGTCTAGCTATTGTGAATTGTGCTACTATAAACATTGATGTGGCTGTGTCCCTGTAGTATGCTGTTTTTAGGTCCTTTAGATATAGTCCAAGAAGAGGAATAGCTGGGTCAAATGGTGGTTCCATTCCCAGCTTTCCAAGGAAATCTCCATATTGCTTTCTAAATTGGCTGCACCAATTTGCAGTCCCACCAGCAATGTATGAGTGTGCCTTTTTCCCCGCATCCTCACCAGCACTTGTTGTTGTTTGACTTCATAATGGCTATCATTCTGACTGGAGTGAGATGGTACCTTAGAGTAGTTTTAATTTGCATTTCTCTGATTGCTAGAGATGATGAGCATTTTTTCATATATTTGTTGATTGATTGTATATCCTCTTCTGAGAAGTTTCTGTTCAGGTCCTTGGCCCATTTGTTGATTGGGTTATTTGTTTTTTGGTGTTTAGCTTTTTGAGTTCTTTGTATACTCTAGAGATTAGAGCTACATCTGATTTGTGAGAGGTAAAGATTTGTTCCCAGGATGTAGGCCCCCTTTTCTTGCTGAGAAAAAAACTTTTTAGTTTGAATTCATCCCATTTGTTGATTCTTGGTTTTAATTCTTGTGCTATAGGCGTCTTATTAAGGAAGTTGGGGCCTAACCCCATGTGATAGAGATTAGGGCCAACTTTTTCTTCTATTAGACGCAGAGTCTCTAGCTTGACAGCATACTTTCTAATATTGTATCTTTAATTCAAATCCACAAGCATTTTTGATCACCTTTCATGAACTCATCATCTAACCTATTAGACCCATGAATTTCAAACTAAAGTTTTGGGCCTATGTTTGTCCATTAGATTCTCATAGTATAATATGGAGAACAGAAAAGTATATGTGTAAGGAGGCAGATGCTAAAAGTAGAAGTATTATAGAAGTGCTAAGGAGAATGAGTAAGTTCTTCCTGGAGCATGCCCCAGAAAAAGTAAACTTTCCAAAAATTGTAAAGTGTCAGATTTTTTTTCCAGGAGAACTATTAGAGGACATTCCAGAAGTATGGCATGAGGGGAGCCATTGAAATTATCACAATGACCAAGTCCTACGTTTGTGTAGAACATAAGTAGATAGAGATGCAGGACAGGGAGGTGGCAGGAAGTTAGATGAGAAGATGAGACTTGGGGATCAGGCTGGAAATGGCTGTACATGCTGTGCTGTTGGGAGAGCTCTCTCTTAGCCCCTCTGATGACTGCTTTGCAATTTCCAAGTTGTCTCACTTTCCCCTTAACTGCATCTCATTATCTTAGAGGACTCTGCTTTCATTCCAGAGTGCCTAGTCACTGTGATCCTTTCCATGACCCTATGTATACTCTGCTTTCATTCCAGAGTGCCTAGTCACTGTGATCCTTTCCATGACCCTATGTATACTAACACCTCTGCTTGGAATGTCCTCTACTCATTTCTTCACCTGGAAATGGACTCTCAAAAGCATGTGATGGTTTTCCTATCTCTTGCTCAATTTGTAAGGAATTAGGCCCCAGCTTCTCCCTTTGCAGAGGACAAAGTAATTGAAAACAGCACATCCTACCCACTGTCACTTAAATAAGAGGAGGAATATTAATTTTTACTGCAATTATATTGGCTACAACAGGAGAACCATGCAGATCCATTGAACTCAGGGTACCATCAGATGGGTTCAGCAGACAGATCTTCAGGGTCTATTGCCTCTACTGCACAGTCATTCACAGTCCAATAGGTTGTATTCAAGAAGGTCACAGTCTCTGAATTCCTGGTCTCTAAACCAGAAACTCTAAAGTTTCCTGTGTTTGAGGGAATTTTTACAGTTTCTACAGAACTGAGAGTCTGCCATTCAACATGCACTCATTCATCAGTCTGAGGGTGGGATAGAAAAAATTCCTCCACTCATTGCTGTCACCCAAAAGAGATGAAATCAGCTCTTCACTAAGGTTCAGGCAGCCAGGAATGTCAAAGACTATTGCCTTTGCAAAATTGGTTGGCATCACCAGAAAGCATGAAAAATAATGGAAATAAAATTGCTGAAGAGCAGTGGACTTGGGGACCTGATGTTTCCCTACCCTCTGCTTTTCACTAGAATTCTTTCCCACTCTCTTTGTACCAAGAACAAGGGCATTTCCCCTGGCTATGAATGCCTTATGGAAAGGGCAGGATGGACAAGCCATCCCAGCATCTGGTAACAACAAAGGGCAAATATGTAGGTATGATTTGCATTGTGAGTTCAGTTAACCAAGTAAGTGAATTAGAGAAAGTGGAGATTCAGCAATGGACTTAATCCTGTCCAACAGCCCCATTTACACAAACAAGGTGAAATTCCAAAATGGACCACATATTAAAAAGAAGGTCTGTAATTACAATCCAAAGGAGATGGTGATATATGCACCTGCTCACACTTTAACAAGCGGTTGGCAATTTTTAGACGCATCTGAAAGGATCCTTCAGTGAAAAGTGTCCTCAGAGAACGTCAAGAAGGCATGAGTCAGGGCAAACACAGAGTTTCCAGAACCAAAGTGTTTATTTCCTTGATGGTCCACAATGCAAGGAAATGATCATGGAAAATGACATTATCAGGGCCCTATTTAGGACATGACCTACCCTCACATTCCAGAAAGGCTGCAGGGCCTTGTATTCTCCAAGCACTGACTGATTAATCCTGATTCCCTTGTAGTTGGGCACTTGTTCTTCAAAACCAGGCACCTGGGGGTTTGGGGTTTTTTGTTTGTTTGTTTTTTTAAATTGCAGGAAGAGCTTTAAGCAAAACCCACTCAGCCAATTGCTGCAATAATCCTAGCCTAGAACTTATTATGTGCACGACCACAAGTAAGGAAAGCATAGCAGGGTTTTCTTCTAACCAATCGAACCAAGTCAGCTGGCTGAGAAGCCTGATCTGAATCGAATATTCATAATGCCAGCCCATTTGTGGGCTCTGCAGCTTTCCTCAAGGGCACTGTTCCTAAGGAGTATAGATAAAGGAAGCAGGATGGGGTCGGCTGGCCCCCAAGAGAGAGGCCCCATTAGCAGAACACAAAGTGGGGAGGGGAACCACACACAAAGTTCAGCCCATTTATGCCACTTGGTTCCATTCCAGCTAATAAAAGATATACTCCTCCTATTAGGTACATTACAGTGACACTGTGATTGGTGGAGGGGAGCAGAGGACTTGTCAGCTGAGTGAGTATTGGCTGTCACTCCTGTTCTCAAGCTGCCTGCTTATTTGCGATTTTATTTTCAGATGTGATTGACAGCTGGATGGCTCTGACATTCTCGGTGCAAACATACAGCCTGTTATTATGCTTGCATTAACATTTTGATAAACACACGGTGCAGCATTGGAAAAGTAATTACATGTCATCACTTCAGTGCTTCATCAAAGAAAAGTTTACTGTGTAATTGCTCTGTGATTTACCTAGGTAGAATGTGTTACACTCTACAAAGGCTCTCTCTATTTAATAGTTTACATTTACTCTTTAAAATACACAATATCCCTTCCCAGGGGCTTCTTTGGTCTAAAATAAACTTGGCAATATAATTTAGCTTTCCATAAATATACTTAGATATTACTGTGGAGTACTTTTTGCATAATAGTTATTTAATGCTAAGCGTAAATATGCAGTGCATTATATTGGCTGAGCTATCAAAAAAAAAAAGTAAAGAACTTTTTGACGACAAAGAAAAATAGGATATTGTTACCTTGGTTTCCGCATTAAGAAAAGGGCCTTTTGCTCTTATATTTATATCCATGCTTTTCACAATGACATCTAATTTTACAATAAAGTGACTTGAGCTGAATCGCCTAGCAGTAGAATCTAAAATATTGGTTCTTGTTAGCGTTTAAAGAGCTCTTCTGATGTGGCACTGAAAGAGGTTTCTGGAGAAAAGCACAAATGATTGCAGGGTACTTGGGAATCAGAGACGAAGGGATGATTTGACTGATGTTCACTCAGTGGGATCCGTCTGAACAGTTGGAAGTAAAAGGTGGGGGGAAGGGGGCAAAGCATGCAGTCGCTGAAGAGCCCCCAGCAGACTCTCACGATAAACTGCTTTTATGACTGATATTGGGTGGGCACCTTCAATTGCCATGTGCTTTGCAATTCTTAAAGAGCATACCCTTATAGCAACAGCCAAGACAGTAGACAAAGTCTTCCCAGGATACTTAGTGATGATTTGCATATCTGGATTAGCCTCCATCCAAGAAAGGAGAGATACAAGAGAAGAGATAGAGAGGAATAAGGTGGCCAGATTGTTTTCACAATGTAGCTCACCAACCTTTAGCCTTTCTAACTCAAGGAATGTCCATAAGGACAACAATTCTCAACAATTACCATAGCTTCCTCCTTGAATGATCTAGATTGTGGGGCAAGAGGATGGGAGGAGCAATGTCCATTACAAAGTGTGCCAGCTACTCAGTAAGGGGGCGTAGTGGTATAAGATTTTGGAAATAGAAGCTCTGGGTCAGGAGATCTGTTGAGTCCTTGAGATGTCCTTTACCATTCCTCTAAGTGATCACTTTGCCAAAGGGCTTGTCTCCAGATGACCCCCTCGGTACTGCACAAAGGTTAAATGACTGACCCACAGAAGTGGAGGTGAAATCCAAAGCCTTCTGATTCTTCTGTTCCTATAAAGAATGGAAATGGCTGCATGGAAAATGTCTTGACTGTGGGAAGATGAGGACGAATGGAGGAGACTGTAGCCAGATCCTGAAAATGAAGGTGAGAAACTCACACACAGGCAAAGATAAAGGGGAGGAGTGAAAGGACCCACGGGGGCGAGGACCATGGTCTTCATCAGAAACGCCTATGGTCATCTCAATAGCACCATATCTATTCAGCTGAGCCTAGAGAGTAATAGTAGCCCCATCAGCTGCTTCTCCAGTGCAGCTGGCAGCCACAAAAAAGAAATGGTTAAAAACGTGCATTTCCAGATGTGTGCAACAGTTCAATAATTCCACGTTAGTGTATATTAATCCTCTCTGGAAATTGGCATTAACTCAGCTTTAGCACTAGTCTAAATAAACACATCAGCTCTCTGAGAACAGGAGCTTCTTTGCATAACAGCTGCATATAGCATCTGCATCCTGGTTGTAGGTTCCCTGTACATTACCTCTGGAATGCGCTCCGGTTTCCCTCTTAATGTGTGGCTGGACTCAGAATATTTCCTCCTTTTGCTGTCAGTGATGAGAAGAAAGATGCCATTGTAATTGCCAGTTGGCCTGCAGAGTAATGCCCTGTAATTGACAAAGATTGCTTAGCTGCAAGGAAGAAAGACACACTGATTAGGAGAAATCATCTTTAATATTGCATTTAACCTGTACTCTTTTTTCCCCTTTTCTTTTCACCTGAGCCCTGCAAGGGATGGCTCACATCCTTTGCCATGCCATTTCTCTTGGAGAGAGAAAAAAAGAAGGGCAGCAAGGTCCACATGGGGACACTTGGTTCCTCCACAGTAATTCTACTGAGTTGGGAGATTTAAAAGCTTCAATATGAATATATGCTGAACTATCCAAAAACAAAATTTGTTCCCCATCACATTTAATGTACCCTTTGACCTGCCAGTCTCAGAGGTGGCCAAGGCTGATACCATTTTTCATCTGTGCTTCAAGTTACTAGGTCGGAGCTTTAGATCTTCATTATTCTTGTTTTTTGCCCCCCTCTTTGCTCCCAAATTCAGGGTTATGTTGCATTTTTTTTTCCTTGTGAATCACACTGACTCTTTTGTTAAGAGAGTTCTAAAAAAGTGCATTGTTAGAAAAAAATATATATGGGTTAAAATGCATTTTTCATGTCCTTTCATGCTCTATTGATTTTTTTTTTTCCTCTCGTTTTTCTTATAAAAGAAGTTTTAATGCAGTTTTGGGGAAAAAATAGTCAGCAGTTGTTCCCTCCCCCAGGAATAAAAAGGCCAGACATCTTGCTTATAAATGCAATGCTGTCTAAGTATCTATCTACATATCTATCTAATGTATCTATATATAATGGGGGTAAGAGGTGACAAAACCCCATTAGTCACCTGTATCCCAACTCTTCTCACTACCTATTATTTTAATAGCCACAGGGGACTTTTAACTGTCCACAGTTCCTGTAGGACATTTAAACTTTAAACATTTTAAAGTTTAAATGTCCTACAGGAAATTTTTGATGTACCTATGAGATAGTCAATCTGAAGATAAACAATCATACCTAAAAACTTAACACTGTCTAGAGAAGATGTATTTGTTTGTCTATATCCCTTCCACCTATCTACTTGTTTGTTTCTATGAATGAAATATTGTATGGTGGAATGGAAAAGCACTGTGTCAGAAGTCGGGGTACCCAGGTTTTAATCTAAGCTCTAAGACCTTAGACAAGTCACTTCTAACTCTTTGAGTTTAAGTCCCTTCATCTGTGAAATGAGAAGCTTGGATGATATTCTAAAGATAAATCCAATCCTGGTGCTTTGCACTGTTTTGTACCTCTTATATCAATGTGATATTTTCCTATGCATAAAAAAAATGTGAATGATAGACTCAATATCTCTATATGTTGCTTCTTCTGTGTTATATTGTTTCAGTCACTCCTGTGTTTTTCTGCACCATCCTGTACTCAGAGATATTTTAGTAACAATTCAAACAAGTTCTCTCCCTGTTCAAAGTTTTACTTGCACCACAGACAACTATGCTACCCAATGATAAATGGAGATAATTCTCTAAACAGGCCAAGTCAAAAATGCTTACATCTAAATCAATTGAGGCTGAAACCATTGTACCTCTAAATGTAACTTACTTGATTTTAGGGAGTAGACCCTGTGTGCATGTGGGTATGTCTGGGACATTGGGGAGGGCAGTGAATGAAGGAGAGACAGATATGATCATTCACTGCATAATAATGTTTTGGTCAGTTGCATATACCACAGTGGTCCCATAAGAGTTTGATACCTAGTGACATCATAGCCATCTTAGATGATATCTAGTGACATCATAGCCATCTTGTACACTCTATGATGTTTGTGCAGCAACAAAACCACCTAATAACACATTTCTCAGACTGTGTCTCCATCATTAGGAGGCACCTGACTGTACTTTCCAATGCAGGATCACAAACATTGGCTATGGACTGGGTTTCAGAAATCAGATGATCTTCCCTGGCCTCTTTACTGACGAAACCCAGTCCATTCACACTCATATTTGACTTGAACACGCAGAAGCCACAGGGAGATAAATACATGTACAGATGCAAACCAATTTTCCTGCTTGAACCTATTTCCAGGAATCATTCAGCTCTTTGCTGACTGTTCAGGAAAAGGACTTTTCTCACCAGTGGCTCCATGCCTTTTGCTGTCAGCTAAGAAGCATGACGGCGCTCCTACTCAATCAATGATCTCTTAGAGCTGGACATCTGCTCCACTTCCCTTCTTCCCATTCAGAACATCTGCCAGGCCTCCTAGCTGCCGGGCAAGGAGTCCCCAGCCCTGCCTTGGCTGAGTGCCACAACTAACTTCTGTGCCTATGCAAACCCAAGGAAATTTCCCACTACTTCCTTTTTCTCTTTTTCCTTTTGGTTGGTCCCCGTTAATAAAACTCTTTTTTCGGTTATCTGTTTTTTGTTTTTTTTTTCACTTACCTATCAAATGGGTCGTATTTGGGCCAGGCGGTTCTGAAAGGTAGAGAGAAAAACAAATGCACTTTGAAGTGGTTACTTTCATCATGAGGTCACCTCTCCTTCCCCCTTTGTGCCCCTTCTGTCACCAAAGTCAGGCAATGCCCTGCTGTGCTCACCGTCTGCAGGGAATCCAGGATTTAATTTGTTTCCTCTCTAAGTCTTTGCCTGTTTCTAACATCTTAGGATACAGGGACAAGTTCTCCCATGGGATGGCATGTTTTCTCTCAAAGTATTAATTTCATTAATGATCACACCGTGTTGTTATGTTTTCCCACTACTGTTCTATAGATCATCTTTATTATGTAGATACAAACTCTTTGATATTGTAATTGTGAAGTACATATTATGAAGACAAATGCATTGGGCATAATGAGAATGGATTGCCAATAAAAGTTGAAAAACAATGAACCATTTTTAAAAGCTAACCCTTATCCAGCATACTGTCACTTTGAATGCTCTGTAGAAAGGCCCTTGGATGGAAGTAGCTTATTTTTAGTCTAATGTTGATAAAGGTTTGACTTTGGTAGCATCTTAATTATCTGATAAAAGCCAGAGTCTTCTGCCTTGCTCACCTCTAATGTCGAATGCCTTCTGCTGGCATTAAAATTATTGCTATGACTCCAGAGAGAGAAACGAGAGATAGCAGCATTGTATTTCCGAGATGTGAATTAGAGTTTAAAGAGTCACTTGGTTTTGTTTAAACAAATTACAAAAATAATGGGTTGCCCTTAAAAGGTCTGTTTCATATATTGTTATCCTTCACTTGTGACACTCATGACAGTGCCTTTCCCCATATTATATCCTCCATTAGTTGCTAGAGGAGAAGAGGGATTCCTGAGGGTCCCATTGGTGCCTTTCCATTTTGTCCTTGAATGACGAACAGAGAAAGGATGAGGAAAAAAGTGGTCCAATGGACCTGTACTCTGGACTCAGGTGATAATAGAGGGTGTGCTGAAGAATATACTGGCTGATTGATTTATCAGTCAATTGGTTGACATAAAACCATTATCTCTGAATTCATATGGAGTTGAGGAATGAAAAAGGACCAGAAATTGAGATGTTGGTCCCCTAGAGGGCAGTGGGTATTCCTAAACACAGGGAGGAAAAGAAAAGAGCAGATGCAGACCTTCTGCCTGTGTAGGGGCAGGAGACACAGGGAAGCATGACACAACAGACTCTGTGGTTGACTGGGCCACCTTGCTCAGGTCACTTGTCCTCACTGGACTTCTGTGTCCTGCTATAAGATGAGGAGGCTGGGCCAAGTGACCTCTGAGGTTGCTTTGTTTTTAAACATTTCCTGAGCCTCTGGAGGCTGGAAACTCCACAGCTATGATTCCAAGCACAGCCAACTGCGACTCTTGATTCTGTAAACCTCTCTTCTCACAAAGAAAATGTGCCAGTTTAAGTATTTGAGGAAACATTTTGTAGGGCTGACCCAGTTCCCACATTAAGAAAATAATGCCCAAGCCCATATGGCTAATTCCTTCCCAAACTGTTTGTTTGCCATCATGCAGACCTACCCTGAAAATAAAGCGTCTAGTCAAGATTCAGAATCCAAATGGAGCAGAATGCAAATGAGTGAGATAATAGTGAAAAGCACATTTACTTTGAAAATTCTTCCGGGTGCCGTCACCAGCCACAGAGATGCCAATAGTGTTGAGTTTAAAACTATGCTGCTTTGTGATTCTAGCTTGTGATGTTTGCCATGAATAAGATGTACCTTTTGTCATGAGCCTTTCCTACTCCATGTTTGCACTCTTTTGCTTTGGCAGCACCTATCCTTGCCACAAGCATAGTCACAGAGCTGAAGTACCAGGATTTTCTAATGCATCCCAGGGGAAAGAACATTTGACCTCACTCTATACCATGACCTCTAAAACATGACCAAAAACAAGGTCAGGAGAGTTCAGGAAGCCAGATTGCTACTTTATCTTAATATCCTATCTGAAATTGATGCCATTTGGGAAAAAGAAAATGAGACAAAATGAAAGATTGACAGATGCTATCAAGACAGAGGGTTTAATGAGTGATGGTTGGGGATAGTTACTCTTGTTCACCTTGGTATATCAGATCTACACCAGAAGGGAAGATGTGGGCATTATTGAGTTAATCTTGATAGTTAAAACCACCAGGTTGGAGAAATAGGATTCCTAGGGAAATTTGTTTTGTTTTGTTTTTTCTTAATCTGGGGAGGTGAAGATGGGAAGTGACCTGGAGGTTCCAATCTATAACCTTGCTGATTGGATTAATATTATAATTTTATACCATGTTGTCTTTTATACTAGGTTGATGGCTAGTGCTTCTTTGCTTGAAAAAGCTTCCCTATCCAAGCACCCAGGTAGCTAAGTGAGGGATGTCATATTTGAGCATATGGATGAAGTGGACAGATGCTTTGATTCTTGCTCATCTGGAGGCAGCTGGTCTTTGAGTGTGTGGCGGAGTCCCAGAGGCCTTTGTGCTGGGGTGTGACTCATTCACCCCTCTGTGTAGCTTTTAGTAGGTTGAAAAATAATTTTCCACGAGCTGGTAATTATATAAAAATTGCTTTTGCTTTAAACAAGAATTATGTTTGAACCTTTTGAGCAAAAAGAAAAATGTACAGAGGGAATCATTAATTTTGAATAAAAACAGGTACTTTCCTGTAGCCAAGGAGGGAGGGAAATGTGAAATTGGTATTTTCTATAAACAGCACAGCATCGCTCCCTAATCTGTTTGCTTGATCTATTATCCATCACCTGCAAAGTTGAATGTCTTGTTTGGCCTGAATCTGACTTTTATTCTTTTCCCTCTACCTATTTTTTAAGGACTGTGTTATATGCATACCTCAGCCTTCATTTGCATCACATTAAAGTAAAACATTTTAAATTTCTTCACAGCAGAAGTAAATCTGACAGACTTTATGAAGCTATTATACCTGCAGGTATTTTATACTTTTAAAATACATTCTTGTCAAGCTATCTTAATTATATTATTATATGTACTTTTGAACTTGTATCCGCTATTCTATGATATATTACACTTTTGACAGAGACGTCCTAAAAAGCTACAATTTATACCCAAGTTAGTTGGCTGAACAAAGATGTATCTGTTATGGATTCTGGGGGGATCTGTTAATTTACACACTGGAATGCATAACCACTGTTGGAGCAGGCGGCTTTAATTTTCCATCCGGGTGATTACGGAAAGAGGATATGACCTCTGGGCTACTTAAGAACTTGATACCAGCCAATGAATGCTGGCCCTCACTTGGGCGTCTGGGAGGCCTCCACGGAGTCAGGCTAACTTTCGAACAACGACAGTTGTTGTTCAGGTATTATTCAGCACACCAAGAAAATGGAGAGCAGGCCAGTATCAAATTGACTTCCTCATTCATATTCAGCACCATTCAGGCAGTGCTGAGCAAGAAAGTGCCCACACACGGAGAGATGGAAACCAGGCGGGGCCAGGGCGGGATGGAAGAGGAGGGAGACTGAGAAAGAATCCTGAGCACTAAACAACTTTTTTTAAGGTATCAAGATCTCAGAGGGGGTTGATGTCGCTCCTCTCTGCATAAAATGCAAAGTAAGGGAACTATGGTCTGGGCAGCCCAATCAAATAGGGGAATTCCCTGAATGACTCCAGAGCTTTGCTCCCTGATGGCAAGGTGTTCAAGTGGTGCCAGTTCCGTGGAGGTGGGCCCTGGAGGGTTCTTCGTCCACTGATGTCTCCAGTGTCCATGCCCTTGATGAGACCTGTGCGATGAAGGCAGAGCTAGTTTCTGTTCTAGGCACACAGGGCTCTCTGTGCTGGGCTCATTTATAAATGATGTGACAAGGGGATTGCCTGATTTGTTCTTTCTTCCTTCCTAATATATGGGCTGAACCCAGGATTAGAGCTGATAGAAGATGCTCTGCATGCCCTGAGTGGCAACACACAACTATTTGGGGAATAGGTTATTCCTGAAGGGTCCATTTGGACTGTTTTAGGCATCACCTGCTTCTTTTATCAAAGAGGTTCCATGCATGTTCTTGATGTTTGCTTCTTGCTCCAGAACCCACTCCAAGCCAGTTTTCAGGGCCTGGGCAGCCCTGCTCATCTGGAAAAATAGGCTTCATACAGCTTAAGGTCAAGTGGAACAGTTTTGGTCCCATCTCTCTCTGAGATATGGTGGTGGGGGGATTAATCCCCATTGCCTAAGCAGAGAATGTACATCCCAGTTCCCACCACACACATGGTATGGCCTATGCCCTACCATGCCTGCAAGCCCCTTTATTCCCTACAGAGCTTCACATTTGGTGGGCAGAAAGCCAAGGCCTCAACTGAGCATCTACTTTGGAGGTAGGTGGTGGTCGATGATGTGTGCCAGCAGGTGCTCTGGGCAGCTCTCCTCCTTTGTCACAGCAGGAGGTGGACTGCCTCAAGGCCTCCTAGAGTTCCTGCTCATATGCTTGCTGCTACCTTCCTAGATGATCTGTGCAAATAGATGCAGACTGTGAGCAGAATTGGAAGAGAGGTCAGAGGGAGCATCTGTCCACCCAATTTGGCGCCTGCCAAGCCTGGCAGCTGAAGGGCATGGTGAAGCCAGGAGGTCCTGCTGTTGGGTTGGTGGCATGGGCTGGCCAGGAGCCTACATTCTACCAAGTCATTTGCCTCTTACAGTGTGCCCTCTGATTTATCCCTAGAGGTTATCTGAGCTTGCATCTCTAAAGGCCGGAGATGGAAGCCTCATGGAGAGCTTCCAGCTTCAGTTTAACATTTTGGTTCTGCTCCAGGCATGTTGGGGTGTTGATTCATTTGACAGGATGAAGCCTCTAGCTGCCTTCAGTATGGAAAACCAGTCTGGCTCAGGTGCCACCTTTGATAATTATATCCTTAGCAATAGTCTACTGTCTTCTGGATCAACTGTGAAGCGGATGTTGCAAGCTGCTCTAGTATCACAAGGAGGGTGTTCAATAGGGTCGTACCTCTACAGAATGGAGAAGGACAAAAGTGATAGAATATGAGGCTGGAGTAGAGGGAATGCATGCTGTAACTTTGGACTATGGATAGGAGTCCTGCTGAGATATAACCATCTGTGCCACACACTATCCCACACTTCTTCTAATTATCAAGTGTCTTTATCCCCAGTTTCAAAGGAGTTACCAGTCTTCCCATGGACCCAATGAGCTTTACTCAAGATCAGAGGACTCTTTAGGGACATTTGCAATGGATTTCAGCAAGTATGCTCATAAGACTATTTGAAAGTCACTTAGGGCAAGTGCAACAGAATAAATAAAATAACAAATCCATTACAAGGCCCTAGTGAGCTCTGTCTTTGGGATTGATCATCATCTTGGAAGCCAGAGAAAGGTACAGGGATGAGCTTGCCTTTGGACACAAGGCTTTCTGCTTAGTAATCTAATGGAAAGAAAATCCGTTGAGCACCATTCTGTGCAAGGGTCTTATAATAAAGACTCAGTGTAACACAGCCCCTACTTTCAAGGACTTTATGATCCTAGTTGGGAGTGGCACAAAGAAGGGGGTGGATCAGCCAGAATGAGTGTTCCATGGGGAGAAAAGAACCTGTAGGCTGTGCTGAATCTAGATGTTGGGAGTGAGTTGACCTGGTTTACTATATCTGAGCAGGGCTCATTTGGACAATTTGAGGAATCTATTATCAAATATGCATATGTCTACAATTAGTAAAGACAACAATGTCTTACTTTAGTTCCTTCCAGAAATTAACTCCATAATTCCAGTGCCAATGATTCATGTGGGAGGTGATCCCTGGAGACACCGCAGGAGACTGAGGAGGAAAACAGGGAGGGGAGACAACCAGTAAAAAGTTCATTACTGGCAAGTCACCACTGTAGCAGCCAGACTTCATTCTACACAGAACAGACTTCAGAATCATCCCAAACAAGGGGCAAAGAAGCGGAGTGTTTATCTATCACTCCCATCTATAATTGGTTGAAAGCCACTTTTCAGGTATTAACTCCCAAGCCTACTACTTTGTCCTCCTAGAAATAGATACCCATATTCATCATAAGCAGATTTCTAGATGTAGATGCAATAGAAAGAATGTTTACATATACTTCCATTCGTATGTTGAAATCTAACCCTCAAGGTGGTGGTATTAGGTAGGAGCAAGGTTTTTTGAATGTCATGAGGATGGAGCCCTCAAGAAAGGGATTAATGACCTTGTAGAAGAAACCTCCTGTAGCTCCCTCCCACTTCCACCATGCAAATACAGAGGTGAGGAGAGAGAGCTGCGCATGGACCAGGAAGTAAACCCTCATCCATCTGCCTCAATCTTGGACATTCCAGCCTCCAGAGCTATAAGAAATAAATTTCTGTTGTTTATAAGCCATCCAGTCTATGCTATTCCATTTTAGCAGCCCACATAGACCAAGACAGTAGAGCTGAACCCTGTTCTAACTAAGGCTGGGCATCAATGGCATCAAAGACAATGGATGATCAAATCACACATATGATAACATGTGTGTAGAACTTCCACTGTGCACTCTACTCTATCAGACTTCACCCTTCTGACCAACCTATAAGAAAGACTGAGCAAGTGCCAGCTCAGGAGCCATCAAGAATAGTGGCAAAGATTTATTAGACACTAATCCCACCATGACATAGTCACTACAGAGGGAGAGTCATTCTCTTTCTCATGACTTTGAGCCTCATCTTCTCTCCACCTAGTCCAATGTCACCCATCCTCAAAGCTCCACTGGACCCACCTTCTCCTGAAGCTGTCTTCAAGCCATGCTATTGAGCTGCATCGACCTGCAGGGCCCTATAATCATCTCCCTTTCTCATGCTCTGTTCTCATCCAGGCCTTCTTACTTTACTCTCTGTTGGATATTTCTCCAGTTGGAACTTTGCCATCTTGCTAACAAGAAGGTTTTCAATTCTCCCCATCTTCTCTATGCCTAGTATGCAGTAGTACATGCTTAATGTTCATCTGATTGATTTATTCAAAATAGTCCAATATGAGATTTTCTTGATGAGAGACTGGTTATTCTCATCCACCCTACCCTCAGCCTTCCCTGAAAGCTGTCTTAGGCCTTTCCATAATGAGGAGAGAAAGAGAAATGCATGAGTCTGGGAACTGTCCGACCAATCAATGAATGGTCAAGTTTATATTGAATGCCTATTGCATATCTAGCTCTGAGATTATGTGCTGTAAGGGATACAGATATATAAGACTTGCATGGCATCCTTGGGGAGTCCATAGTTTTATTGCGGAACTAAACTAAAACCTAAAAATCAATTACCTTAGAAGTAATACTGGACTGAGAGGCAGTAAAAAATAGTGGTTAAAGGCTCATAAAAAAAAAAAAAGGCAGAAAGTCTGAGTTCAGATTCTGGCCAAGTTACTTGCATCCTAGCTGAATATAGTTTTAAATAATTACCCAAGACAGGCTGAGCCTCCATTTCCCCCATCTGGAAACACTAACAGCACATCCTGGTAAGTTTACTATGCGAGCAGAAAGAGGTATTGTGCATAAACCACACGGCACTCAGCAGTCCCATTCCTTGAAATGTATTAGTATCATAATGTAATATTATTATTATCTTTTATCTAGTTCGAGTCATTGCTGGCTCAAAGCACCATGGAAGTTTGGGGATATGAATAAGCAGGCATGTCTGGCTTGGTCACAGTGGGAGTCAGGTTGGTCTTGGAAAGAATTTTATCAGTGGGAGAGA
This sequence comes from Marmota flaviventris, assembly GCF_047511675.1. Taxonomy (NCBI): domain Eukaryota; kingdom Metazoa; phylum Chordata; class Mammalia; order Rodentia; family Sciuridae; genus Marmota; species Marmota flaviventris. The sequence continues at coordinate 111,279,272 of NC_092506.1, read as the reverse complement.
AGGGAAAGAGTAGCCCAGGCTGAAGAACAACATGGGCAGCTTGGTGACTAATGCATGTAGGATATGGCACCGTGAGTCACCTGGATCCACAGGAGAGTTTAGGTTTAGTGTGAAGAGAGTCAGGAATATAGATCCTGAGGTCCTGGCATGGCTGGAAAGGAATGACTCAATTTCCCTTAGGAAAGGTTTTTGGTACTTACATGAGGAATAGTGTGACAATGGTAAAGATTCAAGAAGACAAATCTTATCAGGGTCCAGGATGGATCCAATTGCAAGGATCTGCAAAGGAGGAGACCACACAGGCTGTGGGGCTGGAGCTCCTCTGCCTGCCCAGGACGGATAGAAAGGGAAGTCATATCTCTTTGTGAGACACAAACCACTGTCCTCTCATTCTCTTTCTTTTTTAATACTGGGCAGCCTTTGACTTCTTCTTAGCATTTAGACAAGAAATAAAACCCAGCCCACCTCCTTCCCTCCATTGCTCTCCTAGGATCCCAGTCCTGTTACACAACGGAAGCATGCATATTTCTCTTTCTTCTCTTTTTGTACTCCAAAGACAGGCAGACATTGGTAAATCACTGTAGCAGGCTTTAAATGATGTATGAAATGAAAAATCTCTTCTCTGTGTATTGGGAGCCTCCTACCTAGCCATGGGCAGTCTCTGTTGGGCTGGCTACTGTATTATTCAGCTCCAAGGAGGCAGCTGGAAACTCCATGGAGGTGAGAATCCTGGGATCACAAAGAAAAACAAAGTTAAAATTAAAAAAAAAGAAGAAGAAAAATATCTACTCTCTCTGGCTCTTGCCTTTTTTTTTTTTTAATTTCTGTTGAAATGTTTTAGAAAGGAAAACTTTTTCTGTTCTGTATGCATGTTTTTCCCACCCAAATCCATGTTCTCATTAATTTCATCATTCACAGCAAAGACTTTGCCAAACATTTTAGGGTCCTGTACAATTGGGAGTATTTTTGAACATTTCTCAATGACCCTCTTTAGTTTGGCCCCCTCCTTGTGAGGAGGAATGTCCATTGTGGTCAAGGTCTGCCAGACATCGGTGATGTGTCAGTCTACATCAGCTCCCCATTCCAGGGAATACTGCAGTGGGGTCCTGCAGGGCTCACAGGCACAGAAGATAACCTGGGTCAGCTTTAAGAAACCCATTAGACCTATTCCACAGTATCTTCTGATTGCAGACTAAACACATCAATGGCCCACTCTGCAAACACTGTCGGTACAGAAAGCAGCAGGCAGCCTTGACTCAGAGCGGCTGCCTCTTGCACATCAGACTGCGCTACAAATAGACTGAGAGCCTCCTTAGTCTGCAGGGAGGGCAAGCTTGATCAATTTGCTTTTAGCCGATGAAATAATCATTGACGTTTAGACAGACTTCTAATCTTGGCTCAGAGGAGTCAAGAGGCATTTTAGCTGCAGATGGTAAACGGGTTCATACAGGGATATTTTTAGCAATGTGGCCTGGGGGCAGAAGGGGAAGAGGCCTTGGGATCCAGGAAACTGGCGGGACCTGGAGCTGTGTCAGTGCCTGGAGGCATGTCACATAATTCCCCGAACCTTATCTCAGGTGTGTGTCCTGGGTTTGTTCACACATGTGCACAGGAAGGGGCTCTATGCTAGGGGTGTGGAATCATAAACACAATGTGCACATTCTCTGTGCCTGAACAGGAAAGTGAATAAAAGAATGTGCATAAGAAGCTTGGGAAGGACTTTGTGGTTGGTACGTGCAGTAATGGAGAAGAAGGGCCCAGGGTGGACCAGTATGCCTGGATTTGAATCCCAGCTCCATGAGTTTCAGCGGCCTGTACTAGAGGAAATTTATTTCTGCTCTTCTTGCAGGAGAAGATGTGGCAGATTGATGTGAAGTATGTAGAAATATAGTCTGCTCAAGACCACATCACATATAGTCAGCTCCAGTCTCATGCTTGCTTCTAAAAGGAAAGGCTCAATTTACCTTCCCGGGCAGTAAGAATCATGGAACTCGGTGGACCTCTCAGTGGATGCTCTCACCTCCAATTATGTGGTAATCACATGTCATTGTGGCCAGGCAGACCATAAGCCCTTCTGACCTCACACCTGCTTTTTTCCAGATTGCACAGAGGAAAGGGGAAACAAAATGCACCATTACTAGCATTCTTAGGATCATGTTGGAAGCCACTATCCCTTATGCAGAAGATAGAGATCCTGAAATGGAGTAAGAGACTGGGCTTGAATGAGTACCTCTCTGGGATTCAGTTTCTTCATCTATTAAATGGAATAATAATCTTACTTTATAGACTTCACTTCTTGTGAAAAGTTGATCAGGTAAGGGCTTTTATACACTTCAATGAGCCCTAACTTTGTAACATGTATTGTCTTGTCAGACCCTCTCTTCAGCCAAGTCAACTTCAGCTAGGAAGCCTAGAGAAGAGGGAGGAAGAGAGAAAGAGCATCCACTTTATTACATGTCATCTGAACCAACCTGGCTGTCAGGGGGTTAACAATGTGCAGCTAGATTACAGGTCCATGAAGAACTTGCTCCTCCCCCCCCCAACACCTACTTTGCAGCTTCCCTTTGTTATGGGAGCTTTGGCAAGGAGAGAGGCAGGGTAGAGGAACAGCAGCCACATAGGGTTTCCCAGAAACTAATAAATCCAACTTTATATAACTTCACTGACTTAACTTGTCTTCCTCTCTTCTCTCTACATTACTACACATATCCACCTGCATGTACACATACGTGAGCATGCATACATGGGGCATGCACACACACACACACACACACACATACACACACACACATACCTGGAACCCTGACATGGGTCTCACTGTCTTTTTTCTAAGGCAGCCAGGAAGAAGAGGCTGGGATCTCAGCGAACAACAGCAGCTGAGCAGTCTTCTGTCTTCCCCACAGGTAGCAGGTTCCAAACCAGCAGCCCAGGTGCTGCAGAAACACCTCCATACTTTGTTCCACACCTCCACATAGGGGAAGAAAGAGAGGAGTCTGCAGCAGCCAGCCATCAGCAAAAGCTGCTGACAGCCTTTCAGAGGGGAGGGAGAGAACAGGAAGGGGTGGGCTGGTCCCTAACCATCACACTTCCTAAGCCTTGAATTAACGCCTTGTCACTCACAGCTCAGATCTCCCTGTGCTGGCTGTCATGGCCGTGGAGCAGGTGTGATGCTCAGGCTCTCCGTGGTCAGAGAGCTACAGCAAGCGACTGCCAGCGAAGCTCCCACTCTCTCTGCTTCTTGAGTGCCTGGCAGTGCAGATGGACAGTGCCTCAAGGGTCTGCCCTGTCAAATGTATCACTCTCTGGCAGACTGATCTCTCTGTACCTGTTCTGTCTCTCAGAATCATAGGATGTCAGAACTGGAAGGGAACGTCAGTGTTACCGAAGGAATGAGACCCAAATAGAGTCATGGTGGGAGTGGCCCATAGTAACTAGGGAAGCCAGATGTCCTGACTCCTGGTGCAGGGCTTGCTCTGTTACCTCCCCATGGAAAGCACTGAACCTCTTCTTTGTTCAGGGCTGCAAACTGTCAAGGAGGGACTGAGTCCCTTCCGAAGCCTGCTGCTCATGTGCCCATGCATGTTAAACTAGCGCACTGGGTATCTGCTCAGATGGTTTCTGATTTACCCAGTGGAAGAAAAGCAGTTCCCAGGAGGAATGGAGTTTTTGTCAATACCCACAGCAGAGGGCTGGCTTGATTTCCAGTAAGAGTCAGTGAAGCTGGGAAAATTACTCATTACAATTTTATTGATATTCACTTCACTCTGCAAGTGACGTGGGATGGTTCTGACAGGATATCTTAATGGGACTGGCTAAGAATCCATTTGGGTTAATGGGGCTGAAGAGTAAAAAGGGCTCAACAGCATCAGCCCCATTACCCAAGCATCTCCTGTGTTTTCAGAGGCATACAACACATGAAGAGTGACCAGCATGATGCTGGCGGCAGAACTGCCACTCAGGACCTTCACAGGTGTCTTTTCTGTTCCCTTCCCCTGTCACCTGGATAGCTTTGAACTTCTTCACTCAACAGTGGCTTCATAGATCAGGACTACTCACTGCCAAGAAGGGCAGGAGCTAGATATGCCCCTGTCCAAGACATGTGACTGTGAGCCACACCCATGTGCAGGAAGCTAGTCTGATACTGAAGGTCTAGAAACAGGCACTAGAGCTCATTGTACAGGGAGATGTCTTATCACCTGGTACAGTCCAGATATCTATGGCAGCCTGTTGTATGGACACGCCCCGAGCACTAGACCCAGAGAAACAGTCCACACTCAACTCCAGACTCAGGCAGAGAATGCATGACTGAGCAGTTTGATGTGGATTTTTTTTGACTGACAGACAAGACTCCAATATACAAGCACACATTTCAGGAACTCTCTGTGATTTGCAAAGGGCTGTCCCATACACAGTTCCATTTGATTCTCATTGATAGCCTGAGAAGTAGAGTCAGAGACATTTCTGTGAATGCCCTGTGTTGGTCAGTTGCCAGTTTGAGTCCATTCCCTGCGCTTCTCTTACAAACTACACTGCCCCAAATTCCTTGCCAACTGGATTCTGTGTAGATTCAGCCAATGGAAGGTACCATCAGGGTTTAGAGGGTAGAGAACTAGAGAGGTGTGGTGAAGTAACCAGTTAATCCTCTGTGTCTACTCTGGGTGGCCTCTCAGAGAGTCATTGTGTCTCCTAGGTGGTCTTAGTTCCCACAGGGCAGTTTTTGCTCCTGAGTTCAGAAAACGCCACTTCCTTTATTGGTGCCTCCAGCCCCCGACAGGCTGCTCCCTATTGCCAGCCTCTCCCCTGATTCTCAACCCTGGTTCTCATTCTCCCTGCTAGACTAACTGCATGGCTCTGTATTCCTGACAGCAGCCTCAGTGGTACATTCCCCCAAAATGATAAACCCAGGCCTCAAAGGAGGTAAATTGATTTGCCCATGGAAATGCAACTACTGAGTCCTGTGTCCTTAGCACAAGTTTTCAAACTTCCAAAACTCTGTACTTTGTGCTACCCATGTGAGGGCATAGAAAATGAATATCTCAATTAATATAGACTCAGGAAAACCAAGGAGGAAAACACAGCCACAGAGCAAGGGAGCACAGTAGAAGAATTCCTTTTCCATTGGGAGCCTTGGGCTTTGCAGAAGAGATGGAATGTGAGCTGGGTGGGAGGTGAATAATCTAATGTTGATTAGAGTAAAGGAGGTGGCATTGCTTAAGCCACAGAGAAGGATGAATAGTCCTACGCTTCATCCTTCTCTACACTTCCTAAGCTTTGCATCCTCTTTCCCTTGGACCACAGAAGTAAGCTCCTCTCTGGCCTGCCTGTTCATTCTCCTCCCCATTGTTAGAAAGAGTCTCTAAAACAAACCATCCTTCTGCCTTTGACAATTCCCCAGGGTCAGCTCCTAGACCCTGAATCCTAGGGCCCTGACAATCTGGCTCCTCTGCCATCACACAGCATTCTGTCTAGCCATATCTGATCATGCACTTCTTTCTTTGCTCATGTTCTTCCCCCTGCCTGGAACACCCTTCCTCCTTTCTTCATTCAGCAAATTCTCTCCCATCATCTCTTAAATCATATCTCTTCTGTAACTTTTCATAGCTCCTTTGAAACATAAATAGAGGCACTATTCTGTGTGCTCTCAGACCCATTTCCCAGCCTTCTACTGAATTGTATCAGATTATCCAATCATTATGCAGTCATACATTAGTTCCAACACTCCAGGAATTCCCAGTTTGGTTAGCGTTAACTAGTCTTCCATATTCCTGGCACCAAACACCAGGCAACTGGCACATCATGCATGCTTGTTAAACGTATGTTGTTTTGAAATGAATTCCAATGACATTCCCCCTCCTCATCTCCTTCCTCTCCTTGATCCCTTTCCTGAAATCCCTCTACTTAAACTGTCAGTCAGAAATGCCTGTCCCATTTCATAATGTGCTGGGCTTTTTCAGAAGCATCTGTACAGCTGGATGATAAAAATGATAGGAATGCAGAGTAACAAGTAGCATAGGTTGTGTTTCTCACACAACAATATATTGTCAGAGTTAGCATAGCTATCAAGGTGAAGAACAGCAGAGAAGAACTCAATCAGAAAGAAATTCCAAGAAAAGAAAATTCTATATTCTACTGAGATCTATAGAGAGGGTAAACAGGGGTGGTAAAAACAAAAACAGCAAGACTAGGGTGAAGGTTGATGCTGTTAACAAGCAATCTAATTTCTATAACCTCTTGATTCATCCTCTTTTGTCTTCTCCAGCTTGGTTCATTTGATTGTTGCTTTCTCTCTCAAGGAGCTGGACTCCCCCCTTAGGGAGAAACATATTTCCACAACTGTTTCTCCTCTGGATCCAGTTACAGTTTACTCTTTAATGGCAATTAGATTTATATGTTTTGGTCAACATTTCATGTCTTTTTTATGTGTACTTATGTGTGATTTCTCTCATTCAGTCATTATTGAGCTCCTCAAGCTCAGATGCCCTTGGGGTCATCCTTTCCTTCTCTTCCTCTTAGCATGGCTTCTGCCTATCCTTTGGGATTGCTGTCCACTATCTAGTCCAAATGCCTCTTCATCTTCAGAAAGCATTATATAGCACAATGGTTAAAAGTATAGACTGGAGGTGAGCATGGTGGCACACACCCCTACCCCCAGCCACTTGAGACTCTAAGGGAAGAAGATTGCAAATTTGAGACCAACCTGAACAACTTAATAAATCCCTTTCCCAAAATTAAATATATTTTTTTCCACATATACATATATATCTACACAAAGATGTATAGATGTGTGTGTGTGTGTGTGTGTGTGTGTGTGTGTGTAGAGAGAGAGAGAGAGAGAGCACTTATTGGTACAGTGCTTACCTAGCATATGCAAGGCAATGGATTCCATCCCCAGTGCTTAAAAAAAAAAAAGTGTAGACTGGAACCAGATTGCCTGGGTTCTAATCTATTTTCAATTGTTATCATGATTTTCACCTACAGACAGCCTATGCTCCTCTCCCCTTCAATTCTGAGGGCCAGGGACAGGACTCCTATTTCTATGATGTGTTAGAAAATCTCCTTTATAAGGCTCTATCTACAAAGGAAGCTCAGCAATGATCTACTGTCATCCTTGCAGAACTTCTTTAGGAAGGTGTTTGTGCCTTGGCAGCTCATTGGGTCAATTGGAGGGAAATCAGAAGCCCCGCGTGTAGCTTGGGTCCTCCTTCAGTGACTGACAGCTCCTCATCAGGGCCCCAGCCAGGAGCTGTGTGGCAGCCTTGTTTAAACTGTGCTTGCCTCTGTAAGTATTCTTTTCCCCAGGAAAAACCACAGTCCCTTCTAGCAGCCAGACATCTAGCTAAACAATGTCCTGCCATTCTAGCCATAAATAGAACTCCAACTGAGATGGCTGTGAGGACCGTCTTCCCCTTGGTGTCATTTTGCAGAAGACCCTGCCTGTCAGCTCTCTCTTTGCAGAGCTGTTTGCATGTCCTCCAACACAACCAGGCCTGTCCCCACTCCTCCTTCTCAGATTCTCACAGTCCAAGCAAAAAATAACACACAGAGATACACACACAGAGAGAGAGAGAGAGAGAGAGAGAGAGAGAGAGAGTCAGTGTTGTTGGCTTCTTATAAGATCAAAGCCAAAGTATGAGTCTGCCTTATGGATGACAGATGAAGATTCACATTGGATGTGTGTGTGTGTATGTGTGTATGAGAGAGATTGATAACCTCTTAGGAGGTCAGAACTGAGTATTAATCTCCTTCACCAATGACAAACAGCACCCAGTGGCAAGCAATATGCACCTTGCCACGTCATCCCACCCTTTCTACCCCTCCCGCACACCCGCTGCTCAGCCCTTATGATAGGTCTGTAGTATATTAAGAGAAAAGACACATTTGGCAGTACTAATGTCTGCTGTTTAAGCCCTATTGCTTCATCGAACCTGGCCTCTTATAATCACAGACTGAAGCTGCCATCAACACGATGGGCATCCTCCTTCAAGGTTAATGAGAGAAAAGCTCCTCTGGATGAATCTAGCCCATGTTTATGTATTTCTCTGCCATGACATGAGAGCTGAGATGGACCCAATTTCTTCCCAGCAGGAGCCCACAGTTGTATTTCTCTGGCTTTCACACATGAGCCTCCTGGCTTGTTCAGCTGGGGTGGTTTGTGTGGAAAGTGGATCCCTGGCTGGGATCCAGTGCATTAGAGTTGTGTGTCTATTGTGTCTTTCATCTTCAGCATGAGCACCGTACCCTTTTGCTCTCTGGGCCGCCGATGCAAGTTAATTTTTCTGGGATGTGTGTGAGAGGGGCAGTGAGGGCATCCTTTGAGTCCTTCTGGAAGCCTTCCATGGCCTCCAGTCCCTTCCTGTCCTTGTCCTAGTCACGTCCCAGGCAGCTGGTGAGCCCAGCCTCATTCTGCAGCCTGAGACTCTCCTCCCACTTACACCTGCTACCTCCCTTGGAATCAGGCAAGGGATAAGGATGGAAACCTGTCAACTCTGCTTCTGAGAGAAGTGACCATCCAGAAAATGCCTGTCTAAGGTCACATTCCCAAAGGCAGACCCTGAGCAAGGATTGCTGGGAGAACCAGGAAGGAGAAAGGGAAGCAAAATAGAGATGACGGGGAAGAAGCCAAGCAAGAATGTGATTTTAAATTGTGCCCCATTCTCAGCTTGATCCTGCAGGGAAGCTCTGGAATGCAAATTACACACTGGAGTTGATCTGGCTCTCAGCAAACACTCATCCTCCCATGCTAGTCATTGGCTAAATAAACTCTCAAGCAGTTCCCATTCTGTGCAAGTCAGGGCAGAAGTGGTGCAAAGCTGCAAGTAGGGCCACAGGGCAATAGCTTAGAGTCCCCTGTGTAGGCCATTAGAAGCAGAGCAGGGGATGAGGCAGGGGGTGACAGTAGGACCAATGGAAGAGATGCATGGGGTTGCATGGAGCACCAATAGTATTCCCTCTACCCAATGGCCTCACAGAACTTCAGGTCCCTCAGTGCAACTGGAGGGTGCCGATATGTATACCATGACATCACTGTGAGAACAAAAGGCCATCACAAAGGACAAATGATCCACCACCCTGCAGGTGCACATAAATGTTAATCTCTTCTTTTCCATATTCCTGTCAGCTTTCCTGCCTCCTGTGGACAGTTCCACTCAGTTAAAAACCCAAATTCTCATGCTATGCAAAATGGGGGGAAATCAAAATTTTATTAAAACAGAATATAGATGCACTGAATCTGAGTGTATATGTATATATCCAGTTAGAAAAAAAAATATTGCTAGTAGTGGTTATCTCTGGGTACTGGGATTATGGGTGATTTTTCACTTTATCTTTAGATTTTTATGAGTTTCCTACCATAAGCAAGTGTAATTTTTATGTTGAAAAGTTACTTTAAAACACCAAGGCTTAGAAAGATCAAGTAGTTTAATTAAATACTGTGAGAAAAAACTTAAAGGCCATCTTGTCTTCACTTGTTCCCAATTCCTACATTTAGATACAGAGGCAAAGTTGTCAGGTAGCTAGATGTTATCTTTGGTTCATAATTCCTATCCTAGTTTTTTTTTTTGTTTTTTTTTTTTTTTTACATTTTAACAGAGATCGTGGTGAATAGTATGACTGAAATAAAATTAAATGGCTTTCAGACCACAGAATTTTCAAGCACCTGTACTATATTAACATATGTTTTTTCTAGAGAGAGATAAACCGCAAAGTGCCTGGCATTGGGACCCTTTCCATGGAGCACCTGAGGAACTTTTATCCCAGGAACCAACTTTGGAAAATACCAGCCTTAAGACAAAGAGAACCCTGAATAGCACTTGGCATAAGGCATTAAATAAATTTAGCTGAAATTTAAAAAAAAAGACAAAAGGAAGGAGTGGGGCTCCCAGGTGCTCATTCAGGGGATATTTGGGGAAAGGGACATCTTTTGGTGTCTCTGAATCTCCCCATGTGAGACCTGCAGGGCCCACAAACCCTCTCTCCCCTTACAACCTAGACCAGGTCCAGGAAAGCCCAGTCCTGATGGATGAGCCTAGAGATGGTGCTGGGAGGGAAGATAGCCCAGGCCACCCTCCACAAATATGGGCTGATGCAGCCATGTCCAACATTAGTTTTCACCCAAGGGTGGCCAGAGACACTCTGGAGTTTGATCCTGAGGACTGGAAAGGCTGGTAGTAGGACTGATCGGAGAGCCTGCCCCCCTTGGCAGTCAGCCTTGGCCTTCAACAGCTCCACCACAAATGGGGGGTCTAAGGCTATTCATCATAAACTAGTTCTGAGATGTAAAATATCAAATTTGGAAAATAAGGTTGCAAGATGGGCCTTGCTGACAGCAGTTTCCCTGAGAGACTTTATAATACCCCAATGAAGTGTCCAAGCTCCTACGCAGATTGCCCCTAGGATAAAGCCTGCTCCATTCTGCTCCAGACTCTCCCCTGGGGCTGACCAGTGCCTCAGACTCCTCTGTAACATGGGCATTGCTTGGAGACCATGAAGAATCTACTACTATGGAGGATTGTTTAAATGAGGGCTGTCCATAGTTACAAATGAAGAGAAAGCTCGAAATGTCTGAAGAGGAGAAATGGGAACTTTTGTGCAATGTTGGTGGAAATGGAAAGTGGTGTAGCCATTATAAAATAGTATGGCTGTTCCTCAGGAAATTAAACCTTGAATTATCACATGGTCCAGCAATTCTACTTCTACATATTTACCCCCCAAAAATTGAAAGAAGGGATTCCTTCAGATATTTAAACACCCATGTTTATAGCATCATTATTCACAAGAGCTAAAAGGTGGAAGCAAACCAAGTGTCCAGGGATGGATGAGTGGATAAACAAATATTTCATACCATGTAATATTATTTGGCCTTAAAAGGAAAGGAAATTATGATACATGCTCCAACAGAGATGAACCTAGAGGACATTATGCCAGACACAAAACAACAAACACTGTGTGATTGCACTTATAAGAGGTGCCTAGATTAGCCAAATTCAGACACAGAAAATACAAAGGTGGTTGCCAGAGCCAGGGGAGGGGAGATGGGCAGCTACTGTTTAACAAGTACAGGGTTTCAACTAGGAGGGTGAAAGAGTTCCAAAGACAGATGTTGGTGATGGGTGCACAGAGGTGCATATTTACTTAATGCCACTGAACTGTACAATTAAGAAATGATTAAAATGATAAATTTTATGTTGATATATTTTGACACACACAAAAAATGTATCAACCATTAAAAACAAAAATAGAATTTTTTAAAATGAAAAATAGAAATGGATGACAAGAATTGAGGCCGTGTGTTAGGAGGGACTTTAGTACTAGGAAAAGGTTCACAGTCAAGGCTGGAAAGGCTTTTTCCTTGAATATTTTAAAAGGAGACTTCTATGAGACGATTCATGTGCATTTTTTGTTGATGTAGAGGGTTGGTGATTAACCTTGAGATCGGTCACCGTGTATTTATTTTCTGCTTCACTATGAGTATCATTAAGAAAGATTGAGAAATGCATTCTTCACCTCTGAAACATGAAGTTCCTGTCATATATTTAGGATGAAATATAGAGAAAAGTTTACTGCAAAATGGGTCCAGAGATTTTGAAAGGCATTCAAGTAACTTTCAAGCTTGCGTAAAAATTATTTTGAAAATTATTTTTACAGAATTGTTGCAACTCCTTAAAACCATATGCATAGTGACAAAACTTGCCTGAAGCTTAGGTAGATGTGAAGAGCTGTCTTAGACTGATGAGGCCGTGGGTGGATGTTTCTTGAATTTCAATTTCTTTTGTGGCATCAAATATTGTTTTAATAATAAGAAAAATTGACAAAATTGTAAAAATAAGATTTGAAAAACTAAACCCATGAAAAGCATATTCAGACTGACATCACTTCTTTTACCCATTGAAAAAACCCAGATATGAGGGTGGAGTTACATAAAAGCAGAATGCACTGCTTATTACAAATGAAAACATTCTCCTCCTATTAAAAAGAGACTCAAATTAAGGCCACAAGATAACTCCATGAGATGGCAGCTCACAGAATCAATAAAACTCCAGTTTGTTTGGAAAGCTAAGTTGCCTATATGCCAAAATACATATTTTGTAAATTGCTTAATTTACATTTGAAAGGGCCCGATCTTAATTCTTCAAGAAGCTGAGTGGAAGTATTGAGAGGAATTGAAGGAAACACATGTGCATACACACACACGCACACAGAATAACTGAAGCGTCTGTTTTTGGTCCTGCAATTTACATACTTTGATTGAAATTGATAGCATTTGAAAAAAGGAAATATTTTTCCCATTAAAGAAATAAAAGGTAGCAACCAACAACAACAACAACAAAATGCATGACACACACAAAAGAAATCTTGAGCTACATGATGTCCTTGTTGTCAATGAACTTTCACTGACTCTGGAGGAATAAAATTCTCAGCCCCACCCATGTGCCTGCCTCTGTTCACATATGCACTTGGCAGAAGATGCATATGGAGCTTGATTTTCTTAGACCTTCTCTGAAGGCCTTTTGGTTCCAATCCAGCCCAGGGCAGCAAGGCTTTCACCCAGGGCATCCATTGCCTTCCAGAACTCAGCAAGGAGAAGGGCAAGGAGACCAGGGTGTATAGGGGATCTTCGGAGAAGATCACCCATGCCTCAGTTTCCCCTTTGAAAATTAGTTTGATGAAGGAACAACATTATTTTGAGCTCTGATGTAGTGTCTTAAATCTGGATTGGGATTTATAACTCGTAAGTTGCTTTCTCTGTTGTAACTTGGTCATGATGCTTCCAACTCACATCGTATTCAAATGGAGAAAGATCAGGCTTTGGAGTCACAAAGCTGGGTGATGATTCCTAAAGGACTTCCTATCTCAAGACATAAGTTGCTGGTTGTGACAAGAAGTGGGAAAATACTTGTGTACAAATACGTGACATCACATACACAGTAGATACTCAGGGATGGCCAGTGATCCTCTTTCTTACTATGCATATTGGTTTAAAGAGCATTTTATTCTGCAGATGCATTTAAGAGAGATTAGATAATTTGTCTCAGGCTAGATAGATAATAAAATAGCAGAGCTGAGATTAAAACCATGATTTCCTGAATCCAACCAAGCCCAGGGGTTCTTCCTCTCATTTTCTCTCCTCCCTTTTCTCTATAATTTCTGAAAAGCTGTGCTGCATGGAGCAAATGGAAAGCCGCTGGGGTCAGGCGGGGAGGTGGGAGGCAAAGGCCTCTGTGCATGACCCCTGCCGGTGCCACCCTTCCCACAGCGAGAGGCCGTGGCCTGCCTTACAGCAGCTAGTGAGTCCCCGGCCTGTTTATTGAAGTCACCTGCCCATGTGGACTTTGATGGCCCCGAGGGAGCTCAGAGAAACGATCCAGCTTTATGCTGTCCCATCAAAAATGAGCAAATAAAGAGCTTGCCTCCCTGCCAGGATGTCTTAATCACTCTCACTGGGGGCCTGAATCCACAGTTCACATCCTGCAGTCCAGAAAAGAGAGAGAACCACATTGGAGAGATAGGGCAGGTGACCTAAATAAAGGGACCCCGGGTTTGGTCAGAGCTAAGGAGGCTGTTCCAGGGTCAAGCAGACAGGGTGTTCTGGATGTGGTGTCTGAAACATGCTGTGCAGCTGAGGACTGGGGAAGGGAGCTGACATTTCCCAGGGGACTCCCACAGCACTCCCCTCAGTGGTTCTGACGATCACATCCTCTCATTTCAACATGACTATTTGAGTGTGTAGCACTTAGTGGCATTGCTGAGAGAGTTTCCAGGCAGCCATTTAAGGAGATCCCTCCCCTGCATGGACTCAGTCTCGTATGCAGCCCAAATGCCTAAACAGCCTTTTCGGGGCCAGCAGTTTTTAAGTGATGTTCTGACTTCTAATCCAGGACTTTTTCCAGTGAACCACCAGCACTTCATCTAAGGCACTACAATCCAGGGACCCACAGGCTCACGTATCTCAAACATGGCTCTTTCCTTCAGTAAGTCACCTTCAAACACAATATGCACATACACACTGGTAGTCTTGACCTGTGTGTAGCTGGACATTAGCAAAATGATTTGGGATCAAAGGCACATCTATACACAGTCCTTCTCCTACACAACCCTTGGAACTCCAAAGGCTGTCCAAGGCCCTGTCATCTCCAGAGGATGGCCAGTCAGACCTATGTGGGCTGACCATCCTAATTATCTCCACTTCCAACAGCTAGAACTGCTCTGCATTTGGCCCCGTTAGAGGTAAGGCTTTCCTTTGCAGTCTTTCTGTGGCCTGGGATCTATTCTATCTGTTTGTGTGCTGGTCAGACTGCCCCTTTGGCCTGGCTTTGGACCAAACGAACCCAGATGAAGGTTTCTCACAGGCAGAAACTTCCAGGATCCCAGTCTGTTATCCTCAGCTCCCCTGCATAGCTGAGGCCCCTACAGGTTAGATTGCCAGGTGTAACTTTCAACCAGTTGAGTCCTTCCTATGATTTTAGTGATGAAAATTGTTTGAAACATCATCTTCTGAAGTTCCTAGCTGAAGTGGTCCTCCACTGACAGCAGAGAGGACAACCAAGGGCAACCAAGAAGTCCATTCACTTTCACCCCTTGACCCTTACTAGTTTCATGATTTAGCTCATGGTCACTATGGAAAGTGTAGGGAGCAATGAGATATAAAGGGAAGGTTTGGGAACATTCATGAGGTTGAGGCTAGATTAGCTTTGCCTCCAACACCACCTACAGACCTAGATCCACCAATCAAAGGACTCCCCCAAGAGGGCTCACTCCAGCCTACCAGGAGGGAGGTGGCTGAGGGCATGCTCTTCAGCTGCACACCATTCCCAGAAAACCAGTGGCCACATATGCAGAGCACAAGAACATCCTCCCACCTCCATTTCCTCTTCAGAAAACTGGAGATAATAAAATTCACCTGACAGGGTGCTTGTGCAGCTCAAATGAGATAATGTGGGTGAAATCTCTTTGGAGATTCCAGTGGCTCTGCTGATGGTGACTGCGGTAACTTTTCTTTGCTGTTTAACTTCTAACACACCAGGGCCGGGCTGTACCGGATTCCAGGGGCCTCCCCTTTGACTGGTGGCTAAAGAAAGATGTTCCCTTGTTACCTGACAAAAATGGATTGTTTGTGATTGCTATTCACTTCTTATTTCAGAAAGTGAAATGAATAAAATGTATGCGGGCCATGGACACTAAAGAGCTTTTTCATATCCATTTGGGAAGAGTTGTCAGCTTTGATTTATTAAGTAAAGTTCGGAGACAGGCTGTGGGTGTGTTGTCAGTCTCCTGATAATAGATGGACCTCACATCTGGTCGCACCATGAGGATTGCGCATCCAGGCCCCTCAATCTCCAATAGAGACTTCCGTTGGAAAAGCAGCACATGCATAAGATGGCCTCACCTCCAGGGCCTGCCCACTTCCCATCAGCCTTCCATCTTTGGTCTCTTTTCTTCTCACTAGTGCCCACCACTACCAACACATGCCAGCTCTTTTCCCTCACACACTTCTCTTTAGTCAAGAGACTGGGCAACATCTCTGGGTTTTCTAGGCCTGCACTCCTGATTGCTTACCTGTCAGGAGGGGAGGAGCCAATCTGAGCAAGCTGTCCTTGCAATACCGTTTGGTTACCAGGCTGCACGTTCTTGCTCACTAGACCTCTGCACTCCGGTTATCAATTTGACACAGCTGTGTTGATCATACAACTGACTGGGCTGTAAAGTCCTTATGGGATGAGACTGGGCAGATCAAACCTGAGTGTAGGACTTTGGGGTCGGGGTTTCTACCTGTTAGGATGAATGGTAGACTGAATGAGCTCACTGCAACACCTGCCATGAAATCTTTCTCACTGTAAGCATTTCACAAGCACCTTTACACTTGGACATCTTCTAAATTCCCTTTAACTTTGAGGCAAGATCAAAGCCTATCTCTAGGCCTGCTTGCTTGCCTTTCATACTGATGGGGTCGCAGTTTGAACTGCACCAGTGAGTTTTCCATTAGTGTTTTTTCTTGTTTTTGTCTTGCTCAGAGACCATATCTTCCTCCCAGAGAGCTACTCTGTGTCATCTCTTGCTGCTCTGATCATGCAGGATATTGTCCTAAAGGGCAGGGAGAGCAAGGACACTGTTATACAGAAATGTGGACCAGCTCCTCAGTTTGTTTTTGGATTGTTTGCAGTTAGGCAGGGAGTCCAGACATCAGATGAACTTCAAACTCTCCAATTCTTCACAGCACCAAGCAAAGGCCCTGCATTCACAAGAAGAAAAAAAAAATGATGCTTTGTCTCTCTGAACTTGAGCCATTCTCTCTAGATTAAGAAGTCAACTTTAAACCAAACGGTGGTCTACCAAGTGTTCTGTCTATGATAGGACCAAAGGGACATGGAGCCCGTTTCTGAGAATAAATATGAGTCCTCATCATCAATTACAATGATTTGTTCATCATGGTCCTTACATGTGGCTCCATCATCTTTGGGGCTGGTTGAGAGAATCTCAGGAAGACCTCTGTCAACAAGAACATAGAAGGATGCCTAGACGTTGAGCACAGCTCTGAGGGACAGGATGATACCGTAGGGACACTGGAGCCAATGAGGCCCAGTTTTATTGCCACAATTAATTGCATTGTAATGGATATAACTTTGTTTCCTTCAATAAACAAACATTGATCAAATGCTTACAGCATTTGGTTCTGGGAATACAAGATCAATAAGATAGGACCTCTGCTTTTGACATATAGCAAGCCAAGGTAACATGTAAACAAATAATTAATTACAGTTGTTCCTGCTTATCTATGAAGGATACATCCCAAGATGTTCTACACAGGCCTGAAACCATGAGTAGTACTAAACCTTATAAATACCTTTTTTTCCTATGTATACATATCTATAATAAGGCTTAATTCAGAAATTAGGCACAGTAAGTTATTAATAATAATAGCTAATAATAAAATAGAACAATTATAATAAACAACATTCCATAATGAAAGTCATTTAAAAGTATGAATTGTTTATTTATAGAATTTTCCACTTAATATTTTTGGACTGTGGTTGGCTGCATATAAGTGAAATTGTAAAGGTGAAGCCACCGATAAGGGGGTCTACTGTGCGGCAGTCTTATAAGTGCCATAGAGAGTTTGACTTGATAAGCAGCAGGCACCAGAGGAAAGATTCAGTTCTGAACTCATCCTGCATGTGGCATTGTGCTAGAGGCTGGGAAGACCTGGTGAAGAAGGGGGACACAAGGCCTTGTCTTCTGGGGCTTCCAAGCAGGTGACCACAGCTCACTCTGCCAAGGAAGCTTGGATGAGACAGTGTGGAAGAGTAGACCCAAGACTTGAAGGAAGAGGGTTTTATCCCACTGACAAAGAGAATGAGAAAGGCTCTCTAGACAGAAGGAACAGAATACACAAAATTACCCAGGCATGAAATCCTGGGCTTTGGGGGGAAAGTTTGAAAAACATTTGTTATTTAGAACCCAAATCACCCCTTTCCCTTTTGAATCAAATTCTTGGATTCTATGGGTAAGAGAAAATAAGATGTTGCAGAGATGAGATCTGAAAACATGAACTGAGTTCTACCAGGCTTGACCCTGGGAGCCAATGTTCATGAAAACTTAGATGAGGATGAGCCGATCCTTTGGTCCAGGAGATTCCTATAGAAACTTTATGCTATAATTTGGATCACAAGTATCCCTTGAAGGCCCAAGTGTTAAAGGCTTGGTCCCCAGCATGACACTGTTGGGAATGTGGGAACATTTAAGAGATGAGCCTAATGAGAGGCCTTGGGTCACTGGGGACATGCCCTTGAAGGGAATACTGGGATCCTAGCCCCTTCCTCTTCCTCTTCTTCCTTTCCTGACCATGACGTTCCACTCCAACACTTTTTCCCACCATGATGTGCTGCCTCGCCACAGGTCTAAAAGCAAGGCAGCCAATCAATCATGATGGAAACCTCCAAACTCTGAGCCAAAATAAACCTTTCAGCTTCAAAAGTTGATTATTTCTGGTATTTGTTATAATGATGGAAGCTGACTAACACACCATATGTAAACTGATAAGAAGCTAGTCTGGATTTCAGTAAGTTCTAGAATTTCAATTTATATGAGATGCCGCTTCCCACTCAAAGATAAAAATGATCGCTCTCCCTTGAAACTCTGAGTATCCAAAATTGAGTGAAAAGGCAGCGATTACCAGTGTCTGTAGACACGCGTATAATTTAATCTCCATAATGTATCTTTTTTAGATGTATCACTTTTGAAGGCCAAATTTCTCAATAGTATGTCCCTAGTGAGGAATCAATTTTGTTTCTCTAGTCTTTGTGCACTATCCTTCCTGAAAAATTAAAAATATAGAATGATTCTGTAAGAAACAGCAGGAAGAGGATTCATCCTTGTCTGCTTAAATATTCATGACAGCTTGCATTTCAGTTCAAAAAGACACTTGTTTATTTAGATAAGATTTAATTTATTCATAATTTACCTAAATTTGCAGGAGCATGCATGTACTTTTTAGCGTATAAGTAGCATAATACATAAAACATTACCAAAGCATGCAAATTGTGCAGTGGCAGCAGTGGGAACAGCCTGGATGTTTTAGGGAGATAACACATTTCCACCAGAGCAGAGACCTTAGCACACTGGCCTGGCATTTTTTGCTGACTCATCATTATCTTTATACCCTAGGCAAACTTCTCATTAAAATCAAAATGTATATAATAATATAAAGTGATGCTGAAGAATAGCTTTATGGAACCAATGTTGTAGTTCCTCCTCTTCTGTCTACAGGAGTCACTTCCTTCATTGTTACACATCCAAGCCCTTCAGTCTCCCAAACAAAACAAAATTATCCATGCCTTCTACATTCCCAGAGTGAATTAAGGGCAACCTTACATGACATTGGTAGTTCACTCAACTGCTAGACATTTTCATTCATTGCATGGAAAGACTATTCAAGGCTATTTCATCTGACTTCTGTTTCATTTCTTGCAGTACTGGGCATTGAACACAGGGCCTCCTATGAGCTAGGCAAGCACTCTACCACTGAGCCACATCCCGAGCCCTTTCTAGACTATTTCATAGGCATGGATGGTGCCTTATCTAAAAGAGACTGAGCACCCTTCGGGTACCATGTCTTATTCACCTCTACGTTTGCAGCACCCAACACTGACCCTGGAATTTCTTATATGATCAATATATGTTGATAATACTGATCATTATTTTTCAGCAGCATATGGGCATTTTTATAAATAGAGATAAAAAGTAACTCTCCATGAAACTTGTTTTCATGAAAAACTTTCTTACAACTTAGAGCCAGCTATGAGTCTGACATGTTCTTCACCTTGACCCTATGAAAGAAGAAAAGCCCAAGTTGGCCTGTAGAGTCAGCTGAGGGCATGAAGGCGTTTTCTTTCTTCATATTCAGGGTCTCTTCCACCAGGAGCACCACCGTTTATAGGTTTTGGAGCCGGAATGTGAGAGACACATCTGAAGAGAGAGTAAGATTTAAAGGAAGGGGATTTGTTTGGAGTCTTTGCTACCTAAAGGCATTAAAACTTTATAATGCCAAACAAGTCCCGTTTTTCTTTATTTATGGATCATATATTTCCCCCTTTATTACAACTATACATTTTTCCAGCCTGACAGCTGATAACACCAAAAATTCACTGCTAGCAAAAAATTCCATTTGCAACTCTCCAAGATAATAATTTTGGAATTAAAAAGAAAAATATGTATACATGTATATGCAAAAATATCCACGTTTATTTTTAGCCCCTGAACTTAAGCTCCACATTGAATATGGATTCGGGGTTTGACATCACACATTTTGATCAGAGTTCAGGGGTTTGTTTAAAAAAATATATAGCCCTCCAGCTTCTTCTTTTACTTGTTAACTCTTAACAGGGAAGAAATATTGGATTCTCCAAAGTTGGTGCAATTTAATTTCAATTTGTCAGGTGTAGCATCATGGCAGAGATTTGGGGTTTTTTCCTCCTCCCTTGATTTATTAGAAATATTCTAAAAAGAACCCTCTGTTACTCAGGTTTTTCAGCCATTTTCTTGAAGTTTCTTTTCCTTTGTCTTTCTATTGAAATCCACAGGAAGTAGGAAAACAACCTGAGAAACATCAACCACAAGGGGGAAAAGAAAGAGAGAGATCAATGTGTTTTAAACATGATGACAGGATGGGTTGTTTAAATTGCTTCTGCACATTGATTTAAAGCATGCCCAGTAGAAACCTCTATTATATTAACAATCTTTTCCCTTCATTTCAATCATTGTAGTTGCTGTATCTTATTACCTTTCAGACAGATGATGTCTAAATATAATGTTGAGTAAGATTTTTTATTATTATTTGTTAGAGGGATGATAGGCAATGACTTACAGGTCTGGGGACAATATTAGTAACATAAGTAATGTGAATTCCAAATAACCCAAGATAATGGTAAATCCACTATGTGCTTAACTACAGATTATATCCTAAACATATTTCTGTAAAAATGCAGTTCTCTCCAGCTTCAGTAGTGTAGGGAGATAAAGTGGATTCTTCGCCATAGTCTGCATATTTTGAAATGGAAAGCAAGTTGTTGTCCCATGTGAAATAAAGAAAGTTTCTAGTGTGAAAAGTGTTGTATTTTGACAAAATCATCTTTAATTGCAATAGTTTCTCATGGAGATACCATGGCCACAGCACTGTCACCTTTTGTAACATTCCTTCTAGTTACACCACCTGTACTTTGGTTCTGAGGAAAAGGAGCCATCATCCTCCTGTTGCAGTTTTCACAGCAGAGCACATCCCCCAGTGCTCACAAGAACTGAAAAGTGTAGGAAGGGAAGCTCTTCCAAATCTGGAGCCATGTCCTCAATGAGATCTGGTCCCCTGTAACGTTCCTGGAAATAATTTCATGATAGAGAATCCAACTCACCAACAACCTACATTTCTATGCCTACAGAATCTAGAAGCATCCTTAACTAATAGGTTCATAATTTTTAACTTGCTGTTTTGAAATACTACCTGAGCTATGTTTGAAATTTTCATATTTTATACTTAAGGCAAAAGGAAAAAGAATGAATATTCGTTGAGTGTCAGACCCTGAGCAAATGTTTTCACATGTGTTGCCTCCCTGTTTTATAAGACTGGTTATATTGAACTTATTTCATTGTTGAATAAAGTGGATTTTAGACAAAGTTGTCATTCATCCAAGGTCACACACCTGCTAAAAAATCACTTGGTTTGGGTTTGAACCCAAATGACTTTTTTTTTTTACTCCAAAACTTTTTTTCTTTACACCGCACTACTCCAAAGCTATTGTTTTGTTAATTTGTTCAAAGATACTCACAGAGTGCTTTCTATGGGTCAGATACATCAATGTCCCAAATACTGAGAATACCAAAGCAAGGACCACACTAACCCCTAACACATGCCTCAGAGGTTGTCAGGGGCAGCACAGAGAGAAGTTTGCTGTTCTATTAGAAGAACTGCTGCAGAGGTGAGCACAGGGTATCTTGAGAACATAGATGCAGTCTTCACGAATATGAGTTTCAAGGAGAGTGTACTGGAGAAGGTAGCCTTACATTAAGCATTATCATGAAACACTTGTATGCTTCATCCACTGCACATTGTTCATCTTGTGCACTGGGCGGTTACTGCCCTTTTTATTGACTCATTCTGCAATGAGGAGGTCAAGGGAAAAAAATCTCTGAACATTTTCTCTTCTTTCCATAAGTCATACACACAAAGAGAAAAAGGTGGCCTTCTTGCTACCATATCCTTTCATTCAGTGAAAAGGGAAAACAACTCCACTCTCAAGGAGTCTCAAACACACAGTAGGTGTTTGATAGGCATCTTTCATTGAATTGTCAATATAGAAAAGACTGTTTGAACTGTTCAACTGAACTTCATTCAGGCAGTCTGTTCATCTGCCTCATATCTGCTTGGCTCAGATTCTTACCATATGCCCTAGAATCTTGGTAGGAAAAACAAGGGCTATTTATCAAGACTTTGTTGGTCTTGGGATTTATACAGGCAAGAACTTTAACGATAGTTAGACTTAACAGTTATCCCATAGCACATTATTATCTCCCTGGGAAACTCCCATTCATCCTTGAGTGAGTCAGACTAACAGTATGCCTCCTCCCGAGAGATCACCTCACTTCTAACATTAGCTGCAAGTTCAGGAGGAGGTCCAAAGCCACCTTAGGTTTGATAAGTTTCTGGAAGGACTCTCAGAACTCACCAAAAGCTCTTATCCTCACAGTTAAGGTTTATTACAGGGAAAAAATTAAAATGAACCAAAGTGGGGAGAAAACACAAGGCAAAGTGTGGAGAGGTACAGAACATGGAGCTTTCGATTGTTCTCTTTCCATAGAGTTAGGGCAGGTTGCTTTCCTGACATCAAGGCATAATAATGTGAACAGTATTGCCCACCGATCTCTTGAGCCTCAGTATTTAGTTTTAATTGGGATTCCATTACAGAGACATGATTGATTGATTGGCCTACTGCCTACATGGTTGGTCTCAGTCTCCGTCCACTGATGCTACATGACCTAAACCCTCACCTTAAATCACTTTGTTGAACTATAAAAGTGTGAATCTAGGATCCTAGGCAGATGAAGTCACTGGAGACACTAACAAAGACACTGGGGAAAGCCAGACCACTTTTGGGCAAGGTAAAATCCTTTTCAATGCTATCCATCAATACCCAGCTCATTTCTATGCCTCACTATGCAGAATCTGTGCCTGCCCCCTGGGTCCCATAGCACTTTGTCTATGCCCATTTTTTTTGTCTTGATCATAATGTAAATTGGGGCGGGGGGGGGGGGGGCGGTGATGACCACATCTGAATACTCATTCTGCTTTCCAACACTGAGCATTTATAGGGTCAAGCACATAGTAGGTGTTTAATAAGTTTTAGTTGGATTGAATTTTTTATTTAATGGGGAAATCCATCTTTGTTTCAGTTTGTAAGGAGTTTGGGTCTTCGTGGCTGCTTTTCCTCTCCGACTGACATTTTGTTTATTTTACTGTAATTCTTCCCTTACTTCGAATTCAGGATATCACATATTTTTTTAAATTTTCTACCACACTATAAACCCCTTGTCTGCCTCTTAGCTTCCAGGAAGTTAAAGAAACTTCCTGGGTATGCCAATGATGTTTACAGGAGAAAATTATTTTCAAACCTGGGAGGTATAGGCCCAAAGCAGTCATTTTTTTGCTTTGTATTTTTTCTCCATTGATGACATTATTAAAGATAAGTTTGCAGGAGAATTCAACCCACGGAGGATTAGTCACAGGACTCTGGTTGGGAAACTCCACTATGGCAGAAACAAAAAATTTCAAACAAAATTATGGAAAAAGAGGAAAGTGGCTTCCACCAGTGTGAAATGCACAACTGGATGCACCTGCTTTTCCCCCTGATATCTGTTTGTTGTCCTGTGTTTGTTGTCATGGGGGTGGAGCTGCTATGCTCTGGGCATGATCAGTAGGAGGAACAGTCACAAAAAAGCAATGATTTGCTTGCTCTGAGCTTCTAATTATGTGCCAGCTGTGGAGTGTTCCTTGCTTGTCTGGAATGGTGGCCTAGACTCATGGCCACTCTGCCAGCTGTGCATTTGAGAGTGTGACTGGCAGAGGCTCCTGTGCACTCTGGAGTGTTGTACATCAGTGGTGGAGGACTCCAAGGAAGTGGTTTCTGAGACTTGTATCAGCCGAATTCTTCTCCTTTACAAATTGAGATGGGGCAAGACTCTTAGATGGCAGGATTTCACACCAACACCATCTCAGGATAATACTTAGTACTGACATTCTTAATGCTCCAGAGTGGTCTGATTTCTAATTTTTCCTCAATAGTGAGCAGGTGAGATCATCTATACTGTCACTGTGTTCCCTCCCCTGCCAAGAAGCCAGTGTCTGATAGGATTCTGGGGGCTTTCGAAAAGGAAAATAAATTCCACATTGCCCATATGACTTGGGTTGGTATCTTAGCCCCACATTGGAAAAGGTGTTAATCATTATCCTCATTAGTAGTTTCACCCTAGCGTTGACCCATTCTGGTGGCACTAATCTTCTGAAAGGTGAAAGCTTGAGAGAATCAAATGCTGACCCAAATCCTGGGTCACTTGAGCTTTGGCAACCTTAATTCCCAGCTTGCAAAAGTGGGGGTCATGTGCTGGGATCACAAGGTCCTGCAACCTGGCTCCAGAAATATAGGGGAGCTGTCCTCAAACCACAATCTAAAATTCTGAATTTATTGCAATAGATTCAAATGTGGCATTTCGTCTATTTCTGGCATATAATTATAAAAAAAGGAAAGAATTCTTCAAGGAACGTGAAACAAATTCCCAAACCCTTGTATATTTAGGTGAATGCATTTGAAGGCTCAGGCACTGAGAGCAATAGAGTTCACAGGGAAAATGGTGGACCCCAAAGGCTGAAACAAAAAGGAGACGTTGGCATAAAGGCTCGGGAAGCAGCAGGGTGTTAATTCTTCCTCACAAGTCTGGAGTCTGATCTAGGCTGAACCTCATTTTCAGACATGTAAGACCTAATGAGACCTGCAAGAACAATGAGCAAAGAGAAATATGAACCTCAGGAAGATGGGGCTGTGTGTGTATGATTTCAAATCAGAGTTTGTCGAGCAATGACAGGGAGCCCCAGGTGTCAGCAGCCTGTCCATCTGCCTGGAGACATGCTGGGCGCTGGGACTAAAGGTGCGAGGACGTACATTCCTCCTACGTGTTAGCATGTCACTGCTGTCTTCACAAAGCAATTCCAATTTGCATGTCTCCGTGGGAGGAAATGCTTTTCATGACTCCCATTCCAGGACCCTCCAAGTGGGATGCTGCTGATATCCAAAGGGTGCTGATTAAGTGGGAGCCACACATGAGCAGATAACGAGACATGCATTTAACTAATACAGCAAATGCTGGGCAGGTAGAAGCAATCAAATGCATTCCTCTGTCAGTGGGGATGTTCGTGCCGACTCTCAGTGGGCAAACTGGTCTGGGAACTAGCAGTGAACCCAGTTTGCCATAAATTGTTTTAAGTTGCACTTGGGTGTAATTTTTGGTAATGTGCGGGTATGCCTATTCCACGCTTCTAAAGGCTCATTACCTCTGTAAATAAAGTACTTGACTGAGGAAAGGGAGGCCTGGGTCCCCATTAAGCAAGCTGGCTCCATCCTTGTGCCATTTGCGGCAGGAAGGGGGCTGCTATGTGACAAATCACTTCTGTTTGAAATAGTTGGAACAGAGCATCTAGGAGACCAGATAAGAGAACTTGAATGATCCTATTATGAGGATAACAGCAGAGAGAAGAGTCTATGGACAGCCGTACATGGGCACATTCAGTTGATTTAGAGGTGGCGTGGTAGCCTGAAACTCGGAATTCTCTGCTTTGGATTGCTTCAATGCAGACCTTTAACATTATTTTAACATAGCTGGTTTTGTGCACCACAGTGAAGTCTACTTGAACAAATCCATGTTAAAAGAAATATGCCTTCTGTGCACCAAACAGAAACACAAAATCAAGGACTGTTAGTTTCTTGAAGAATACGAGTGCAGGGAAGGAGTCCGGACCAAAACGGAATAGATTTTCTATTTAGGTGATTGCTGTATCCTGGGCCATGCTGATCCTTTTGGAATCCACATCTGCTCATTAAGACATTTCCACTGAGCAATCCCAGTGCCACCTCTGAGAGTAGAGGCCTTTGAAAGAAAGACCATTTGGGAGCATACAATTTGCAAGAGCAATGCTGTGGCACCGCAAGTCTTTCTCTCAATCTGGTTCTACCATAATGAAAGATAGAGCTTTAACTCTAAGTAGTTTTGAATGTACAGGGAACCTGCTATCATGACATATAGAGACATCCTGTCTCAAACTTTGCTCAGGATAATCTCAGCTAGTGGGAGGAAGAGGAGGTTGTGGGTGCATCCATTTCTAGGCATCTCCTTACAGGAGCAAGTTTATCTTAAATCAATTATAATTTTCCCATCTTTGTTTGTCTATCATATTTAACTCCCAAGCTTTCAATCATGGTGAAAGCTAAAATTTCGTTTTTTAAAAATATTTTTTAGATGTTGATGGACCTTTATCTTGCTCATTTATTTATATGAGGTGCTGAAAATTGAACCCAGTGCCTCACACATGCTAGGCAAGTGCTCTA
Organism: Marmota flaviventris; assembly: GCF_047511675.1. Taxonomy (NCBI): domain Eukaryota; kingdom Metazoa; phylum Chordata; class Mammalia; order Rodentia; family Sciuridae; genus Marmota; species Marmota flaviventris. The sequence continues at coordinate 111,253,137 of NC_092506.1, read as the reverse complement.
CCACTGAGCCACAACCCCAGTTCCAAGAGCTTCACTTTCAAAACTAACATACATTGACCCCTCAGCTTCACAATAGGAGGTATTATTGTTCATGCACATTTAATATAGCACTAAGCGAAAGGAAGAATCATCTATTCTCAGCATCCTCATTTATGATGATTCTAACATGCCTTCCAGGGTGACAATAACTTGACCCAAGTGTCCTATTGTCTCATTTGGACTCCCGCTTGTTGTAGAATCTGGGACAAGAGGCTCCCTTTTCTCATCTTTAAACTAAGTACAGAAACACCCAATAAGCAAATAATGTTTAATTTTTCAGAGTATCCAAGGTATATATAGTATAAAACCCATGAAATACAAAGACTTAAGGAGAAATTAATTCAACTGTTTAGATAGATCTATAGGTACATTAATATCTGTATGTCAACCAGTTACGTGCCATAGAGGCAATTTTGAAACAATATTTTACAAATAATAAGACATTTCAAAAGCTCAGCCAATTGTATGAACTCATCATTAGTACGCTAGTCACCTCCTATGTCTAACTATTCCCTCAAACTCTTTCTTTAAACTTAGAACTTCAAATCAGTGTTTTAATAGGAAGGTATTGAAATTCCCTCAGAAAGTATTACAAACCCAAAACATTTAAAATATATATATATACATATTTTCTGTTATTATATAAACCCTTCTCAACCTACAAATTCAGGGGTAAAACTCATTCAGAGATACAATCCATAAAGGCTGAGTCAGTCAAGGATGGTTGCAGGTGTTGCTTCTCAGAATTACATATACTTATTTGGTTGAGGAAAATGATTTCAAATGCTTTCAGGCTGTGTTGAAATCACCTGCTGGGCTAGATGGCCATTCAGAACAGGAGAGGATGAATGGAGAGAGAGAGAGAGAAAAAAAAAGAGGAGGGGGGACTGAGATGTAATGAATAGTGAACATACCCCACAAGAAGGCTGCATTCTGGATTAATTCATGAAGTGCATCATTTTTTCTGGCCATCTCTCTCCTCCTGGAACATACCCTTGGTGAAGGGGATCTTGTGCCATTGCATAGACAGAATAATGTTCAATCTAAAATAAGAGCTGTCAGTAAATATCATGCCAAGTGTTTTATTCTTACCCAAAAACCTGAAAATAAATGTCATTGTCCCTATTTTCCAGATTCAGTGAGGCCCTTACAGATTAAACCATTTCCTTAAGACCAGCGAGCTAATAAGAACACTGCCGGGATTCAACCCATCCACAGTCTATGCTCTTAACAACTATGCTGAGGTTTAGCATCAGTAACATCCAGGTTATAATAATAACCAGGATAGTATTACATATAAAAGTGAGCTCTTTACCCATAAGGCAACATTCTGGTGATCTTTCCTCAAATGCTCTAATAGAGAGCCAGCGGTGACAAAATGTATGGAGGCTCAAGATCTAGTCATTAGAGTCATAAACAATGATGCCACTCCTTGGCACAGAGACTCCACTGTTTGAGAAGAAATCATTTTGAGAGCTCTCACACTCAGCTGCTCTGCTAAGTTAGTTTTGCATCCAGGCAGCTAAACCATGAATGCTTCAGGCACTAACGCCTCTGTAAATGCCTGCCTATCCAATCCCTGCTTAGCTGGCTCTTAACAGCCACACTAAAATCGAAACACTAAGAGATGACTGTCACCAAGCCACCTGTAGAATCCAGGGATGCAAAGGATAAGTCCCTCATTTAATTGTAAATGTGAGCTCCTTGCTGTCCAATTCAGAGGCCTGTCACTTATAAATGTTAATGCTATTTATTGTAGCATGCACGGGATAATGGCATCTCTCAACATCTGTTTTCATTTAAAATTTCCAAGTTGCCTTTGTGTTCTGTTCTGTGGGCACCTTTTTGGTAATGTTGCTGTTCATACTCATGAAGGAGGAGGGTGGAAAATGGCAAGTGGGAACCCAAACAAAATATTATTAATGAATATTTGCAGCTGCTGGTGGGACTTGGTGAGAAGCTGCCAGCACTGGTGACAGAATTCATCTTGTAAAATGTACCTATGATAAATATCAACGAGGAGTGATTAGCAGAGATTGTTAATTCATGAACGGCTTTGAAACAAGCCAGCAATCTGATTTCCACCAGTCACTGGTTGATTTTTTTTCTTTTCCTTTTACAAGGCAACCAAAGGGTTAGGATTGTAATGTGCCTGTCATTGCCACGCTCTTGGCTTTCTTTTTGTACCTTGAAAGCTTTTTGTCTCAAATCTTTTTTAAAAGAAGGGGCAGAAGTGTCCACATGTTTCGGGAAATGAACTGTGGAAAGATGACACACATCTTTCAGCACTCAAGTCAAATTGTGTCTTCCCAGCAGCCTCTCCAGCAATCCCAGACTTCTGCAACCCTCTCTGAGTTCCCACTCGACTTGCCTGACTCTGTTACTCTTGTTTAGCATTCAATCATAGCTTTCGCTCTTATGGGTAAAACCTTTCAAATGTGTATTTCCTATCTTCCTCGATCTACTTCAAGTTCTTCAGGGCATCCATTCCTACCTATTTCATCCCTGTTTTGACCCCCAACTTAGCCCCATGTGCAATCCCAGGCACCTAGTAGATTTCCATTCACAATTTCTTAGTGAATGACTATGTGACTGACAGGTAGCCTTCCCAATGCCAAGCGCTAATGTACAAAGCCTAGAATTTTAAGTAACTCCAGAGCAAATTGGAAAGGCCTATGGGACCACCCTGAAGACCTTGAAGTCACATGTGGGAGGCAAATAGCTTTACCCTACCTCTGTGCTAGATTCTTCAAGCCTATGGAATCTAATGGATGAATCTTGGTCAAAAAGATTAACCTAGCTCTTTTTTTTATTGTTTCTTTTTTAGTTTATATGACAGTAGAATTCATTTTGACATAATTATAAAAGCATGGAATATTTCTTGTTCTAATTCAGTCCCCAGTACCTCTCCTTCCCCTCCCCACCCCCAAACTAGGAATGATTAGCAAAAGCTGTTAATTCATGGGTTATGGGTGTTGATACTCAAATTCCTTTCACATCTGTTTGTTGGGTCTTGTGACTTTTACTCTTTATCTTTTATGAGATGCAGAAAAGTCCTCTTGGCTCTGCAGTTAGTGCTCTGTGAAACACCATTGATCCACCTCTGATGTTAGCCTGAACGGGCAGGACAGTTCCCTGGGAGTTCAGACTCTTCTTGTCCACTGTATTACTTTCCACCTAGAGGCTTTGCTAGTGCTATGGAAGTCTCCTCTGCCACCAACAAGCATGCCCTGAAAGTGTCAGGAAGCTGCCACTACTGGGGGTGCCCTCAACCAATGGGGTGCAGGGACAAACCCTCCAGGGATAAACCTCCAGCCTCTGTCCTTTGGGGTAAATCTGGGAGGCATTCCATACCCTTCCCTAGAGAGGAATCACAGCAGCAGCCTCAATAGCATTTTTCCTCCTGGTCTTTCCTCTCCCCCACCTCCATCTTCCCCGTGCTTCACATCTACTTCCTGGAACAATCATCCCAGTCAACCACCTATACCGAAGTCCTGGTCCCAGCCTTGACTTTCAGAGGAACCAAACTGCTCAATCTGGCTAAGCTCTGATCCTTAAGAAAAAAGAAAGAAAGAAAGAAAATTCTCAGAATATAAACATCTAAATGGGGATCCCTTCAAAGTTGCCCTTTCTAAAGGCTGCAGTGCACTCATTCCAGAAGGGGCCTTGACCCCAGCGCTCTTCAGAGTCCCTGCAGAGCCTGCCTGTTTGCTGAGGCATGGATGCGGAATACAAGGTGACTCCACTCTCAGGGCTGGGCAAGAGCAGGTGGGCACCTGAGAGTCTCGCTTCCTTCAAGGTTGCTGCCTCGGCGCCCACTTGCCTTCCTCTATTCCTGCTGCTGCTGTTTATAAATCACATCAGACAACGACTCTCATTTTCAGAATCCCATTTTATTTTAAACTGCTACATTCTAAGAAATGTAGATCTCCTATGCAATGACATCCAAGATGCCTTCATAGGTGAGAGCAAGGCTCCAGGCAGGGAAAGCCACCCCAGCTGAAGCCAGAAGAACTGCCTTGCGTGACCTGCCTCCCAGCCACCTACTACCTCGTGCATGTCTCACTAGCACGTCCTAGACTCAGAACGGGGAAAAAATGCCCATGCTATGGAGGGGATGTTGGGATTAATTGGAGGTTAACACGCAATGTAAGTAGTAAACCAGACTACGTGATCAAACATTAGATGAATTACACCTTTTTAAAAAATTACCAACACTTAATGAATGTTTACCAAGTGTCATCCACTATACTAAAGGCTTTGCATCCTTTGATTCATTTAATGCCCATGACAATCCTTTGAGGAAAGTAATATTATCCCCATTTTACAGACAAGAAACTGTGTCAGAGAAGATAAGGACTAACACCCGCAAAGTCACAAATCAGCTAAGACCAAACCCACTGATTTAATTCTAAAACCCAAAGCTCTTACCATTGTATAATCCATTGGAACTTTACCCAGTAGGGAGAATGTGACAAGGTAACACAGGCTCCTGTTTCAGAGAAGTTTAAGTAAAGATGGGAAGAAAATAGCTCCCCTCTACTCTTTGCAATTTGAGGAGCTTCTTCCCATGCCTGGAAAAAAATTATGCATTCCTAAACTTCTTGCACCAATAAGTATTATCAACTTTAAAGCAGTCACTTTGGAATATGCCCTCCATTTAATAGCACAGCCATACACTTATATGATTTTAGATATCCTTTAGAATTATTTTCAAAACTGGTTCAAATGAATATCCCCCAAAGTGCATTGCTATTTTCCTCACCCCCAGGAAGAAGCAACACTATCATTCTCTAAAGTAACACAAATTGCCCAAAGCAAGAAATTTAATAAAACATCCGAATCCAGAAATACCTCCCTATAGGTTCTTAATATTTGGGGGCACAGAGGGGTGAGTGACATTTGGTTCTTCTGCATTATTGATCTAAATAACAAGTAATAATGCAAAAAAATACAGACTGAATGAAAAGCAGTGCGGGTAGCACCCCAAAAAACAGACTGAAGAAATCCCCTGTCCCCACCCAAACCCCAATAGCTGAGAAGAGAGAGTGAATGCCACTAAGCAGCTTCATTTTCAACCTAGCAACAAAGAAGCTGAAGCAGGAATTCATTCTTGTGCAGAAGGAAAGGGTCAGAAATTAAATGTCCTTGTGAAAACCTGTTATTTGGGGGAAAACACTTCAGGCATCATGATAGATACCCGTTTGTCACCAGCATACACTTTTATTGCCAGACTTAACAGCTCATTCCTAAGGCGAGTAGAAATGGTGGGATGGGGTGGAAACCCCATAGGCTTCCACCTTTCAGCAGACTAGACACATGACTTGGAAGACGGCCAGCCTCTGTACTGAGTGCTGTCTCCCAACACATCCAACTGATATTTCCCAGAACATTTGAGTCCTAGAAGTTCAAAGCAGAAATAACGTTTGAAAACATTGGAGGAGATTCAGAGGAGAGAAAGAATGATGATCCAAAGGCCAGGGAGACAAAGGGACCCATTTAATAAACAGCAATGAAATAATTTAGCTAATGATAAGAGGGTAGCATGGGGTGCAGGGGGATTGAGTCAGTCAGTCATCATAATGAGGGAGTAGGTTGTATCTCTAGAATTATAATGCATTTATTCTACATTCATTCATTCTGCAGATACTGAGTCAGACACCCAGATGGTGGGCATATAAAGGTGATCAACATCAGGCAGAGTTCTGCTATATGCACTCACTCATAAGGTGTCAATGATCCCATAGATATTGTATTTTATTGCATAGTCATCACAGATATTATGCCCAATTACTTTGCAAAAAAGTGAGGTGCTTCCACTATATGAAGCCTTTTTAAAAATTGTGCCAGTATTACTTAAAAATCATTTATTACTAAACAATCTTTTGTGCAAGATCAGGATGCATGAAACACTCATGGACATACGTCAGTGTGGTGGCAACAACTAACGGTGCAATACTATAGAAGCTCAAGTGACTATGAGGAACAGGAACCTAGAGCTATGGGCCAGTGTACTGGGTGGGGTCTATTCAGGAGGCAACTGATGGGTGAGCAGGAGTTTGCAGAAGAGAGGGACCAATAGTTAAATCAAACAAAAGTGCAAGAAAAAGGTAACTCATACTGTGAAAAATCCCAAAAGAAGATTCTCCTTGAAATGTAACTCCCCAAAGGGCTGCAGGATCTCTACTTGGAGACAGGAAGTAAAACTGACTAACCATATCAACTCAATGACCTTGCATCACCTTGGGCAGATTACTTAATCTCTCTGTGCCAGATTTTCATCTGTGAAATGGGAATAGTGAATGAAAACATCCACTTCACTGGTTTTGGGGTTAGTTATGCAAAAATATATAAAGTGCTTAAGCTAAGAATTCTAAAAAGCCGAGGAACTTGGATAGAAGGGGGAGGGGTCACATTTTATTTTTCATTAGACTCTAACAAAAAATTGGTATTTCCTTTAATTATAAATAAACACAACAGATCCGGTGCTAACAGCAGTTTTGTGACTTTGGTTCCAATTAAAATCTCAGATATTTTTATATCACATTGCTGTTTTTGCAGAAATCCCAAAATATTATTTATGCTTGTCACCACTTGAATTACAGTGGTTAGACCTTTGCTAGATCTTGTTGCTTGTGGATTAATAAAGAAGCATATATATGACTATACCACTAATTTGTTTTTTAATGTTTTTATAATTGCATTCCAGTGTGATTCCTTCCACTTGTGATACTGTGTATTCTTGTTTTCTATTTTAAAACATTCTGAGATGCGATCCTTAGAGTCAACTGACTGCCAAAGTTCAAAAATCCCCATAATTCTACATTATGTTAATCAAAATAAACCAAACTCGGAAGATAAGGGTCGTATGCTTTGTCTCATGTGGAAGCTAGAGAGGAAAAAGGAAAAGAAAGGTGAGAAACGGATCTCATGAAAATTGAAGGGAGATCAGTAGAGAAAAGGAATAGAGAAGAGGGATGAGGAGGGGAGGGAAAGGGAAAATAATGGGGAATGATATTGGCTTAATTATATTGTTATATTGTGTACATGTACCAATATGTAACAAGAAACCCTACTGTATGTACAACTATAATGCACTAATAAAAAATATAAAAAAGAACTGCTGTTCTAGCTCAAGTGTCCAGACTCTAAGCATAATTTAGAGAGGCATTTTGTACCCAAGAGTCCTATTTTTATTGTTCTAACTAGCATGTTAAGTGTAGGTACTCAAATAAGAGATAGAAGACTCAGACTTAAACCTGGAAACTGATGCTCACAGCTACCTGTGTGACTTTAGACAGGTCATTAACCCTCTCTGAACTCCAGTGTCATAACAAATCTTAGGTAACTTAATACCCCAGGATTGCTTATGAAATGAGACCATTGATTGAAAGCACCTGGGACAGGTAGGCCCTCAGTGAACCTTTTTTGAATCCATTGAAAGCTGCAGGCTTTTCAGCCCACTTGCATTTGCAGACAGGAGCTTGTAGGATGAGAAGGCTTTTTTGTCTCCCTCCTGCTGAGATGCTTTGGGGACTGCTTTGACAGCTAGGTGCCAAGAGGAAACCTGGACTTCCATTTCCAGTCTTGTCCCCATGGGCGAGCCAGACTGAGCCAAAGAGTTCACAAGGATCGGCATGAAAAGGGAAAACAATTTGTTCTGGGGCCCTAGAGTCAGATACTCAGCATGCTGGGCTTGTGGGGTTTTTTTCAGGTTTAATCAGCATCAATTTGATCTTATTTTGAGAGATGCTAACGAATCCAGAAAAATCTACAGGTAGCTCCAAGCCAGATACCCCCACCCCCCAGCTCTGCATCTGGTCCCTACCCTCCTGGAGCCTGCTTGGCACCAGGGTGCCTGGACTACCAACTACCAGTGTATGTCCCCCCCCATGTGTCTTCTGGGGTCCAAACTGGCAGTAGAAATGTTTTCCTTTCAGCCTTGTCAGATTGGCTATGTCCTCCCACCCCCCACCCCACCCCACCCCTGCTGCCGCCTTCTTTTTTTCTGTTGAGTTGCATTTTTTCTGAAAATTAATTGATTGTGGCTAAAAAGATAGCAGACAGAGAAACCTAAAGACTGATTGTCCCCTATTTATCCAAGACACCAGCCTTCTGCCAGCAGTGACAATGCATGCTCCCTGTTGCAGAGACCCACCAAGGAGACCAGCCAGGCTCCAGAGTTCAATAGCTTAGCTCTCTGAGGAGCTCAGAGCTCTTTAGAAACATGAGCTCATTTCAGGTCCATTCTGACCTGGATTCAAAATACCCCAGGTTCCTCCCAGGACACAGATGCCTAAGAGAGTCTGCATTCCTGCAGAGGCCATCCTGAATGCCTGGAGTCAGAAAAATGGAAGCACAAAGCCCTCTATTCCTTCAGCCTGTCATGAAAAGCAAATGCCCTGAGGTAAGATGAGCAGCATTCAATCACCCTGTGTCTCCAGGCTTTGGTTTATCTCTTGGCTGAAGCATGGTGCTTTCTTTTCAAAGAATCCAAATTAATCATGAATATGAAGGCATCTAGCACTGCTCCTTCTAAATAGTAGATACTCTAAAACAGGTTAGCTGACCCCAGAATGATGCAAGGGAGCTGGCCAGTGGACTCAGGGTTTGTTGCATTACCTTGGAGGGACAATTGAATCTCTTACGTTTAGTCTGTTTCTCACTCCCCGAGTTCTCTCCAGTGCACACACTCACAAATTCTTTGACACTCCTCTCATGAAGAGATGGGTTAATTGGACCCCACTGAGTCTGACTGGTTTGACCTATAAGATGCAGTGGGTGTGAGACGGTGTGTTTCCTGGCTCGACCTTTCATGCAATGCCTCTGGAAACATTTTCCAGGACCTTGTTTTGAAAAGGCCCAGGTAGCTATCTGGAGAGGCCATAGAAAGAGAGTGATGCTGGCTAGACCCTGCCTCCTCTGGCCAGCCAACCCAGGCATCAGGCACACGAGGGAAGCTGACATGGACCCTTCACCTCAGATCAATGGAGTAGGTCTGAGTGACCTCAGCTGACGCCATGTGCAACCAAGCCCTGCCTGAATTCCATGCCCATGCACCACTAGCTGTGATAAAATGGTGATTATTTGAAGTCACTAAGTGCTACAGCTGTCTGTTGTACATCAACAGACCTCAATATAGTCTGAGTTACAAAGAGTAACCAGGCTCAGTCCACCTTCCTTGAGAAGTCATATAAATTCTTATTAAAACAGAAACTAGACACGACATGCAAAGGCAAATTCCCCTGGAATATGTGATATATGCCTGGATTGGAATCAGATCTACCAAGATTAGAGGAAGTCCCAGAGCAGTATCCAAAGCACCTTTTCCCTTCTCCTTCACATATAACAAAAAATAATCATAGTTATTATGTTTGAGAACATGCCACATGGCCAAGCTAATTGCTGCACCTTACAGTAATGCCAAGAGCCAACACTTACATGGCCCTTAGCACATATCAGCATTCGAATATTTGATGCATATTATCCATTTAAGTCTGAAGGAAATCCCATAAAATAGCTCTTGGTATCATCCCCATTTTATAGTTAAGAAACTGAGGGACAAAGAAGTTATGTGTCTTGCCCAGGGTTACAAAATCTAAAAGTATAATATCTCACTCTAATTCTACATATTAGATTAATTCTACATACTAGATTCCTGTTGTTGATATAACCATTTACCACACACTTGGTGGCTCAAAATAACAGATTTATTATCTTATAGCTCTGGAGGTCATAAGTCCACAGTGGATCTCACTGGGTTAAAACCAAGGTGTTGGCAGAACTGTGTTCTGGCTTCTAAAGAGAATGTGTTTCCTTCTCCAGCTTCCAGAGGCTGCCCATGTTCCTTGTCATATGGAACCATTACTCCACTTTCAAAGCCAAAAATGGCCCACAGAGTTTTTCTCACACTTCATCATTCTGACATTTCCTTCTTCCATTTACAAGGACCCCGTGATTACATTTGGCCATTCAGACAACCCAGGATGCTCTTCCACCTCCTGATCAATGATGAGTGACCTTAACTCTATCTGCAACCTTCACCCCACCCCTTGCAATGTGGCATAACACATTCACCTGCTCATCTTTTGGGGAGGGGAACAGTTACATTTTTCTGCTTATTAGAGCTTACAAGATGGAAATAATTGTCTTCCCTTTTAACAATGAGAGAACTGAAGACCATGGTAGTTAAGTAATTTTTCCATGGTCACACATAGAAAATGCCACTTTTGAAAACTATAGGGTCTCAGGTTAAAAAGCAGGAATATACTGGAAGGGGTTCTGTTAATCCCTTCCCAAAGGTAGGAATATTGTTTGGAAGTGAACTTTAAAAAAAAAAAAAAAAAGGAAGAAGAAGGATGACCACTGTGCCCTCACACCAATCCATAAAAATAATACTTTCTATCAGCTTTATGAAGACTAAAAGCATTATTGGGGTTTTCCCCCTGTCACCTTCTCCAGCCCTAACAAAACAGAGAATAAAAATTATGTCCAGGAAAACCTTCCTGAGATGGTTCACTTATCTGTCCCCAGCACTTGAAGAAGCAACATTTTTCATATCCACTAAAGCCTTCTGATAGTGAACTCGCTGATAAGGAGACTCCATTCACAGTGAAGCCAACAAATCGTTCCAGTGCATCAACCCTTCAGTCCCAAAAGAGATAAAGAGAGAAGGTTTTGGAGTTCTTTGAAAACATTTGTGAGCTTATGGAATCTCAGACCTGGAAAGCTGGAAACATCTCATATAGCACTTCACTTGCCTGCCCAGGTGCAAGGCCCCCTCCTTACTCCACTGCACGCACATAGAAATGGCAGCTGTGTATTGAGCCCTGTGGCTAGAGACCACGACCTCTGATTCCCCTCAAAGTACCTGTTAAACCCCCTTTACCTTTACTTTTCACATCTGAACATGAACCGATCCCTAGAAGAAACCTGTCCACAGTTATCACAGCCAGCGAGGGACAAAGTAGGACGCAAGCCCAGCCCCAGGCTCAGGCATTCTGCCTCCAACCTTCTTGCTCTGTGCCCAGTCTCTGCTCATACTTGTCTTCCCAGATGGTCCTCACACATCTCCCATCTGTCCAGAACATGTCTTCCTTCCAGTCCTGGATCAAACCCCCCCAAGCCCTCCCACCATGAAGCTTTCCCCTGCTGCTCCAACTTTTCTCCCTCCTTTGACAAAATCATAGGCCTCTTACAATGCATTTTATTCTTCTCTATTCTTGGTTTTTATTTATTATCCCAGGACAGATGATAAAATTCTCTGACTCCAAATCCCCACACTTTGGACCATGATGGAGCCTACCATCACATGAGTTGCACAAGTGTTCCATAAAGTATGTCCCTCTGCAGATTGACTTACTTCATCTTCAGACCTTTCTGATTATATTTTTTAGAAAAGATTACCATGAAGCTTTGTTCAGAAAATCAAGGAGCCTGTCTCCATCCATGGCTGGTTCATTGCTGGGTTACACCTGAAACTCAAGTCTCCTGACTCCCTCTGTTGTGGGCTAATCCATCTCATTATATATATATATATATATATATATATATATATAGAGAGAGAGAGAGAGAGAGAGAGAGTAGGGCAGAGATTTGTCTCTTTTGTTCATTGATGTACCTCCAGCACCTAGAACAGTATTTGGCAATGGCAGGTGTTCTAAGAATGTTGTATGAATGAATGAGAAATGTTGAAAGCATTTCAAATATGAATTCCAGATAACTACTTTAATGAGCTATGGATTAGATGACTAACTTAATTATCCAGGGTCAGATGGAATCCAGGTGTTCTGGGCCCCGATCAACAGCAGAGTCCAACTCTAAGTGAAGTGGGTCTAGAGAGTGGTACTCCACACACCCTCCTTGCATTGTTCAGATGCTCCCAAAGTTCAAGAGCCACCGCCTAAGAGAATTTCTGGTTGGTGGTAAACTCCTTTTGACAGGCTCAGGGTTGGCCCTTCACCCTCTGCTCCCAGAGGGTCGGAGAGTCCCTGCCTCCTTTAGTCAATCTTCCAAAGCCTGATGTGAGCCCCATCCAGATGCCCCTATGCCATTGTCAATGTAGGAGCAGGTCCTCTGAAGTGCTCTTCGTTGTGGCAGCTGCACACATGTAATTGGGAAGCCTCCTGGAAGAATCATCTATCAGTTCTGCCAGTGACAAATGGTAGGAAGGAGCAGCCTCCTGCACAATGGGACTGCCCGCTCCTGCTCTTCCACACCTCATTATGCCCTAGAAATTAATATTCATGTTATTTTGTCTTGATCAGTAGGGTGGAGTGAGGTCAGGTAGTTGCTTCTTGTTTCTTTGTCCTTTCTCTGCATGTTCTCCTGAGTGGCATATGAGCCTGCACCTCTACTCAGAAAGCTTTAGCACCTTTCAGCTTGAGAGAGAACTGTGTTGCTGAGAGACACCCTTCAGGGCAGTGCTCGTGCTGGAGAACTGGCTGCCTAGGATGCTAGGGACCCCTGGTTTCCTTGCCACCCTCTGCTGATGTCAGTCTCTGGGAACCTGCCTCTTTCTATTTACCTCTTTCCCTGAGGATGGTGGGGAGTCTAGGCACATCTTCACTATTTACTCCACTGCCATCTTCCTCCCCTACTCTTCATACCCCTAGTATCCTGGTCCATCCACTAGGTTCAGTTCAGTTCAACCAAATCCATAGAGTATTTAGGCCTAGGCATGGACCAGGGTGGGAGTGTAGGAGATACCACCTAATAAAATCTCACAGCTAAGGAAGCTGAATGGTTGTAAAAATCCCTAAGAACTTGTAAAACAAACACCAAGCAATGGACTCCATGTTGACACAGACCTGGAATCAACAATGCCAATAACTTTGTAGAGTGATGGGCAAAAGACAGAGTGTTTTAAGGGGAATACCATCCAATCAACAAAAACCTATTTCTCTGTGGTATTTCCTAAGCTTTCAGATGAGCCTAAAGCATCCTGCTCTCAACACCAGAAAAACACTACTGCATAATTTCTACTTTAAACAACCTACATAGTAAAGTGATGTGGTTAACGTTTTATTGAAACTCAATAATATTCTAGGTGTTTCACACACGTGCTTTTATTTAATATATGTGGCAGCTCTGTGAAAGAGATGTCATCACAATTAATCAAGTAAACTGAGACTCAGACAAGATAAGAAATTGCCCCAAAACACACACTTAGCAGATGGCAGGCGCAAGATTTAGGTTTTTTTCTGCATTGTTCCAAAGCCTGTGCAGCTCCTTATACTGTGCCACCCTGCCTTCCTAAAAACATACACTTTCTTCTCCATTCCCTTTCCTAAGTCATCTTTTGGCCTTTTTGACGAACCAGAAGCAATTGCAAAAAGCTGGTCTATAATCTGTGCCTTTCCTTCGCCCAACTGTGAAAACACTTCATCTGGCACACAGCTGACGGCTCCCCTGGATGTGCGGTGTCCCTGGCCCTCGACATTTATACTCGCCTCACAGGCTGATCTTTGACAGATGCTCCTGCGCACCTGAGAGAGCTGGCATGCCAGCCGTCTGCTAAGATGTGGCATCCTCAAAAGGCTCCTAATACTCTAATCAAGATTGATCCACACTTCCGTGGAGCACAGTGACTGTCCTTAATCAGTGTGTGGGCTCTTTTGAGCCTCTCCTCCCACTGAAGTCTCTGATTTAAGAGCCAGCTGCTTTGGTGAGGCATTTGTGAAGGGATTCACCCTAGAGCCAGGCAGAAGGGGTGCCAAGACCTGGAGTCAGGACTCCTGGACCACTAGAGGCAAGGGGTCACAGTTTCCCACCTATGGGTTACAGTAGCTTCCCATTGTGACCCCTGCAGTCCTCAGATCAGGGTGAGGTGGAATAGCCAGAGCCCCAGAGTCACCTCCAAATGTGGGTCCTCTACCTGTTTGCTCCAGCTGTCCTATAAATGTTACCATTTTCTACATGTGTCGGGGCATTAAACAAGGTAGGGAACCCAGTGGAGCATCCTGACCTGTCTGAGACCTAGCACTGGGTCTGATCGATCTTCCATGTATCATTTTGCTGCCACTTAGGCTAGAAGGATGAAAAAGCAATGCCTCACCTTTGGGAGCAGACACTCTGAGCAGGGCTTCACTGGCCAGAGGGGTGAACAGGCACTGACCTGCCAGCAGCTTTGCTGCCCTTGGAAGCCACAAGTTCCCAATCACCTGCAATCATCCGCCAATGGGTCAGCTAAGTCACCATCATCTTTTGGTGGTGCTCAGCCAGCACCACCACCCTTGGCATGCTGTGTCCTCCCTCCTTGGAAACCCATTCTGACCCAGGCAGAGATCCTCACTTCCTTCCTCTTCAGTTGACAGATACAAAAGTAAACATCCTCAACACAGTGTGAGCTGTTTATGCCTCTGCTTCCTCTAGTCCTGGATGGGCTGTTTCATACACTTGGCGTATTTTTTGTTGTTTTTTTTTTGTTTTGGGGGTTTCGTTTTGTTTTGGGGTTTCCCCCCCATATCCATGGTCCAGCTTCATTTTTTTCTTTTTTTCTGTTAATTTCAGTAGAGTTGACTTTCCCCTGTTTGGCCTTCCCCCTACACTCCTATAACTACATGCTGTTTACCTTAGCCCTATTTTCCAATGCAGCAGGTTTTTCCTTTCATCAAATAACATGTTCCCTTCAAATGCATTTGATTGTGCCCAGGATATCCACATTTACTTAATGAAGCTCTGCTCAGCTGCTCCCCTTAGGTGCTCTGCTTATGATTAGAAGGAATGCCTTGTTTGTGCCATTTCTGGGTGCCTTTTCTGTGAACCACTTATTTCTCTTTCCTGAGTTTGTTTCCTGGACAATTATTGATTACGGTGAGCCTCCCACAGCTCCCAGAGTGGCTTCAGCCTAAACAGCATGGCAAGTGGGCTTCAGGTCAATAGATAGCCTTAGATTTTGCTTTCTTGTGACCACTGACCTCTCTACGGGGGTGGGAGGAGGTTGACAAGCATCCCTGGAACTTTGTGAGCCCTTGAGAGATTCCTGATGTAGAAATTTGTTCTCAGGCCTCACCTTAAAATTCCTCTGGGAGGATTATAAAAAAGAACTTTTAAGTGGCTACATTATAAAACAGCCAGGTCTCTACTTTTCCCGCAGTGGAAAAATAAGCTGTTCCAACACAATTCAGTGCTGAGGCAGTGAATCCAGAGCACAGAGAGATACAACATGTGTCAGCCCTTCCTAAGTAACAGTGCTGGTTGTGACACTGCTAGTGTGCCACACAATAGACTCCCCACTCAAGCTCAGGAACCGTAAACTAAGAAGGAAGTCTTCCCCAAAAGGGAAGAAAACAATTTGCCTATTGTCTGTGCAGTTTTAGGATAATTAAGCTAACATGCATTTGAATTATAATGAATAAATGCTGTTCTTATTTGTTATTTACCTACTTTCTAATTTTAACATGTAGCACTAGTGATGATTACCACATTCTATATTTATAGAACACTGACTCTTTCTTAAGAATCCAGTGGGGCAATTATCTCCAATACAGTATGTGCTGTTTTTCTATAAATGTTGAAAATTCAATAATTACCACAAGAATGAGCTGTGGCATTTTGAATACAGATATGTAACAAGGAGAGAGGTCATTTATTTATTAATATTCAAAACACACGCTAATTCCTCCCCTTTTGTGATGGTTGAACTCAGCTTTGGGTTTTGGAAGAATTCTACTTAAGCCGGTTAAAACTCCTTTGTTGTGTTGTTTTGTTCAATAAGAATCAGTGAGAGCTGTCTCAAAGAGAAAAGAGAACAAGAAGTGTACCTCGTAATAAAAATAATAGCTCACATTTATGAAAGTCTTCTTATGTGTCAGGTATGGTGTAACTTCAAAACTGTCCTATTCCTTCCCTCAACAACCTTACAAAGCAGGTACTATGCCTCCCATGTCACAGAGAAGTTGAGAGCTTAAAGAAGTTAGTTGTGTGGCTGAGGTCCCACAGTGAGAGAAGGGAGAACTGAAAACTGAGGCCACATTGACGGGGTTCTCTGGCTTTGTCCCTCCTAGAACCTAGAGTAGCTCTAGGGAACCTAGAGTAGCTCAGACCATCTCAGTGGCTGAGCTGGCACTCACGGACCCACCCCGACTCAAGCCAGAAACACGGTGTGCCAAAGATCATGTGGCGGTAAACTCTTAAGAGCTCCTTGCTTCTAATGGTCCTAGACAATGATGATAAATCTGCAAGCCAAGAGATGCTTTTTAACTATTTTTAAAAACTCCGAGACCATGAGTATAGACTTTTTATTAAGGCTTTAGAGCTGAAAGAGTGGATCAACAAGTTTAGGTACCTTCATGTCAGAGATGAACCCTCAAATTTAGTGTGCAAAGGCAGGAGGGGGAATCTAACCAAGCTCTTCTCTCTCTTTGCTTCATTACTTTGTAGATTCTGAATGAGAAGAAGTAAGGGCCCCATTTTCTTACTCATGTTTGAGACCTCTTTGTTTGAAATTTGTCATATATATGAACCTTAACATCAGTTGTTTCTGCTCATGGGTCCTGAAGGTGAAAGGGTTAATGTTAATTGAGATACTGACAATATGGAGCTCTCAGTAAGCAAAGGAATTCTTTCTTCAGTAATTCTTTGGGAAAAATACTCCATTCCTTCAGTGAAAGTCAGGTAGGGAAAATCTCAAGGTAATATTTTCGTCCAAAATATTTATAAATTTTTAACCAAAAATTATCATCCTGGCAGAGTGAATGTGTGATGAGGTAAATAAGCGACTACCCCAGAAGCACCAAGCTACAGGGATCAGAGGTTCTACCACTTAATTTGCTCCATACACAGGTGGTGAGAGGTGCTTTGGACTAATGAACATGTTTTTAATGATTTTGAAGTGAATCCCAAAGCCTTGTTAATGCTCCAGTCACAAAGGAAAACAAGGTTGCAAATGCCTTTATCTTCGTGAGTCCCGGGTATCTGAAAGCGCAGTCCTTGAATCAAGTTATTTCAGCTCAAATGAGTTGCTGAATTATTTTCACTCAATTTCTACACCTCCCTAAAGTCTTGCAGTTATTACAAGGAGAGGTGAGTCCTATTTCAATGATGGAAATCCATTTCTGAGTCTGAACTGGAGAAAACAGGACCTGACACAGGGTGAGCTGTAGCTAATGAAATGGAGGAACAGGCATTATTGCCTTGACCTGCTCGTTATGTTCTGCAGTTTGACCCCATCTGCACTCTGAACCAAAGTCTTAGATCCTCCAGTTGGAGCAGAGGTGATGAACTTCCCTAGGCCTTTTTCTTTAGACAGAGCCATGTTTCTAGCAAGTCAATAGGAAATGGAGAGACAGTGCCCAGCCCAGAATCTGGATCATTGTGGAGCTTCACTGAAACCCATTGATTACCAGAATCTGTGTCTCAGCACCACAGTGACATAGCTGCTCAGACGGTGCTACACAGACAGAGGCTGAAGGTCAAGGCAGACTAAGAAAGTCTAATTACTAACCATTACCTTGCATCTGAAATCCACAGATTGGAATCTGGGCCTCAACTCATTGTAGCATTTGTCAAGTGTCTAGTCGTGCCAGGCAGTGTGCAGAATTGACATGTCACCTTACCTTTAGATGGCAAGGATTCTTAGCATGCATCATCCTCTTCTCTGGACATTTCATTGTGAAGTGGTGTCAGAGTTTATCAAGAAACACTGTCATAGAGACTGAATAAATTCTGAAAGGAGCTTTGTCTGCCCAAAGCAGAAATGGTCAGCCTGTATAGTATGCTTCATCCCTGTCCGCCCCCATCCCCACCTTCCCTCCCATTATCAAATCAGCCTCATCTACAAAACAATATTAAATGCCTGCTTTATATACAGAGCTATCATAAAGGCCCTCAAGTTCCATAGTAGGGAGAGTAAAGATCTTTGGCCTTCTGTTTCTTAGGATCATCATAGAAAGAATAGGTTAAATGGTAGCAAATGGCAAATGGTTTGCTTAATGGACTGCTTCTATTAGAGCTGGGCATCGGGATAAATGGTTTTACGTAAATTGAGTTTGGAAATTCTCTAATCCTGAAAAGTGCCTTAACCTCCTCATATTTACCACTGATAATAGAAGATGTGTAGTCTATCAATAGCCATGCCAGGGTAGTGGGAGGGCTGGATTCAGACATAATCTCCTGACTGCAAACTAACATTTTGAAGTCTTTGTCTGATTTCTTTTGGAAGTGCATCATTAATGTTGCATGTGGTAAAAGATTTAGCTGTAGCTGGCACTGGCCCTATTCAATACACACTCATCCCTGTTACTTTACTCATCCATCCATCCCTCCAGTTCATCAGCAACTGCTTATTGAGAATTTTCTGTGTGCCAGGCACTTTGTAAGATTCTAAGGGATAAACAATTCAGGTACAGTTCCCTACTCTCTAGAATTGACAGGCCACAACCACATGCATATTTCAGACAAGGAGCTTGTGGCTTCTCATAAAGTCATCTGGTGACTGGGTCAAACTTCTCTCAGAGAAAGAGGAGGATGGAAGGAAAAGCAAGAGAGTGCCAAGCTCCTTCTAGAGAAGAAGCAGATTTCTCAGAGCAAGAGAAAAGAGGCAATTGTGAGCTCCTGTGTAGGGCAACAACCCATGGAGCTGTTTGCCGGCTGCTGAAGAGCCTGGCTGCAGCAGGAGCTTAGAATGGGGGATTTAAACACTCCTGTTCGGCCTTAGGCAGGGACCACCAGGTGCCCAGGGGCACAGACAGGGTAGGCAGAGAGCCTGGGTGGCCAATAGAATGAAGCAGATGGGGTTGTCTGACAGGCTGCATGGCTCATTAGTGTGCTACCTCTTCGCTGCACACACTCCAATATGCACACGAATGCCCACAGCTGTTGGGGAGAGAGTAAGGGGTTTGGGGGCTTAAGACAACCTTCAGAACAGCCATCATATTCTCAGAGTCGCAGCCAGGGCTTCAACCAAAGGTGGAAACTGCTCTCTGTTGCTGGGCCTCCTGGATTAATTTGGTGTTTTAGACTCAGTAAGCCCATGAGGTCTTCATCTCTTCCAGTTACTCCTCCAAACAGATGTCCATTTTATGAGCCATTCCTGAGCCTTTCCTTGGGAGCCAATTTCCCTTCCTCAACATAAACGCCTCTGGCTTCAGCAGCCTCTAAAATGCTAGTGATGCCCAGGTGTAGGACCTGAGCTGAGAAGATCTCCGAGCTTTTGGTTTTTCCTTGTGGCTTCGTATCCCCATTTTGGGGATGTTTGCAAGCTATTTACCATGACCAGAGGAAACAAGTTACAGATTGGAAGCCTATGGAAATCAGAGATTCTGTAGGGGCCCAAAAGGACCTGGGGGTTTACAGAAAATATTTTTAAAGCACTGTCCAGAAAGAAGGCCTCCCAGAAAGTCCCCCTTGGTCTGCAGAAAGCTAATATATGGTAATCAACGCAGTGTGGAGCTGCTGTAAGTTTCAACGACATAACAAGAAACTTATCGCTGTTTTCCGCTGTTGCTGCATATTCCTGGATTCCTTGCTTGCTGGAGAGGCGTGAATGGAAGATTTATTTTGTATTGTTAGACTGTCAAGGCACTCTAGAGCAACAACTTTCAAATGATAACTTCCCAAGCTTACAGAAGTTGTGAATTACATGCTTTTAGTCTGGTGTGAGCGAGGGGCTGACAGCTCCCCTCCTCCCATCAGCCTTCACTTCGCTGCTTCAGTGCCCCGCGTGGTCAGCAGCTCAGCATGCTGCCCTTCCCAAACCAAATGGGGCCATTATTAAGAATGACAGAAATCTATTTCTAGCCATGAAACAAGCTGAGGCGACCGACATGGCACCAGGGAAGGAGAACTTTTCATGCCTAAGTCCCCAAAGCCCCAGGAAAACTTCATTTGCCAAAAATCAGACCATCTCAAGTTAACTGGATTTAAGAAAGGATTCCAGAGGTTGGTGGGGGAGGAGAGGAGGGATGTGAAAGAGGTTGGTGTCAGAGTGTTTTGTCTCTCATCCACTTTCGCTGGCCACGTGGATCTTATTTCCTAGAGGTGGGGAGGAGAGTAAAGCCTTGCATTGGGAAGGACCCCAGGTTTTTGTCCTTACCCTCTTAGGAACTGATGACCTCTGATGAACCTTCTAACCTCTGCAGTTAGCATAGAGGGATTGAATTAAATAATTAGTTAATGAACAGACCTCTTAAGTAAGATTGTCAATAGATCATTGGTCTAAAGACAAGGGATGGGGGCCTTTAATTTTTAATTGTTCGTCTCCTTATTAGTATACGCGTATTTCTCGTAACCCTTATTATTCCAACCAGCAACACAGTTACTTATGTCTCTGTCTTCCCTATCTGCCCACCTGATTCTAGGATCTCTGGGGACATGTTCAGGGCCTTATTTGTCTGTCTCCTGTGTTACTCAACATACATTGCATTTAGTGTGCACCTAAATAAATGGTTATCAGACTGGATTAGGGACCCTCCTGATAATAAGCTTTTGACTTTAAAAATGCCTCTCCTGGAGCATAGAGGAGCACATATTCCATTTTCTTTTCAGATTCCCACCCAATTTCATTTGCTCGTAGGGCATGTGAGTCAGGCCTTGTTTTCTAGACCTTGTGAACCCCCTGTCCTCCACCACCCCTTAATGAAAGTTCTCCTGAAGCCAAAGGCTCCAGGTTGTGAGACTCTGTTATTGTAGGTTGCCTATGACTGCTGAATAACTGGCCATGCATTGGAGTTTATTGTTAGAGGCCTGTACACAAGGGCTGGCTCTCTGCCTCTTCCCCCCCCCCCCTTTCTGTCCTAAGGCAGAGAAAACAGAATAGATGCGTTTGTTTTTTTGGAGGGAAGAAAAGAACAAGAGATTTTGCAAACAGTTATGAATAAAGCAGAATTGGTCCATTTTGGAACCTCCCGACCTTGACAGTGTCCCTCTAATGCTATATAAACATTTGTTTTGGGTATTTAATAAGCTGCCAGCTGACAAATTGCGGAACTTTTTGCAAGAGCTCCTTATCTTTTCTAGAACCACTGAGATGGCAAAATATATTCTCCGTCTCAACAATTCACTCTATATTTGCATGTGGAAATTGGAAAGCAAGTTGTTTTTCTTCGTTTGCATGACAAAACTCAGACCCCAAAATACAATTCAGCATTTAATTTGAGCTAGTTAGAGAGTGCAGGAAAGGGCCCCAGCCCATTTGGCTATATTTTGCTGCTGATGTCTCTGTTGTTACAATTAAAATTGATTTATAAGACTAAGGACATAAAATACCTCCAGGTACAGCACTTCAGTGAGCCTATGGGTCTGCTCCCTCAGGATGTCACTGGCGAAAAAACACTCCATGAAAAACTTGATCCAATGGGCTTAAGAGTGTTACACCTTAGCAGAACCCCTGAACCCCCACTCATAGCATTAGAAGGAGGACAGTCAGGCCTGGGGCAAGGATGAAGTTGCTGGAGGAATCTGTGAAACCTTCTCCCTCAATCACAACTTACCAAAAACAATCATGAAGCCTCCTGAGAAAGAAATTAAGACATTTAGTATTTAAGAAATATTCTTTCCTGATGACTTCTCTGCAGGGACATCTTATGATACAAATGTGCCTTTCCAGCCTCCAAGCTGCACGCAATTGTTCTTCATCCCCAGGTCAGTATCTGCACCCATCTGCAGTTTGCTGTGAATCCTCTTTGCTCACCTTTCTTCTGATCCACATCAATTTGGACATTAATCCATTCCATATTTATATTTATTTGCCAACCACAAGCCATGAACTATGCCCAGCACTCAGGGAACAAGCTCAAAAGCTGTCTAAAAATGTGTTAAAAGACAATTTTGTAAAACTCAGGTGAAGGGTGAGGGGAAAAGATGTTCCCGGCACAAGAAGGGGCAAGTTGAAAGATATGAGGATGAGAATAAACAGACCGTAACTGGGGACCTGCAAGTAGTCCCACAAGTATGAGTGGGTGAAACGTAGGCTCTGTACCATGGTACACAAAGCACTTGAGGATTCCAGATGACTGTTTACATTCTTACATTAAGACATATTGGGGTGGGGATAACTGGGGATTGAACTCAGGGGCACTCGCCCACTGAGCCACAACCCCAGCCCTATTTTGTATTTTATTTAGAGACAGGGTCTCACTGAGTTGCTTAGAGCCTTGATTTTGCTGAGGCTGGCTTTGAACTCTCAATCCTCCTGCCTCAGCTTCCCAAGCTGCTGGGGGTTATAGGCATGTGCCACCATACTCAGCCATTGAGACATATTTTTAATGTTAATATTTATATATATATAAATAGTTGTATATGTTCTATATAAATGTTATATATGTAACATTTTTAAATGTTAATAGTTATATACATATTCAAATACGTAAACATATAACGAATGCAAAGTTCTCAATCACTGGAAGCTGAGGGACTGGTTAGAACATTGGTGCACTCAGGAACTTGTTTTCCTAATATCTTTTTTAAATATCATAACATTTTAAAATATCCTTTTTCCTAATGTCTTTCCCACTGCATGGAAATGGGATCCTGATTCACCCTAATAATCCGACAGGACCCTGTACTAAAATCTAACATTTCAGTGCATTAAAGTGTCTTTAGTGCATGAGAAGTGTAGGATGATATCAGTGGTGATCAGTGTGGTCAGAAGAAATAATATCTGACGGGGGTGGGATCTGGAGCAGTCAGCCCATCTGCTTACTGGGCCACATCCTGCTTACAAATGTGTTTGGGACTTGTAAAAGGAGAGTGTTACCCTCTGCATGTCTCAGATTCATCCCCTTTTCAAGGAAATTGATCCTTACCTAAGAATGCTCTTATTTTCCCCAATTGATAGGTATGGAGTTGAAGACAGAGTGAGATACAGGATACAACTAGAAGTTCAACTAAGCACTCAGTAGCCCATGAAGAGCAGCTGGTACCCCAAGCTGCCATGTCTGGCTCAATAAAAGACTTCTACAATTACTAAAATTTTGTTGGGCTCCCTGTTACGGAATTGTAGACTTTTAGGGCTAGAAAGGATTAATTCTCCTGCCAACCCATCCAGTTCCCAGACAGAGATATGCAGGAAGAAGTGGCTGCTAGCCCAGGGTCCCAAGGCTACTTTGGGGCAATGCTAGGCAAAGGATGGTATTTGAAGGCAATATATCCCTTTTATTACCATCACTATTAGTACTCATATTGTTGTGAGTACATGAGGGAGAATATTATTCATGTTTTTATTATCTCCATGAGGCTCATCAAGGCTACAAAATCAAGACAATAGCTGTCCCTGAAGATCTTAGCTGGGCTTTCATCTTATTGATTCCCCAGCCTTTTTTTTTTTTTCCTGTCTTGTTGCAATTTGAACTCAAATTGGGATTCAAGGTCTGAATGTTTGTACAACTGTCAGGCTGGTGACTCTTCAGGAATTTAACTGACACAGGCTTGGTGTGGCCTTTTCCAATGTGCTGGTATTGGGAGGAGTTGGGGCACAGGCACATTCAGAGAAGCAGGCAGCACCAGGATGGTGGAGAGGATGGCTAGGTGCCATTTGACTGCCCGGTGGGTTGGGTGGAGTAGGGGTTTGGATAGAGAAGCTGAGGGGGAAGACCAATAATTCCTCCCTTCTCTTCCTCCCCTTCCTCTTTGTTTAGTCCTCCCTTGGTTTTTCTTCCTTTCTTCTTTCCCTTTCTCCTTTCTTCCTCCCCTCTGTTTTTTATTACTTATATAGTAAATAAATATTTAAGATCTATTACATACTCTATACTGTGGAGATTCGCAATCACCCTGAAAATAAAAGCTCTTCAGGTGACAAGATGACAGAGCGAGGAAGTACTGTTTAATTTATTCATTAATTAATGAATGGCAACTCAGAGGCAGCATGCAATCAGATCAAGGTTTCTTTCTTCTGTCGGGACACTGCACCTCACTGAACATTGGAGTTCAAAGCCAACCAGATGAGATGGGGTGAAGCCGCTGGGGAACGGCCCAACCACATGCACTAGGATCTCTGAGGAGGATGAGAAGAGAATTTGAGTCACTGAAGCACCACCACCCACCCAGGAGAGCTTGGAACAGGTTCATGGCCTTTCCCCCTCCAAATAGATGCCTGTTGGTAAGCGGGAGCCCTTCTCCCAACAGTCAGTATGAGACCTAATTTTATGAACAAGTTCCAAACACATGTCATCACTGAATTGTTTTATGCTCATTTAGGAGGAAACTAATCTGATACAAAGATGGCATTTTAATGCATGAATACAAAAATACCTGCATGCAAACAAATGTGAGTCTTTCATTACAGGTTAAGAGCCAGCTATTAAAATACCTCAGACCTTATGAACTGTGCTCCTTAAAAAGTAAGCAACTGTTTTGAGTCATAATCATCTCATCACCTCTTACAACCAAATGCCCATCCAAACTTATCGCCCTCTGATCTTCATCCCCTGACAAGTTGAAAACTTTGTTGTATCTGAGAACCCAGAACTCAGCCTTCAGCTTCAGGAAGTCCATCCACTCTTAGGAATTGGGGTGCTCTGGGGTTGTGAGCCCCTGACTGTGCAGAAAGAGTGGGGCTAGGAGTGTTATATATCAATGATGTTTCCATTTCTGTTAGTAAATATTATTGAAGATGTGACCCATCTATTACTGTTAGTTTTTTTCAACCTACAATGCCCAAGAATGCTTTAAGCAAAGAGAAGTAACAAATTAAAACCAGGGTGGTATGTTTCATTGATTCTTGCTTCTTCACTAAAACACTCTTGTCAAGACATATTTCCCATATGCCACCTCCTTCTTCTCCTCCCCAACCAAAACCCTCCTTCAGAAATATAATTCCAAGGTGAGATTCATCAGAGAATCTGCACTGGCTTCCTCTGACATCTCACCATAAATCCCTAACTGGATTGTCATCCTTTACCTTCCACAAATAAGAGGAGATTGGCCATAGGAGAGCATCTTTCAGTTTATAGACATTTCCCTTCCACCCTTATGTATTTAAGGAAGAAAATTGTCACTTATCTGTACAAAGTAAATTGGCTTATGCTTCATAATAGGCTTCTCCACTCTCGCCTCTGCCAGGAAAAGGTCATCTTCAGACTTTTGCTCTCCACAGAACTCAGAGATTCTTGACAGCAAGTAGAGAAATCACATGCTCCTAAACTGTAATTTCCTTCTCCGATTAAGACCTCAATGGTCACAGGTTTTTGGTTTCATCAGGTTTATTTCCTAGCATGTTGCTGGCTCTTGACATGGGCCCTTATTGAAATACTATTGAAATACAGCCAGAGTGTGTGGAACACACACACACACACACACACACACACACACACACTCCCAGGCAGATGTGCATGCATGTATACTTATAAACACAGACACATATACATGTACACAGACATAGACACACAAGACCACACACCACTTCTTCCCTCTTCAGTTTGGATAACTCTTCAGTGTACCACTCTGCCATATCCTACCTCAAAGGGTCCTGTTCCAATTTGGTGTTATTACCATTTCCTTGGCAATAGATATAGTTACACGTATGGCATTAGGTCCCTATGGAGCTCTTACTCTGGAGTATATCTAGCTGATGGCTGAAGCACAGTGCGCATGAAACAAGAAGGTCAGAAAAGAGGTAAAGACCCATGTTCTATCCAGGGGATGCCTCAGTTGACAGCCAGCAATTGCCCCAGTGTGTTTGGAAAGTTAGCTCAGTCATCCTGAGTGAAAGGGCCCTTTTCTCTGTGAGGTCATCTGTCTCATGTAGTCCTAATCTGCTGATGGAGTACTTTACAGGTGAATCCTATGATTTTTATACTTTATAAATCCCAGAGTTAGTGAGATTTATAATATATATATTCTCCCAAATTTTAGGAAAAGACAAGAGTTTCCTAACTTCAATCCTTCCTTAATGCTCACAGAACTAGGGACCTCTCTAAGAGCACATTGGGTATTTGTATAAGTTGTTTCATTTATCT
Source organism: Marmota flaviventris (assembly GCF_047511675.1). Classification (NCBI taxonomy): domain Eukaryota; kingdom Metazoa; phylum Chordata; class Mammalia; order Rodentia; family Sciuridae; genus Marmota; species Marmota flaviventris. The sequence continues at coordinate 111,227,203 of NC_092506.1, read as the reverse complement.
TTATTTTATCTTATTTTATGTTAATTAATTCAGTTTAGTTTAGCTTTTTGTACAGATATTGAACCCAAGGGCACTTTACCACTGAACTAAATCCTCAGTCATTTTTATTTTTTATTTTGAGACAGATCTCATTCTAAAGTGCTGAGAGTCTTACAAAGTTGCTGAGGATGGCCTCAAACTTACATCCTCCTGCTTTGGCCTCCTGAATCACTGGGATTACATGTGTCACCACCTTGCCTGGCTATTCCCTCTATTGTTAATGCTGTTTCTTTATTACTGTGCTTGGTGATCTCTGTTTCTCATGCTGAGGAGCCAGCTGGTTTATGTTCAGCTCTGTGAAGGCTATACACATGTATCTAAACAGAACTGATGAAAGCCACTTTCTTAAGAGATCCCACTGCCTGATGAGCATGCCACAGTTAGAGCATATGTGACATTTAAGCAGTTGAAACTGGACTCCTTGCACTGGGTGCTTCAGAGTGCCACGTGTGCCCACCAGTCTCCTTCTGCTTCTCAGAACACCTGGGGACATGTTTGAGCTGGCACTTTATTTTCACATACTCAGTGTCTCTGAATTTATGAATGAAGGAGACAATTAGGTAAGTCTGTAATACCCATTTAGGGAGCACCCAAGGAACACAGTCCCCTCCTGTAGAGAGGGCTGTCGTGATGAGCTGCCTGGTGCAAATGCCGTCTCTCTAGGCTGCTCTGGCCTTGTGTCTGCTCCCCCTGAACCATAGCCATCCACATACAGGACATGGGACTCCTCTCCGGTTGAGGTAGGGCTGAGGCAAAGAGAGCAAGAAGAACAGCTAGCCGATGATTAAGATGCTGGGACTCAGGAGTAGTGATCTGTGACATTGTAACAATGTCCGAATGTCTATTGTCTCAGCTCTTCTTCTCTCTCACATCCACAGACAACCGATGAGCCACATCATTCATCTATGGAGTAGCAATTAATCAGATTGTAACCAACTGACTCAGGATTTGTGGGATTTGGAGGCAGTGAGATGGAAATTTGTTTTATTTATGCTTTTCTTATATTCTGGGGAAATGATCCGATGATTTTATTTATGTATTTATTTATGTGTGTATTTATTTTTTATTTACTTTGTGGGCTAGAGATGGAACCCAGGGTCTTGTGCTTGCCTGGCAAGCACTCTTAACACTGAGCTACATCCCCAGCCTTCAACTTCTTTATTTTAAAGAAATATTAACAAAGAATTTGTTCCACAACAGTTGCCACACTGGGCATTTGTGGGTTTGTTCCCTGTTTGCAGGGTAGGTGTTATGATTCTATCTTACAGACGAGGAATCAGATCAAGGAGATAGAGTACCAGGTCCCACTGCTGATGAATGGCAGAGTGAGGGTTTGAACGTGGAGCCTCTTGCTCTGAATCGTGTTCTCTTTGCACTTGCACTGCACTCCCAAGCTAACATGACTCATTTGGGTGGAATTTTCCTCTCATCTGACTTCCACTTGTTGGAGACTTGGGGATGGTTACACGGCATTGAAATTCTGCATGAATCAGGGCATTCGTCTTGGGACCTGTGCTCAGGTGCTACATCAGCCACAACCATGACTGTCCCCACAGCAGCACTATTCTAGCAGCTTGCAGGGTACTCGATTTAAAGTGGAAATTCAAGAAATGCCTGAGTAAATGAGTCCACAAAAAATGATCTATCTGTCTGATGTCCCCAAAGACTCTGAAATCATCAATTAACTATAATTCTTAGGATAGAAAAGAGAGCTAGTGCATTTAAAGACTATTTTCTATAAAAATTGAAATGTAAGAGGGGTGGAGTTTCTAGTTAATCCTCAATTATGCAGAGTACACTTAGTTAACCATAAATCTACATCTTTTTCAAGCACTCAAGTTAATCAAGGTTTTCCTAAAAATCAGAAAGCCCAATGGAATTGAATTTTTTTTGCAAATATCAGGTCTGTGGGCATGCATGCACCAGAGATATTAGCTACTAAAGCAGTGTGCCCAATGCTCTTCTTAACAGCCCCCACCACCAGCAGACATCCTATTAACTGGTGCTTCCTAAAATGGACTTAGAACCAGTCAGTCTGCTCTGCCATCCCATTATCCCCATCACAGCTGCATCCACCGTCTAATGATACCTGAGCTTCCTGTTCGCTCCTTCATTGTTCAGGGGTTGAATAGTCCTGTTCAGTCAGAAAGCCTAAAGTCCCCTCCTGGCCTCAGAGGTGTCCTGTTTGTATGCTGGGGACAGAGCATTGCATCTTTCTTACTAATGGGGCTGCAGAGGTGCCTGGAGCTCATTATTCCTGAAGTAATCCTGAAGGTCGCAAAACCACAAATGCTGTTTGCAGGTAGAAAAGTGAGGAGAGAAGCATATTTGAGAATCCTAGCACTGTTTTACATACAAGAGGTATAAGGTTGCTGATGTTCCTCTGTAGCTGAATCTTAATCTAGGGGAAAACCCCGCAGGGAGATCTGAGTGGCCTCTGTTTGTACCATTTGTGCAAATGCCCTAGTGGGGTTTTGTCTTTCTAGCCCACAGCTTCTGTCACCCAGCACACCACAGTAAAAGCCCCTGATGGATTATGAAAACCTACCTTTCCCCAGACTAGAAAGTGGAGCAGGATCTCAGGCAGGTAGCCAAGAGTTCGAATGAGAACCCAGGGATACACGAAGGTTCTGGCGGGAGGAGATAGAGGCTCTTGGTCCCACTGGTCAGATTCTAAATGACTAACTTTATTAGTTTTCAGTTGGTGTAGGCTACTTCCTTGAGATCTCCCAGGGAATTCGAGAAATGCCAGACCCAGTGTCATAATGGATATGCCCCAGATGCAGTTGAGATCCTGACCCTTTGAGATCTGGGTGACAGCACAAAGAGTGGTATTCAACCTTGGTTCACTTTGGGGTCTCATTTGGAACTTCAAAGTAATTCCAATGCTTGGAGCCTCACCCACAGAGATTCTGATTAATTGGGCTCATTATTTGTTATCTACTTTAACTCAGATGATTCTAAAGAAAAGCCAGAGTTGAGACCAATCATTGAAGCCTTCCTCTATACGCAGCCACTCACTCTCTGTGCTGGGCCTCTATGCTCTTAGGAGCTATCTGCCCTGAACTCTTTCTGGGGCTTTAACATTTCCACAAAAAACCATGCAGCCAGCCCCCACCCTTTTATTAAAAGAAGTTAATAAAAGTTGGGGAATTGGGAATTGAGGGGTTTCCATGGAGGGAAACAGGTTCTGCCAACCAACTCTCTGGCTATCCCCCTTCATCCTGCCCAATCCCTTTCCTTTTTTCTGGGCCCCCACTCTTTCCAGAACAATGCTGGATCTGGCCCTAGTTTTGTGTATAGCAGTTAGTTCTATCTACGCTCAAGTTCCAAGAGTCTCATCTTTTCCCCAAGTCTTTCTTCATAATCTTGTTTTTCCAACAAATACTCAGGAAAATGTGCATATTCAAGAAATTTAGGGGGCAGCAGTTAATGTAATAGTTTTTCAAACTCCTCTCTCTCTCTCTCTCTCTCTCTCTCTCTCTCTCTCTCTCTCTCTCCTCTCAGTACTGGGGATTGAACCCAGGGATATTTTACCACTGAGCCACATCACCAACCCTTTTTATTTTTTATTCTGAGACAACATCTCACTAAGTTACTTAGGGCCTCATTCAGTTGCTGAGGCTGGCCTCAAACTTGTGATCCTCTTGCCTCAGTCTCCTGAGTTGCTGGGATTTCAGGTGTGTGCCACTGTGCCTGGCTCAATCTTCTTTTATACACACACACACACACACACACATGCACTTTGCTGTTCAGAAAACATTTTCATATAAATCCTTCCCCATGCTCCTCTGTGGAAGACCCTATTGTGACCTGCATTTTACACATGAAGAAACTGAGGCACAGCATGATTAAAATCACAGAACCACTAAGGACTTGAACCCAGTCTTAGACCCTATACCTATACTCTTGTCTTTTATAGCATGTTGCCTCCTCAATCAAAAAGTGTTGTTTAGGCTGATGCTCCTAAAGAGATCTACAATGCTAATCCTGAATATGTGTCCACCCATCAGAACTATAGAAACCAGAACGGCCTGGAAAAAACTGGAAGGGCAGAATCTCAGTGGCAAACTTAGAGGCTACATGTGTTTAAAAGATTATATGAAGCCCCTCCACATTCCCCTTGAACCCAAGGCCATTATGAGCTTATAAATAGTGATAATCCATAAGTCAGCAGACAATATCTTCAGTTTTTTAATGAAATATCAAATACCAAATTCTTTCCAAAACATGTTTTCCCAATTCTTTGGTTACCTCTGCTTTTCTTGGACCCACTACATTTATCTCTACCACCAGGTAGACTCCTGAACCTTGAACAAGCCTTATAGGAGGTACCTGAACATCGGGGAGCAGGTGAGGAATCCCAGGGGCCTGGCAAAGGAGAAGGCTGGGAGAGAAAGGGGAGAATTTTAAAGAGAATGGAGTAGTGCACCTAGGAGCTTAGAGGGGTTACATCTTGCATCTCTCCAGGGCACCCTTGGGGGCTCCTGAGTCAGAGGAGCAGAAAGGGACCACACAGATGCCTACCCAGGGCCCCCCAGCACAGGCCAGGTTTTCCCCTCCACCTGGCTGTGGTGAGTGCAATGAGCCATTGCTTCCACAGTCATCAGATTCTCAGAGTCAGGGAGAATTCCACCTGACTCCAAAATATTAGCCTTCCTTCTCCTTTCCAGGCACTCCGGAGAGTTGGAAGAAACAGCCCCAGGCATTACTTTGCAGTGTCCATAGGCCTCGAGATTGGCATGTACATGCAGATGAATTGTTTGGAGCGAGTCAGAATGCAATTATTTCATTTTCCTTCCAATTCTGAATTGTTGATGTTTAGAAATAAATTGCTCCCGGTGCTTCTGATTTACAAGGACAAAATGCGAATACAGAAAACAGGTTCAGTGGAGTGATTTGAATTTCCATTACAATTACAGTTCTTTTCAACCATATGATTCTGTGCTTTCCTCATATACATCAACCCAATGCTGATTGTGCTTGGATGCTGAGTCTCACGCTGCCAGGGCCCCATCAGCATCCCCCTCACACAACCCCAGCTGCCACAGGCCACTGGGTAGATTAGGACTAAGCTCCATGGTAAGCCACTAATGAAACCAGAGTGCCCATCAGGGCTTGCTTCTGGAGCTCAGCAGGGAAGGAGGGTGTGGTGAAGTCAGCCACAGAGGGAACAGATGAGTGGGGGTGGGGAGGACACTGCAGGCAGAAGTTGGAGGGACCAGACACTGACCAGCACATTATTTCTGACTAATAACAGCTGCACCAGTAAAGTTGTATCAGGTACATCTCTATGCCAGATGCTACGCTAAAAACTTGGTGCATTTAATTCTTCTAATAGCTCTATGAAATAAAGTTATTATTATTAGTCTATTTCATAGATGAAAAGATTTCATAGATTTCATAGATGAGTCTCAGTTCAATAAGTGACAGAGGCAGGGGCTAAATCTGAATTGATTCTGTATTCAGAGGCCTACACCCTGCACAATATCTCAACTCCCAAATTCAGCAACATAAGGTTCAGAAAGCTTACAACATCTTCAAGGTTCTGGTTTGCTAATTCTAGGTGGTCCTGAATGTGTACTTCAGGGAGTCTGAATGATGGTTTTCCCTCCCTCCCTTGAAATACCCACCTTGCCCTGCAATATTGTGCAGAGAATCTGCACAGCTCAAGCCCACAAATATTCTCTTTGGTATCTTTCTCACTTTCCTGCTCCATGCTAATTCACCCCACTAACAGGCAAGGGTCTCCTGAAGTCCAGAGCTCTGCTGATAAGTCACAGATACTCCTGGGCTCTAAGTGCAGCCCTGCTAAGAGCATCAGTATGTAAAAAGAGCAGACAAGGGCAATGCTTAACACGGAGGGAGCCAGCCCCAGCATCTAGAGCCCTCTTGCCTATTGAGTACCTGCTGGGGTCATCACTCAGGAAGGAGAATTTCAGGTCTCAGTAGCAGAGACCCCAGGGGCTTTTCAGATGGCACGACTTCAACAGCCTGCTGTGTTTAAGGTGAAGACCAGCTCTACGACCCACAGCTGTGAAATCCCCTCCTTTGGCTGTTCTCAACAGACTCTACAGTACTCTTGACCTTCCCTCTGGGCTCTGCCAATGTCCACTCCCTGTGCATCAGGATAGGCCCTGCAGAGTGACATCCCTCCATCCAGATGGATAATCTCCGGGGGTCAGGAAGCCAGGAAATCAATCAACATGATGGACTGCATCCCTGTTTGGTATCCCACTGACCAATCTTTTGGGGTTTGGGGTTTTTTTTTCATCAGTAACATTTAGTCCAATCTTATTCTGGGTCTGGCCAGCCACCTCCTCACCCTTGCTGTTCCCCCATCACCCCTGAAAACTGAAGAATGTCTTTAGAATTCCAACTTTATTGCATTAGTTAAAGCTAAAATAAAATCTACCCTCCCACACAGGAATACAAAAGTGCCCCAATGCAAGGTTAGTCTAAATAATAAATTAAATGAAGACAAGACAGCAGAGTGCCTTATTATTGGCAGTATGAATAGGAAAATAATTAGACAAGGTAATAGTTCAGCATGAAAAATGTGCTGTCATTTTTGATTCATGGTTTTCCTAATACCCGTGTGAGCCTTTACCCAGGGTGGCAATGAGCCTGGCAATCCAGAGGCCACACCGACGTGGGATAACTGACATGCTTCCTCCTAAGAGTCGATTCTCTTGGCATACATGGTGGGAAAGAAGGGCCAGTGGTTCAGGAAGCTCTGTAATTAAATTTCTTTTAATTAATAACTTCATTTTTTTAGAGCAGTTTTAGATTTACAGAAAAATTGAACAGAAATTGCAGATAATTCCTACACATACCGTCTCTCCCTCTCTGCCCTTCCTCTGCCCATTGCCCCTGTTGTTAGCATCTTGCATTAGTGTGGTATATTGATACATTGTTATTCATTAAAGTCCTGAGTTTACATTAGGGTTCACTCTTATTTTAATATTTTTAGCTGCAGATGGACAGATGGACACAATATCTTTGTTTTGTTTTGTTTTGTGGTGCTGAGAATCGAACCCAGTACCTCACACATGCTAGGCAAGGGCTCTACCACTGAGCCACAACCCCAGGTTCACTCTTCATATAGTACATTCCATAAGTCTGAAGAAAAGTATCGTGACAAGTATCCACTCTTACAGAATCACACAGAATTACTTTCAGTGCCCTAAAAATCCCTGTGTTCCAGTATTCATCTCTCCTATTCTTCCTCCTCCTGCCCAACCCCCAGCAACTACAAATCATCTCACTGTCTCTGTAGCTTTGCATTTTCCAGGATATAAGACCATTTAGAATCATTCAGTACTTATTTAGCTTATTTTGTTTTGACTGACTTCCTTCATTTAGCAATGAGCACTTAAGTTTTCTCCATATCTTTTTGTGGCTGGGGGCTTCTTTCTTTTTATTGCTGAATAATATCCCACTGCATGGATGCACCACAATTTGTTTATCTCTTCATCTATTGAAGGACATCTTGAATGCGTCCAAGTTTTGGCAATTTTAAATAAAGCTGCTATAAACATTCATATGCAGGTATTTAGGTGGATGTAAGTTTTCAACTTCTTTGCATAAACACCAAGCAGAGTGACTGCTGGATCCTATGAGACTATGTTTAGTTTTATAAGAAGCTACCCATTTTGTAAGAAATGCCTACTTTAAAATATTTTTACAATCATATAAACCAACATTATTTGACATTTTCACATCAATTGTCTCATTTGATCTTTGTTACCATCTTATGAGGAAGCTTCTGTTATCCCCATTTTATAGATGAAGAAACTGAGGCTCAGGGTAATTATATGGAAAACCCAAGGTTAGGCGGAAAGTGCAGAGAATCGGGGCTGGAACCTAATCTTCTGACTACAAAGTCCCTGCTCACTGAATCTGTCCCGTTATGCCAACCCTCACAGATGCAGAGTAGATAATACTGAGGAGGGAGAGATTGTTCATGCTGTCAGGACTTGCTAAGGCTAAATTACTCGGTAGATCAACTATGTCTAAAGATATCTAAAATATATTTTGGAGAAAACCTAATATTTCATGTTAAATTAATCTCAGCCATCATGAGAGATACCAGGACTCTGTTAGACTCCCTTAACATTATCTTACACCTTAGGATCATTTTATTTTTAAAAAATAATGTAGGACAATATACTGTAGCATTTTCAGTATTTCCTACCTCTTCAGTGTTTTAATCCAGACCTGCTCTCACCCCATCCAAGGTATCTGTCAGCCTATTGCCAGCACCAGAGACTTGACCAATAGAAATGCATTGCTTTAGGCCTTGCCATAGCTCTCTGGATTTTCAACAGGCACTTATTAAAATGCAGGTCCTAGGAAACAGAGGAGAAAAGCAACATGTGTATTTAGATTGCTAATCGATTCACTGTGGAGTTGAGATATGCAGAGGAACTAGAGTTATTCATATCTGTCTATTCCTTATCCAAGCTTCTCATGAGCATGAGCAGGCTTTTGGTCCACTCCGGTAAACCCCATCCAATGCAGTAATTTACACATCACCTCAATTCTCAGTCTCCTTGGGTGAAATTGTTTAGCCATTCAAATTCCAGCCTCCTCTCCTCAGGCAGGATGTACCTGGCCTTCCATTGGCTCCTCTGTGGGAGTTGCTGCTGGAAATTTGTCATCCACCTTGTGCAAGCCCTGGCCACGAAGCTAGACTACCCTGGTGACATCAGGGCTGTGTTCCCACTGTCGTCTGTCACTCTTTCTCTTTCTTATTCACTCTCCGCTCGCTCATCAGACCCTTGATTCAGCATTACTGTCCAAGGGTAGTAAGAGGGATTCAAAAGGGAAAATTAGTCCTTCCTCAGCCCCCACTCACCCCTCCCAGAGATTGTCTGCACTGTGGTTTTCTCCCAGAGCCTAAAGGAATTTTGAGAGATGCCTACATGCTCTGGCCTGCTGTCTCACTAGAAAAGTCAATTCATTTTTTGCCTTCTGTTGCTTTGGGACAATAAACCATATAAGTTTTTATTGCAGTGGACAGGAATGAGGAGCTAAAATATGACCAGTTTGTACATGCAAAATATTAAATGCTTTAATTTATCATATAATATTTGGAATTTTTAAAGCAATACACACAGCAAGGGTATAAGCTTCCTAATGATATAGTCACCTATGAAGCACACCCCCCAGGTGAGAAAGAGAACTTGCCCGTTGCACCCCGTTCCTATGTGATCCTCCATCTTCACAAGAAGAAAGCTTTACTATTTCTCTTTTGCTGTGTTTCCCCCAGTGGTTTTATCTCCTATGTTTATCCCTAAATAATATATTTTCGTTCTGCTTGTTCTTGAGCTTTATAAAAATGGATTCAGACTTTATATGGTATTTTGCAACTTGGCTTTTTTCCACTCAACATTGTATTCTAAGATTTATCGGTCTTGTTGCTGGTAACTGTCATTCATAACATTGTGTGCATATACCATAATTTATTTATCTCTTCTCCTATTAGTAGACAATTGGGTTGAGTCCAGTTTGGAGGGTGTTAATAAACAATGCTGTTGTGAACTGCCTTGCATGAGTGTTCGGAGGCACTTAGATTTGTGCCTGGAAGAACTGCTGGGCCATTCAGAAGATCCAACCAAGTTCACAACCTAGTGGAGTGGAGTGGCTAAGTATGTGGGTTTTAGCCTAACCTGCCTGGCTTCAGTCCAAGCTTTATCATCAATCCGGCTGTGTGACTTCTCTGCATCTTCATCTTCCTAACTGTAGAATGAGGATGATAATAATAGTACTGATCTCATAGAGTTGCTTCAAGGATTAAATGAGTTCAATATACCCATATCATTCATGAGCTTTTCTAATAATAGATACTTCACGAAGTGGTGATAATCATTCCCATTTTACAGATATTGGAAAGCACTAGGGTTCAATGACTCAAAATGGTCAGCTAGCAGATAACTGACAGAGCAGTGATCTGACTATTGGTTCACCTACCTTAGAACCAGGTTTTATGTACATCATGTCACACATACCCCCACCCCCTGAAATTTTCAAGACTAGCTTGATTCCTTCACTAGACAGCTAAGAACAAGTTTCTCATAAAGGGGAGGGTGGAGTTGCAAGGAGTAACAGGAGTACCAGGAATTAAGGAAGGGTGGCCTGGAGAGAGGAGGAGGACACATACATGAACTCAGCCTGCTCTCCTCTGAGAGCAGCCCCTCCCTCCCCCTTGGGTCCCTTCTCTTGCCTCCAGACTGTTTTGAAAGCAGAAATCAAGTGTGAATTGGTGACATAACCCCATTTCCACATTTCACACTCTGAGAGAGCCCTTTGCCACAGACCTCACCTATCTGTCCACTTGCTAAGAAGCTTCTAGAAAGAAAGGGAGACTTCTGTAGACAAAGGAAAGCAAGGCCTGGTCACCCCTCCATCTCCTGCCCCTCCCCCAGGTTTGAATTCACTGACACATGGCCTAGGTCTAGGAATCTGAGCCCTTGGACCCTGGGTGACAGGACCCAGGGAAATTGAGACCCACTGAGCCAGGGCCACAGCCCTGCCTACTGGCTCAGAAACTGCTCCCAGACCGCTTTATCTCTAAAAGTCTTTGTTCCAGCCTCCTTTCATGAGTCACTCGTTTTCATAAGCAGCCAATGAATTCATTCCTTTCCAAAGAAAGGTATAAAAGGCAAAAGAGCTACATGATATACCACAAAGGTCTAGAATGGCCAGGTTTTATTTTCCCATAAGCAAAGGCTAAGATGAAGGACCTGTGAGCTGAAGCCTGGTGATTCGGTAGCTGGGTACTTTAGGCTGGAGCCAGGAGTCTTAGTATGCCCTCCCTTCAGGATTTAATACCTCAAATCTTTCCCACCTCATCAGGTCCAAAATATCCGCCAAACCATCAATACAGGTCCCCCAAAATGTACTCTTTCCGCAATAAGAGATTTCCTCAACACATAAATTTCTTCTAAATAGAAAAGCAGTGCTCAGGAAGCAATTTTAGATCTTTTGTGAGCAAAGATGGTTTTCCCTTACTACCCAACAGAAGGCAAAGAACATTCCAGGGACCACTTGATTTTTTTTTCTTCCTAAACCTAAGAAGTGACCTCATTCTCATTTGCATTCTCATTTGCAAATCTGCCTCACCACCCAATTTAGTCAGTGTATTATTTTATTCATAATTTTTAAAAGAACACAGCCCATTTCTAAGCAGAGCACAATAGGCATTGTTCTGGTTTATGATGTTTCCATCCATCATGTGCCCCCTGGGAGCCAGAACAGGAGACAGTAGCAAAGACGGGGCTCAGGGTGGATACAGGGACAGAGGTGCTGGACCAGGGCCCCACCCTCGCCTGACATGGCTCCTCTGCAGTGCTGAGCTCCAGTCACTCCAGGGCTTGCCCCACATCTGGTATTAGGGTTAAATTAACTTTTCTCTCTAACTCACAGGTAATGTTCCGTGCTCATTTATCTATGTGTTCACATGCTGTTTAGCTGGGGGTGACACAGACCAAAAGCAGGGAAAAACAATCATTAAAAGGGTGGGTTGTCTTACAGGTATTTTTTCCCTCAAATTAAGCATGAACCGAGAACTAACTAGATGCTAGGTATTAAATCCTTACACTAACTCTATACATCAGGTGTTACTGGTCTTATTTTATTGATCAAGAAATAGAGTGTTAGAAAGATTCACTTCTATGACTAATGTCACCAAACTAATCAAGCACAGCCTTTTTTTCTTGAGGACCAGGAGGAGATATATATATATATATATATATATAGAGAGAGAGAGAGAGAGAGAGAGAGAGAGAGAGAGAGAGAATGATATTTATAAATATTTATTCTTAATATATCTAATTGTTATATATGATAATATATAATAAATATAATATATAATAATTATATAATATATAATTGTGTGTGTGTATATATATATATATATATATATATATATATATATATCCTCCTTAATTATATATATATAATTAAAAGTATGACACTCTGGGCTTTTCCTTTTATTATTTACCCAGTCTTTTTTTTCATTTATTCATCTGATAGATATTTCCCATGAATGTGAATCGAGTCTGTTCAATTAATGAGTGTGTACCTAGGACCCAGTTGCAATGCTCAGCTGCTAAGATTGGGGAGGACAGACAAGTGAATAAATCCATGGCTTGGTGACATCACCCCACTGGAGCTGGCAAGAGGAGGAGGGACGATGCTCAGATTCCCAGCTTGAGCAGCAGCTGGACAAAAGCTAGTTATTAAGGTGAGGAGCATGAGAAGACATGATCTGGGGGTGAGGGCAATGAAAACTCGGGAACCTATGGGGAATCTGATCTCTGAGGTCCTGTGAGACAGCCAAGAAAACATGTCAAGTGGGCAGTTGGATGTAATGGAAAGGTTTGAGCGGGAGACAAAAATCAATATAGGAATTGTCAACTGCATAGGATGAAATTGATGAGATAATGTATGAGAGAGTACAGAATGAGAAAGGTCAAGAGCAGAGTTCTCTATCTAAGGAGTGGGAAAGAAGACAGAGGAGACTGGAAAGAAGCTGAAACAGAGATGGAAAACATCCAAGTACATAGTACACGGTCTTCAAAGCTGAGAGAAGTGTATTTGGAGAAGCTGGCAGTGGGCAATCATATGGAATGCTTCCTCGAGCTCAGATAAGGCAGAGACAGGAGGAACCCAACACTTGGCAGCTTAAAACGTTGATAATGGGCTTGACCAGAACAAATTATTTTTGGAACCATAGAGTACAAACAAGAAAGAATGGGCTCAAAAATGGGAGAATGTGGACTCTGTGTGGGAACAACTTTTTCAAGAAGTTTCCTAAGAAGAGATGCTGAACAATAGAATAATAGCTAGGGGAGATTTCAAGAGCTGGAGATAATTGAGTATGGGGCTGCTTGCTTTTTGCCATATGGGAAAGATCCAGGGAAAAGAGAAAGAGCTTTGGTATATGTGTTAGCTTTCTGTTACGGTAACAAATAAGCCTGAGATAATCAGCTTATGAAGAGAAAAGGTTTATTTTGGCACACAGTTTTGAAGGCTTCAATTCAGAGTGAGCTGGCCATATTGCTTTGGGGCCAAAGGAAGACAGTAAATCATGGCAGGGAACACATGGTAGGGAAAACTGTTTATCCATGGTGGCTGGGAAGCAAAAAAAAAAAAAAAACAGAGAAGAAGGAATCTTCTGGATCTACTATCCCCATCAAGGGCATTGCCCTCAGTGACCTGAAAACCTCCCACTAGTCACCTCCCCTAATGTTTCCACCACCTCCCAAAAGCTGCAAACTGGAGGTCAAGCCTTTAGCACATGAGCCTTACTGGGAAATTTGAGGTCCAAACTACAGCAGTATGCAGGAAAGAGAGAGATGGCTGAGCGGATGGAGTTCTTGAGAAGGTGGCAGGAGATGGAGCACATGGTGAGGGTTGGCTTTGACCATGAGCAACACTAAATATAAGAGAACAAAAGAAGGAAAAGGAATGCAAATGCAGAAGGGTCCTAGATTGGGTAGTGGAAATATGAGTCATCGATATTTAACAAATCTGTTTTAAGTACCTACTGTGTACCTGGGTTTCTGGGCACTGATGATGCAAAGCTGATGAAGGATAGTCCCCATCCCAGCTGCCCCTAAGGAGCTCATGATCACACAGGGGAGACAGACACCTGCTACATCATCATCACAGGCAGCGATAGAGCTATTCACATGATGCCATCAGAGTCAGGGACAGGGGCTCAACCGAGCTGATATCAGATGAAAGAAAGCTCAGCAAGGATCTGCTTAACAGGGTGCCCAGTCTCATCTCACCCTCCAACAGGGACACAATAGATGGAACTGTTTGTTGATAATGATTATTTAGAATGCTAATTTCCTGTAAATAGAGGTCCTGATTTGGAAACTGAGGTCTACAGAAGAGTCCCTTATTTCTTTTTGCCTTGTGATGCAGATAACATACCGTGCAGCTGCCTGAATGACTTCAGGCTGGGCCCTGGCTGTCTCTGAGGATGGTGATTGTAAGGCCTTTGTGGTCAGTTCTGTGGAGAACTGGTGATGATGGGTCTGATGAGGCCAAGCTGGTGTTTAACCCAAACAACACAGAAGCTACCATGCAGCCTGGCAGTACCCAGCCCTCCCTCCATCCTGAAGACAGACCTGGCAGAGACGAGCTTGCTGCTAGAGGTTTCTTACCCAGGGGACTCCCCAGGAAGCAGCTATACTGTTTCCCTGAACTTCTTTGGCAGGGGTTTTTGTCACTGTGAAGAGCTTCTATTAGGAAACAGACTGGGAGGTGAGAAAAGGAGCACAGCCCTGTCTCAGGTTCAAAGCTGAGGGCTGCCCACCCCCCTGAGTAGACTAGTGAGAGAAACCAGATGCCACCAGGTGGAAGCCAAAGTCCAGTGAGAACAAGACAAATGCAAAGGAACTGGGACTCAGAGAGCAGCCTGGCAGGCAGTACCCATAGGAATGGAAAAAGGACAGTTAGAAGCAATTTTCTTCCAGATCCTGCATTTGTCATCTTTGTCCCAACCCCAGCTCCATCCCTACTCCCCCAACACACAGTGCCTAGCAGGTGTTAGGTGCTATGGGAGGCATAATATTGTCGTGAATGAGCCTGTGGCCAAGCTTCTTATGCACCAGTGGTTAAGTTACTTGACCTCTCTGTGCTTCGGTTTCCCCATCTGTAAAATGGAGGTGATGATAGCAATAACAGCTATCGTGCAGGGTCATTGTGAGGATTAGCTAGAATAGCGCCTGCTGCATTGTAGATATTTAATAAATAAAAACTTGACAAATGCCAAGAAGAAACACAGCGAAGAGTAGGCGTGTCAGGGTAGACCCACTTCTGTTGTTAGAAGACAATCCAGTGAGGCCAACTCATCAGGAATGTTCCCTTCTAAGACATGCTGTCTCTGCTGGCTCAGGGTATGGCAAGCTCAGAAACAAAGGCATAAGCACAGAACATCTGTGCTTCAGTGGGTAATGAAAAGGAATCGAAATAACAAGAAGCAAGGCAATTGTGTTCCTAAGACTGGCTGTCCAAGATGTACCGTCCCTTCCGCCAAACTCAGGAGCTGAAAGAACATTTACATTCATTAAAAATTTATCTTTCCAGGAAAAAAAAAAGAACTAGTCTTCTTTTGCTTGAGTGAAAAATGTGAAAAGAAGACGCCAGAAGTTCTCATGAAAACTTGGGTCCCCCATCTTTAGCTTTGGCAAGAGAAACCATATTGAGAAAGTTCTGTTGTGTGTTTGGGATGTGTTTATGTTGGTTTGGGGTGAGGCGGATTCTACTGTTTCTAGTGTTTAGCAAGAATTGAAATTATGTGAAAAGTAAATGCCACCAGGTTACTGGACCTAGTGATGTCACTAATTGTGCAATCTCCCCACATGTAAATCAGGCTGTTTCCTTGTGGCCCACATATTGCAAATCAGCCGAGGATGATGTACAGCCGAGGATGATGAAGCTCATCCAACTGGAGGTTGATTGGCTCCATCATCTCGTCCTCCTTCCATTTATTCCATCAGCTGTTCTTTCCTGCAAGTGGCCCCCTGGCTCAGCTAAAATTATTTTCAGCCCACACTCCTACTGATAACATAACTGGCCCCCTGTGCCGGCCCTTTCTTCACTATTAATGCAGGCAAAAGTCCAAAGCCCACCATGGTCCATCAGCTAAGATTTTCTCTAATTTAGATAAAGGAATGCAGAGCCACTGCGTGTCCCTTCAGACCCCCTCTTGCAGGCATAGCAACTACTGATTGCTCATTAGGAGAAACCAGCTCCTTTTCCCGTCCCACTTTTCTACTGGGCTTCCTTTCCTTTGCAACAGACTGCCTGTCCAGCAGCTCTGGCCCAATTAGGAATCAAATGAGGGCTTCCGCCAAAGTGCCTTCTAAACCAGACCAGCCAAGAAGCCCAGACCAGCCCAACTAGCACTCTATAGTGTCAGCAGCAGGAGCCTAGTGTGGGGAACACTGGCAGAGGGTTCAGCAGGGCATTTGCTACTTGGCTGCCAATCTGTGAGCAGCATGCAAGCTTAGAGCTGTCCTGCTTTCCTAATCAGCTGAAGTTGACAAGCTCCAATCACTTTGATAATAAAAGGCCCTGAACCTGATCCTGGAGGAAGTCAGTACCTCAGTGTTAGGAAATCATTGCCCCATTCTTTCTTGGGTTGTGTTTTTTCTAAAGTTATTAATTTTTATTAAGGTTATTTTATTATTGATGACCATTATTACATTTTTCTAACAAAGACAGTGGAACTCTGTTCTACTATTCATATGCATTTGGGGACAGGACTTGACACATTTTAAAAATATTTTTTTCCATTATAAGGCAATATTACCACATCATAGAAAATTTGGAAACTAGTGGGGAAAAAAAAATCTTCTCGAATCCCACCAGTCTAATGCAAACACTCTTAGTGTTTTGGTGAATTTCCTTTGAGTCTTTTTCTTATGCATATTTTAACATGGTAGTAATTATCTTTACTTATTTTTTTATCTTCTCCTTTTTTTCACTTAGCGTACTTATCATATGCAATTTCCCTATAATTCTCATAAATGATCATTTTAAGGACTCTATAATATTCCATCAAGTCTATGAGCCTTAATTTATTTAACCATTTCTCAACTGTTGAATATTTAGGCTGCTTTTGCTGTTATACCTAATGAAATTTTTTGGAGTTTAGAATTGTTTTCTTAGATTGACAAAAGTAGCATTATGGAGTCAAAGGATATGAATGTACTTTTTAGCTGTAGATACATATCAACTTGCTTTCCAGCCTGAACGTATTCTGTAGGCCTTCCCCTACCACCCTTCCCTGATGGGGAATTGAACCCAGGTGCACTTTACCACAGAGTTACATCCTCAGCATTTTTCATTCTTTATTTTAAGACAGGGTTTTGGGGCTGGGGTTGCGGCTCAGCGGTAGAGCACTAGCCTAGCACGTGTGAGGCTCTGGGTTCTATCCCCAGCACCACATATAAATAAATAAAATAAAGGTATTGTGTCCAACTACAACTAAAAATTAAATATTAAAAAAAAAAGACAAGGTCTCACTAAGTTGCTGAGGGTCTCACCATGTTGCTGAGGCTGGCCTCAAACTTGCAATCCTCCTGTCTCAGCTTCCTGGGTCTGTGGGGTTTTTAATCATAGCTGTTGATTTTGTATATGAGGGACATGATATGACAACTGCATGGTATCACATGGTAACACTCTGGGCTCTGTTGCCTCTCAGAAAGCTCCTAGAGAAGCCCCTCCCACTCCTGGGAGCTCTTGTGACCTCAGGGCACTTGATGAACAAGTAAGGGACAAATGAGGCTTCTGAACCTGCTGGAGGTGGATGTGCCCTTGGAAAGAAACATATCAATGCATTAATATCAGATTTGTCATGCATAACACAAAATGGTTATTTCTGCTGTATTAAGAGATTTCCATACTGAGAGATGCCTGGCTCACTGTCACTGGGCCCCGAGTAAATAATGAGACACAATCCTCTAAGGGGAAGTGCACAACAAGTTTTAGGTCAAATAGTGATAAAGGGGAAGTCTGACTTCAAGACTGCCACACGGGTTGTTCATTTCCCAGGGAGGGACCTGGCCGAGGAGGTGCGTGGAGACTGACATCCAGTACATTAATCACTAGCCATGCCATGTGCCCCATTATGAGGCTATGTCCACTTGTTTTTATCATTCTAAGAATACCAATTTTAAATATTTTTATTTTAAAGTAGTTTTCTATTTGTAGAAAAATTGCAAAACAGTAAAGAGTTCCTATGTACCCCACAGCCAGCTCCCCTGTTGTTATTATCTTATATTGGCATGCTACATTTGTTCCAATGAATGAACCAATATTGATGTATTATTATTCAAGTCTGTACTTTATTCATATTCCCTTAGATTTTACTCAATGTCTTCCTCTCTGCCTCAGGAGCAGTGTACCAAGTTTCATTTAGTAGTCTTGTCTCCTTAAGCTTCAGTTGGCCATATCTCAGATTTTGTTTTGAAGACCTTCATTGTTTCCAAGAGGACTGGTGGGCACCTGTAAGATATCCCCTAACTAGCAGCTGTCTGGTGTTTTTTCTCATGATTAGACTGGGATCCTGGGTTTGCTGGAGGCGAAGGAGGATCACTAAGGTGAAGTGCTACTTTCATCACATCCACTGAGGGTGGTGTGCTATGACCAGGACATCACCACAGTTGATGGTGACCTTGATCTCCTGTCTGAGGTCGTGATCAGGAGGTTTCCCCACTGCAGTTATCTTTCCCTGCACTTATCACACCACCTTCCTTGGAAGGAAGCCATTGTGGTGCACCCCACATTTAAGGAATGGGGAGCTATGCTTCACCTCCTTAAGGGTAGAAAATCTACACAAATTGGAAAATCTACACTATTTGAAATTCTTCTGCACTGAGGCTTTGTCCATCTTCCTACATCTATCTTTTACTTATTTATTGATCCAATCATTTACTTAGATCAGTAAGAGCTGGTGCTTTGGGTTGTAATTTAATACTAGTTCACTTTGTTGCTCAAAGTGTCTTTAAGGGCTCTTTCCATTGGCTTCTGGGTCACTTTGTCATAGCCTCATCATTATGACTTTTTTTCCCTTTTTCAAAGGATGTTAAGGGTTGAATTGTATCCCCCCAAATAAAATACATTAAAGTGTTAGCCCCCAGTACCTCAAAATATGACCTTATTTTAAGAAGAGCTATTTCAGATATAACTGGTTAAGATGAAGTCATATTGGAGTAAGGGTTGAGCTTACCTTGTGTTCTTAGAAGAACAGAAATAACACCGAATGAGGGAGATCCTGTGATAGCAGAGCCAGAGATGCAATTATTCATTTACAAGCCAAGGAATGCCAAGGATAGCCTGGGTAAACACCAAAACCAAGGAAGAGACAAGAAAGACTCTCCCCTCCAAGGTCCCAAGGAAGTTGGTCTTGCAGAGCTTAACTTTAAGCTCCTAGCCTCAAGAAATGTGAGTGGATAGATTTTTGTTGTTTTAAAACATGTGGTTGTAGTAATTTGTTATGGCAGCCCTGGGAAAATTACACAGAGCACTTCCTTATTTTCTAGCACAATAAGATGTTTGGGGCTCATCCCATGTTATTTCCTGCCCTAGTCCTAGAATTAACCATGGTTTTTCAAGGAGTCCTGATTTCTTTTATTAGAGATGACATTAGAAACCCAAATCTGGGTGTTAGGTGTGCTTATTGCTCTAAGAGTGTCACTGCTTCCAGGCCTTGTCAGAGACAGAGCAAGGAAGTGCATGTGTGTGTGTACTAGTCCTCACATATATGCACTTGTATAAATATTTCCATAGGTAGCCATCTCTATCTACATTACACTAAACCCAAATTAATACTGATGTCTCCAACTCTCATCCATTACCACATGGATCCTTGCAGCCTCATCTTGCAGCCTCACCTGCTCTGTAACCTCCCACCCCAACTCCTTCTGCAAGGGAGAAACCTGCCTCCTACCATCTGCCTTGCCTTCACTTAACTGTTTGGTTCCCATGTTCATGGACAGCATACAGAGTCATTAGCTTGGGGATTCCTTTTAGAAATTCACACAAAATGTGTTACACGAACTGGAGCATCCCCATGCCCTCTCCAAACTAAATGTCCACCCAATCAAGTTTAAGACCCAGTACTTTCTCTCTCCCTTTACCTAACACCCAAACCTGGTCTCACAAAAGGATCTGTTATCAGTTATTGATATCTCTGTATTAGTCTGAATAAGCTAGTGTAAGCTGCAAGAACAAATAGACTCCAAAATTTTAGTCAGCTTGATGCAGCAAAGCTTTATTTCTCATTCATATCAGATTTTGAGGCAACTTAGGCAAACTTACTCTACTTTTAACTCTATTATCTTGAACTTGTGGCCCCCCCAAGGTGGGGACAGAAGGGGAAGAGAGGACTGAAATTAATGCAGGATTGGTTTTTAGGGCAAGCTCTAGAAGTCACTTATATTCCCTCTCCCTACATGCCTGTGGCCAGAATTCAATTCACGACTTAAACCCAGTTTCTATGAAGGCTAAGCAGTGGTCGTTCTGTGATCCCAGGAGGAGAAAAACACATGATAAACATGTACCATGCTCCATGCCTGTAACTTTAAAGTGAACATTAGTCTTTGTGTTAACTTTCTCAAAATTAATTCTATTTTAAATTGTATCTTAACTTTGAAACAAGAAGCCTTGTTTTTGATAAAGGCATTTGAACATTCACAGCCAGGAGGGAAGGGAAAGGAAAAGGGGAAATTTAGGAAAATTTTTATTAACTCTACTCTTGAAATTAATTCTATGTGTAGGTAGCCCCTTCTTCTGCTAATGTGTAAGGTCATCCTCGATGATGTTTAATATTTTTTTAAGCATCATCCCTGTCGATGGCTCTTCCAGGGCAGCTCTGCATTCCCCTTTATTCTCCAGAGCTAAGGTGCTAAATCAATGTGGGTAAGCCAGGTGGCCCAAGGAGCCCTTTGGTGTCCTTGCATGATACATCGGCCAAAGGGAATTGAGAGCCACCATCCAAGGGCACCTTCCTCCATATGATGTCTGCTGCTGTAGAAGAACAAATGTTTTTTAATGACAAAGGAGATGAGCCCATTCTTCATAGAATTTCAGTGTCAGAAGGAACCTTAAAAATGAGGTCCAGATAATTCCTTAATGACATGGGGAGAATACTTATGATAATTTCACATTGGCAGGGGGAAGTGTGATACAAAATTGTAAACACAGTATGATTTTCCTCTCTAATATACTATGCTCAGGGAAAGCAGAACACACCAAAATATGAACAGTGGTTTTCCTCTGAGTGGTGAGATAATGGGTGGCCTTAATTATCTTGTGTGTATTTTCCAAGCTTTCTGTGGTGTGTATCCATGGCCTTAATAATCAGAAAAGAAATGCTAAAAAAAAAAAATTTTAAAGCATCCAATTCGACTCACCTCCCCATTGCAGAGATGAAGAAACCAATACACAGAGAGATCAAACGATTTGTTCAACATCATGCCAATATTAACTTGAAAGGTAAGAGCCAAGTTCTAGCATAGAGCATGTTCTTCCTCGTAGCTCCAGTTAGAAAGTCTGGCAGATAGATGCAGGCTAAGCCCCGGAGACAAGTCACCCCTGGGGACACACACACCACATGCCCATCCACACCACCCTTTTATCTTGATCCAAAATTCCCAGAGTTAGAAATGCTTGTCAGCCCTTCCTTCCGTTTCAGCCCGGAGGCTTGAAGCTCTTAAAACCTCTAGGTTTCTATCCTGGAAGGGAGAGGATCTTTCATTTAGTGTCTCTCATAGGCCAGGCATTGTGCTAGAACTTAATAACTCACTGAAACCCAGTAGTGAGAATGAGAACATTCATTCTCAAACATTTCATTCTCAAAGCCAGAACAGAGAGAGGATGACTGGCATTTGAACTCACAGCAAATGAAGTCATGAGGCTATGTCATCCCATTTTGCAGGTGAAGAAACTGAGGCACACTCAGGGCTGCTAGTGGAAGAACTCAGAAGTAGACTCAGCCCAGGTTTTCTGACCCAAGGTGCACACCTCACCTTACACAGACACTGTCCCCATTAAGTCTCCTCGCCAAATCACATTTCTGATACATACTAAAAGCTCAATATATATTAGCTGAGGTCGTGTGAAGTCCACACTTGTTTTCTATCCCTGAGATTGCAGCAGGCTCTCAAGCCAGCCCTGGATACACCTGTCAACCAGCACAGGTGGCTTGGCCTGTGTCCCAAGGTGATGGATCTGTTGCCAGATGTAGACATCTGGGCACTTTCGGATACCTGCTTACCTGCGCACAGGACATCCCCCACACTCACCGCCCTGTCATGAGGCTGCTAGGGGAAGATATATACTGATGAGAAATCTCAACCCCCAAATTCATTTTTCAAAGAAGCCAAGCAAATCTGGTGATTTATTCTCTGTCATTCTGATCCCAGCATATGTTCCACATCAGGTAAGTGAGATAGAAGGGATGGTTCAGCAAACATTAAGTTAAAAGAAACCCTGTCAGGCTTCTCTGCAAATAGCTGGTTTTTATTTAAAGCCACAAAGTAATTAATTACATTGGGTAAAAAGCTAAGCCTGTCTCCTTCACAGTACTTCTCCAGGACTCTTCTCACACAGTCGGGGTGCACACACCCATGCTAACTTGGGCTTATGTTTCTTCCTTGTTTCTCCCTTCTTATCTGCGTCTCTCCCTGTTTTCCTTTGGTGAACTCGGAATCCCTGGACTTCTAGGTCCATCTCCCCTCTCCTAAGTCGCATTCTTTCTCTTTGCCCTATGTCTTCTGTCTCTGGTCCCCAAAGCACAGTCCTCCCTTCCATATGGAGCATGGTGCTTCCCATCCGTTCCAGGAAGCTAATGTAGCCGGGTTCCCTTCCAGGTGCTCACATTTGATGAGCCTCTGAAAGACCCACCGAGCCCTTGTTCTCTCCGTCCCCTGCCAACTGGGTGTCCTCTTAAAGATACAGATGATGTCTAAGAAGAGAGTATTATGGTATGTCATTAATCACTCTGTGAAACCTGGAACACCATTTGAATAAGAGAAAGTGTTGCAATGACTCTAGTATGTTACCAAGAGTGATGTTGTGGACAGAGTCCTGCAGATGGATGGACGGAAGGAAGGAAGGAAGGAAGGAAGGAAGGAAGGGAGGGAGGGAGGGAGGGAGGGAGGAAAGGAGGGAGGGAGGGAGGGAGGGAGGGAGAAAAGGAGGGAGAGAGGACCAGAGAGAGATAGAGAGGACGTTATCATTTTATTCATGCATGCAGGAAGTATTTATTAATCATCAACTATGCTCTTAGCTTGCTGATGGTGTTGAGAATACAGACATAAGTAAAACAAGGTTCTGATTCTAAACAGTCTGGCTAGGAAGATGCATGTGAGAACAATAATTATGATGCAATGAAAGACTCTTTAAACAGCCATTGGGCAAGATTTTCTGGCAATATAGGAGAGGATAGCACTGCTTGGGTGGTAGGTGGAAAAGGCTGTCGACACAGGTTTCCCTGGAGACAATTCTACAGACAAACAAGGTAGGAAAGAAGATAAATGTGTTTCCAGGAGAGATTGTAGCCTCATGCCAAATCACAAGGGAATAAAAGATAGAATCCTCCGGAAGACCCATGGCTCGAATGGCTGGGACATGGGCAAGTGTGGGAAAGTAGAGATCTCTGGGAGATAAACCTTTGGGGTTTGGGGGCAAGTCATGGAGCCTGATGAGCATTACCAACAGGTTCAGACCTTAGTATATGGAAAGTGGATACAACTGAGCTTAAACTATGTTTAAACTAGGAAGTGACATACTCCACCTTGAATTCTAGATAAATCACTCTGGCACATGTTGTAGATTGGCTTGTTTGTTTCCAAGACGGGAGTCAAGAGACAGCATCCAGATAAGGCAGGAAAAGGGCTATAAGCACAGCAGCAATTACAGGCATGGGAGGAAGGGGCATTTGCTGAGTCCCTGCTATGTACCCGGCACTGTGCTAGGTACTTTTATATGTATTTCCTCATGGGTATGTTCAGAAGCATGGCCACAACTACATGATTCATCATGCCAAAACTAAGCACAGGCATCTGTTAGGCTGTAAAATAGCAAGATGGCTATTCTTCCATGCTGATAAAATAGAGAAGGGGCCTTAAATAAATGGAAATAGTTTGCCTGGATGTTTCCACAGGTCCCACGCAATAGCTTTTGTTCGGAAAGAGCTAACATGGCACTCTCCATACAGCACTGATGGGGATGTTTGTTGACAAAACCTTTGTGGAGAGTCACGTGGTCATACTTTTCAAAAGCTGTAAAATATGCATTTTTTTGTGCCAGCAATTTCTACTCTACAAATTCAAACCAAGGAAAAATTAGGGATATGAGCAAAGATTTCACTAAAAGAGTATTTATCACAGCATTGTTGTCATAGTAAAAATATAAAAGTAATACAGATTCCAACAATTGAGGACTGGCTTAACACATTATAGCACAACTGTACAGTTGCCTAGTTTGCACCATTAAATGCTATGGCGCAGAATTATATTTATGGATATGGAAAGACATTCACATCATTTGAGTCTCTCTTCAAAGATGCAGTTTAAATAAAAGAGGTGATTGCTATGCAAACACAACTTCAAAACAAGTCTCCCAGCCTACCACCTCACTAGTTTCCAATATATTTTTAAGTGAGGAAGCAGGATACAGAACAATATGTATATATGATCCCATTTTAATTAGAAAGAAAAATATGTTCCTGTGACTCTCATGAATACACAGCCTTAGGAGGGGTGGCAGGATACCCACTGAAATGTTAAACATTTTTATCATGGGGTGGGAAGATCCTCAAGGTAGCTTTTTATTTTATTTTTTGGGGTTATTTTATTACATTGCTTATATACCAGAGAAAAGACTGCAGAGTTAAGCTCACCCTGGTCTTTACAACTCTGCAGCCGGTTGGATTGCCTCCTCTTATTTCTTCATTTATCCAGCCATTGTACCTGCTGTGCCCATCATTTCCAGTCCTCAGAAGGTGCCAGGGCTGTGAGCATGATTAAGACTTAATTCCTGTCCTCAAGGAGCTCACATTCTAACAGGAAGGTCAATTCATAGACAAATAATCCTAACATGGTGTGGTAGGTTAACCAGTGTGTGGACTTGTGGGTTCACAGAGGGGTCTGATTTAATCCTGAAGGTTGTAAAAACTGCCTGGCTTTGGGCAGGCTTTGGCTGTACTTCTGTTCTCCATGACTCTATTTTTGCCAAACCAAGTGGTGGGTAAAGAGGCAGCGTGGCAAGATGGGCAGCTCACTGTACTTAGTGTCACTCTGGTTGGCCCTTCACTAACCCTGGGAGCCTTTGCTGTTGATGGAACAAAGCCTTGTTATCTGGCATACAACCCTGCCCTCACGGGCTCCAACCCACTTTTCCTTCCTCATCATTGCCTCAACTCCACATTCCCAGTTCACACCTGAATTCTCTGTTCCACAGACCTGCCAAACCCTCTGTATTAGTCCATTCTATTGCTAAAAACACAATCCCACAGGTTAAGTGATTTAGAAAAGAGGTTTATTTGGGCTTATAATTCTGGTTCAGCTTCAAGGGGCTACATCTGGCATGCCTTCCTGCAGGCAGGGTCCTGATGCAGTGCAGGGCACCGCATGACAAGAGGCAGGGAGTGTGCCTGTGTGTCCTCCGGTCTCTCTTCTTACAAAGCTGCCAGTATTCAATCATGGAGGCTCTACCCTGATGACCTTATCTAATCTAATCATCTCCCAGTGACCCCACCTCTGAACACCATAGTTAGGTTAACTTTCTACTAGTTTAATATCTCACAATGGGGATTAAATTAAACTCCAGCATGAGTTTCAGGGTGGACAAGCCATACTCAAACCACAGCACTCTCAGGCAACCTGATGCCTTGATCCATGCTCACCCAGGGTTTCTTCACCTCAGTGCTGTTGACTTTTGGAGTCAGATAATTATCAGTTGTGGGGAATGTACCTTGCGTTACGGAATGTTTCAGCATCCCTGGTCTCTGCTCAGGAGGTACAATAGATCCCTCCAGTCATGATAATCCAGCATCTCCAGACATTCCCAATGTCCCCCAAAGGACAAAATTGCCCCAGGTTGAGAACCACAGCAATTACTGACCGTGTAAAATACAAAGGTCACTAAACATCTCTGTGCCTAAGTCCTGATCCAGAAAGTTGGGAATTGGAAACAGATTCAAAGCAATGTCCCTGTGGTTCTGACTGCTCAGGGCTGCTGCTGGAGCAGTGTTTACTGAATTCCTCTGTCTGCTCAGCCTTGTGCTATGTGCTAATGGGGTGCTGAAAAGCATCCAGTTCCTGCTCCTAGTTGCTAAGGAAATGCAACCTGTCCGTTTCAAACAATTAGCAAGCAATATACAACATGGATGCATTGGGTCCAGTTCTGTGGCACAGAACATTCCTATACTGCAATCTAACCAGGACCCTGTGGAAAGGAGACAGTGTCTCTCCTAACATTTTAGGGTTAGGACAGTTCACAGATGGCAGCATTGTCATCTCTCAAGAAGCCACATGGGGCATCTGTGATTACAAATCCAAGTTCCTGAGACCTTTCAGAGGCCCCCTTGGGACATTGCTGTCCTGAACTTCAGCTGTGCTGCCACAGGCAGGGTCCAGGGAAGCTGGGATGATGCTGGCTAAGTGTGAGCCCCATCAGCAGGGCTGGTCTGGAAATACTTTCCATGGAGAGGCAGGGACAGGTCTCTGAAAGGAATAAGAGTTTGCCATAAGCATGAGGTTTGAACAGTTGACCCCAAATCCTTGGTGTGCCTCAGAGACTTGTTTGTTCTGCCCTGGCTTTGGAAAGAAACCCTCACATTGGATCATACTAAGGCTTATTGCTAGAAAAAGACTCAGTTTTTCTTAAAGGTCCTGAAATAACCTTAGCATTGACCCATCAATCCCTGAAACCCAGTATAGATCTGGCCTTGCAGCCAGTGTCCTGCGGCAATGCCACATCTCTGCTAAGACATATTTTTTATGGCACTGAGCATCATCTCATTCGACTCACCCACCCTTGGGCAGGTGTCAGTGACTTTGTTCTATCAGCAGGAAACCAGGATCTAACAAGGGTTCATCACTTGGTTAAGGCAGACCCAAAGCCCACGAGTTTTAACCCTGAGTCTGTAGCTCCCCCACAGCCCCTCGGTAGACACTATCTGAAACACACTCCTATTTCTTCCTGGTGCAGAGGGCATGGAGGAGGCCTTGGGAGACAGCAGAGCTGCCTCTATGGTGGCCATAAGAACGAAGTCACCTGTTGACAAACCCAGACCAGCTTTTACATGCCAGGGCCTGATAGAGCTGGCAGAGATTGTGGGAGCTCCCCAAATGAAGGTCACCCCACCATCCCCCAAGCCAGGCCTGACTTCCCTGTGCGATAACTACCCCTGGATCCCTGGTGCTGCCTCAGGAGCCTGGTTCCTGGTCCACAGCATTGGCCAACAGGAAGGGCTATTATCTCAGCCATCTCACCTTCCCTGAGCCAGGAGAATCGGGGATCTGCACTACCACTTTCTCAGAGCTTTCAGGCAAAAAGAGTAGGGACGTTGCCAGTGTGATATGGGAACAAATCCCACGCTTGGCTTGAGAAAATATGAAATCAAATCCCAGCTCCACTCCCCCAGCTCTGTTCCCTCCTCTATTGTATACAAGTATCAAAATATCACACTGCATCCCCAATAACACAAAGTTATCATGTAAAAACAAAATTTTTTAAAAATGCAAATAACAGCACTTCCACCTCTGAGATTGGTGTTGGGTTAAAAAATAAAAAGTAATACGGTGTATGGATACCTAAGCCAGTTTCCGATACCTGGTACATTCAAGGGGTTCTTTTATTGGGGTGTATTTTTTGAACACCTACTATGCACCAGGAATGCTAATGGGGCCTGAGGAACCAGCAGTGAGTGAGCTGGGCTAGTCTCGAATTGGGCTGTGCATATGCACTAGGAAGGATGAATTAGACAAGTTGGGGAGGAGCAGGTAAATAAAGCCAAGGCTGATACAGGAATAGGAGAGGCTGTGACACTGCCCCAGGACTCATATTTATCTCATGGGGATCAGGATGGTCACCCCCATCAAGGAGTTGCCAGGCTGCATCCCCTATACAAAGTTTACTGTATTGGAAGTGCCCATGCTGGCAGAAAAGATATATGACTTGGTGCTTAACTCAGTGGGACTGGGGAGAATTCCATTTTGCTCTCGGGAACCCACTTCCAACACATCTATCTGAATTTTTTAAATCAATTGACTCCTTAAGTGAGCACATCTGGCACACAGCTCCTTGTGCTGGCCTCCCATGGCTTGAATATTCTTTTGCAGAAAAAATGCTGGGAGGCAAAATGCAATGATGTCTAAGAATGGAGACCCAGACTGGGGATGGGGAGTAGGTATTTGTTGAGTATTTTCCCCAACGGCTTGGGAACACTGAAGTCTAATGGACAACTGGTCACCCACAGCATCTTGGGAAACTTGTCATTTTATCACTACAAAACACATTTAGGATTTCTGGGGTGTTGTAGGGGTCTATCCTGGGGTACTGTTGGATGGAACAGTTTATAGGCAGTGGCCAGGATGAGAAACAGACAGGGACAGGAGCAGCAATTTTAAAAATAGAAGCTTAAGGGAGTGTGAAGCTAGGCTCAGCAGGAGCCAGGCTGTCAGCTTGGTTTCCACTTAGCATGCAGATCCAGTTGGTTCAGAAGATGGGTCTCTGTCTGCGACAGCCCTTCCCTGGACAAAGCAACCAGCCCAAGGGCTCAGCTGTCCACAGGAGAGATTTTCCAGTTGGAGCTGAAAGAACTTGACAGGAGCCCCATTCCTCCCCTGCGCTGAGGGGGACATGGGTCATATAAATATAGTATTGGGGTGCTGGGTGTTGCACCTCCAATCCACTCGCAGCCTCACTATCTGCATACTGCACACAACACTGCACTAGGTTTAGGTAGGGCATGCCAGCGTCCCCAGCACAGGTGGCTCAGAGTTCTACAACCAAAGCAAATTTCTGCAATGGAATTCAAGCCAGACCACTTCTAAGGCCTCTTTTATCTGTATATGTAAGAATAAAGCCCATCCCGAGGGCCATGGAGGTTCTACTCTGCTACCACAGGGGACCCTGCTAAAGGTGACGGCAGTAGCCACTAGCATAGACCTGAGTTCTTTCTCCCTTCTCTTGTGCATGAAATATTCTTCTAGAAACTGTTTTCCTGCTGGATTAAGGTTAGGTTTTAAGACCATCCCTAACTCCCATCTGAATTTCCTATCCCTTCTTTATTTATTTAAAAAAAATACTATATAGGGATTCTTCATATTGACAAGAATATTAATTAATTGCAAGTGCCTAAACACAATACCTAGCAGAGTGGTAGCCACCAAGAGGAGTTCTCTGTCCCTTAATTCACTTCTTCCTCCAATCAGCAGCTCTACATCTTCTCCCCTGGCCCTTGTTCCTATTTGACAACATATTCACTGGGGATGGGAAAACCGAGGGAAGACAAGCTCCTCACCTCCTCAGGATGTGTTCTGCTGCCTAGAGCTTTGGAAAGGCCCCAGAATATTGGAGTAGCTTAGAGCCACAGAATTTTTCATTTTCATTCATTCATCCATCACCCACTCAACAGTGACTATCTGTAAAGTTCAGAATCAGGAGCTGGGACCATAGAGAGGAATAGGATGTGCGGGCCCCAGCCTCCGAGGAGCTCACGGGAACATATGCACATACACATACAGCGCAATGCCCTTCCTGTGGCAGGAGCTGGAGCCCTCCCTGTAGGGAGAACTGAACTGAACCCACTAATTCCACATCTCTGTAGTGAGTTGGGATCTGGATCCAGCTTTAGCACCTTTGCACCTTGAATTAGCCAGAATTATTCAACAGGTCGTATGCTATAGTATGGATCTTAAATGTCCCCAAAAGTCTATATGTTAGAGGTTTGGTCCCCAGCTTGGTGCTAGTGGGGGTAGCAGAACCTTTGAGAGGTGGGGCCTCGTAGGAATTTACCATTGAAGGGAGTTTGGGAACCTCCATCCCTTCTTCTCTTTCTCTTTGCTCCCTATCTTGTGATGCAAGAAGTTTTTCTCTGCCACATGCTTCTATGACAATGTGCTATCTTGCCACATCAATTGATCATGAACGGAATCTCCAAAACTATGAGCCAAAAAAACCTTTTCTCTTCATAGGTTAATTAACTGAGGTGTTTTGCTATAGTGATGGAAAACTAATTATCACAATGTTTTATGTACTGATAGGTATAGATTTTATATAGAGAGAGGTATAGATTATATATAGGAGGATTTATTTTCAGGAACTTGCTCATACAATAATGGTGGCAGCTAAATCCAAACTGTACAACCAGGCTGTAGACTGGAGACCCAGGAAGGAGCAAGATAAGTCCAAAGACTGTCTGATGGCAGAATTCCCTCTTGATCTGGTGAAGGCAGTTTTTGGTTTTCTTCTGGCCTCAACTGATGGGATGCGATCCACCCATATTAGAGAGGCCAATCTGCTTTACTCCAGCTACTCATTCAGATGTTAATCTCACCCCAAAATGCCCTCACAGAAACTACAGAATGTTTGACCAAATATCTGGGTACCATGGCCCTACTAAATAGACACATAAAGTTAACCATCACCGCCTGTAAAATCAAGAGATTAAAGTCTAAGGAGTTCAGAGATTCCCTCGTTTCCAGTATTTTAGGAGTAGAACAACTTGGTATATGAGACAGAGACAGTCCTTTCCTTTTTGAAAATATTTAGAGAACTGTGATGCCCTCCGAGTTCTGCTCAACATCAGCATCGCTAAATGTTCCCACTGCATGCTGCCTCTACTGGACCTCAGGTGATGGAATCTCAGGACCTGAGTCCTAATGCTCGTAAGAATCACCTGGGGATAACAGATTCCCAGTCCGACTATGAGGATGGAGATCCATTAGGCATAGTGTGGGCATTAGGGACAGGGGCTTTAAAGCCTAACAAGCAAAGAAATAGCTACTTGGAATCTGGGAAGAAATCTCCAAGGGCAGGTAGAGCTGAAAATACCAGAACCACAGCCCAGGAGACTGTGGGCCACACTCATAAAGGCAGGCATCGCCTCTAACGCTTCCAACCCCGAGGTAGTGAGAGAGCAGGAGGAGAAGGAAGGAGATGGATGCCTCTTGGAAAACGCCAGCTAGCCACCTGCCGCGCACCTTTGTTCTTTCCTACCCACCCTGACTGCTCGCTAGCGCTCCTGCCCTGTGAGCCCCACTGAGTGACTCAGGAGGTGAGGCAGGCCATTTCACGTCCTCCGAATAGCACAGGTGTCAAAAGCGTGCTAAGAAAAGAGCAACTGAAACTTCCCCCTCCTAAATATCTTCCTCAAATCACAAGCCCTCCTTGCCTTCAGGGTGCCCCTGAGCTCAGTCACTCCCCTGAGTGTCTGCTGCTTGCTGTTCTGTATCCCAGAATCCATCTTAGCAGCCTCCAGTTTCAGTCTGGTCTTAAAAAAAATTGACCAGGATGGAATTGGCATTCTTCTCGAGCCCTTCTACCCCATCTTACCAATGTTGTTTTGATGTAGTGCATTTTTCCTCCCAACTAACCCTTGAAGATTTCATTAAAATCATCTCAACCAGCTCAGGTGTAGGAGTCTAAAGTTGACAAGAGTTCAGCCATTGATGACAGTCTGCTCCAGTGCTGCCTGCCAAGAGAGTCAGCTGGCAGCTCCCTTTACTTAGGCAAGATGGAAAGGCCATGGTTTTCTTAGAGTGCCTGTTCCTCTGTACCCTAGGTGGCAGGAGAAAAGGAAGAGCTTCAGGGAAGCTGGGCTGCATTTGAGGATAATAGTATATAGCTAAGGAAAGATATTGATTTCTATTGGTGCACGCTCAGCCTGTGAACAGGCATTACAGAGATGGACTTCATCTGTTTCAGAGGAAGATTCCTGCAAGACAAAATTCATGACTACCAACCAAGACTTCATGGTGTGACTAGTACCAAGTCTATCGCTTCATGTGAAAGTGTTGTGGGATCTTATGGTTTGGTTTGGTTTGGTTTTTGCAGGCCTGGGGATTGAACCCAGGGTTACTCTACTGCTGAGCTATATCCCTAGACCTTTTTATTTTTTATTTTGAGACAGGGTTCCATGAAGTTGCTGAGGCTAGCTTCAAGCTTGTGATCCCCCTGCCTCAGCCTCCTGAGTCAATGGGATTATAGGTGTGCCCCATCACACTCACTTGTTTATTTGTTTAAGTTTTTTTCATTTTAATTTGTTATATATAACAGCAGAATGCATTACAATTCGTATTACATATATAGAGCCCAATTTTTCATCTCTGGTTGTACACAAAGTAGAGTCACACCATTCGTGTCTTCATACATGTACTTAGAGTAATGATGTCCATCACATTCCACTGTCTTTCCTACCCCCGTGCCCCCTCCCTTTCCCCCCTCCCCTTTTACCCTTTGCCCTATCTTAATAAAGATATTGCTTGTTCATCAGATGGCCTTATATTGATCACTTCCAAGATTTATGTCAGACAGGGAAGCTAGTCATTCACTCAGCAAATGAATGGACTGCCTATCACTGGGATAGTCAGTCACTGACTATACAGCGCCAAATGCAGAAGACAGTGTCTCCCACCCTGGCAAACCCTACATCAAAGACAGGGAAGGAGGTTAATAATCAGATAGGTGGATAATTAATAACAGTTTAAATACTCTAATGGAGAAGTGTAGGAATATTGTCTAGTAGAAAAGGTTACAGCCCCCATAAACACATACTGCAAAGCTAAATCTCATTTCTGCTAACTGGCCTCCAGCAAGTCATTTAACCTCTCAAAACCTCAGTTTCCTCATCTATTTTTTAAAAAGTGAGGGAATAAAACTTTCTTGCTAGGCTGTTTAAGGATGTATTGAGATATGGGGAGTAAAAGCTGTTAACAAAAGACTTGCTGTGTAATAAATATGAGTTCCTCTTTCTTCTCTTTCTGTCTTCAAATGGTGGTGATTTTCAATTCTCTTTCCTACCCTGGGATATAATGTGGAGCCAAGGAGAGGGTTTTAGAAATGAATCTTCCTCAAATGCCATCTGTTGTGGTTTGAATATGAGGTGTCCCCCAAAGCTCCAGTGCTAATACAGGAATATTCAAAGGTGAAATTATTGGATTGTGAGAGTTATAACCTAATCAGCCCATCCTAGTTTGAATAGACTGACTGTGTGGTAACTGTGGGTAGGTAAGCATGGTTAGAGGAGTGGGTCACTGGGGACATGCCCTGGAAAGGTTTATCCTCCCTGTGGCCCTGTCCCCTCTCTCTGCATCCTGACCACCTTGAGAAAAGTCAGCACTCTTCCACCAGGCCCTTCTGCCATGACAATCTACCTCACCTTGGACCTAAAGCAATGGACTTGGTTAACCATGCACTGAACCTCTGAAACTATGATCGAAAATAAACTTTTCCTCCTCTAAGTGGTTCTTGTCAGGTATTTTGGTCATAGCAATGAAAAGCTGAATAACACACCATCCTTGAGAAAAAGGGTTGTAGACTAAAAGTGGAGGGAACTTGTATCTTTCAGAGTGACTGGGTGGAAATATCAGGTCATTCAAAACCTATGATATTGCCTCTGCAATTACAACAAGAGGCATGGTGTGCTTTGCCTTCCATTTTATAACCATCAAGACATTTTTTTAAAGATTCTGTTAATTGCCCATTTGCAGATGATTATTATCTATTCAGAATCTCCTGGTGCAAATGAATCATACCATACACCATGTCTGAGCTCTCTCAACTCACTCACTGACCCCAACGGTGGTCGTGACCATAGTGACAGGAAAAGAGGAGTGAATGACTGGCAGAGAAGGGGCAGAAGTCTTGGGAGCCACATTGAAGACTCTTCCTGGTGTCTGTAAGTCAGGGGAAAATCAATTTATGATCTTTCTGGGGCATATTTAAGGAAAGAGAAGAAAAAGGAAGGAAGTAGGTAGATTCTGCTTAGAATTGAAGAGCCAGCCAAGGTGAACCTTTGACAAATACAAAGCAGGAGGCTCTCCATGGCCCCTCCCCACCCAACTCAGCATTCCCACCATTGTCCCAAGTTAATGCTGCAGTTGATTTGGGTTCTGAAGGCTTGGAATTTGGAAAGAAAGAAATTTGGACACAAACTAGAATTTTTTTCCTGGTACTGAGAATTCAACCCAAGTGCTCCATCACTGAGCTACAGAGCTACATTCCCCAGATCTTTTTATTTTTTATTTCAAAACAGCATCTTGTTAAGTTGCCCAGGCTGGCCTCAAATTCGTTGCAGACTCTTGAGGTGCTGGGACTACAGGCATGTGCCATTGTGCCTAGCCTGGCACAATGAATCTGTAATGAATCTGTAAATCCTCCCGTAGATGCATCCTAGAGAAATAATAATAAATAGCTAATATTCACAGAGATCTACCTACATGCCCAGCACTCTGACAAGCCACCCTATTAAGTAGGTACAGTAGACACCCCCACCCACAATTTTGTTTTTCATAGTTTCAGTTTCTCAAGGTCACCTGCAGTCTGAAAATATTAAATGGAATAGTCAAGAAAAAAATTAATTTTTAAACTATATGCCTTTTTGAGTAGCATGTTAAAGTTCTACACCATGCTGTTTGATCTTGCACAAGATGTGAATAACCTCTTGGGCAACTAGTTTAGCCTCTCTGAGTCTTGATTTTCTCATTTGTGAAATAAGGGCAATAACATATAAGTTTCCTTTTATCCATACAGGATATAATTCAAGACACCCAAATAGATGCCTGAAATCACAGATAGTACAACTCATTAGAGACACTATTCACACTCAACATGATCTCATTTCAGAATTGGAAACCATGTCCTCTTTCAGTTGTCCCCTGTTTACTGTTACATATGAACTCAAGAAAACCAAATTTCTACTTTCTTCTCCATCACAGGGCCCAGCATCATGCATGATACTCGAGAGACATTTAATTAAAAGTTGTTAAATGAAGGAAAGAAGGAAGGAGGGGATTGAGAAGCCTGTCCATGCATTTCAATGG
The DNA here is from genome assembly GCF_047511675.1 of Marmota flaviventris. Taxonomy (NCBI): domain Eukaryota; kingdom Metazoa; phylum Chordata; class Mammalia; order Rodentia; family Sciuridae; genus Marmota; species Marmota flaviventris. Next base: position 111,192,581 of record NC_092506.1, on the reverse strand, counting down.
TAAATGAAAATATGCAGAATGCATGAATATCATATGCAAAGCATCATCTATCATTCTCATTAACTGCCTGTGTTCCTGTTGGGCTGAAAAAAAAAAGCAGGTCTTGTGGTTTTCACTGGGGGTGGGCTACTTTTCTCCATAACAATATCTTTCCAATCATGTCTCACATCGATTTAAGCAGATGTTGCAGAATTTGTGTGATTCTGACCTCTCTTTATCATCTATCAAAATTCTACTCATCCTTCAAGATGTGCCTCCATGAAGCCTACCCTGACTACTGGCCCTTATCAAATCTATTAAGCTCCTACCATGTTCTAGCTCCTTCACTAGGGGAGACACATGCAAGCAGGTAATGGTGATATATTCAATTATATGCATTATTCAAGGTGTATTGGAAGCATGGGAGCAAGGAAAAGGAGTGACTGGCAGGGGGTGGAGCCTGCAGAAAAGACAGGGAAGGCTTCAGTGAGGAAAATGTGCCTGAGATAAGAGTTCAACGCTGAGAAGAGTCAGACAGGTAAATAAGGTCCCAGGGGACTGCTATGCAAAAGCATGGAAATATGTATTTTGGAAACTACAAGTTGTGATCATTTAAAAATAAGACATGAAGCAGATTGTGTGATTTCTTTGCTGAAAGTACTCACTGGCTGGCACACATTGTGCAGGAAGCAATCTCAACTTCCTGCCCTGACTCACATGGATGGTCCTCTACATCTGGTCCTGTTTCCTGTTCCGATATCATGTCATATCACCTGTTCTCCAAGTACCTGCATATTCCCTCCATAGAAGCCTTCCTTTTGTTCCTGAAGGACCCCCCAAATCATTCCCACCCCAGAAACTGCACTAGCAGCTCTATCTACCTGGAACTCTCTTGGCTTAACTACCCACTTAGTTGGAGGGACAGGAGTTCATATTCAGTTCTCAGCCCAGATGTCATTCCCCAAAGGTCCAACCTTACCACCCCATTTAGAGAAGGGTTTCAAACCACCTCCATATACTCTCCTTCTCATTGGCCTGTTTGATATTCTCCCTTGTACTTCTCACTATTTGGGTCTATCTTATTTATGTCATTATATGGTTTGTCTCTTTACATACACTAAACCATAGGTTCATTAGATTCTCAGCCTGCCTGACTGATATATTGGCATTCCCAGAGACTGGGACACTCAGTGCCTGCACATAATAGGCAATTGATGTTTGTAGAATAAGCAGGTGGATGGATGGATGGATGAATGGAATGAAGGATGGGTGAAATGAATGAATGATAGTATAGTTTTAGACAAAGCTGCTATGAGGAACAAACTTTGAGGATGAGAGACATTCCAGGAACTGATGACAAAAGCTGTTGTGTTTATTTGGACTTCATCCTGTAGCTTATGAAGACTCTAGAGAATTTATCATTCTCACCAGACAATATAGCTTGTCATTATCTTTTGCTTCGATTGGCGTCGAATGACAGTTTCTTGTGCCTGAACCTTATCTTACCAAATCATTAGTCATATAGCATTAACTGATTTTTACAGAGAACTCTATATAGTTTTTCAACATTCTATATAGTTTTTCATTCCATCCTTATGGTATGTTTCCTCAATCAAACTTCTCTAACACCAGATTAAACACATAATAGGTTTTCAGTGAGATATCAGTCGACTGACTGAATGTCTGAGGTGGTCCCTTAAAGGAGTAAAAAGAGGGTTGGGGACGTAGCTCAGTGGTAGAATGTTTGCCTAGCATAGGACAGGTCCTGGGTTCCACCCTCAGCATCTCATTACACATGCATGCACATAAGCATGTGCACATGCGAATGCGCACACACACAGTAAAAGGAAGGAAACTAACACCCATCCAACATTACAATGCTCTGGGCCCTGTGTTGTTCATATCATTATCCCCATTCATGGGCAAACTAAGGCATAGAGAGGATAAACAACCTGCTCAAGGTCACACAGAAGAAACCAGGGTTCAAACCTGAGGCTCAGGACTTCTTTCTTGTTCTTGCTGCTCTAGTATCCCTTATGCATCTGCATTCCTGGCCTTTGCAGTCCCTGGGAAGCAGATCCAATGGTCACAGCTGAGGCAAGAGTTCAGGGGCCTCCCTCTGTGTAGCCTGATCATTAGTGGTATGCATAGGCTCTACCTGGTATCCCAAGAATGTCACCACTGCTCCCTATCAAGATTAGATAGAAAATACACTCAATTTTTACAAGTCCTTTGGTTGAAAATCATTGACAGGGAAGCTGATTCTGAGGCTTGCTGCCTCTTTGTGAGCACTCTGTCTCCCCATTTGAACCTGGCAGCCCCTGGAAAACCCAGCACCTCCACTAATATATACTTCCAGCTAAACATCCACACTCAGCAGGCGCTCAGGATATCCTGGGCCAGGCCAACTCTTTGTTGCCTCAAACAGGTCCTGTTCATCTCATGTTAAATGCACCTTTACCCACAAAACAGCCACTCCAGCACCACCTAGTCTAGACAGAGTCTCCAGTCTATGCACCTAGACCTGTCTCTTGAGGGCAGACAGGATCAGTGCTTGGTCCCAGCTCTCTGTGCCTCAGTTGGCCTATATGCAAAACAGAGAAATCTCTTTATCTTACCTCCTCAAGGGAGTCCTAGGGACTAATTACTGTAAGCAAATCACTTTAATTATCATAATTACCAACAGTCCTTTATGATCCCCAGTCAGAAAGATGATCATTACATTTTGCAACCCCCCATGTCCCTTAGCCCAAGGCAGAAAGTTAATTCTGTCAGCGCCTATTGAGATTATCCAGGCCCCAGTAAAGAGCTTCCGTGTATACACGCCCCATTTGGGGAGATGACAATGGAGCGACAGTCCTTCCTTCACCATGAGGCACAATAATCACTTTCAGATGTCCCCCAAGACCCAAGTGATTCCATCACCTTCCCTGAAAACTCATTTGTTGAGTTAGGGGTTTATGATAGCATGCTTGCTTATCTCTTTAACAGAACAAAAGAAAGAGAAAAGAGAAGAATGCCACATCATACAAGGAAGGAAAAAGAAAGACATCAAGATCGCATAAGATTCCAACCCTGCCCCCTTTCTCCATATTTTTCCCTTGCCAATGTAGGAGTGAGTGTTCTAATTCTGCAGCGCTGTCGTTACTGTAATGGGTTTGGCAGGCCCATATTACAGCACCGAGGCTGTCAAGAATGGATGACATGCTGTCTGTTATGAGCTCCTACTGTTCTCAGCCAACCGAGGGCCAGGAACACAAGGGAAGAGGGAAATTTTGAGAGACTCCAGTTAGTTCAGGCATCCATGGTCATTAATCCACTCACAACATTAGATATCAAACCATACCAGATGCCATCCCAGGAGGACTGACAATAGTGATGGGTGGTGGGACATGAGAAGCAAAGAATAAAACAAAGAGGTGAACCGCTGGACTAAGAGCATCCTCCCAGCATGGCCAACCTCGGATTGCTGATGGGGGTTCTGTAAAAGTCAGTTGCAATGGAAATTGTACAGCTTTGGATTATAGGGCTAGAGGACCAGACTGCCTCCCTACCCAGGTAGCAAATTGAGAATAAAAATGATTAACTAGGAAAAGAAATGGTGAACTTGAACCTAGTTGGAGTACTTGGAGATAATCACTTCCTCACCTTTCAACCAGGCTTCAGTAGCCAGAAGCAATTAATCCCCCTGAGGAGTGAGTTATATTTAACTCTTCTGGCCGAGGTCAGCTGGATTGCTGGGTCACTTCTAAAACTGTCCAACTTCCTTTGCCTGACCTTTGGCCTCATTAAAGGGAAACAGTGAAGAAAATTATAGTATTGCCCTCTTGTTGGAACCCAGGGGAAAGGGCTTTCTTAAATAAAAATAACTATAGAAGTAAATAACGGTGACCTGGCAATTTTCAGAATTGCATTTATTCCACAGCTAAATGCAAGAGCCACAAAACCTTTGAGATGTAGCATTATGAACACCCATAATAAGGAAGATTAAAAAGCCATGTGCTCTGTGAGGGATGGTTGAGTGGGTGTGGCAATGGGGTTGCTAGTTTTGTTTTAAATGCCCCTCCTAGTCTTTAGGAGGACTTGGCCAGTGTTGAAACCTTAACAGTGGTCTTTTCTTTGTCTCAACCACCTGGGCAATGTGTGCACGCAGGAGCTGTGCTGGGTAGGTGTTGATGTGGTAAGAGAATGGGAAAGAACACAGGGGCTTAACTCTCTGGGATTTTAGTGAAGGCTAAAATAAGGATAAGTATTTCTCCTCTGCAGATATACTTGAAAACAACTCTGGTAAGATTTTCTTTCATCCCTCGATGGTTGTCCATGATCATAGTCTCCATTTTACAGATGGGAAAACTGATATCAAGTCCTTTAAAAGAGTTTGCAGAACCATGGGATATGGTTGGGTCAGGGTCTCTGGTGACCAACAGGAGCTTGCTTCTCCATTTCTATTCTGTAATCACAGCTGCTTTAAAGATTCCAGAGACTTCTTAGTACCCGCAGATCTCTGAGGATTGGTCTTTTTTGCTGCATCTCTTAGAACATCATTGTCCCCTTTCCTGATACCTTGTACTGTTTCACTCGTGTGATTTTTGTTTCCCAGAATTCCTCAAACTATAGCAATGAACTTGTCCCTGAAAAAAGAGCTAAAGTTCCAACATGACTCACACTTAGTTGATTGAAGGGGGTCCAAGCCAGGAGACTGAGACTATTGGCCTAAGACCCAGTTGAAATAGGACCACAAAAATAGCTGTGTTTGAGGGGCACAAGAGGCTGAGAGCACAGGCTCTCTGGAGCTGGATACTGCAGTCCACTCATGTGAAATAGCACAAAACCAGAATGTGGAGCCAAACTTAAAGAGAGATGGGTGTACACCTTACTGTCTGTATGAGCACTTGCTGATGAAAAAATCACCTAAATGAAGACTCAAGGGATCAGCAGGGAATTGTTTGGGGAATAAGGTGCAGTTGTCATTGGCTTACAGAGAGTTGGCAAGGGTCTCATGAGGCAGTAGGGGCGGCATTGGTTGTTTTTCAGCCAAGAAGTGGGTGGGCCCCAGAGACAGATGTTAAAGAAGATCCTTAATACCTGGCCTAACCCTGCTCAGCTTCCAAGGCCAGACAAGATGGGACACTCTCCTGGTGATAGACTGGAAAATTTCTCTGCAGTCCACCAGTGGTCACACAGCCTGGAATCTACACTGCCACCTGTTTGTAGAACAGAATATGTAGCTTCCATCTGAGGCAAGGATTCAGCACAAGGCAGTCATTTTCGTCTATCTACATCTAGCTAACAAAAAGATGGCGAGAGAGAGGACACATGACAGAATTGACATTTGCCAAGACCGTAGGTGCCACGGCTGTCAGCTGGTTGACCAGAATGACCTGCCTTTCCTGGAGAAACTGAGTTATGTATCATTTTGCCCCAGGGTATGTGGGTGAGTGGGTTAGACAGGGGAGAAGTCAGCATTTTATTCATTCTGAGCTGAATCCCTTCTAAAACTCAAATGGCATGCATAATCTTCCCTTAATTAGAGCTTCTGAAATATCACTGGGCATCTGTATAACCCCACCTTTCCCTGCCCTCTGTAAAGAAGGAACGATGGTGGGGGAACTCTGCCGCAGATGGGGAGAGGGATACAGAGCTATAAGAGATGCAGGAAAAGAGAGGGAAATCCCAGGGGACAGAAGGCAGAAAGTTCATGTGGCAGCTGGAAATAAGTAGGAGCCCTGATCAGGCAGTCTGTTCTTGTCAGGAGATGGAAGGAGAGAAGGAGCCCGGAAGCTAGAATGGACTCAGTACCCACTGTGTCAGGTACTTTACAAACAGAACTATCCATTTTCCCTGTTTCATGTCAGAGGAAACTGAGGCTCAGCAACTCATTCAAGGAGCTTCCAAAACTGTGCTGGTCCCTCCCTCTTTCCTACCTTCCCTTGCGCTTTGGTCCCATACCAAGGGCACATTTTATCAGTAACTATGAATTCTCACAGATTTCATATGTGTGTGTGTGTGTGTGTGTGTGTGTGCATGTACACACAATCCACATGGCCCCAGAGAGACTAGACTCCCCAAAAGAAGATCTCTGTCACTTGACACCTTTGCAGTACCTTCCACCTCCTCTGTCCTCATGTTCTCTCCCCTCCTCTCTACATCAGGACCCCTTTCTCTGTTAAGTGAGCCAATGATCAGTTAGTAGAACTGCTCTATTCAGCCCTTAGTATAGATATGGGCCTCTGATTCATGCATTGAAGATGACACTGGAGCCACAAGGCTGGTCATGGAATTGTCCCACTATAGAATGCTAACATTGGAAGACATTCTAAAAATCATCTAATCTAACTCCCTCATTTGGCTCAGGGAGAGGAGTTGCTCAAGATTAAGCAACTGGTGAGTGACAGAGCCAGGATCAATTCCCAAACCCAGCACAGTACTCTTTCCTCTATGCCAGACAATGATAGGAATTTATTCAGAATTGGAACAATGCTCCTCCTGGCCATAGCCCCTCTCTTCCTACCTTGTCATGCTCTCAAACTTGAATCCCAAGAGCTCTCAGCATGAGTGGCCTCTGAGGGTGTAACTCCAAGGATGTCAGTCATAACCAAAGGAAAATGAAGAAATGAAAGAGTATCCAGGGCCAAGTATGAGCTAGACAGTCTATTGCACAAGATGGCCCCAGATTCAGTGGAGTTTCCTCTGTCTCCCACTTAGCTTTTAACCAGGTAGAGCTTGCAACACAGATTGATGAAGAAGAGTCTGAGTCCGTACTCTCAGATCCCCCACTGAAGGTGATCTCTATAGCAAAGGTCTCTATTAAAAGTCATGTGACAAAAACTTAAACCATAAAAATAATTTCTCTATCATAGCCATTCAGGAGGTGGGTAGTAGAGCATGATGACTTCCATCTCTGATCCACAAAAGTGCTCTAGCTCCCAGGTTCCTGTAAGTGGGAAGGTGAGAAGCAACTGGGAAGGGCATCATCTGGAAGTTGTATAGAGCCCTGCTGTCCACATGGCCAAAATTTGACCAAACAGCTTCAAGGGAGCCAGAAGAGGAGCCATATTTGCTATGACTATTTAGGGTGTCCTTTACTAGTAGATAAAGAAGCATAGAATAATGGATATTAGAGACAGTAATTTTTGTCTCAGTAGATACTATTTACTTTTATTTTTACTTTTTGCTGAAGTCCTAGTATGCTACCCAGGCTGGAACTCCTGGGCTCAACTGTTCCTCCTGCCTCAGTCTCCTGACCACAAGCATGCACTACTGCAGCCGGTTCAGTGAACACTATTTCTAATGAATATTATGTATCTTCTGTAGCAACCCAACCCAGTTCCCTAGCCAAGTGGTCCTGCCACAGAATGAAGCACTCACCAAGGTGTTTGCATAAGAAAACTCAGTAAGCTAGGATGAACAGCCAGGAGACGGTATTCAGTTACAGAAAATTCAGAACCAGGTATCAGAAAACTGCAAACAGGGTACAACTTCCTCCTCCTCAAGAGACTTTATAGGAATGAATGTAAAAACAAGACGAAATAGTGCTGATCATAACACTGCTGTAGTCCCTAGGGGCTGAGTAGGGCCCACTGATCTACCTCATAAGATCTGGTAATATAAAGAAACCACACAATAATTACATTTCAACAAATGAGCTAACATTAAGAGTAACTATGAACCAAAGTAATGACAGTGTAACCACATCATCTGCTCCACCAGTGAGGCATACATGGACTTCCTAAATCCTCTTCGCATTTACTACTAACCTTGACACCTCAAGGCATTTACATTGAACTGTCAACTGTTAACTACACACTGAAGGAGAAAAGGGCAGGGGGTGAAATTGGGATAGTCTTTCTCCTCCTCAGCGAAAGAAAGGGAGAATGGACTCTGGACACTGCCCTTTGTTGATGAGTCACCATACACCAAAGACCCCAGTGGGCAGAAAACTTTCCCAGGGGATAAAACTTTCCCATGGTCCCTTCTGAGGAATTGCTGGAGATGTCTAGCAAAAGCCTTTCCCTTGGCAGAACACAGCAGCCTGCCAACTTGGTTTCCATCCTCCTTCCTCTAAGCCTTACATGGTCCCAAAGCCCTGTCAATTCTATTTCTGCCTAGTGTTTCCATTTTTCTCAGATGAGTCTTAGGTATCCTAAGTCTTAGCAGATTCTTCAGAAGAAGAGGTGTGTTACAGGAGTGGGCCACCTTCATGCCCATCCCCATGGTCCAGCGTCACAGAATCCTTAGAGGAACTGCCCTTTGGCTTCCCACTTCTATTCGTGTTTAACAGTCCCTGTCCTGGAAAGTACAAATGAACAACAGAATAAAGCCTTCCCTGATCACTCCAGTCAGAATGATCACCTTCCATTGATATTAATTCCTAAACTGTGCTTAGTATTTTCTAGGTTATAAAGCATTTTCAAATCCAATGTTTCATTTAATCCTCAAAACAATTCTATCAATAGGCATTATCATTCTCATTCTAAGGAAATGGATACTTAAAGATAGATAGAAGTGGTTTGCTTGGAGTCATAAAGCTAATAAGAGATACAGCTAAGATCCAGATCCTTAACGCCTGATTTCAAACTCTAGACCAAGTCCGACTCCTAGCAGAAACCGACTAGAAGAGCTCTGCCACCCCCCCATGTCCTGCTCTGGGACAGTGCTTCTTTGTAGTCTGGGTTTGTAATTAATTCTGTATCTCCTGTGCAAGCTCAGGAAAAACAGGGCTGACTCGTAGGTGCTTCTTTGTATCTCTCTCATCAAACCCAAGATGGAACACAAAAGAAGTTCTCAAAAATGAATGGAATATTTGTTGATGGTCCCTAGAAATGCAAAATGAAAGGGCACACCAGCACTAGCCTGAAATTCTGAAGCAGGGACAGTGTAGGTAGTGCAGAATGGAGCCTAGAAAGCTCCATTCTCAGTGAGAGTTCTCAATTTTACTCCTCCTGTTACAGCTTCGCCTGAAATATATTTGATGATCTAGGTTTCTCAGTAGGGGAGCAATGAACAATAAATAGGAGTCACGAGTTGGCAGCCTCTCAAAACTCCTGCCCAGAGACCTATGAGTGACCCCCAGACAGAGAGTAAGGAGGAATAGAAAAAAAATCTCAAAATTGCCAGAACCACATCTGGCAGACCTTAAATACCTAATAAATATTCGTGGTTGAATGAATGGGGAGCAAGAGCAGAAGGCTAATGGGGATAAGGAGAGAAGGGGATAGATAAAAATGAGTTGCATGGGAAATGTCAGAAGTTTTGTCTCTGTAGGGAGTCCTGGACTTGGGCTGAGATTGGCCGTGTAGTGCCTTTGTTAACATAGTATGTTTCAACTACTTCTCCATGCCGGTTATTCTGCTCCAAAAATACTCCCTCCTATTTAATTTGTTAGATTTCCATCGCTGCGGCAAAATACCTGAGATAAACAATTTAAAGGATCAAAGGTTTATTTTCAGTCCATGGCCTCCTGGCCCCATCACTTGGGGCCTATGAAAAGGCAGCACATCGTGGTGCAAGCTCATGAAAGAAGAGGCTGCCCATATCCTGGTGGATATCAAGCAAAGGGAGAGTCCGATATGCCCTTCAGGCATACCCCCAATGACCTAACTTCCTTCTAGTGGGGCCTCCTCCTAAAGGTTCCCCCATCTCTCAATAGCACCACCCTGGGTACCAACACTTTAGGCTAAGGGCCTTTGGGGGACATTCCAGATCCATACCATAGCATTGTTCCAGATTTATTTTCTTCACCCAAGTAGAACTGAACCTGTGATTCTTTACTTTGAGAGTCTCCATTGATAACTGCATAGTTTTTCAGAGCAGTTTATTTCTTTACTGTCTGAATAGAAGGGTTTATAAAATGTTAGATGTATTCATGTTCAACACTTATAGCCAGGCTTCTTTATGTCATAAAGAAGTACTTTCTCTAACAATATATTTGTAGATACAGCCAATGAGTTTATTCCTATAGAAAATTCTCTTTAGAAACACACCATCTCTATGGCTGGGGTTGTAGCTCAGCGGTAGAGCGCTTGCCTCGTATGCGTTAGACACTATATTGTGTCCATCTACAACTAAAAAAAAAACCCAAAAAATTAAAAAGAAAAAGAAAAACACCATCTTCCTGGCCAACATAAAAATATGTATTGTCTACTAGTGGTGTTCAAAGATTTTTTTCTTTTATCACTAACCTCCATTGGAAAAAAATAGCATATACCTAGAGTATATACATTTTTCTGTAAATTATATACATATACTCCAATTCTAATATACTATATGCATTTTTAATTAGTTTTTCTTGCTAATGGGATTCAAGGATCTAACTGGAATAAATGTAGAGGAGGAGAAGTTTATTTAAGGACTCATGGTTTCAGAAGTCTCAGTCCATAGACAGCCAGCTCTATTCCTTGGGGCTCAGGGTGAGGCTGAACATCATGGTGGAAGAATGTAACAGAGGGAAGCAGCTCACATGATGATTAGAAAGCAGAGAGACATACTTCACTTGTCAGATACAAATATATACCCAAGCCATGCTCTCAATGCCCCACCTCCTCCAGCCACATTCCACCTGGCTTCACTTACCACTCAATTAATCCCATCTGGTGATTAATTCACTGATTGGGTTAACACTCTTAACACAATCATTTCTCCTCCAAACCTTCTTGCATTGTCTCACACATCAGCTTTTGGGGGTTACCTCACATCCAAACCATAACAGCATTAAAAAAAATTGCACAACAGATATTACAGAATTAAGAGATAAAATAGATTCTTTCTGCACCCCAAAGGGTCAAATGACTTCCTGGGGGTACATATGACCCACTTTGGAGGCCACCAGCTTATACAAGATAGCACCTAATATACCAAAAGGAAACTATATCAAAACAAGCACTCTAAATTGTTTTCTTGGGTAGTTCCTGTTTTCCAAATCAGTGCTCAAACATCTAATTTCAAGAGGTTCCATTCCATTTTGTAAGGGTTAAAAAAATAACAACATGCCACACTTCATATTGGTCAAAGCTTTTTCTTCTACAGAAGCTGTTTTGAGGAAGAAATTGTAATCTAGCCTCACATTTATGCAAATGGGCTAGTTATTTTTGACACTGGTGAGTAATAGTTCTGTATGTACCGCACCATTTTCCTACCTTATCATGCAAGGTCTCAAGTCATAATTTAGATGTACGTAAGTGATTAGTATTTGGGGGCTACGGCAAGCAATTTGTACAGTGTTTCCCATCTATCTTCTGTCTCAAAAAGGTGATTAGCAACTTTGGTGGGGAGCAGGGAGGGAATGTCTCACAAATTACTTCTTTGATCAAGACAAATCAAGATGTGTGATGAGATGATTGGCTGACGTATATACCAGCCATACCCTGGGTTGTCCCATCTTCAGATTGAAATTAATAAGGCCTGCCTTTATCAGAAATGCATCTGAGTTCTCTTCAAATGGTTTGAAAGTAACTACCCTCCAGAATAGTATTACAACAAATCATTTTTCTGCAGAACAAAAATAGAATGAAAAATATACATGTGACATGGGTAATACAACAAACATAGTACTGTTATAAAAATCTTTAAAGGATGCAAGACAACCTTCCAGCCCACTCTAAAAATAGTTAATTGAGGAAGATTCTTTTATGCTAATGTTCTTAATTGCCTGGGCAGCTTTATAGAAAAGTCAGTTAGTTGCTGGCTAGTATTTTGAGAATGCAATAGCCAAAGCCAGGGGCTGGGTAAAATAATGTCACAGCGGGAAAGCTGGTGTCTTCCTGTATGGCTGTATGGAAGTCTTTCTGGCTAATTAGTGAATCAGTCATTATGCAAATGAGCACCTCCTGATTGGCAACAGCTTGTGTCTCTTCCCCACCACCCTTGCAAATGAGGCCAACTGAATGGTTGTTTGTAGTTTAATGCAGAATTAGAGAGTGATAACATTTTAGGGATAGCCCCCTTTGGAGAACACAGGATCTAACATCTCGATTCACAGATGAGGAAACTGAGTCCTCAGAGGTTGGGATTCTTGTCTAGAGTTTCTTAATCACCTAGTGGTAAAGATGACCTTAATTCTAGGGTTTTGACTTCAAATAGGCTCTTTTCCTCCTCCACCCTTAATTTTGATTTCAGTCTATGAATTATGGCATTGTTCATGCAGAAATGCATGGAACCCTGTTGTAACCACAGGGAAACGGGGTCACCAGATCAAAAACTCAAAAGACCTATACTTTGCAGTGATTAAACCACGGGGTTCACTGCCCCGGCATCCTGTGGCTCTTGGGCCCTTCTTTTCCCAGGGGAAAATTCCTGTGTCTTCTGACACCATCAGGAAAGAGAAGTGGCATGACTTTCATGAGCCCTTGAACACCTTTCCCACATTACTTAGTAAATACTCAAGGTTTTGGGTTTATCCCCAGAGGACTGAGCTGAGGCCAATGGTTTCGGTCATAGCAAATTTGCATTATGAAACCTCTGCACTTCTGAACTGTTGGGGCTGGGTTTTTCTTTTGTTTTCTCTTCTTTCCTTCTTTTTTTTTTTTTCTTCTTCTTCTTTTTCCAATTCCCTTTGTAATCATCCCAAAGCCAAGTGCTCATTTCCACCAGAACTTTAAACATTGTGCCTTTATGTAGCACAGCTTTTAATTTTCTTCCCTAACAGAAGTGATTGTTTATGTTGTAAATGCCACATTAGTCTCCATGAAATGGAGATGGAATTGATTTTCATTTCAGAGATTTCACAGCTTGCCCCAGAACTTTATGCTTGATTGCCAATGCTCAGAAATGCATGGGCTTCTGAGAGGTTCAGAAATGATGTGTGTAACATGGCATATAAAAATGTGAGAATTGGAGCCGCATTTGTTGCAAGGCGGACCCTTGAGTCTCGATGGATGTGCCTGGCCAGGCAGTCAAGGAAACCAGTGTCCTGAGTACAGGTGGTGACATCTTTAAGAAACGGGCTTGAGTCCTGTGTCAGCTCACCCACAACAGCACCAGTTTTCCCCACCAGAAATTCTGGAAGGCTTATCCACTGATCCCCAATTTCAGCAAGTTTTCCTGAGCACCTGCCCAGAACTGCTTAGGCATTCTGGGAGTAAAGAGAGGGGTAGCTTGTGGCTTAAGAAGCTTATCATCTAACTGATGGGGAGAAAACACAGGATGCCACCAGTGAATTTGGCAGGGATGTGGGGATATAGTCTAAGCTGAATTTGGAATATATGCTGCTCAAAAGCCAAGGAAGGGGAAAGCTACATTGGCACCTTGGGCGTGAAGGTAGGATAAAGGGCAGATGCCAGATTGACCAGAAAGAAAGGTTTTATTTATTGCTTTGGCTCCCCTGATGCCTTGGGAGCTGTAGTCTCCTTCTCCTCGGGGAACCTGTTGCATGTGACTACTGAAGCCAAGATGAGCAGATGGCTCCACTCTCTTCCAGGGATATGAGATAATGCCACTGGCATTCCACGGACTTGGATGATAATACATCTGTCCTGGTCCTGGTCAGCTCTTGGTCGGATCATTCAGAGGCCACGCCTTCCAACAGACCTGCCCTACTCTCACGTCCACCCATCCTCCAGCCCTCCAGAAGCCCCTTCACCTACAAGAAGTCCTCCATAGCTGAAGGTTTAGAACACAGCTGACATTCCATACAGTACAATCAAGACATTCATTATCTTTCTATTTACCTAACATCTGACAGACCATTTTAAAGGGTTTAGATTTAAATAAGGGTGGGCAGAACGACATCTCAGCTGCACACAATCTCCATGGCAGTGTTCGGGTGGATTCCACTGCTGGAAGACATCAGGGAAATCTCATTTTTGAATGATTATCATCATTGTTAATTTGAACGTTTCTACTTAATTATGTCTAGCTCCATTGAGTTATAAATATGTATATATTAATGTTAACAATATGAGCTTTATTGGCCAAATACATAATTGGTGATTAAAACAGAAATCTCCTAAAACTGCCACCCTAAATGAATGATAAGGTATTAAAGAGCCACAGTTCCATTGCTAGTCACTTGATGACACCTTTCCTTCTACCAAGGTAACGACTGAATGTGCTTGAGTAGTCCTGAGCACGGCTCCAAAATAGGGTACTGGGCTCTCAAGCTCTCTCTCTCCCCACCCCACCCTTACCCCCCGCCCCTCTCTCTGCCTGAATGGCAGATGGCAAGCACACGTGCAAAGTAGGGATGAGGAAGTAGGAAAAAATGTAGCTACACAGCCCAAGGAAGAGCTATGTGGCACTGACAGGGAGACACTTCTTGACAAGGAGGGTTGGGATTAGGTTTTTGCCAGGGGAAAGTGGCTTTCAGCAGGAACGAGGGGAGGCTGCCAGGGCACACAGGGAGGTTGGGACTGTGAGCACTTGCCCATCTTTTCTATTACAGGTCTTCTTCTCCATTCATTCCTTCATTTTTATGTTTCTTTTAAACTTTCTGGTGCATTGCTTTTTTTTTTTTTTTTTTTTTTTTTTTTTTTTTTTTTTTAAGAGAACACAGGGAGGAGGTAGGTGGCCTTATCTAGTCGAGGTCTCATTTTGTATCACATGGGAGTATTGATTTTCCACCCATGACTGCTGAAAATTAGAATTTCTTCATGAAGCTGGGTTCTTTTCTTGTCCTGTTCCTTATCTTTTTAAATATGATTACCTGCACTTCAGAGCTTCATGGCTAAAATAGTAATGAACTTCCCCACCCACTCTAGGGCAAGGGATCAAGAGGGAACTGCCTGCAGGCCTGTGTTTGTGGCTGGAGGAGGGCAGGCAGGGACCTTGGACTGGAATAAATTTTTCCTTCCCTCTGCTTCCTTAATGCCCTATCTTTGGGCCACAGACTTATTGACTTACTACTAATTTTCTTGTCAGGATAATTCTTCCAATCAAGATTTAAAATAAACTAGAAGGTTACTAAAGTGCTGAAGATTAAAGCCTAATGCTTTTTTAAAAAATTTGATTAAGATACTCTTATCTGTTTGGACCCAATTTAAACTTGCACAAACCTTCCTTAAAGGGCCAGTTTTGTTTGTTTCAAGCAAACACCTTCCCTTCACATCTGCCTCTCCCGCTGTGTATTTGCTCACCAGGAAAGAGATTATTCCCTCTGTATCAACTTACAGGCAGCTGCTCCATGCGGTTTTCTTCAATGTCTTGCCATGGAAGGAGACCAGTCATTTCCTAAGTGGTGATTTGGAGTGACCTATATTTTAAGACACTGTAGGATGTGCCACCAGTGCCTCTCTTCCCACCTGTAGACCCAAAGCCTTAACAGAGAACTGTGCTCAGAGGAGAGATGGTTGAGGGCAAGACAGCTCAGGAAGAATAGCACAGCTGCTGGCCCCACTAAATGCACACAGACTCCCTGGTGTCTTTAAATGTGATCTTTTAATCTCTTATTTCCATTCCCGGGGCTTTCTTGGCCTGCCAAATGATGTTGATCTCCTTCGCCAATATCTGTTGAACATATTATCCAACGTACAGGCTTTACATCAAGTAGACTTGGCCCATTTTTCTCTGCTATTTTCTGTATGTTAATTGGCGTTGTCAAAAAGAAAGTTCTCCAACCAAACATCCCTCTTAGCTGCATGGTGAAAGTTGAAGACCAGAGACAGAGAAAATAAAGTTTTTGAAGTAGGTTCTGGGGAATGTTGTTTTCAGCATTGAATATCTTCATTTTCCATCAAGTTTTCTTTTAATCTCGTTTTCTATTAAAAGTCTTCTCAAAGCTAATGCAATAAATTTAGATCTGTAGCCAGATGCAAAGCAAAACTTTTGGCAGGGAATACTCCATCAAAAGACATTGCAAATGAAATATGCTCTCCCTTGGGGATTATTCTACAGTTTAATTTAATTTGAAATATCAAATTAAATTAATTCAAATGGTTATGCAGTTTCCAGGGAAAACAGACTTCATTTATGATGTTCTGCCACCAAACTGTTTAGCAGCCATCATATATCTAACATTGTTAACTTGGAATGATAAATAGTGACAAGGTAATCTCTTGCCCTCATTTCCCAGTCCCTGTCTTAAATAGACTGCATACAAACTCTTTCAATGCCACACACTCCTTTATTGGGCAGCATAAATATTTATTAAGATTGTTGTAGTTGGAAGATTCATACTAGCTCTGGACCCTTCTATTGAATCTTTTCTATGCCTGTAATGAAGATGCATGGAGCATCACGAGGGAACAGATGTGATGATTCCCATTTTATAGATGAGGAGACAGGTGGTGATGGAATTACCCAGCAGGCTCCATACAGGGGACCTGGGATGGGAGTCAGAAGCTCAGATCAAGTGCCCAGGTAAAGATACTGCTTTATCCAGCGGCGCTCCCAGTGTGTAGCCCCTCTTTAGATCTTAATATAATCTGAACTAGGTCTACACTGTCCAAGAAATTTGAAAACCAAGTTGTCACTGAGTAAATGAATCAGCACAGACATGCCATCTGGGGAGTTGGGAAGAAGACTCCCATCCCCCACAACTGTCTTAGTTAATTTTATTTTTATTTAAAAATCTTCATGCAGTTAAAAAAAATGTCCTTTTTTGCTTTTTCTTTTCCCCCACTCTCTTTAAAGAGTCTAGGGGAAGGGACTATGGACACCACCGCTATGGTGCAGGATTGAGGGCTGAGGCTCCTTGGAATAACCAGAGGACCCCCTGCTTGGTTCTGCAGAGCCTGACTGATTGCAAGTCCTAGAGAAAACCACAAAGCACCTCCAAGGCAGCTAGAGATGCACTGGCTGCTCTGACCTGGGTCCCTTTGATTTGAGAGGCCTTCTCTGGTGTAGGCAAACAAACATTTATCAATACTTTATGTCCTGGGGAAACTTTTTGCCTGCTTTTCTCCCTTCTTGTATAGAGCAGGTTTATTGAATGTATGCTGTCCCTTGAGTCCATTCACATGTCCCTTAATGTTGACTTAAGGAAGGCATTAGGACCATCTGTGGAGGGCTTGCCTCTGTTATCATCTTTGTACTCGCTGGCCACGTGAAGAGCCCAAGGCTTTTCTGCAAAAACATAAGTTAATATTATCACAGGAAACTCCTGAAAAGCTGGATTTGTGGCAATCTGCTACAATTTCTCTCAGCAAAGGACTCATGTTTTAGAGAATGAAGAGGGCTTGTTGCCATCCACACTCACCACCTCCAGCACCACCCATCCCAGCTCCATTTCCCCCCTGAAATCTGCTAGGAAACATGCAAACCAATTATTCTTTCTTATGCTCTTCACTTTGGGAGAGTTTTCTTTCAGGGATACAGATAGTCAAACTTATGAATTTAGATTTCCTGGTCAGGAGAAATGGAATCTGCATTCCTATTCCTCCCCACGTAAATCTTTTGGGAGGAAAAGAAAAGATATTTAAATGCCAATGATATGCAATTCAAAATATGCTTGCCAATTGTATCCAAACTTGTGAGAGTTAAGTATTCTCTATCCCTGCATCAGTTTCCAGGTACAACACCCTGTGGTCTTCTTGAGCTGTAGGGATAATGCTATTATGCAATCATTATTATTAACACAGTAATGACAATATTAATTCCACAGCTACATAATTAACTCTTCAGCCAGTTAGCATCTAGGATCCCTTGAACTCATAAATTAGTTAGGCAACTAATCCTGGCATTTAAAAAAAAAATAGCTATCATTTCAGTTCTTGGGAAGAGGAATCTACAAAATCCAAAAGCAAGGGGGCTTCTAAAGATGGTCTCCAAAGCCTAGACCCATAGGTAACTGCTTGGTTTCAGAGAATAATAAGACCTGTGATATCTTGAGAACTTCCCATGAGCTTGGAAAACCTTTAAACATAGCATCTTATTCCACCCTCAAAACCCAGTGATAGATATCCTCATCATACCTGTTTTGCAAAGAAGAAACTGAAACACAAGGAAGAAGAATAACTGGGTCAAGGTCACACACCATGGCAGGGTTGGAATTTGAAGCCTGTTCTTTCCTACCCTAAGCCCCCATTCTAGTGATGGTAGATTTCTGCTATTCTAGTTTACAGATATATGCAAACTGAAGAGTATGGACTTTACCCTTTTTATTATTCATCCTCTTTTACCTGCCCTGTTTCCTCTCTAGCTTTCTTCTTCCCAAATGGACACTTCCAGATAGACACTAGAATCTACCAGTAGTCTCACTCTTTTCTGATTTTCTCTCTCTCTCTCTCTCTCTCTCTCTCTCTCTCTCACACACACACACACACACACACACACACACACACACACAAATATGTAGTAAGAATCTGCTTGCAGCCGACTTTGTAATAATTACTTAGCACAGCTGCTTTTTCAGTGACGGTCACTCTTGCCCCTAAGATTCCACATTTCAAAATCACTGTGACTGTCTTAACAAATGGCTAGATGTGTAGAGGATTGTCTCCCTATGTGACAAATGCTAAAAGAATCAAGTTCATTTGGCCAGTGGAAGGGAAATTGCAGCAGTGTTTTTAAAACAGCTTTCAAGTTCATAACAGCTATCGAAACCTTCCCAGCTGCTCTCCGTTGCCAGCAAGAACGGAACAGAAGGAGAAGTGATTCACTCAAAGCAATAGACATTCTGATTATGTATAGGAACTTTTCTGGCTGTGAAGAACTGTGAGACAAGGAGACAGTGTACTGAATCAGGTTGTCCTTGAAGGTCTTTCAGAATGAGAGTTTGCTTCCTGGGGCCTTCTAAACTTAGGGGAGTGGGTGCAGTGAACCTAGAAGAAGGTTCATTCAGGGTGAGTCCCAGGGTGCTACCAGGTCCAAGCATCTATGCTGTGGACACAAAGAGCCAGTTTTATCAATTTTGGGATAAATTCTATAACATACACATAAGATAAAATATAATCAGTCTGAATAATCCAAATTGATTTCCCTGTCCAAGTCAAATGTGTACTCATCCATATGGAGAAATTAGACAAGATCATATTAAGATAACTAACTTAATTGGATTTATAAAAATCTATAAATGTGTTTAGCTCCTTAGATGGGTGCTCTGTAAATCCAAGGCCTCTCCAGAGTGATTACCACCTTGTGTTTTATTAGCATACTCATATGACAGTAGAGAATATGAACATCTGTCATTTTCTAAGAAACTGGGTTCAGATGTCCACTCTGCCATTTGCCCACTCATAATGATGCACAGGACATATTTGAGTCTCAGCTTCCTTATCTATTTAAAAAAAAAAAATCCACCTGCTACCTAATATGGGAAGGGACATGTTAAATTAGACAACATTTGTAAATCACCCAGAAGAATGCTTGACAATACAGGTTGGCACTTTACTGATAAAAAAAGTTCCATGGAACATTCTTGATTTCAGCTTTAACTGGGCCCCTGAAAGGCCTTGCTGACATACCCTGACACGTTCATGCCTTTCTACACCTCTATTAACGGCCTGTTACTGAGAACATTTTCATGGCGCCTTCAATGGGATAAATACTGAAGGGGAATTACCACATGGAAGGGAAATAAAGGCCCCAAGTTCTGGCTCCAGGGTTACCAAAGTGCTTTGGACAGATACCACATTGTCTGGCCTTAGTTACAATGATTGTTTATTCTGTACCTACTATATGCCAGGTATCTATTTATTTAATTCATTATTTTCAATACCCATGATAGGCCCTCAGGTAGATAGTGAAAGCTGCGTTTTACAGAACTAAGGTTCAGTAAAGTTGGGATTTATCAAAATCAAAAACCACCAATGGCTGCTAGTCAGCAAATAAACAGACATCGGAACTCAGTATTTGTGACATCAAAATGGGTACTTGTACCCCTACCTGCCCTGACTTGGTTGCCTCATGTAGAAAATGAGGTTAGACGCTGGTCTCTAGAGGCCTCTCAGACCCAGAAAGTTGGTGAACATAATTCTGAACTCCTTCCCAGCTCCAGAAGTCCCCTGAACACATTGAAGGCAGAGTTATGGAAATGTGATTTCACAAAAATTGATTCCCGTCTCTCTCATCCCCTTCCTTTAATATTTGCTTCTTTGTAAACATGGGAGGCACGTTTTTTGTTTTTTGTTTTTCCTTCTTGGAAATATAATTGACTCTAAAGAAAAAAGGGAGCTTTTCGTGGGGTTGGGGGAGAGAATTAAACAGAGTACTTTGGTAAGGAAGTCACTTGAAAAATGATCCTATTTCCTTTAGAGATGCTCTTGTGATATAATTATGAGCCATCTGTTAACCTCCTCTCCCCTTGCATGATCTTCCTGATTCTCAGAAGCTGAAGTCCCCAGGAGAAAACCAACAAGAACCACGAGACGGATTTTAGTTTCCTGGTACTGAGGAACAGGGCAACTTGAGCAGTACTAGTCAGTGCAATTTAGTAGAGTAGTAGAGATGTGTAGAAAATCCAAGCAAAACATAAATACCAACAAATGTTCTAGGGATTAGCAGATAAGTGGTATCAGGTGAGAGCAAGAGAACCAAATTTATATAGTTGGGAAAGGATCCGGCTCAGAGGGAGCACAATCACAGCCTATAAATACCTCTACAATAACAATATAAATGAAGGAAGGGAATTATCAGTGTCTCCAAAGCCAGGGGGGATAAGGTGCAACAGCCCTCAGCTTGGAGCGGGGAGGTGGAAAGCGCATGAGTGGAAAGTTCAGAGCTGAGAGATGCAATGAGCAAAGGAACAGACTCTCCCAGGGAAGCCCCCCCCCCCCTCCAGGGCTGCCTGCAGACAGGGGCAGGAGGACATTGAATGCTAATAGGAACACTGTCCAAGGAGGCCCTGGAAGGCTAGATGGAGGTCAAATAAGAGGACCTAAGTGGTTCTCCCACCTATGAGTCAATGAACTGAGGAGTAATTACTTGCTCTTGCAAATTGCTTGGTAAATATGCTGAGTAAATCAAAGAGGCCCATTTCAACAGCTTGCTAGCCAGGGACAGAGTAGATGGAAGGCTGCAGATTCCCAAAAAGGTCCATCCCACACAGGGATGTGTGTGTCAGTGAGATTCCTTATCCTCACATTGGATGGCATGCTTGCCCCGGTTTAATCCACATTTATTGACGAGCAACACAGCTTCCCCTGTCAGACCAAAGGCTGAGTCGGCCTGGCCTCCGGCCCCGGCCCCCTTCCTGAGTCCTCAGCCTCCTTCCCCCCTACAGTACACACTCCAGCGCCCTTCCTGCCCCGCCCTCCCCCTTCAACAATATTAATGGTTCCTGCCTAAGTACTTGAGTGGAGCCGAGGCCTCTCCTCCGCAGAGCCTGTTTAGAGATGGCCTGAAATGCCTGCTGGGAATAATTCTCGCCGTAGGCAAGCTCAAGAATTATTGATGAAATAACCTTTTGGGTCCTGAGTCTGGGGTTTTGCAGATGCAATGGCAAGATTATTGTTTAAGTGGGGACTTGATCAGGCGGTGACCTAGAAAACATTTAGTTCTTTTATTGCTTTCACAGCTTCCTGGGGCAAACACTGTCTTCTGCTGCGGAAACAGTGAGCTTGTCTGCTCGCCCAGAAGGCCAGAAAGCATAGAGGCGGGATGAGAGGGCCCCCAGCCCCTTTAGAGTTCCTGGAACTGGAATGGGTTTTAAACAAAAAAAAAAATCAGTTTTTCAGGGATGAGCTATTTTCACCTTACAGGTCAATCACTCCAGACTCATGGACCCAATAAAACCATCTGTGGGAGATCATTACTAATGGGACAGACCTCTTTAGGAGCCACTGGGCTTGGTTCAGATGGAGACTGAGGAAGAATAGAATAGAAAGCCACTGGGGGAGGCCACATCCAGGCTAAGTGATAGGAAAAGAGGGTAAAGCTATTCTGAAGATGTGAGTCAATAAGAGCCAAGAGCCACTGAGCGTCCCATCTGTAAAGGTCAGCTCTGCAAAGCAGAGGAAGGGACACGGGGCTTCTTTTATGATTGTCTGTACATAGGCCTTGCCCACTCCATTCCTCCATTTACTAAATTTTTACTAAGTGCTTACTCTGTGCCAGGCACTTGGGTAGGTTTAGAGATTCCAAAATAAATTCCCAAATACATAAAACAGTCTCTAGTCCCAAAGAGCTCAAAGGAGATACATTCCCAATCATAACAGGTCCTTAATACCATGAGGGAAGGAGATGCAAATCCTTCTCTGTGAGCACAGCAGGAACTGCAGAGGGCACTGCTGTGCAGGAAGGTAACATAGGAAAAGGCCCTTGAAGGATGAATAGGAGTCTGCTGTTTAGAAAAAGGCAATCAATGTGGCAGTGAGACTGTGTGGCTTAATTCGGGAATGGCAAATGGTCCAGGATAATCACCAAGAGCTTGAGATGACAACACTGACTTTCTGTATTTGACCTTTGTTTTATTTAATCCTCATAAAACAGCCCTCTCAAGTATAATCATTGTGTAACTTGCTGAGGGTCAGAGCTCATCTTGGCAGAGCATGGATGTGAAGCTTTCTGGCCTGGGATGAAGCCAGGCACTAAGCTCTATGCTACAAATGAAGGCAACTAGGGAAAGGGGGAGGAGATTTAAGAATTAGAATCCAATACACCAGACCCAAAAGCTGTCTCAGAAGCCAGTGAAGCCAACTTGCTCATTTGACGGAGAAGGAAAAAGAGTTAGTTACACAGCTCAAAGAACTCAGTCATTTTACAAAAGGTTTTCAATGCCCACGCAAAGGAATCCAGAATCATTGCCATGAAATGACCTGAGCAAGTCTGTTTTCAGAATGTAGAATGGAGGCAGCGAGAACTAGTGACAGCAGGCGGATTAAATCAGGAAGGTGCTCCTTCACCACCACTTGGTACACAAACCACCAACCTTGGGGCCACCAGACGTAAGCTAGGGAAGGGGATGAAGAATGAATGCTTGTAACAAACTCTCCAAGGGATTGGCAAGCTCTCTGGGGTTGGAGACAGATGAGTTGGGAAGTGATGGTAATACTCGTGATACTCTAGGTTAATGATATCGAGAGCCCTGACTTGTACAGAATCATGGTGGTATGCAAGGAGGTAGAATTGTGTACAGATGTGATCATCGGGATGTGGTAGGGTGAGGGAGGGAGAGAGGGGTCTGAGATCATTCTGGGATTGTCAGCTTAGGCAACCAGGTAGCTGATGGTGTTAATGGAAGAAGTTTGGGGTGACATGGGAAGGGGTTTGGTTTTGAAAATCTTCAGTTTGGTGTATCTGAAAAGCATGCCAGTGGAGATGTATGTCATTTGAAAGCCAAATGTGGAACCCAGAAGACAGGAGCAGGTCATGGCTAGAGATGTGAATTTGGGAGTCTGGGCTTACTGCCACATTCTGTGTAAAGTGGATCTTGAAGCACCAGGCAGAGTTAGTCCCATTTTCCTCTGCACTTCCAGAACACATTGTGCAACCCATACCACATGGTGCTGTATCTATTTGTTTTATGCACCTGCTCCATTACTAAACCACAGGCTGATTAAGGGCAAGAACCCATCATTCATGTTCATATCCCAAATGCCCAATACCACGTCAGGAACATATAAGGTTCTTTTTTAAATTTTGTTTAATAAGCAAAGGAGAATAGAGAATGTAGCCAACATGAAAAGAGTTGGTAGAAGAAAATAAATCTGTGAAGAAACCTAACAAAGAGTGGATAGAATAGCAGAAGGAAAAGCAAAAGAAAATAGTGATATGGAGGAGAGGAAAGGGGGAAAAATCCTCAGGAATGGTAGGGTGACCTCCAACATCAGTTACTAATGGAGGCCAAACAGAGCTCTGTCTCAATGCAGTGACCATTGGTACTGACCCTTCAGGAGTAAGGCTGGGGCTTGTACAAAGACATAACCAACAGCAAGCCTGGCCTCTAGAATTTTCCAATGATTCTCTCCTTGCAAGTCCAAGCAGCCCTTGCCTCAGAGGATATGTTGTAAAGTTATGGGAACCCAGATGGTACTGAGCAGTGAGGTGATCAGAGGAATCCAAAGAATCACTGGAGGTCAAGCTCTGGCTTTAGATTTCCAAGGAATGGAATTGTCTGTTATTAGTCCATTTATTGTTATTATAATAAAATACTTGAGAATAAATGTTTTATGAAGACAAGAGGTTTATTTAGCTCACAGTTCTGGAGACTAAAGTCCAAACAACATGGTTCTGGCTTTTCTGAGGGCCCCTCTTGGCTATATCCCATCATGGTGGATGTCATAGTGGGAGCACATACAAGAGGGAGTGATCACATGGAGAGATGGGAAGCCAGAGTGTAGGGATGAACCAGGCTAGCTCTTTTATAACAACCCTCTCTCAAGAACTAACTCAGGGGTCTCACAGAAACTGCTTAATCCCTTCCCAGGGCAGTACTGTCAGCAACCTAAGGACTTTCCACTTGATCTTTCCACTTTACACCTTTTAAATATACCACCACCTCTTAAAACCACCACACTGGGGACCAAGCCTCCAACACATGTCCTTGGGGGACAAACCACAGCCAAACCCGGTAGCTGGAGGGATGCTCAGTGGTTAGAACACCTGCAACTACCTGGATACGTTTTTTTCTTACTTCCTTCATCTCTGATTTTGTCCCCATCAGCTTGTTTTCACGTAGGTGTTTATGAATTTGTGGGGGAAACAAGCCACTGGAAATGGTCAGACCGAGTGTTCACAGTAATGGAGCCAGTTATCAGGGTTCTTTCTTTCCAGTTTCATCTTCTTTGTTCATTTTTATTTTTTCTTTCATCTTTTCCCCCCACCTTCTTGATCTTTCTTCGATAGTTTCAGCTCACGGGCTACATTGCCAAATTCCATTTTGTCTTTTTCTCAGATGTTAAAATGTGAATAAGATGCTGTTTTTAATGACCCAGGAAATTGTTTAGCCTTCATTTTTTCCCTTTTAAGCTGCTATAAGGTATACTGCAAAACTTCCTTTGGAAGTCTGCAAATTTCTTTAGGCAAAGGAGGCTGTTCTGCATCAGAGGAATATTACCACTGTTCAAAGTCAGAGTCGCTGGTGGAGAAACCAGAACATGGGACCTGGAGAGTGGAGGCTGATTTGGAGGGAAATTCTATGTGATCCTCTCAATGGAAGGAGCAGAGGTAACATGAATGCCTGGAATGAAAGAGGGTCCAACTGGGGACCAAGGTCTCTCCCTTAGAAATGCACCACTCACCCAGAATGTACAGCTACACAATGGACACTTCTACCAAGACTTCCCCATCTCCTCCAAGCTGAAGTGAGTGCCTCAAACCAGGTGAACTACTCCCTCAGTCCCCGGTCATTCTTTCAACCTCTACTTAGCGTCTACTCTGTGGCAGATACAATTTTAGATATCAGGAACCTGGCAGACACAGTCCCTGCCTCGCAAAGTCTACACTTTAGCAGGGAAAGTGGCACTCAAACAGTTACTGACATTGTCATGAGCGTTATAAATAATAATATAGCCATTCCCCCTTATCTATGGATCTACTTTCCAAAGTTTCAATTACCCACAGTCAATTGTGGTCTGAAAAATATAACATGGAAAACTCGAGAAATAAACAATTCATAAGTTTTAAGTGACTTTGGTTACAGTATGTTATTATAATTGTCCTATTTTATTCTTAGCTATCATTGTTAATATCTTAGTTTCCTAATTTATAAATCATACTTTATCTTCGGTGTGTATTCATAGAGGAAAACACAATATTATGGGGTTCAGTAGTAGCCGTGGGTTTAAGCATCTACCAGGGGTCTTGGAGCACATTCCAAGTGTCCCAGTGGATAAGTGAGGACTGCTGTGCTACACATAGCTAACACTCTTCAGGGACTTGCTGTCTGCCAGGCAATATCACAGGACATAGAGCAGGGAGCCTAGACTAGACAGGAAGGCTGGAAAGGCTCTGAGTCCTTTCCCTTAGCTCCACTGATTGGCCCCATGGGCTCTAATATTCTTCCAAATGCGCACTTTGAAAACCAGGGTCTCGGCCTCTTCTTTCCATCTCTCTCCCTCTGATCAGTCACCAAGGCTTGTCTTGGCTTCCATGGAAACACGTCCTGCATCTGCCCTCCCCTCACACCTCCTGGGCTCCTCTCTAGTCCAGCCACCTATAACTCACACCTGGAATACTCCAACAGCCCTGATCCCCCTGCCTCCAGCCACCTTCCATCCTCTCTGGTCTGTACACCACCCCCAGAACTTTCTAGAAAGACTGATCTTCTGTTCAACATCTTAGTCATTTATTCAACAGACTCTTGCCAATAGTTTTGCCTTCCCCCCAAAGTCAGGTTGCATGTTTCAAAAGAGAAAGTGATGTCAATCATGTCCCTTGACTAAAGATAAAGTCCAGGCTCCTTAGCCTGGCATTCAAGGTCCTTCTCCCAAAGGCCAGCTGTCCAGATTCATCTCCACAATGACCTGTTAATTTACTGCATTCCCACATACACTGCTGCCTTCCTGGGTCCTCTGTCCTTTGGCTTATACCCCACTTTCTGGAACACTTCTGCCTTTCTCCACTTTCTATCATTTTATCAAAATGCTACCCATTGCCAAGATCCCAATCTGATGTCACCTCTTCGATGAGTGAAGCCAGTGGACGTGCTGAAGTAGGCATTCCCATCACTGTGTATGCTGCTCACACATACGTGCTTGTGCATCATCACACACTGTCACATGCAAAACACACACCCTGTAAGACCCCCTACCTGTCTGTGTGTATATCTGCCATTGAAGAGACTTAGCTGTACTCCAGGGGACAGTGCTATGCAACTCAGCCAGATTATCTTGTGTGATCATCACAATCATCTTATGAAGGAGGCACCATCATGAAGCTCCATACAACAGATGAGATTAAAGAAGTTAGGTGAGTCATATGCATAAGGTCACACAGCTAGGAAGTGGCCAAGTAAAGAATTCAAATCCAGTTTTGGCCAGATTCCATGCATGTAACGTTACACTACCATTCCTAAGGCAAGCATTCTTTTTTAAACAAGTACGCACCCCAGTTGTTCCACATTGCTCTTTGCATGCAGGGTGCATTTACAATTATATTCCCAGTACCCCACCCAGAGTCCAAAACATCCCCTAGATGTGCAGCAAATACTTCTGAATGAATGAATGGAATTATTATTGGGTACTATGCCAAAGCTTCTAAAACAGAATTGCTGAAATTAGGGCCTAAAAGTCTCTAAGTTAATAATCGTCCAAGGTGATTCATTTACAGCCAGCTGGAACCTGTCCATAGACTGATGTTATAAAACTAGTGTAACGCCACCATTCTATGAAGGGATAAACTGAGGCCCACAGTAGTCAAGAGACTCATCCAAGGTTACCAGCACCCACCTCTCATCCCCAAGTCATCTTGCTGGCTGGGGTTTTTTAGCTTACTCCTGATTTTTAGCCTAGCTGTAAGATAAGATACAGTACTAACATTGGGCAGAAAACAAGCCCATATCTCCATCTGCACTGGCTAAGGGGATCTTAAATTGGTTTTCCTGAGTCTTCTCTCCGAGGAGGTCTTTACTGATGGCCTCATCTCAGATAAGCTGAGCAGGGGACAGCCTCTGGGCAGCTGACCTAGAAACTCAAAACCACAGAAAACCATGTCTTTGACCTGAAAGTGCTTTGTTATTGGGTTTTGCTTAATGCAAATCCATCATCTTTGGGATCTCCTTCTTGCCTCTTCAGAAAGGAGCCACGTTGCCCAGCAACCAGCATGTCAGTGATGTGCCAAAGCTGTTGATCAATAAAACTGTAGCTGCCAACCTCTCCCTAAAGCTGTGCTTGCCTGCCTGGTTCTAAGAACCACTGCCTACTGATTTCTTAGTAGCTGGGTAATATATTAGAAAGAAAGTAAGATTTGAAGTTAGACATAACAGGGGTTGATATACCAGTTAAAGCATATACTGGCTAAGTGACCTTGAAAGTTATTTGCCCTCTCTGAACCTCAGTTTCCTCATCCCTATGATGAAAAGAGTCTTATGGAAAAATCTCTGGTTGACTTCCATTTCTGACATCTATGTTCTGTGTCCTGTGCCCTGGGGTGTGAGCGGCTCCTTGTAACCTAAGTTCAGCCCCATAAAGAAGACCTGAGTTCTATTTCATGTTGGCCAGTCCAAATTATCAATCCAACTCACTGAGGCATGAAAATAAATCAGAACCACTGAGAGGTTAGGATATGTTATCTTCCCATGAATACTGCTCTCCTCCAACCCCCTGGTTTTGCTTTGATAATAAACCTCCCCTGCATACAGATAGACAGCAAGACTCTCTGGGAAATCCTCAAGAAATGCCGTCCATATGTTTTTGAGTCATTTACACTGAACCCATCATAATATTGTTCTTTGAAGATCCATTTACATTTGTTCTAAAGGCTTATTTTAAAGCTTATGCAAATGAACTAGATTAAGGTTGCATTCTGGAAGCTGAAGTTGGAAAATGGGAAGTTCAGTTTAAAGCTTGGTGTAAATAGAGTTTCACATGTGTTCTAAATCGCTCTCCCTTCTTAGCCAAGTGTCCTCCATTCAACCCCCTGATACCCTCAGACCCACAGAGATTCTCTACCAGCGAAACACTAATGGATGGCAGTTAGGGTAATGGAAAGAGCAATGAAATTGGAGTCTAATCTCTCCCTCTCAACTAGCCGTATGGCATTAGATGGCACTTCATTTTCCCAGGCATTAGTTTCTTTATTTGGGACCCACCCAGGACCTCAGAGTTTCCCAAATGTCATCTAGAGTTCCCTAAGAAGCAGATTCTAGATGGATCTGCCTAATAACTCATAATCCAAGAGTAAAACCCCAGAATCTGAGTTATCCACATGTTCCCCACCATCAGGATCTCTCTCTCTGCCTCCCAAAATTCGATGATTTATTCCTGAATACCCTTTTCAATTTTATTTCTCTACATGTATCCTAAACTCTACTAGGTGCTAAAAGTTCCCACTTTCCTAAAGCCCCATTTGTGGACTCTTGGATATCCGAGGACTCACGATGAATTTGTTGATGTCTGGTTTGATGAAAAGAAAATTCCTTCATCAACCTCAACACACTAGGATGAGTTGCTGCAATGCGGAGCTCAGCATCTGGCTTCTTGTGAATTGCAGAACCCCTGGAAGGGTCATTGTGCTTGCCCCATGGAAGCTAACAGATGAATCGGAACAGACACAAAAACATTAAGGAAAAGAATGTAAAGACCATAAAGATATATCGTAAAAATTAAATGCATATTAACATTTCAATGCATGCCTAGGTAATAGGTCAGTATCATTGTTAAGGATTTGACTTAGAACTTGGATGTGTTTTCCAAAGAGCTGGGAAATGTAGAAATGTGGAGGAGAAGGTACTGCTCAAACAAAGAAACTATGAAAGAGACAAGAGACCTATGCACAGGAGAGGATGCTCCGTCTCTGACCTGAGTTGCCTCTTCCTACTGTTAAGAAGAAGAGTTGGCCTGCATTATGTAATACTTGGAGATAGTTTTCTAATCAAATCCTGTGAAAATGAGCATCTTGTGGTGGAAACTCTTCCTTGGCCTGCCACTTTTCCAAGTGTGTTAGTCAGATTTTGGTCACTGTGTTCAAAGTATCTGATAGGAAGAACATAGAGAAGGAAAAGTTTGATTGGGACTCATGATTTCAGAGGTCTCAGTCCATGGATGGCTGACTCCATTATTCTGGCCTAAGATGAGACAGAACATCATGGCGGAAGGACATGGTAAAGGAAAGCAGCTCAGTTCATGGCAGACAATAAACAGAGAGAGAGAGACAGACAGACAGAAAGAGAGAAAGGAGTCAGGGACCAGAGCACACCCTCCCTGTAACCTACTTCCTCCAACCATGCTCCTCCTTCCTACAGTCACCAACCAGTAGTCCATTCAGATTACAAATGCATGAAATGAATTAATCTGCTGATTAGGTTACAGCTCCCATAACCTAATCATTTCACCTCTGAACATTCCTGCATTAAACACATGAGCTTTCTGGGAACACTTCATACCCAAACCATAACAAGTCTCACCCAAGCACTATCTGATGCTATTTCCAAGAGCCTTGTCACTTGTTGTACCTTGGGGGAATTCATGGAACAATGTACATCTTCTGCTTGGTGAGTCTTCTTTTTCCAAGAAGCATGACCTCATTTTAATGCAAATCTAGCCACAGTTACCTTCCCTGCTTCCGACAAGAACAGGACATATCAGAACCTAGCTATACAAAACTAAAAATTTATCTGTGTCTTTCAATCCATTTTGCTCCAAGCTCCTAGCCCCTGCCCTTGTCCTTTACTCCATCAAGACACCAGGCACTTTCCTACCAGCTTCTCCTTCACAGCCTCAGTCAAGAGAAGGAAATCTTGCCTTGTTAGTTTTCCCTCCAAAGATAAAAGAGAATGTTGGGAGAGAGCAAAGCTTTACCCATAGTGAAAAATCACAAATAGAAGCAACATGCTTCCTGGGTAGCCCCCTGTGAGTAGGGGACTTTCATGTCACCCCCAAGTGAGAGCACAGAGTAGGCACTGAAGGCTGAAGTGGCATACAGAGGGACTTTTCTCTAGACAAATTCCAGACCACTGCTGCAGCACCAAAAGAGAATGAATACCATCTCCACCGAATTTAGCAATAGAGCACTTTAATTTCTTTCAACCCTATTTATAAAGCCATATTTTGCACTGTTGCTTCAATTCAGCCCCATCTGCATTTTCTTCCATTAATCACAGTAGAACTCCCCACTGTAGCCTTCATTACCTGCTCAAAATGAATGTGGAGAGAAAACATAATTAGATGCCACTTTAAAAAAATAATATCTTAAAAATAGAGCAATGACTTAAATAAAAAGGGAGGGAAGGGGGAAACACACACACACAATTTGAACTAATGGGCCAAATTATCTCAGGTAAAGCTGCATTTTCAATCAGCATTGGCTTGCTTGCTTTCTCTGCCCCCTATCCCCCACCCATCTAGTGAATCACGACAAATCTAGAGTTCAGCCGGATGGATGATTAGATTTCCTCGTCTCTGCTGGAACAATGAAATATTTCTATAATATTAAACCCGTCAAACTGATCAAAGTGCAGTGTCAAAATTCTAAGTGCTCCTTCTTGTCCAATCCCCTCAGCTCTGGCAAAACGGAGCGCGTTTTATTTGCTGGCCCAAAACTCCCCAAGGTTTTTAAAATCTGATGCACGTTACCTGAATCTCAGCGTGGCTGCATTTCTGCTATAGGTATCTGCATCGATGTGGGTGGCAGGAGTATTCATTGTGAGTGGCTTGCCTGCCAAGCACCCACACACTCACAGCTTTTCATCTCGTTGCTTCTCCTCACCCCTGCCCGAAACACAGATGTTGTTAATATGCTATCAAACAAAGCAGCCGAGCCAGGTGAGAAGCGGGAAGAGGAGGAACAGGGACCAGTCAGCGTGCTCCACCAACACAGGGACAAACACACTCTATACAACTCTAGAGCTGTTCGATTTACCCAAAGTCTAAATGTCGCAGAGCCTCAGTTTCTCTGACTGTAAAATAAGAGTAATTCACAAATTCCTGCCCGGCCTACCACACAGGTTATCTAGATGAAGAGAAAGCAATTTATGGAGAAGCCCCGGGACCTACCAAAATGAGGACAAATGCATGTCATTATCCATTTCATCTAATGTAGTGTGGGGCAGTCATACACAGAAGTTCCACATTTCACAAGGAGGCTACTCGTGTTTCAAATGAAAACAGTGGAAAAGTTGTTTGGGAGCCAGCCCAGTCTGAATTTCATTGAACTTACATTCTGCCATTTTCTAGCTACATAGCCTCAAACTCACTACTTGGTGTTTGTGAATCCTGATTTTCATTTGTACAATAGAGACAATGTGTTGCAATGTTATGAGAATTCAATGAAATACATATTTGAACACCTAGACAGAGTAGGCACTTAATAAATAACGACTTAATCATCAAAGGCACTTTGTTTACAACATTGTCTGGAAGAAAAGGAAGCAAAAGACCCCTCAGCCTAGAAGGAGGCTGACACCAATCTGGCCTGGGGATGGGGTAAGAGTCTGTTTCTTTTCTTTCTTCATAAACCTCTTTTCAGTTAATGGCTTCACTAATGCACCCATGAACCTCTCTCCGTGCTTTGGCTTTCTGTTCCTAAGACCTGCTAGTGCTGAAATAGGGACGGACATTTCTGGGAAAGGAAAAGGAGAAAAGGAGCCAAAAATGGGGTGGCTGGGTTGACTTCATTTCTTAACAAATGAGAAACAAGCTCCAGATTTACAGATTAAGTGCTATTAATTACCACCCAGCAAATATTGAACCACAATGTTGCACTCTTAGGAAAAGAAAAAGTTGGAAACTCAGCCTGAATATTAAAGGACTACATTAGTTCTCTATGTAGATTCCGCATCAGATACTGTCCTTTGACACTGAGCATCCCAGTAAGGAACAGCCAGGGCACAGCAAGTGGGACCCAGCAGGGGATCCTCCATGAAGCCCACTTGCATCTGCAGCCCATGTCTGGGAGCCTGGAGATAATGAGAGCCAGATAAGGCAGGGTGGAATGGAAGTGGGGCTAAAGGGGGGCTGCTGGAGGCTACTGTCCTATAAGTGAAAGATACCTTGGGTTTTGTTCCTGAGCGAAGCTGCAGGTTTTTGCATGCTTCAATACATAGAAAGATTTAGGAATATAGTCAGCTCTTGATATCTATGAGAGATTAGTACTAGGACCCTCTGCAAATACATAAAGGTACAGATACTCAAGTCCCTTATATAAATGGCATAGTATTTAAATAAGACCCTGTGCACATCCTCCTGTATACTTTAAAGCATTCCTAGGTTCTCTACAATACCCAATACAATGTAAACACTATATAGTAGTTGTCATAGTATAGTATTTAAGGAATAATAACAAGAAAAAATTTGCATATGTTCAGTACAGAGACAATCTTCTTTTTCAAATATGTTTTGATCTGCAGTTGCTTGAATCCATGGATGTGGAGCCTACAGATATGGAGGGCCAAGTGTACTACATATTTAAAGTTTCCTACCTTAAACAACATTTTGTGTACAGAAGCTTCCTCTACCTCCCCTCACTCAAAAATATCCTCCCACACAGGAGGGTTCTGAGGTAGGGAGGAAACTAGAATGTATCCACGAGTTCTATCTGTTGGCAGCAGGCCATGTAACCCTCCCCACCTGGTGTTATTGTCAGCATGGCACCAGCAAGGAAATTGAGACCCAAAGCCTGCCATCCAGATTCTACCTGTGACCCAGAAGGCTCTGTTCTTTCCCCTCCAGCCCTGCCCTAGATCCCCAGGACTGTGGAGGCTGCCCCCAGAGTCATGCGGGTGCTGGGGTGATGAGGGAGTAGGAGGGCTAGCCTCCCACTGTTTGCCCTCGGTGGCCAGGGCCCTCTCTGTCCTTTGGAGTTAGAAGCTCGCAGTTTACACTCTACTCTGAAGGTGAGTTCCTGCCCACCCCTTCCCTCAGGTCTGGGCCCCAGTCCAGTGTGCTGGCAGCCACCATTATCTGTAAGGCCCGCACCACCAGGAGGACACTCATTTTCCCCTTGGCGAGTTCACTACAGAATTGCCAAAGGGAGAAAATTGGGAAACTTAATATTTGAGAAATTTTAGCCTCCCCTCCCTACCCCCATGAAATCTATATCAGGATGCCACTCCTGAGGATAATGTTTTCTGATGTAACAAATTTTGCTGGCTCCCAGGCTGAATAGGTCCTGCCTCTCTACCCTGCTTGCTGAGAGCCAGGCGAGAACACACCCTTTGAATTCTCTCTCCTGATAGCTTCTTTCTCCTAGTAGCAGCATAGGGTGCTGGAAATACTGAGGGTAGAGGGAGCAGAGTACAGTGATCCCCAACAGCTTCCGTCCTAAGGAAATAACCATGAGCTTTAAACCTACCCTGCTTTAGTTTTCTCCTCTGTAAAATAAGGTGATAAGTCCAGACCAAGATTTCTCAACCTTAACACTATTAATATTAGTTTGGGGACTGTCCTGTGTATCGTATGATGTTTAGCAGCATCCCTAGCCTCTTCCTACAAGATGCTAGTAGCAGGTGCTTCCCATTCCTCCCAACTGTCACAATCAAAATATCTTCTGACATTGTCACATGACCCCAAGAAGGCAAATTGCACCCACTTGAGGTCCCTGAAGATCCTCCCGGCTCTTGAGTTCTGTGGCTGGAAAGTGGCATGTGTGCTCAAAACACCTTAGGTCGAGATGTCACATGTATATCAATGTCACTCAAATCTCAATTTCAGTATTTACATTTTAACTTTTTATAATTGGTCAAATTACTTCACCTTTCTGAGCCTCAGTTTGCTTATCTGCCAAACGGAGATTATACAGCCTATTTTGTAGGGTTGATTGGAGAATTAAATGAGGAAATGTGTGTAAAACTTCTGGCACATGGTATATTGTCCCATATATGGTGCTCTTAATGCTATCACTAGGATTGAAAGTAAACCAGACCATCTGCTCTCTCTAGACAATCTCTCTTGAGACCAAATGCACATAAATGCAAGGAGCCAGCAGCAATAGCTATGCAAAGAAAGAAAACAATAAATGTATGAAACATCTACTTTGTGCTGGGTGCTGTGCTGGGCAGTTTCACAAAAATTCTCAAGCTAAATCAGGGCTGGTTGAGGACTGATAATTGCAGCCATAACTGATGGACAAATTCAAAACCTTGCCAGACTGCCAAGGCCAAGTTCAGAATCTGCAAATACTTGGGTATTTATTTTTCACCTTCAGTTTCAGCAATTGTTCCCCTAATTTTTGCCATTAAATTAAGACAATCTATTCATCTGTTACCTGTGATAAAAGACATCTATCAGAAGTGGGGCAGCAGGAAAGTAATTTTTAGCTAGATTTGTTCCCTTGCAATGAGTTCATGTCTTCTCTTTGGTTGGATTCTGCCTAAAGGGCAATTGACTTCAGTTCATACAGAAAGAGACAAGGAAATAATATCTGTCCTTAAACCTGAGTTACAGGTTTCGATTTCCGCTTCTGTCTTTTTCCATTTTCTGGGGTCTGACAGCTGCCTGTTACCTCCAAAACTACCTTCCTCCAATAAGCCCCAATTCCCCAATGCACATTACTTAGATCACATCTCTGCTCTGGCCTGCCCCAAGAGAGGTTTTATTCTTCACTGAAGGTATTGATCTGTCGCCAGTTACAGGCCTAGTTTCTATATTAAGTGTCAACAAAGAGTAGGTGGAAGGAGGCTGGAAAAGGGGCCAGCGCATACTTTCTTTTTTTCTTCCTGGCTGGCCATCCCTCAGGACTCTTGCGCTGGGTTCTCAGGGATACTTACCAGGGTTTGGCCTTCTCCTTGTCTTTGCCATTATTTCCCCTCCTGCTCAGCAACATTCAGACACAGCAAAAGTTATGGCTACCATTTTTTTTTAATATTTTAGCTCAGATAGCCTTCACAGGAATACCTTGTACAGCTTTTACAGAGAGGATCACCAAAGACCACACCTAGCAATGGGTGGAACTGTTTGCAAACCCCTTCCAGCTCCACATTCCAGTGTGTGTTCCTCGGTCCTGCAGGAGCCAACATGATCCTGTAGGGAAATCTTTTTTTTGCAAGGATAATAAATGTCCCATTAGGAGCCTCTCTGCTGCAGACACTATAATTACTACAGGCAATGCACATTGGCCCTGCCCTTGTCCAGAACCAGACAGAAGTAGACGAGAAGACGATGCCACTCCAGCCACAGACACCGTCCTGCCTCAGTTAACATTGTCCAGCCCAGCCACCCTTTCTCTTCCACCTGGTGAACTCCTTCCTATTCATCATCCAAAAATCAATTCAAAAATTGCCTCTCCAATGCAAAGTTCTCTCACTTGCCCATTCGTCTCTGCTGCTGTGTATCATTAGCACTTTGACACATCTCTGCTATTGCATATATTATCTGACTTATTACTTTTCATAATTCCCAGCACACAGTCCCAAAAATATCTTAAATGAATGACTAGATTAATGAAAACATGGGGCAGGGGGGATCTCAAGGTAGATAATGAACACAATATTTAAAGCATTTATTTAGAAATGGTCTTAAGAACTTACTATAGATCCTGAAACAAGAACTTTTTTCTTTCTTTTTTTCCATGAAAGGTTGGGAATTCAGGGAAAGAGACAGACCAGAGCCCATTTTCTTCACACCTACTCATTGATTTTCTTTAGTGCAGTGCTTCTCAAACTCCAGTGGCCAGAGAAATCAGGTGTGGCTTAGGTTCAAATTCGGATGCTGACTCAGCAGTTCCAGGGTGGGGCTCCCAGGTAACACCCATGCTGCCTGGGCCACACTTTGAAAAGCTGACTCTGATTTCTTCTGTGCTGCATCCTACCTCATCTGAAGTCACTGGCCTGTCACTCTGAGCAGGGCTAGAACGCCCTGGCATCCCTGTGCCAGCTTGGCAAAGCAGATGTCTGCTGGTTTATTTATTCCTTCCCATTATCACCGGGGGAAGAGAATCCGGAGACATGCCACATCTTGTTTACAGCAAGCGTCGGAAAAGTTAAAAGTGCAAGTTAAAAAAAAAAAAATGTATCAGCAGCCCCTTAGAATCACACATATCAGGGAAAAAAGGGCTAAGGGAAATTCATAAAATATTAAATGACACTGTGTCAAGACACAGATAGGGGCAGAACAGTAATTAAAGTAAACAGCACATCAAAACCCTGGCTAAAACCGTTATTTAAATTGAAAGTAAATGCAGGAACTGATCATGTAGCCTTGTATAAATGTGTTTCCAAGAGCCTTTTAAGAATATTAATGATTATGGAACTATAATGGCTGAATATCAATGATTGTTTTTACAGGGAGTGACAGCTCAGAGGGAGAAGAAAAGAATCCAGATAGTTCCAAAGATGCAAACTGGTTTGATCTTCCCAGCACATTGCATCCCTTCAGGGGACAGAGGGAGGACTGGGGAAGATGATTAAGGTGTCCTGAGCTTAGGATGCAGTTTTCTTATAGTTCTAAGGGACGAGGGGCTATTCAGAGAAGGTGCCTTAGCCATGACTGTGTTCTTCCTCCTCATCTGACACTTACTGAGCTCCAACTGTGTTCATGGCCCTGTGCATCAGAGAGCCTACTGTATGCGTGGCTCCAGTGCGTTGTCACCATCTCTAAAAATACTTTCTCACCTCACTTTAAAGCTTCTGAAAAGTTCTGCCCAAAGCCCAAAGTGAAACTGTAAAGTGCCATAACTGACTTTTCAACAAAGATATTAGAAATTACATATCAGAATTGTAAGGTTGTACTCTTCAGAGGCGAAATGCTCAAAATAGCTCAAGATAGCTTCAGAGCCTGGGGCTCATTTCTTCAATAGCCACAATGGGAGCCTGTCTTCCTCCTTTGACATTGTATTGAAAAGTCTTGCAGTATGTGTGAGTGCAATGGGTGGGTACCCTCTTTGGGGTCCAAAAAAGAAACACTGAAGCACTACTGTTTAATGTAGGGCCCACTCCTGCTGCCTTCTGGTATGCTTGGGTTTCTGGTGAGATAAGTGACTCCCATTTTTCCCTTTCCACTCTGTAGCTCTGTGAGGTCAGTTCTCAAGACTCACCTTGGGCAAAATCTTCATCCCAGCAACTAAAAGTTCACCTTCCTGCAAGTGTCTCTTTAACCTCTCCTCTCTGTGTCCTCCCAGATGGCACCAGCTCAGAGATTGTTCTAGTTCAGGGCTGGGCAGCCCAGGTCCATCTAGACCCAGAATTCCAAGGAAATATATTTATTCTCTCATTGTCTCTGTCTCGCACAGCCTTCCTGAGGCTGCCAGGTATATTGGATTGTCCATTGTTAGTAAAGTGTCTAGTCCTAACTTGTTAGGACTAAAACACAACCTCGTACAACTATCCAGAGAGCTCTAGATATCAGAGCACAAACCCGACTAACCATAAAGCATCGCTTTGCTTTCCTTTGTAGGATCCTGTTTTCTCAGGGGCACTTCATGAGGAGGGGTAGCTATTTCAGGGACAGGTTTTGGGCTCTCATGCATTCATACATTTATTAAATATTACATTTTTATAAACTATGGAATTGTTGCATTGCTAATAATTTCCTACTAATTTCTCTATTATTCTAGCCATTAAGTATAATCCCTCTTCTCAAATCTCAGGCTCAGTTTGCCACTCCAGTAGGAATCCTTAGTTTCCTAATGGAACAGATTGTAAAGGCCCAAGGCAAGGCGGCAAGGAGGGGAGATTAATGAGGCTCCCCACCCCTGTTGCTGGCTTTCACTGGGAACCATCAGAGCAGCTCCCGAGGCCCCTCCCTTCCTTCCTTGGGTGATTTTATTCACCTTCTGGCAGCTCCCTCTCCTCACGGCTGGGGGCAGTCCTCAGTTGCTTCCTCAAAGAGTTGCCTGCATTAAAGTAGCTACTGTTTCCAGCTTCTTTCTTCCGCAGCCCTTTTTGTTCTTTGCTTTTGATCCGGCATATGCTGGGGGGCCGTGCTCTTGTCTTTTAGTTTGCGAATAAATGGAAGCACTTAGAGAGGCAGCAACAGCCACGCATGGCTAGTTTCTTGTTCTCCTCCAACAGGGAGCCTAGATGGGGAAGTAGCTCAGGACCCTGAGCCTGGCCTCCATGGAGCCCTCAGGGCTGGTGTGGAGGGCACAGCTTGAAAGTCCAAAGACTTAGCTAAATCCCCATCCTGGTCCTTCCAGCAGCCAAGAGTGCCAACTTTGCCAAAGCCCTCTCTCTCTCTCTCTATCTATTCTTTTACCAGGCATTGGGTCTGGTCTGCAAAGATAAATAAAATCACATCTGTGACCTCAAGAAGATGGCAAAAATGTGACAGGAAGATACGGGAAGATGTACAAGTTGTACTGTAAGCACAGCAAAGGGAAGGCTTTGCACAGGAGGTAACTGAGTCTTGAAGGATTGAATAAGCTCTAGCCAGATGCTACCCACGAATGTAGTGGGGTGAACACTGGGATAGCATGATTTTTGACGTGGGAATAAGACCTAAAGGAATGGAAGAGCATGATTCAATCAGAGAACAGCAAATCATCTGGTCTTGCAGGAGCATGGAGTTGGGGGAGAAATGGAGGTGGGGCTGGAGAAAGGCAGAGGCTTCACCTGGGAACTTTGCAAACTATGCTGAGAAGTACACTGACTTGTTTGTAAGGTAAGAATTCTCTTAGGAGGCAATGAAGAGAGTGGCTTGCAGGGAAACCTGATGTCTGAGAGACCTTGGGAAAATATTGCATATCATAAGCCAGAGTTTCTTTATCTCAGCACTCACGACACTTTGAACTCTGATTCATTGTGGAGGGACCTCTCCTGTGCATTGTGTGATGTTCCGCCGAATCTCTGGCCTCCACTCACTTGATGCCAGCAGCAAAGACTCTGCTGTGACAATCAAAAATGTCTCTGGACATTGCCAAATATTCCCTAGGGGCAAAATCACTCCTGGTTGAAATCACTGATCTAAGCAAATCTAGGAAGCCTGGAGTGAGCACAGAGATGCACAGGTGAGGACAGATTAAAGACACGCTTAGGAATCAGGCTGAGAGGAACTCGAGACTAGCCGATAGGTGGGTGGGAAAGGGCAGCAGTCAGAACACTCCCTGACTCCTAGTGAACATCTAAGGAATGTTGATGGTGCATGGATGCAGGAAGATGGGATAGACCAGACTCAGAAGAGAAGGAGGTTCATAGATTATACAGTCCCAGAGGAAGGGTCTACAGTTCCCACACAGAGAGATCCAGTAAGCAGTGGGCTCCACAGGCCTGTGGGTCCAAGCCAAGGGCTGGGTAGAGACATAGATGGAAAAGTCTCTGGGAACCAAGGGCCCACCCTCAGGAAGGCTGTTCTGAATGGGAAGAAGGCTGAGGATAGAACCAGGACATCAACATTTCAGATGCTGGGGAAAAGAAGCAGGGTCTGAACAGGTACCTGATGGGGAATGAAAATCAGGAGGGTGTCCCTGAAAGAAGACAAGGAAAGACAGTTTCCAGAAGAATCAAGTCAAGTGTTGCATAAATGTCAAGGAAAGGAAGGGCAGGAAATTTGTCTGTGGCATTCCTGAAGGGCTGGTTTGGAGGCAGCCAAGCTTAGAAATCTGAAATATTTGGAAATGGCCAAAAACACTGGACAAACGTGCCATGCTGAAGTGATTATTAGTGATGGCTAATGATTACTAAGTCTCCCTCCCTTGAGCTTCTGACCACAGTGACCTTCCAAGCTCATAAAATAGCAAGAGTGTGCTCTGAGATCTGAGCTGCTGGCATTTCCCCTGCCCCAGGGAGTGAGTGCCCTGAACCTCACAAATGTCCACACAGGACTCCCAGGTTCACACCCACCTATAGGCTCCTGTGACCCTTTTCTATGCACTGGAACTCACTCCTGTGTCACCTGTCAGCTTCATTGTTTACAGGGGAACCACCTGGCATATTAAGGCTCATCATTCCCCCTACAGTGGAGGAGACTGAACCTGTTGACCCACTGATTCCCTTCTGAGGCTCTATGAGGACTCTGGCTGTGGCTGATCTAGTGAAAAGGCCCACCTTCAACCTCCTGTCTCTCCTGCATCATATTCTCAAAAAGGACCCTTGATCAAACTCTTTTTAAATTTTTTGCTGAGGATAAAACCCTGGGGCCTTGCACAGGCTAGGCAAGCACTCTACCACTGAGACACCCCCAGCCCATGCTGATGCTTTTTATTCTTCTCCAGGCGCTACTTCCTCATTCTTCTCTCTCTTTCCACACATGATCTATGTACTACCTCTCTTCCCAAAAAGAATTAGATTTATTACTGAAGCAGAACTCTTGTGTTTCTGGAAGTTTATTTCCCAAGGAAGATTTAGCCATACTCTGATAGGCAGTTTCTTTCTCATTCCCTCTATGATCTGCTTGGCATCTTACCTACCCATTCCATCAGGGCTCAGTCTGGACTAAGGAGGCAACCATTCTGCTAAAGATGACAGGTGAGGACCCAGCTCATACTTCCTGGCTTAAGACATGCTGCCTATGGTTTTGAAACTATGTAATCAGGCACGTTCCCCAAAGCCATCTCCCTCAGTGTCTCTCCAAAACTAGGCAGCACACTGCTCACCGAGCCCACCTCTCCTCCCACCCCTCAAGCTTCAGTGCCTAAATTCTGCTTCCTGAATAGACAACACTCTGAGAAAAGGGCATCAGCTGAAAGGTACAAGGAATTCTGGGAGGCATCTGCAGCCCTGCAGTGTTTGAATTGGGGCAGGATGGATGAGAAGCCATGAAGTCAACACAGGGAGCAGAAGAGACTTAGGGGTCCAGAATCTTTATCTCATGACCAAGTTACATACTGAACTCAGTCTGCTTCCCCCTTGAATCCTACAGCCTCACTCAACTGATAAGCACCCGGGCTTCTCCTGCCTTTCCCTCTCCCTATATAAAGTCAAGGTTGTACAGGTCCCTGTGGGTTCCACTCTGGCATCTCTTCAGCCTGCAAAACAGTAAGTGTGCAGCAAATGGCAATCAATCTAGTATTCACCATCTCAGCTCATGTCAGCAGACACCACTGAGCTCCATGGGGAATAGGCAGACTGCTTAGAACTGGGAAGAAAGCAATGAGTGAGACCTATCCTTGTTCCTCTAGAAGCCTACATTCTATTGGGACATATATCCAAGGACGACTGTCTTTAACATAGTGGGTAAGTGTACTTGCATGAGCCATAGAGGCACACATAGCATGCTACAAAAAAACTTTGATCTATTAATATAAGTGAGGTAGGTGTCCCTCCTCTCCATTCTGCAGATGGGAAAACTGAGGCTCCACAGCTTCGAGTGACTCCTCCAAGCCTACATGGTTTTTTAGAGGTCCTCTGCCCTTATATCTCAAGCTATAGTTCTGATCATTCCTTGAGGCTGGTGATCACTGCTCTGCCAGTCACATTTTGTCCACTTGTAGCATGCATGGCCTTACCACATCATCACTTTGGTATACCTAGCTCCTCTGTCACTCTGATATGCCCAGTGTGGCACAATGATTGCCTTTGATCTCCCATCCCACAGGATGTGCTGGGAGATGCTGGGAGGTGCTGTCCTTCTTCTCTCAGAGCTCCTAGGAGTGGCAATGGAAAGCAATGCTCGTGCCCTCCTTTGCATGCCTCCCTGTGGTCTCCTCATCACTGGACTCTGGGGCCCCAGGGCTTCAGACCCACATCATTCTGCCTGCAGCTGTCTCCAGCTAGATCCATATCAGATTGGTCACCTGGGCACTGTTGCATCCTAGGTCCACCTCTGCACTGGGAGTTTCTAGTTTGGCCCTTTGTCCTCACAGAGACAGTGTTTCTGCAGCACCTGGGTAAATGGATGAAGCTAAGTCAAATCTGATTGTCTTGGGGAAGAAAATCAAATTCTCTACTTGGTGAGGCAGACAGAGATTAGAAAAAGAAGGACCAGAAAAACAGAACACTCAGCATGGGATGGCCAGTACCCTGAGGGGAAAAGGAAGGGTACCAGCATAGAAGAGAATATGCCAGTCGGATGGGGTCCAGCATGCTGCAGAGAGCTGAGCACACCCTCTCCACCATACAGGGCAGCCTCTCAGCCTGCCGGCTTCCTGACCTACCATGGATACCAATTCCTCCAAATTTAGACCCAAGCCCTGAGCCCAGGGACTAATGTACATTTACTTATTCATTTTAATTTTTAGGTCTGTAAGCTCTGTTGCCTTTCTTCTCAGATTAAGGGCACAAAAAAAGCCATTTCTGGTTAGGAACACTTTACCTGATGGGATGGAAGGGAGGTGGGGACAGGAGCCTGTGGTGATGTAGAACAGGGAATGAGCGTCCACTCTGGCCTCCAGGAGGAGCTGCCCAGGCAGTCGCCTCTTCTAGAAAATACCCAAATGTACATGATCCTTTGTTGTTTTGCTCATTAATTTCACAATCATGTGTAGAGTTGTTTCTATGCATCAAGGTCTGTGCAAGGCCCTGGGAATTTAGAGCTAAGTCCTTGCTTCTAAGGAGCTCTTCATATAGAGGGGAAGATGGCATGTTCAAATCAGCCATGGTTGACTTTTCTGAGCTATGTGACAACTGTGTGTCCCAGAGGCCAAGGTCACGGGGATTGCCTATGTGAGTGAGAAGTGAAACCTTTCAAGAAACGGAGCATTTGAATCAGGTCTTGAAGGATGAGTAGGAGGTTTCTGGGAAGAAAGTAGATAGGGAATATCACAGGGAATAGCATAAGGAAAGGCACAGAGGCACAGGAATGCACAACATGTTCAGAAGTGGTGTGTGGCCCAAGACAGTTTGGTTGGGAGACGGGAAATGATAGGAATAGAGACAATAGGTAAAGTAGGTTGAAGTCGCTCACAAAGAAGTATCTTGAGAAATTTAGACTTTTTCCTAAAGCCAAAGGATAACCCCAGAGAAGTTCCAGGAGAAACTCAGGGAAATTTCCAAGAGAAAATTCTAGAACATATAACAGTGATCTTTCTTAGATTGGTGAAGGATTGAAAACATAATGGTTCCCCTAAAGCACTGAATGTCAAAGCTTTAAGAAACTCAAGCAAGTCTATAATGTAGTTGTCAAAGTGGGTGCAATGGAGCCCAAGGGTTCCACAGAAGGGCCTTAGAGACCCACTCCAGGGCACTGGGGTTTAGAATGGGAGGGAGGGTGCTGGGATGAGAGTGGTTCTCCAGGGTCCTGCCCACTGTAGTCAGAGCATTTCCAATCTTATGTTTTATAGATTTGCTTTGATCCATTCATCCAGTTGTTTACTGGATACCTACTACCTGGGTTTATGATTTGATTTGAAAACATTTTGCTGCCAGAGAAGGCGAGGGGGAAAATTTTCTGTCATTAGACCTATCTGGTTTTGCAGAAGAGGACACTGAGACTCAGTGAGGTGAAGCAACTTGACCAAGGTCCTGCAGTGAGTTGGTGACCAGCTCCTGCCTCCTCACCCCATGCTCTTAGCAGTCCCTGGCCCTGCCTTTGCACAGGCTGAACCAGGGCATTGAGAGCCTCCACCCTGTACT
Organism: Marmota flaviventris; assembly: GCF_047511675.1. Lineage (NCBI taxonomy): Eukaryota > Metazoa > Chordata > Mammalia > Rodentia > Sciuridae > Marmota > Marmota flaviventris. The sequence continues at coordinate 111,148,756 of NC_092506.1, read as the reverse complement.
CCAGAAGCCCTTCAGCAAGGTCAGGGTGTGTGTGCTGTGCACAGTGCAGCGGTGTGCTCTATCACACTCTCCCTTCCACACGAGGGTAGCCTCCCCAAGACGATAACCCAAGGCAGGCAGAAAAGCTACCGAGCACATGTCCACATGCTCAGAAGAAAGTGGGAAGCCTAGCTTGTGGATGAGCAGGGACAAACTGACAGATGTGAAAGAATTCTTGCTTATGGACAGACAGCAATGAGATATAAGGAGATAAAAAAAAAAAAGGGTGCAGGTGGGTATTAGCCCAGTTTCCAAACTGTGACGGCTCCCTTTGTGCCCAGCATCAGCCAGGCCACTAATGCACAGGGCACTGAAATGAACCCTTTTGTTTTGCTTTGATCGCTTCTGATAACGTACTCTGCCAGAGATATCATATCTTTGATCTCTCAGCACTGATGTTAAGTCTCTGGAGCTCAATAGCATCTCCTTGAGATTAATTCTTCCTGGCATACCCGGCACCATGCTGTCCTCTCCCATACATCACACTGAGTCACATGTCCTTCTGGCCTGCTGCCTCAGTGGTTACCCACGGGCTTAGGAAATAACCCCTGTGTCCTCCCCTCTTCTGGCCTCTCCTCACCTGATACCCACATTGGCTAAAGTCTGGGTGATGCAGAAAGCCCATTAAGCAGCACCAGAAGACAAGCCTTTGATTGCAGACCCAGCCACCTTCTAGAGCAAGTGACTTTAAGCCAATCCCTCTTCTCTCTGAACCTCCTTATTTTCATCTGAAAAACAGAAATGAAAATGCCTCCTTTGGCATCAAGCACACTGCCTGACACAAAAGAAATGCACAAAACATATTTCTTAAATGAGGATTAATTGACCCGTTGACATATGAGAAAGAGAAATGCCACAAAGTTGTTATGATGATTACTCGAAGTATAATAAGTATATTTCATCTTGGCACTTAGCCATCTCAGTCTTGCTTCCTAATCTCAACATTCAAGTGATGTCTCACTAGAATTTGAAAGGGACAGGGAAGACTCAAGGCAGCTAAAATATACACCTGGATTCCATCTCAGCATGATGCATCTACAGAGCAGCTGAAGAGGCTTCTCCATGCCCCAGAGGGAGAAAGGTTTCACTCCAGCTGGAAATGCATAGAGCCCACCCATCTCATCAGCAGCCCCTCCCAGATCCTGCTGGGATCTTTGGAGAGGGCTGATAGGGAGTGACATGGCTCAGAACCTCCAGGGTGTCCATCTGCTAGCTCACTCACTCTGCATCTTGTCTGTAAGAGGAATGAGCTATGACAATAAGTCAGTTTGTGCATGTGCGTGGGTGTGCATGAGTTTGTATGTGTGCTGGACTAGGGCCCTGATTCTTGATTAGGATTTAGTGTATTACTGCACCAGGATTTAAAATTTAGAGAAAATTAACCAACCTCAAGGAGACAGGAGGAATATTACATAGGAACCAGTCTTCCCCTTGTGGTGGCAGAAGCCAGAGGGCCAGTTGAGACAGGGTCTGGTCTCCATTTCTATCCCCAGAAGAAGACCTGGTATTGATGAAGAGCCAGGCAAGACACAAAGGCTGAAAAGAGAAAGCCTCATCAATTCTCTTTCCATCATGTGTGGCCGCAGATCTGCCTACACCTCCCTTAATTATCATAGAGTTTCATGGAAGCAATCAGATCATCAGTCTAATTTTCTGTGATTGTGTTCTTGACTAGAAGAAAATTCCCAGGAGCCCTAGAGAGGGAGAAAACAACAGTGATTTTTACCCTCTTGAAGTACTTTGAGTATTTTGTTGATTGTTGAGCTTGTTTCTCAAGTTTCAAGTCCCAACAAGCACTTGTACAACTCTTGTTTTCTTCTTCTCTTCCTTCTTTCCCTCCTCCCTTCCTTTTTCAGATACTATCATTTATGAAACTCAAAAATTTAATTAAGCATCTGTAATATAATTATGGTCTAGATACTAAAAACATAAATGAGTACCACATAGTCACTACTCTCAAAAAATTCACAACATAGAGGAGTAGAAAATACTTGTTTTAGTTGAAATCCACCTAGCCGTTTAATCTTAAAAGCAAGGTGGGGAAGGGTCCAGGAAATGCTTTCTTCTTACTAAGGATGTATGAGGTAAATGTAGGCTTCAGCTGCTTAATGATGCCACAGGGCATGTGCATCAGAGGCCAAGGGGAGCCAGATTGGGATGAAATAGAATATGTCCTCTCCATTCTACGCTTATTTACTTCTGGCTCCCTTTCCATAGCCCCCACCAATGCAGGGTTCTTGGCTTCAGCCCTTCCTCTTGCCTTCCATTCTATTCCACAAGCATAGCTTAACCACAGCTCAATATGCACCTGCCTCCGCTAGGAGGGCTGCTGAGATTTCAATGGGGAAGCCTGGCTCTGTTCTCAGAGTACCTACTATGTGCCAGTGCTGCAGGCTTCTAGCTAGATTCCAGTGACAAGGATGACTGTGTCCTACTACAATACCCTGTGCTATGTGCAGCCATAGGAGACCACAAAAGGAACAGACGGGATAGGCGCAGCTCTGCCTTGGGAGGCAAAGGATAATTTCATGATAGAGGTGACACCTGGAGCTTGCCATCTAGTGGGAGAAATGATATTTTGTGTAGAAAGCACTATGTCACAAAGGAAATGAAAGTATTACAGGAGCAAACAGGAAGGAGGATACATCTAGCTAGAAGATCAAGGAATGCTTCCTTAAAAGGTGATATTTGACCTTGACCTTGACCTTGACAATGGGTAGAGTTTTCAACACTCATTTGTGCAGTAGATATTTTCTGAGTCACTATTACATTATCCTGGGTAATAATAATTTAGAAGATGGATTCAAGTCCTTGCCCTCATAAAACTTATGTTCATTCTAGAGGGGATACAGAAAATTAACAATATAAATAAGCTAGAGCATGAGTCAGTAAACTTTTCCTGCAAAGGGCCAGTTAGTAAATACTCTAGACTTTATGGACCATATGGTGTCAGTGGCAACTACATTGCCATTGCAGTACAATTACATAAGTGAATAGATATGACTGCGTGCCAGTAAAACCTTATTTACAAAAACAAGGGATGGGCTGGATTGGGCCCACAGGCCACAGTTAGACAACCCCGGATACAGTGTCAGTTAGGTAGTGAGAAGTCATCCCAATCTGGCACAAAAGGTAACCATTTTTTGAAATCTACTCCCCTTGGCCTCTGATGCACATGCCCTGTGGCATCATTAAGCAGCTGAGGCTGACATTTACCTCATACATCCTTAGTAAGAAGAAAGCATTTCCTGGACCCTTCCCCACCTTGCTTTTTAGATTAAAGGTCCTAGTGGATTTCAATTAAAACAAATTTCTCTCCAAATCAAGAAAGGAAAGCTAAATGAAAAAAAAAAAAGTTAAGAGAAAGAGCTTGAAATCTTAATAGGGAGAAGATACCTGCAAAGGTGACACTCCCACAGTCAGGTGAGTGAGTGTCAGGACTAAGTCAAATTTCCTTCAAATCACCATGATAGTTTCATTCATTCTGTACCAGAAACACTTTGTCTCCCAACCAAAGTTGTTTCACGGTACCCTCCCTCATCAGCTGGTGCCCAGACTAGATTTCCTGTAGGAAGCAAGGAAGTGAGCCATTCGGGGGCCCAGGAGAAGAGCCATCTGGACAGAGGGAAGAGCAAGTCCAAAGCCATAGAGGCTGGAATGAGTCTGCCATGTTCAAGAGCAAGCAAGGAGGTCACAACTGAGATGTTTCCAGGCAGATTTGGCATGGCAGACAGAGTGATGGCAGATGACTCATCAGGAACAATAAAATCATCAATGGAGTGATATGACAGGAGCATGAGGTATATAACATAGCATTGCACTCAGAAGGTAAGTCTGGAAATGGAAACCACATCAGAAGCCTTGACCTTCATGTGAAGGAGTCTTGACTTTGCTCATAGGGGAAGACTTTCCTAGGAATCTTTCTCTTCTGACTAAAGCATGCACAAATGGTTCAGGACTGCAAACAATCCTTTTGACTCTGTGATACCATCCTAGTTTCAACCATATGTAGCTGTCATAAGTCAGGGTCAGTGATGGTGACCCAGATGGCTTGTCACAAGAACTGTAGGCATCCCTTCAAAGAACCCGGTTACCATCCCTGCTTTGATGTACAGGGCTCCTTGCCTGAGGCTGATGGAAAGTGCAGTTACAGGGCCTGAGAATCCCCTAACTTCTCTCTGCAAGTCCAAAATAAAACCCCATTCTTCAATCCTATCTTTGTCCCCTTGAGAAGCAGTTGTCTTCTGTTGCCAGAAAAAAAAAAAAAGCAACTACTATGTAAGTGTAGTGTTAGATGTCTTACATGTGTTTTTTAAGGAAGGTGGTATTACCCTCATTTTGTAGACATGGAAACTGAGGCTGTGCACCATCAGTGACATCCCCACAGTCAAGTTAATGAGTGCCAGGATTCAAGACGAAGTCAATCTGGACTCAAAGTTCCTTCCAAATCTCCATGATAGTCTCATTCAGTCAGTCCCAGAAAGCACTTTGGCCCCCAGCCAAAGCTATGTTCATTTCATGACCCCCCTCCCTCACCAGCTCAGCTGGTACCCAGTTAGCTTCTTCCTTGGAAATCCTCGCTCTCCTCTCTCAGGCATGTGAAACAGATCCTTCTCCCAGTCTGCTCCCAGCCCCGTTTTCCTAACATGATACTGAATATCCCAGCACTTTTCTCCCTTTGCTGGTGGCCCCTCCTGGTATCAGTAACAATTACTCTGAGCATTAAAGATTCATTTTTGGACAAAAAAGATAAAATCCCTCCTCTCAAGAACTTATATTCAAATGGGAGGAGACAGAAATCCACAGGACCCAACTTCATTGTATTAGGAAGGCTCTGGCCACTGAGTTGAAAAGAGACTGTATGTAGGTGGATGACAAGAATACAAGAATATAAGCTACATTTCCAGCCCACAGGGCACTTCTTAGGAGCAAATATTGTCATCCAGGTACATAAAGATTCTGTTTGTGACCAAGGTGGCAGCAACAGAAATGGTAAAAAGCAGGCATTTTTCTGAATAAAATATCGAATGAGAATTGTTAGAGGAAGCAAGACATCAGGATGTCGTCTAAGTTTGTAGCCTGAGCAAAAGGAAGAACATGTTCCCATTGGCTGATGGGGATGATTTTAATAGGATCCGACAGGAGAGTTATGTGGAGAGGGAAGCCTGAGATTCGGAGCTGGTTTTGGATAAGTTACATGTCAGATGTCCATGAGACATCCAAACAGAGATGTCAAGGAAGAGGGTAGGTGGCATTGAAAGCCATGGGATTAAATAAGATAACCTAGAGAGTGAATGGAGACAGATCAGAGGATCCCTGAGGATCTTCAGCTTTTGAGAGTAATTGGAGGCAGAGAAGAAGCACTAACAGAGTTGCAGAAGGAACAGCCACTCCTTCCTGGTGGGACCAAGAGAGAGCTCTTCAAGGCTAAGAGAAGAACGCATTCAAAAAGGCAGAGCAGGCGGTCATGTCAAGAAGTCGACCCCTGGATTTGCCCACGTAGAGACATTGGTTGGAAACCTGCATCCGTCAACCTTGGAAAGAACTACTTCAGTGGAAAGCTGAGACAAAACCTGAGCAAGGCGGTTCAAGAGAGAGCTGTGAAGGGGAATTCATCCTGCAGAGGGAGCAGCCAGGGATAGAGACAGCTCTTGTGAGTTCTGTGGAAGACAACACAGAAAAGGAACTAGAGCAGGATGAGGATAAGGGTCAAGGGAAGTTCCTTCGTTTTCTTTTAAAAATATATAGTTCAAAATAAATAAAATGATTAAATAAATGGGGACAGTGATGGCACTGGAGAGAAAGGGGACAAATATTTGGATCAATGTCCTTGGGTGGGATTGGGATTGAGTCTCAAAGAGAAGAGCTTGGCCTCCTTGGGGTTAGAGGATTCAGGGAGACCCCTCTTATATCACACCAAATAGGGGTGCCTGTCCAGTGTGGTGTTACCCAGAGCCCAGGAAGATAAGTAAGATGCCCAGCAACTCAGTGTATGGCTTGCCTGCCCCTGGTGAACTTGGAAAATTACTTATTGTCTAATTCTCAGTTTCTTTGTCATAACTATCGTCTTCCCACGGTCACCTCAAATAATCATGGTGAAGAGGAAATCGAATCCTGTGTACAAAGCCCAGTGCTTATCTCATAGAGGGGTGAGCCAAACTGAAGGCTGGCTCCCTCCTACACTTCCTCCCCTTGCCCTGTAGGGTTTCTCTGGGGACCTCTCATTCCTTTTGAAACACTGGATAGACCTTCTGCTTCTAATGCTGCTCAAAAGCCAGCGGGCTGAAAGCAGGGACAGTCATGTACTGCCAGTGTCCCTAAACACCCCCTTCCTCAATTTGCCTCTGTAGCTTTTTGCCTGTGAGTTTGATGAGTCATCTTTCCATGACAATTTTTCATTTCTGTGCAGCCTCTTGGAGCTGGATTCTATAACCCGCACCTGTGTGCGGCTAAGATCTTCAAAGAGCTGCTTCCCACGGAATGGAGTCCAGCCAGGGAGCCCGCCTTTCCCTCAGAGCCACTGAGCAGGAGGCAGAAAGGTAGAGATGGAAATCTCTCTCCTGACATAGCCTCAGGGCAGGCAGGGAGGGAGACAGTTCCTCCCCAGGATGCAATTCTTCCTTTTAGCCAAGCTGCTGTGATCCACCTTGCCCAGGTAGGAGATCACTGAATCCCTGACCCAGAAAGACAGGGCTCTTGTCATGAGGAAAGGGACGCTTTAACTTCCATCCACAAACCTCCCGAGGAAAAAATTTAAAGTTCTGTCAAAACAGGTTAGCATATTAGCAATCACGGCTCACTACCATCTGTATTTGTTCCATTTGTGGCGTTTATGATGGTTATCCACATTAATTATTTCGCTGCTAAAGTCCCTTCTAATTTCTGAACACTGTTATTTCTAAGAAAGATGGATATTAGATATGCCACACATCAGCACAGGGTGGCATTACAGCATGCTATTAAGTTCAGATGCTGAGGCTCAGCAGAAATAACTTTGCTGTTTGTAATCGCAATAAAGTGTTTTATGTTGTGACTCAAAATGAAGGATAGCATTGATAGAAACTGACTTTTTAGTTTGGCAATGACTCTGAATTCACCAAGAGAGACAGGAATCACTGGGCTGGGGTGGTGAGAAGCCCAAGGAAAGCCATGAATACAGAGGAGGAGATGTGTGACAGTAGTCAATCCTGAGTCCAAGGAGACTTTACAAGAACCTGTTCCCAACAAGAACTTGCAGAAATTCAATAGGTCTAGGGTGAGGCACAGTCAACATTCTTTCATTGCTGGTTCACACAGTCACTAGAAGAACAGTGGCACATGGAAGATAGTGACTTACAACATGCATTAGCTTACAAAGGACAATCACATGTCCACTGTCTCACTAAATATTGTGACAGCCTCAGAAGTGAGCCTTTATTATTATCAGTCCCAGGACACAACAGGATAATAAATCTTCCTCCCGATGCCCTGCCTCAGCCCTAGCAAAGGACCATAGTGGGTTAAAACAGCTAAAGACCAAGAAGGATGATCTCGAATGAGATGGCAGTCAATATGAAGGTCTAAGGAAAGCAACTCTTTGTGGAGTTCTTTTTAAAAAGATGACATTTGAGATTCTGATGCAAGCAAGGTTAGATTGGATCAAATGCTTCTCCGAGATCCCTTCCTGCTCAAGCATGTCTTCATCCTTTCCTTTGCTCATTCATTTGTCAAAAACACTCCGACCATCTGTGATATGCTCGGTACTATGATGGCCCCAGGCCCATTGGTGTGAGTGAACGTTCCCTGCCTTTCAAGAAACAACTAATCAAAGCAAGCAAGTCTGTGGCCACAAGCTGGAAAAAGAAGCAGCAAAGATATCCCCTGCAAACAATGAGTGGATCCCATTTAGACGAAGTCTAGGACAAAATGAAAATCAGCTATTTTAGTCAGCTCTTTTGCCACTGTGACCAAAAGACCTGACAAGAACAATTAGAGAGGGAAAAGTTTATCTGGGGGCTTACAGTTTTAGAGGGCTCAGTCCATAGTTTGCCAACTCCATTACTCAGGGGCTGAGGTGAGGCAGGACATCATGGTGGAAAAGTGTGGTAGAAGAAAGTGGCTCAGGACATGTCACCAGGAACATGTCACCACTCAACAACAATAAAATATATACCCCAAAGTCACCCCCCACAGGGACCCACCTCCTCCAGCTATACCCTACCTGCTTACAGCTACCACTCAGTTAATCCCTATCAGGGGATTAATTCACTGGCTCTCATAACCCAATCATTTCACTCTAAGCTTTCTTTCTTGCATACAATGTCTCACACAAACTTTTGTTGGACACCTAATATCTAAACCATAACACCAGTCAATAGGAATCTTTCTCTGTTGTTTCCCTCCATTGTTGATTACCAACCAATGTTCTACAAGTTCAAGTTATTAAATAACTTCTTGTCTGATGTGGCTAGTTCTTAGATAAACTGGGTTTCTGTTTCTGCTGGGGAGATGGCTCCCCCTGGTGGCTGGAGGCCTAATTTTTTCTTTTTCTTTTTTTTTTTTTTTTTTTACTGTCTACAGTATACCAAGAATCCTGAAATTTGATAGGTATCACTTAAATAGGTATTACTTAAATAGGGTCCTGGAACCATGGAAGCAAATGCCTGCCTGTTTTTTTTTTTTTTTTTTTGGGGGGGGGGTCAGATCTTGACTCATCTGAAGCCCCCTGTATTCCTGCATCTGAATCCCTTCCCTACTTCCTCAATGTTTGATTCAAAAGTTACTGAGATACTCAGAATCCCATTTCAGGGCAATAGCCCGAGGCACTGGTGTGAAGAGTGCATGGTACCTACCAAGTCCTCCAAAAACCTTAGCTGATTTGCTCTTCTTGGCATTAGAGTTTCACAATCTTTCTTGCAGGTCTCGCCCTCCCCACTCCCTGCTTCTCTATCCCAAATCCTCATCCCATTCTTTCTCATAACTCTGTCCCTCCTTCCCTCTCTTTTCCCCTCCCCTGCTCCCCATATCCTTTCTTCTTTCCCCTTCTTTCTCACCTCCTCCCACATCCCTCTGCCCCTCCGTCTGCCTCTTTTCCCCACACCTCTTCCTCCACGTTTCTCACACCCACCTCTTGCCAGAGCATCTAAGCACGAGCATCGGGTATATCAAGGGTACTCTGTGAAGATAAATTGCATCCCATGCTAAGTCAAAGAGAAGCCATTTTTCCATCAGTCAATAACATTGCAGCTTGCTCTTGTATTCTTCAGAGTGCACCAGGAGCTCGTCTGCATACTTCACGTTAGAACGCCGGTCCCTCTGTCCCTGCCTTCATCTGTGGTGATGTTTGAACACATTCTGTCTTCCCTCTCCTCTTTTGAATTCTCTCTAATGTTTGCCTCCCCTCACTTTCCCGTCCCTTGCTTTGCCTGCCTGCCCTCTCCCTCTTTCTTGTCTCATCTTGCTTTTTTCTTGTGTATCATTTCGTGTGCTAGAGTTCCTTCCCTCTTGTTTTTGATTTGCACAGTGGCCCATGTGCCCCTCTATTCCCAAACTACATTTTCTCAAGCTGCCTGCAATATCTCTTCCCTGTCATTGTAAAAGCTTTTTTATCTCCATTTGGAGCCATTTGCCCTGATCATTTCTGTCTCTGAGATCACACTGATGAGCCCACGTGGTCCTTGGCTGCCAACAATCCCCAGGAAAGACAAGCATGTATTTAAAACTTGCATTTTAATTTGAAGACCCTTTAGGGGCTGGTGGGTATGGGCAGAAGCCCGCTGATGGCCCAGTCTGGCCCCAATAGTGTACCTGAGCTCTTTAGGAAGGAAACTCAGAAATACTAAATAGTGATGTTTTCTACCCTCACAAAACAGATGGAAATGGGGTAAGTAGGCCAAGGCTGTTTTTCTCAACTGATTTCTTTCTCTGCACAGTTCTCTGTACGGAGGAAAGAAACAGACAAAACAGAGACTACCTCCGTTGTCTGGGCATTGTTCCTGGAACTAAAGGGTAATAGGCTTGCACAGGACCCAATTGTTAGGAGTATACAGTCCCCAACCAAGCAGTCAGATAGAAAGGCAGGTGTGAGTTTGGAATCTGAGAAAAGGATTAAGTCCCAGTCGTCACCCTGTGGCTTGAGACTGGGGACAGGTGGGAGAGTTCATACCAACCAAACTCTGCTAATCTAGAAAGGAACCTGCCTCCCTCTCAATAGTGGGAGCCCTCACCTTGCCCTGGGAAGCTTGTGGATATCCCACTGCCTTGTTTGAGCCCCTTAAAACAGATTCTGAGACAAGGATTCAAATGCAAGTAGTTTATTTCAGGTTGTGATCAGAGAAATCCTCAGTAGGGGAATAAGGCAGTGAGCAAGAAAGGGAGGGAAGGAAGACAATAAAGAATCCATCATAGGGCCCGGTACCACTGTTTGCAACTGGTCCTTAGCCCCACTGGGGAAGTTCAGATGTCACACCTCCCCCTGAGAAGTGAGGAAATGGGGATCTTTGTCCTCAGCTGCTTATCTGCCATTCATGGAAGGCTGCTTCCCTGGGTCAGTAACTCTCTAGCACACTGGCACTGCCCTGTGTTCAGGTGGAGTACAGTCCTCTAGCTATAAATTGTCCCCCTCCAGCATGCCCCCCTTTACCCAGAGAATCGCAGGCGGGACTGCAGGTGACTGCTGCCTGTCTGGTTGAACACTGAGAGATGTGGGCAGTGGTGCAAACATCTCTGGACTTGTCAAGGGGCCATGTGCCCTCCACTCATGCTGCTGTAGCCCAGGAGTCGGTTTTCTACCAAGAGCCAGAGAGTGAATATTGACAGCTATATGGCTGGAAGGTCTCTGCTGTGACTCCACCATTCTGCTGTTACAGTATGGCCAGGGACCATAGAAGGCAAGTCAAGTGTCCAGTGTACAAAATTGAGGAAGGCACTGGCTGTCAGGACTGTGGACTGTAAACCCTCTGTGGGTTGGGGCCCCCTTGAATGCCCACCTGGGTACATCTCTTCCCTCCCACTAGAACTCACCCTATACAGAAGTTGCCATTCCTAGTAAGTACACAGAAATGGGTGTGGCTATGTGCCAGTAAAACTCCATTTATTAAAAACCAACAGAAAACTTCATTTGACCCTCAGACCATAATTAGGCCACCCATGCTCCACCCAAACTGGTCTTTTGGGCCTTCAAAGCACCCTGATCTTCCTACACCCACCTTTGTAGGTGCTGTGGCCTGCTCCCCCGTCATCTCCTCACCTGGATATGCCCTACTCATCTGTTTTCTGGCCTTCAGTCAAAATCATCTCCTCAAGGAAGCCTCACCCACTCCCTAGCCAGGTCAGAGGCCCCTAACATGTCTGCACTTCTGCACTCTCCTTGAGATCACGAATCACAGTGGCAATTGCATAATTAATTGTGTAATTAGTGCTTTAATGTCTGTCTCCCTCTGCAGCAGGCCTGCTCCCTTCAGTTACCAAGGCCCATTGAGTGCATTTGCTAATATCCCTCAAGTCTTTCCAATCCTCATCACACCAACCAGTCCAGCCCTGGTCCAGACCCATTGGTTTCTTACCTGAGCCTCTACAGGGTTCCCAATTGATCTTCCTGGACACCTCACTCCTCAGCTTAAAAGCATCCAGCGGGTCCCCTTTGCCTTCAAGAGATCAGATGGACTTCCAAGAACTGCATAAAAGGCCCTTCACAGTCGGGCCCCTGACCACCAACCCAGCAGTCATTCCTCGCCCACCTTAGCCAACTCCCTTCATTTTCATGACGTGGCCCAACTAGGTGTCCCTTATTTTCCAAATGCAGGATGCTCTCTTGGACCTCCAGGTCTTTACACGCACCGTATCTTCTGCCTACGATACATTTCCTCCCTTTCTGCTCTTCTGGGAATCAGTCCAGGCTCTCGGCTTCCCTGAGAGCATTTCCCAGACCATTTGTCATCATGCTCCCAACTCCCCTAGTCTCGCTTAGGAATCAGCACTGTGGATATCCATGGCCTCCTGGGCTTACCAGATTTCATGTTTTTCACACTGCATTACAACTATTTACCTGTCTGTTGCTCAGCTCAGACTGTGAGCCCCTGAGACCAGGAGTGTAGCACCCAGCACCCAGCACTGAGCACACAGCCTGTAGAATCTAGATCTTAGCACCATGGCACAACATAGGAGGCAATCAGTAAACATCTAATGAATGAACAGAACTCCCCAGAACACCCAAAGTGTGATTTCTCTTTGACAACTGGCAGAGGAGTTTCAGAAGCCTCCAGACTATCTTTCATTTTGTGGGAGGAGCAAGGATAGGAAAAGGAGGTCTTGATTGAAAAGCACTATCTCCAGGTGCACCTCTTCTGTCCTCTCACCAATCTCAGAAAGCCACTGTCCTAAATTCTGTCCCAAATTCAAAGTCCTCTTCTCCCTTCACTCCTTTCCACAGCCTCACATAATGATGGACAGAAGCTCTGACTCTTGCTAACAGCAGTCCAGGGCATGATGTCAGGGTCCTTTCCTGCATCCTGCCTCCTCCTCCAGAGGCAGAGATACCAGCACCAGTAGAATAAGGGTAGTGGCCACAGGTCTCCATTTTTTCCTCTCCTTCCACACCCCTAGCAAGCAGGGAATAAGATGAGATTAAACTTCAACCCAAGGGCTGGAGAGTTGGGGCAGGCTGCAGGAGGGCTCTGGGGCCTGAAGATATGCTGGCATCAGAGAATCATCTGGTGGAGGGGGTGAGGGACTGGTCCCTCCTAGCCTCTGCCTCATTCAGAAAGGCCCTCTTAGGGATTGCTTGGGTAAGTGAGGACAGCTTTGCCTCCACCCCATACACACAGGCATGCTCACAACACACTCACCTCCTCCCTTATCTGCAATACACGTTTTCTCCAGGCTCCCAGCAGCCAGCTGTACTGTCACTTTTATGATTGCAGATAATTCACATTCAAACAAACTCTGACTCACCAGAGACACAGGAAGAAAAAGCTACCAGAGTGGGAAACGCTGCGGCTTGCTGGTTTGCTCTTGCTTTTCCTGGCATCCTTCTTGTCCAAAGAGGACTGGTGGGAGAGGAGCTGATGGCAGAAGCCCAGGTATCACTGCAACTAAGAAACCACAGGTCAGTGTCACTGCAAGTGGCCTTCCTGGACTCCAAAGAGGCATTCCCACTGGAGTGTTAGCTTGTTCATGTCCCTGTAATGTCATCATGTTCTCAGAGATTGTATTGCTCTTCATAAGGAAGTGACTCCCATAGTTGATGGTGAATCAGCATCACTTGGAGAGGTGGCCGATGACTTGAAGAAGCCCTGTCCTTTGATTGGCACAGCATCATCACATAGGAAAACTGTATTGAAGATACAGGTTCCTGAGCCTACTGAATTCCACCTTACTATATCAGAACCCTAATCCCATACCTACTCAAGCAGAACTTCTAGATGACAGGACAGAATTTTATTTATGTGATTTTTTTTCTACAGCTAACTTGATACTAGTTCTACTGCTTGGAAACCACTGATTTAGTGAATTGTATCAAGAATACTTCTTAAACTCATGTGGTTATTTGTTCACACATCAGACAGATTGAAGATCACTATTTTGTAGTAACTGTATCCCTTCTGCCAGCCACTTGATCCACAAAAAGAGAGGACAGAAACGTTAAGGATGCCAAAGCATTTTATAGTCTCTTGGGGTTGGTGTTGCCAACCTGAATGTTTGAAGTGATTGACAATTCAGTTGTTAATTTGATTAGCATATGCTATAGATTTTTCTTGGGGAAAGGTGAATTTGGCTGGCCCCTCCCCCGCTGAGCTGAGGCAACTGCATCTCTCCTTGCCCCAGGGACAGGGCACCTGGGACCTAGTACTTCCCTCCCCCATTCTCTGATATACACCTTCCTGGACATCTCCAGCTCCATCACAACCTATGCATTGTAAAGAGATCTATCAGGTTCAGACTGTTGCCATGCATCAATTAAAGTTTGATTAATTATTAAAATGGTATTTATTAAGGTTTAGCAACTCTGAAATAAGATTCGTGTTTCTGCCTGTTGTTGAACTTTAGTAATTCTATTCTTAATAATCAATTGTGATCTGTTTGACTTGGAATCATTTTTTTCTTATTAAATCTAAACCAAATCTTTATTTGAGACACATAATTATAAATGAGACTAATTTGCTTCCCCTCAGGGCACCAAGGGACTCTCAGTCCAAATGGGATGAGGAAATCCCACATCTGAGGACAGAGAAGGGGCGCCCTCCCTAGTAGATAGGAAGGGTGATGGTTATTCATGTTCAGCACCGTTTAGAGGAACAGTCCCCCAAGCTCCCATCTGCACACACGTTAACTGGAGCTTTAAAACCTGCATTTTCATCTCATTAGGAATATCAGCACGCCATGAAGGGTTCCTTGAATGATACTGAATTGTCTCAGGAAGCTGAAACTGGCTCCCCACTCAGGAACTTCTGGGACCATGCTGAACAGGAATAGGAAGGGGAGGTGGTTCCGTGGAAAAGATGGGAAGCCACACAGCTGGTCCTTTTCCTGTTTCCTGAAGTCCTGTGTTTCTGACCACAGGCATCCAGTGACCATGTCCTCCTGGGCACTGCTCTTAGATCCCACCTGGTATTTAGGGCTCTGCTGCTATAGACAGGCCTGGGGTCAATTGGCCCCAGGCTGATGAGCACAGCATAACATAGTAGAATGAGCACAAGCTTAGCAAAGAGGATGCTGGACTTCAAATCCCAGACCTGAGGCTCATTATCAGTAACTCTTGGGGAAATGTACTGCTGCTCTGAGCTTTAGGTCCTAAAATGGTATCTCTAAAACGGTTGTGACAATAACTACTTATAAAAATCCTGCAGGGTTTTTAAAAATCAGAGATAACAAATGTGAAGTGCGTACATAGGAGCATGGTGCTTGATGTACAGAAGATGCTCAGTAAAGGTGGCAATTATATTACCCACCATAGTGACCCAATGCCCAGCTTCCCGACTTCTTCAGACAACACCTGTTTGGCCTCTATAATGGTCTGCTAGGCCTGGCATAGACAAGCACCATGGACTGGTGGCCTAAACAACAGAAATTCATTTTCTCACAATTCTGGAAGCTAGAAATCCAAGATCATGATGACCACAGGGCTGTCTCCTGAGGCCTCTCTCCTTGGTTTATAGACGATTATCTTCCCCGGTTCTTCCTTGAATACCTCTTTCTGTCCTAATTTTCTACTTGTACAAGGACATTAGTCATGTAGGGCCCACCCTAATGATCTCATTGGAACTTAGTACCTCTTTGAAGACACTGTCTCTAAATTCAGTCACATTCTAGGATACTGGGGTTAGGACTCTAACATCTGCACTTGGGGGGACACAAGTCAATCACTTACAGCCCCCTATCACCACCACCACCATCACTGTTGGTCTGGGTGGTAGCCAGTTAGGTGTGAACTCCAGTTGTTTCCTGTTTGACTGCACCTCCTGCCCAGAGTGTCTTCCCCTCCAGCCCCACCCTCAGGAAAGAGTCCTAAACAGATTCAGCAGTTCAACTTGGGATGGAGTGTGTGATAAGGCCAAGTAATCACATCAGAGTCACAATTTGAGGAAAGTTTTGATTGCCAGGAAGAGGACTTGGAATTGATGTGATAATTCCTTTGTCCTTTTGCTAGGGGATCATCAAACCCACCTCCTATGGTTGTTGCAAGTATTAAATAAAATAGCACAGAGCACAACACAGTGGCCCAGGGCAAAGTGAGCCTTGCTTGCCTTTTGCCTTGTTCAGAAGGGATGAGCACATGTTGTAGAAAGAACCATCTGGTCGTGATAACATGGGTCATCCTGCGGAAGGGGCAGAAACTGCTGGATTAACACAGATCAGGATGGCAACAGTGGGATAGAGTAGAAACAGGTTGAAGAAACACCCTGAAGAAAGGTGCACTGAATTTAGTGGTAGTTTGGTTATGAGGAGGGAATAGTGGAAATGAAAGTCAGAGATCATAGATCAGGGTCTTAGACCCAGCTTAGTGGAGAAAGGTGCATTTGGCAGTAATGGGAGCTAGAGAATGGATGGAGGGAGGCAGTTGGATCTCATACATGGAGGTCATGTTGAAAGTAAGGTGAGGCCCCTGCAGGCAATGGAGAAATGGCAGGGGAGGTCTAGCACCAGCAGCCCACAGCAAGATCGCTGCTCTTGGCTCTCGATGTACCTAATGCCTCTCCTGGATGTTGGACCTCCCTTCCCACCAATAGAAACCCAGTGGGAACAGCAACTTGTTAATTATGCTGTTGTTACTGATAGTGATGACTCCTGGTTCTTGTGTGCCTTGGGCCAGGGTTTGAGGTCTGAGATAAAGGACTCTATTTCCTGTCTTTCCCTGCAGCCATTTTCTTTAAAACAAAAATAGGGTATCACAGCTAAATTTCTGAACTGCTTTCCCATTTTCCAAGAGAAAAACAAATAGGATTCCTAAGAAGGAGCACTTTTCTGGCTAAAGGCCCTTGTTGAGTAGGACATTGTTATTCTGATATTGTTTATTTCAGACATTCTGGGCCTTCTCTGATGGTTGGCTTCACATACTCACTTCGCTACTTTAGTCGCAGAATAACATTATAAACTGCAGGGAGGAAAGGGAAGCAGCTCAGCCAGATGAATGTTTTCTGACTCTCTGATCAGGTATTCTTTTCACATGTAGAAAAAAGTGAAAGAGGGAGACTCATCTTGTTACTTGGTGATCAGATAGCACATGGGGGTCTGAACATCCAGAGAGGTCCCTCAATCTTCACTTCTTTGACCGAACTACTCCATGTAGTATTGCAGATGAGGGAACAGGCAAGAGAATGAGTAAACCCACGTGGTCCACAAAAACAGAACTCCATCCCAGAGCAGTCAAGAGGAGCGAAGCTTTGGCCCACAATGGAAGGGTTCCTAGGAAATCTGGAAAAGAAAATCACAAGGACTAAGAGAAAAAGCTTAGGAGTTATGATTGGAAATAATTTTTTCTACTCAAGGAGAAATGACCCAGAGAATGGAAACTTTCTATGAAAGAGTTAATAGAAAGGGGAAACTATTGGGGAAATATTGGGTTGGATTATAATTGGAATGGAGCCATTGTATTAGGATTGGAAACAAGGGCTGAGTAACTTGGTCCCTGACTCACAGAGGAAATATAGACTGGAAGAAGCAGACTTTAGGTATTGTTATATGAATAGAGAGAGCAATGGAACAAAATAGAGTACAGAAATAGACCCAAACACATATATGGAGAAATAGTATATGATAGTATTTCTAAACAGTAGCCTATATACCAATAAATGCTGTTAAGCAACTCATTAGAACATTTGGAGAGAAAAATTAAGCAGATCCCATTCTCAGTCCTTGTAGCAAAACAAGTTCTACCTGAATAAAAGATTAAAAAAATGAGAAAAAAAAGATAAAAATGTGTCATGACTATATGCCTGTGTGTAAGAATATATGCAGAAAGTCAAAAGCCAAAAAATTAATCTATGAAAAAATATTTACAATACAAATGACAGATAACAAGCTAATCTGTATCATTTGACATCTGAGAGTTTTTATAATTCAAAAGAGAAAAATAATTTTTAAAATTCAATGAAGAAAAATGTTTTTATGTATCAGTAGAAAAGCAGGCAGAGGATATTCACAGAAAAAGAAAAAAGAATGCTTATAAACACATCAAAAGATGAACCACTACTTCAATCATCATTA
The DNA here is from genome assembly GCF_047511675.1 of Marmota flaviventris. Taxonomy (NCBI): domain Eukaryota; kingdom Metazoa; phylum Chordata; class Mammalia; order Rodentia; family Sciuridae; genus Marmota; species Marmota flaviventris. Next base: position 111,131,035 of record NC_092506.1, on the reverse strand, counting down.
GAAAAAAACAAAGTAAATGATAGATTGTAATCTATTAGACCCCCTGCACTCCCCCCAAAAAGATGAAAAGTTTGTTAGATCCTCATGCTGCATAAGTAAGGGCATAATAAGCTAGGCGCATTCATTTACTTTTGGTGGACAGGCAAAATGTGGTACAGTGCAGTGGGGGGATAATTTGGCAATATCTATCAAGTACTTAAATTTGCATATCACTTATTTCTAGGAATGTAACCTAGAAATATATATTTACACATGAGAACAGTTACACAGAGTGTCTGTCCATTGCTTTATCCTCACAAAGAACTAGATAGAACAAAAATGTTCTTTAACATAGTATTAGTTTTAAAAAGACATTATGAGACAGCCAGTCAATGAATTACTAAATTGAATAAGGCAAATAGACAAGTTTCAGTTCTCTATTTCAATATAATAAACCACCCCCAAAATGTGGTAGTTTAAAGCATAAACCAGCGTTCACCATCTTTCTCAGGGCTGCGCTTGGATAGGCTCAGCTGAATGGCTCCTCTGTTCTGCACTGTGCCCTGGTGCTGCCGCCATCCTGACACTAGAAGGCGCTAGACAGTTCCCTCGGAAGGTGTCATCCGGGCTGGCTGACTACTAACAATTTGTGCTGTTGGCCAGTGCCTTTTCAATTCCTGTGTTTCTCTCCATGTGGTGTAGGCTTCTTACAGCATAGCTACCAGATTTAAAAAGAAGCATTCCAAGTGCCTGAAAGCAAAAACTGCAAATCTCTTAAGGGTTGTTTTTTTTTATTCTCACAAGTTACTCAGCATCACTTCCTCCCTGTTCTAATAGGCAAAGCAGGTGTCAAAGCCATCCGGGGTCTAAAAGAGGAGGAAAATGAGAGTAGTGGCAAAGATTTTGTGGCCATCTGCAATCCACCAGCATGTACTTTCTATTGATACTCGTACATACAGATGCACATATACATGCATATCTATTGTACATGCATAGACATATGCAAAAATAATAATCCCTGGGAAACTGTTCATAATTTTGGCACCAATGGAAAAGGACTAACATCTTTGTACTTTTTATATTCTTACTATGAATATGTACTTTTAAATTAAATAACGCTTTTTAAAAAGAAAACCAAGCCCATTTATTGAAATATAGTGAGCTGTATTCAGTGGATAAAGTATAAATTTACCACCCACACACAGAATGAGTTACAATGGTTCAACTTAGAATGGTTTGACTTTACAATGTTGCCAAATCAATAAGCATCCAATAGAAACTGTACTTCAAAATTTGAATCTTGATTGTTTGCCATGCTGGCCACAGGCAATGTGATCCTCTCTCTTCAATGCTGGGCAATGGCAGCCAGCTTCAGGTTCTGTCACAAAGGTTAATGACCCATGACATGCAGTGTACTTTGTTGCTAAGCTGTGGTGTTCTGTAGGTTAAATGGATTCAATGCATTTACAGCTTTTTTTCTTTTCTTTTCTTTTCTTTTCTTTTCTTTTCTTTTTTTTTTTTTTTTTTTGTACTGGGGGTGGAACCCACAGCAGCTCTACCACAAGGTTGCATCTCCACTCCTTTTTATTTTACATTTTGAGACAGGGTCTCACTAAGTAGCTTAGGACCTTACTAAGTCCTAAGGGCACATGATATGGATAAGATGATCTCCCAATGGAAAACTGCAGAACTGTGACCCTGAGGTTGCCCTCTGCCAAGATCTCTCAACCAGACCTTCAAACTGAGAAGACAGCCAGTGGGGGATAGTTGCTTGCAATCTTTTGAAAGCCTTCTTTCTGAAGGTATTTACTTCTTCCTGTTCCACCTCCTCTACCCTCCACCCCATGCACATGCACACACACACACACACACACACACACACACACACGTCCACAGGGTCTCTTACATCACAGAGCTATTGCTCTGTGATGCTGTGCTCATTTGGTTCTGCAATCAAATAGGACCGTTGTACCCATGCATGCATGTGACCATATGTGTGCAATATGTGAACAGATATGGTGAACACTTTTTGCTCAGATATATAGGTATGTGAGTATATGCAAGCATGAGTTATGTGATAGCTTTCCAAGCCTACCTATCAAAAGCAGGTGCTAAAATCAATTGGTGAAGTGTGTAAATGTATAAATGTAGAAGTACATCTAATTGTGTTTCTGTGTTTGTATGAGTAAGAGAGAGAAAAGGAGTGAGAGGGAGTGAAAGCAAGCAAGTAAGAAATGGGAGGGAGGAGAGAGAGAGAGAGAAGAAGGGAGGAAAAGTGAGGAAAAGGAGTAATTCCAATAGCAATATCTCTGGAAAGATTGGCATGACAATTCTGGAAAGTTGGTCCAGACAATCTGACAGCACTATTTCTTCTTCCTATTTGAGGAAATGAAGCAAGGAACATACATGTCTCCATCATAGCTGCTGTGACACCGGCCCCTGAGTGAGAGTCACAATCTTCATTATGGGAGAAATCCCAAGACAAGGGTGTCAGAGCCCAATGAGAAGAATCCTGCCCTCTGAGAGACAGGACTTCTAGCACAGGAGCATTGGCCCTGTCAATCAAAGGGCCAGGGGTTCTGCCTCTGCTGCCCATCGATCTCAGGGAAATCAACATCTCTTGTGCATAGTGAATGAAGATTTAGAGCTTGAATTTTTGTGTCAGCCAGACTTGCATTCAGATTACAGCCCCATCACTCCTTATTTGATTGACATTTGAAAAATTAATTGATGGCCTCAGTTTTCTCATCTGTAAAATAGAGTAAGATAATAACAGTACCTATCTTTTAGGATGTAGGAGAGGATAAAATTTGAAGTGCTTAGCACAGAACCTGACCCATATCAGGCAATCCATAATTGGAAAATTGCTACTTCTGCTACTGCTTCTGCTACTAAAGATGATGACAGTGATTCTATTTACTTCTCACAAGATCCACATGAACAAAACTGATGCATAGTGTAGCTCCAAGGAGCACTACTCATTCACAGTCTATGCAAATGGAATGTGTGCCCTGTACAACCTCCTGTGAAGGAGGCCAAACAGAATAGACAGGACGAAAGTGGCACAGCTGCTATGAATCCAGGTCCCCCAGCGTACTACGGGTGTCTCTGGCCCCAGCCCAGCCATCACTGATCTGACTAGTTTTCACGATTTGGAGAATATCTCATCCACTCACCCTCTCCTCATTTTGGTCCACACTCACCATAAACTGTCCTCCCTGACACCCTGAAAATAATTGCAACTGGCACGACCCTTTAGTGAATGAGACAGAACTGGGGCTTGTCCCCTGGTATAGGCTTGTTCATCCTGGGACAGCTTAGACAGAGAATTGTCAGGGTCCTGCCTGGCCTTCCTCAGGGGACAACATGATCCCTTGCCAGATTGGACACATACACACTCTGCCGAGTGCCCACCTCCTAAGGCGCATGCAGGCAGCATGATCAGAGTGGCGGATGCTGGGCAGTGAGGGCCAGGGTAGGTAGCAGGGCAAGGCAAAGCAGGGAGTCTGCCAGGCTTTGGAGAGTACAAGTGCTTTGTATCTGGCAGCTGAGGTGCTATTTGTTCTGCTGTGCATTGTTCTGAAAGGGTCAGTGTAACTAGAGGAGACCCTGGGGCTCTGCTGGGAGAGGAAGCTGATGGTAGGAAAGAGCTGAGCTCTGCCTCCCTTTAGCATTCCTGATGTCAGCCTCACAGAGGAGGCCCCTGTCCACAGTGCCTCTGGCTGGGCCTGAGCAATACGGCTAACGCCCACAGCACTCAGCTTTGTGTGAAGATGTAACATTTGCAATGATGATCATAATAATCATGATGTTATAGATTTGTGAATTCTTGTGAATTCTTGTTTTCTAGGAGATTTTGCTCTCTTTAATTTGTTTTTCAATACAACTTTGTGCTTCACATCAACAGGGTATGTTGTATGTGACAGGCCCATGCTGAGAATTTTACATGCATTATCATTTAAATCGCAAAACAAACCTAAGGCAGGTATTATTCATCCACATGTAGAGGTGGGGGTTGGGAGGGGAAGCAGTAAATTTAGGAGATTTCCAAGATGACATATCAAAGACCCAGAATCCAAGTCTGGTGTGTTTGGCTATAAGCCCACACTCTTAACTTTACTTATAACTTACATGGGGTAACTTTCCTTATAAAGAAAGAATGGAGCTCTAACAAATGTCAAATGACCTGCCAGAGGCTAGATAACATCTTAATGGTAAGCCTAGAGCCTAGGGTCTGACTGCACTGACTGGTCTAAAGGTCTTAATATGAAAAATTTTTAGGACCCTCCCTACGAAGCCTTTTATAGCAACTTCAAAAGATGTTTGTCTTCCATCTATAAAGTGGGAAGACATCCCTGCCTGCTGCTCCTCTTAGATGTCCATTTGCAGCAGCATGAACACAGTCCTCACTCCCAGGACTGAGAGAATCCAGGGGGCCCAGTGATACTCAGCATGTCCTATGGCTGCCTGGGACTTAGGTTGAGAGATGGACACACAGACCAATCACCTGTGACATTGACACATCTAAGAATTCACCATGAAGGAGGATGGCACACAGATGCACATGCGCACACGCACACCTATCGTGTAATTCATTTATTATCAAAGGGCCTGTGTTACCGAAAAATGAGCCTTGATGTTTCCAGGTGATTGAAATGCATTGAGATAATTTCACTTGGAGACCGTGTTCAAATGGTCCTTTCATGACAATGCAGTGTGGTTTCTGCAAAGGGACATTGACGTACACCCAGGCTTTCAGAGGCTATTTTGGGATGAATGGGCTGCTGAGATGGCTTTGTGGGTTCTCATGAAATGAAATGAAGCTGGGGGACTTAATTTGGGGCTTTGTCTTCATGGCCGGACACAAAGCCTGGAGGTGCTGGATGGGCAGAGACAGGAGCTGAGTTTGAAAGGACTGAGCTCATTAGCCTAGCACTGCTGAGGTCCAAGGATGCGGGGGACAAATGCCATGCCTGAAAAGAAGCTCCCAGAGAGAGATTCACCCACCACACATTCAGGCCCGTTGGATGCTGTGGGGGAGGGAGGGCATTGCAGGAGAGATTTGCTGAACTGAATAATGGGATGAATCTTGCAGAAGAGACGATGCCTGGGCACCAGAGCTCCTGGCTGCTTCCTGAGGGACTCCCCACATCTCTGAGAATGGTGTCCACCAGGTCATCTTGGAGACAGAAGACCAGCCAGGGAAGGAAACTCAGCAGATCTGGAGATAGCTACAGAAGTTAATAAAGGGAGCTGAGGGTATGTGTAGGACAACCTCCAACAGTTTCCTGCCCTGCTGCTTGAAGGTTCTTAAGAAGAAAGAGGCTGTAATGAAGGTTAAAATGAGCCAAATGGAAAACTTCCAGTAGCTTAGGATGCAAGGCCACTTGTTAGATGACATCACACAGCCCAACATGAATAGTAGGAAGGTGTTTGCCTCCTCCCACCTGACTCTTTCAAGGACATAGGATTTTCAAGCTCATGTGACAGGCTCCACTGATCTCCTGAGCTGGATGAGGAGGCTAGACGGGATCATGGCTAGAGTTCATATTCCTTGGTTATAATCACAGAATGGTCGCCAGTGGGAGTTTGGGTGGGAAAACAATAGGACACTGATTCAAGACATCAAGTTTGGGCTCTGTCCCCAAGGAACTTTGCTTTGGGATATGGTTCCTTGTACCCCTCTTTCATTTATTCTGGAAACATTTCCTGTGTATGACCATGTGCTGGGCACATTTTTAGGATCTGGATGCAAAAATAAATAAGACATTTCCCTTAAAGAGCTCATAGACTAGGGACAGATAAGGATTGTACGTTATTAGGATACCATCAAGCATTATAATAATTATAATAAAAGAAAGAAAGTGCTGTGAGAGTGACTAACTTTTGGGTGGTGGAGGATCTAAAAAGTCTGCAAAGAATTGACTTTGGAGGAAGAGAGGAAGGGAAGGGAAGAGATTCCTGAAGAAGAACGGCACATACCAAATCTCTGGAAGCAAGAAAGAGCAATGCCCTAGCAAGAAGTTGGGAGCAACAGTAACAGCAGCATTCTTTCCTAGCACAGATCATCTACTGGGAAGGAAATGCAGCAGGCGACAAGCCACAAGCCACTTTAGATAACGTTCTTGAGTTTGCAAAGGCTCTCACATACAGGATTTCATTTGATTCTTAAAATAGCCCTGTGGGCATTAGACCCATTCTACAGTTGTGTCATGAGCTTGGGTTAGACCCAACTCATTGGTTGCAGTGCTAATGAGGCAGACGGAGGGGAGGGAGGGAGATGCCAAGAATCCATAGTCCTTACTCCAGCCAAGGTTGGCCTGCAGAGTAAGGAAGGGTAGGGAGAAGAAGGGAAGGGAGTTAACTAAGACATCCTTTTCATTATCCTAAAAGGAATAAACTCCACCTCATCAAGATAGATGGCTTCCAATTATCATCAAGTAAAATGGTATGAATTATTTTCTCTTAGACCCTAGAAACTATAGGCTGGAAAGGGAATATTAAGATATCACTGTACCCATCCTGCACCCTCTTCCTCTCCTGGAGAACCCTTGAGGGAGGTTTGTTAATAGCTCAGCAATCACCCCTGCTGGGACTACCCCAATTCTGTACATGGAAGCCCTGTCCTTCCTGTCTTCCTAGCTCAAAACCATGGCAGTCATATCTGGCCTCTCCTTTCTTCCTGCATCCTACAGTTACAATGACTATACATACCTCTTCCATCCACCCATTCCTTCCCAGGTTCACCCTACCATGCTGCCCTAAGCCTACTTCATGAAGGGGCTTCTCTGCTTCCCCCCTCACCCTAGTCTCCCATCACAGTCCACTCAGTCCACTCCAGGTGTCACCATGAGACACTTTGTCTAAGGCAAAGCTCTGGCCACTCCACTCCCCCATACAAAATCATTGTTGCCCATCATGAGTGCTCAATAAGTGTTTGATGCATGGAGTAGTCGTCAATAAGTCTACGTCACCTGCTCAATGAGGTCAAAATCCCTCCATCTGCATTCAGAGCTTTCCATAACCAGGTCCCGAGTTCCCTTTTCAGCCTCATCTTCAACTCCCCCTCACACTTGGCCAGCTCTGCAGATAATTGGCCTAATGCTCTTCTCCATTTGGAGTGATGCTCTTCTCCACAAGGAGCTTTGGTCATAGAAGTTCTTCGAAGGATAAATTTCCTCCCACCCTCTCCCATCTCTGTGTGACAAATGGAATTTGTATTGGAATGCCACATCCTCCAATGAGCTATCCTGGGCCATTTCAAAAAGATGTGTGTCCATGTGTTTAACAAAGATAGGAAAAGGATGTTAAGTTGCTTCTCTGAGGTCCCAAATCACTTCAGTGCTCTGAATCTCATTTTTATTTAATCTCATAAATATTTTACATTGTTTTTGCAGTACTGGGGATTGAATCCAGGGTCTTGTACATACTAGGCAAACACTCTACCACTGAACTATATCCCCAGCCCTTTGTTTTATTTATAATAAAAAAATAGCAATAATTGTCATTTCACAAAATACTGAGATTAAACAAAACACTGTATGTGAACATTGTCTGGAGTTTAACTACAATAACTAGTATGCACATATGAACATTGCACACATACACACTTTTTTTTCTCCTTCATTAATTCTTGATCTGTACTTTCTAATAGAGTAACCACTGGTCACATGTGGCCAGTGAACACTAGAAATGTGGCTAGTCCAAACTGAGGTGTGCTGTAAATGTAAATATACACCAGCTTTTGAAGACTTGTTACCTAGGAAAAGGGAAAGTAGCTAATAAATAATTTTATAGAGATTATATGTTGACTCAATAATATTTTAGATATATTAAGTAGAAATTATTAGTAAAGAAAATAGCTTTTTACTCACTGAATACTACCATAAAATTTAAAATTGCAGATGGGGTTTGCATTACATTTACATTGGGCAGCACAACCCTAGAGAATTGAAAACAGGCTGTCTTCATCTTTCACAGCACCTTGTGGGAACGCTATCAATATTTGTGGAATGAACTGTGACATGAGTCCACGCTTCTCCACCCACTGGGCAGTTGTGGGGGAAGTTTGATTCTGCTATTAGACTATGAGAACAGGAGCAGGGTGGAGGGGCTCGGGCTCAGGCCCAGTCCACATCTGGAAATAAGTCACATCCCACGGTGCCACCACTTCGGTACCTCTCAGCCTTCAGTAGCCACTTGGGGGACTGCTTTCATGCCCCCTTTTCACATGCCCCACCCCCCTTCCAGCATCCCCCTCCCCAGTAACTAGTTAGAAACCGTTTACTGGGAGAGGAGAGATGAATAAGGACGTGAATTTTCCACATGAAAACAAAGTTTGAGGGTGAATAACCGGCAGGCACTTCCAAGCACCCCAAGATCACATCCTCAGCAGCATCCTAAGAGTGCAGCTGCCCCGCCATGGGGCAGGGAAATGGAACACCCTGTGCCACTTGCACAGGGTGGGCAGTGATGCGGGTCGGACACATGGAGCCTTTCCTACTGGGCTATGTGCACGAGGTCACCTGTCTTCTCTGGGATTCACTGCCAGAGCAGGGAGATGAGCTGAAAGCAGTTGGAACCATGCAAAGCACTGGACGGAACGCTGGGTAGCCCTCCCAGGCCAGCCGGGCTGAGCTAACACTCGGGCCACGGACACTCCCTCACCCCTGCCACTCAGCTTCTCTTCCAATAGGCTCCCTCTTCCTCCTCCCACAGCAGAACCCTGCCTTCCACACCTGAGAAACACTCAAGGGACAGCTGTTCTCAGAGCCTGCCACCTGGGAACACACAGGCCAGTGTCCACCAGCCTCCTCCTAGCTGCAGCCAGTGACCAGTCATCTTTCCGGAGAGGGCCCACCATGACTGACTGATGAGCACCCCCAAACTGGGGGACTGTGTGGCCCTGCCACCATTTGACTCCATAATAGTGTCTGAAGAGATTACATGACTTTTAAAACGGAGTCTTAGCAGGCCTCGGAGAGGGATTTGTCTCTCCTGAGTGTCTTTTCTTCAGGATGTGTGTCAGAAGGATTCTTGAGTCTTCAGAAACCCCTCATCTCTCCACAAGCATGAGAAGGCGGTAGCAGTAAGGCACAGTAAAAAACCTGCTGATAGACAGATGGAATGGTGTAATTATACGCAGGAGGGAGAGAGGGAGCGTTTGCTGAAATTATTAGTGTGGGCAGACAATTAGAGGCTTTTCCAGAAGATTACACTTTTCCCTCCCATCTGCGCTCCATTTAGGAGTTTTTACATTCACAATGCTATTTCCTCCTCAGCTGTGCCATTTGCCATTTTGCCCAAATTATTATTGTGCTTGACTTTGCGTTTGTTCAGATTTCACCAGCATTGCCATCTTCTCTTCTTGGCAGTTGTGCGTTCTCTCTCTCTCTCTCTCTCTCTCTCTCTCTCTCTCTCTCTCTCTCTCTCTCTCTCCCCTCCCCTCCCTGAGTCTCTCCCTTATTGCCACTTTCCATCCCTTCAGACTCCCTTCCTCCCACTTTCCTGATCCCCAGCAAAGATGCTCAGATGCCAGTCAGAAGCAGGGCTGCTTATCTGCAGCCTGAGTGGGACACGATCTATTGTGGGAAAAAGAGAAGGGACCAAAACATCCAGAAGCCCTGGCTTCTGACCCAGGTCCTCTCAGAAGTTATGGGAGAAGTTGAAGAAAAGTTTGTTGTTGTTGTTTTTTTTTTAACTATGTCACAATTTTTGTAACTTTTGATTTGGGGGTTGGCATGTACATATTGGTGGGAGACAGTGTGATATTCCAATACATGACTAAAGAGTGTACCCATGAAAACAGAGTAACTTGCATTATCATCTCCTTATCATTGCTTTATATTGGGGAGCATTCAAGCTCCTCTTGTTCTTCATAAAACATTTAGTAGGTTATTGTGAGCTATAGTCACCCCACTGTGCAGTGGAATACTGGAACTGATTTCTTTTACCCACCAGTATTTGGACATCCACTTGGCATCCATGGTTTGGAGTGGGAGGAGAGAGCCAATTTTATTCTGTTTTCATCAGTTTTACCTGGATTCAAGTTAGCAGGGGTTTTCCGAATCTTGTGACTTATGTGGGCCTAAAGCTCTCTATACTCATTCCTAAGCACTATTCACATATTCATTCAGCAAAGAGTTATTGAGCATCTCCTATGTCCCAGTCACAGTACTTAACACTGGAAAGGTACAGGGAACCAGCAGTCATTGAATATCTCTGCCTGAATTGGGGTCTGCAGATGGTGCTTTGGCAAGTAGGAATTAGTGTCTTCATGTTTTAAATAAAAGGGGAAAAAATACCAAAATTAGGTGTGGTGGTTCACTCCTGTAATCCCAGCTACTCAGGAGGCTAAGGTTCAACAATCACAAATTAGAGGCCAATTAACAACTTAGCTAGACCCTATCTCAAAATGAATATATAAAAAGAGCTGGGTATGTAGCTCAAGTGTAGAAAGCCTCTGGGTTCAATCCCTAGTACTGGAAAAAAAAAATTCTGAGAGATTGAGTTGCTTCCCCAGATCAGAGACATAATGCAGTTTTTGATTGGCCTGTGAAGCTAGTGCTATTTGCAGTATTCCCCAGGGCCTAGGAAAACAAATGGATAGCACCCTCTTGAAGTCCTGTCATCTTCTGGATAAAGAAGCACATGAAGAGTTACAGTAGGAACTAAGAAGAAACATAAGCCAGGTGAAGTCAGAAGGAGCCAGAGGAGGAAATGACTGTTTAGTCCACTTTCTTTTGCTATAACAAAACACCTGAGATTGGGTAGTTTATAAAGAGTAAAGTTTTGTTTGGCTTATGGTTTTAGAGGCTGGGAAGTCTAAGAGCACAGCACCACAATCAACTTAGCTTCTGGTGAGGACCTTTTCACCACATCATAACATGGTGGAGGACATCACGTGGGGAGATAGAACAAGATGCTAGCTTAGGTCTCTCTTCCTCTTATTATAAAGCCACTGATGCTATCCTGCAGGCCCCACCCTAATGACCTCATCTAATTCTAGTTACCTCCCAAAGCCCTCACCTCCAAATACCATTCATAAATTACATTAGAGATTAAGTTTCCAATACAGAAACTTTGTGAAAAGCTTATTCAAAGCATAGCAGTTCTATGCACACATTCTCATGTCGTCTGCAGGGGACATCCTTAAATAGCAGCCCAAAGAAGAAATAGGAGTATACCCAGGAGAGAGAGCAGGGAAGGACATCTGATAAAAGGGAACAGCAGGTGTGTAAAAGCAGGAGTTTGAAGAAGGAGCTGACACTTATTGAACACAATTTCTTTTTGTCCAGTCCTCTACATACACCAGAACATTTAATCCTCGGGGTGGCCCTTAGGAAGTCTCCTTCAATGCAGATGAAGAAAATAGAGGCTCAGAAGGTTAAGTAATTTGCCTGGAGAGCAGGTGGTATAGTAGAGCCAGCATCTGAACCCTGGTCAGCCTCATCCTCATTCCATAGTCTATCCTGTGTCCTGATCTAGAGAGAGCCACAGTATATCTGGACTCTGAGGGACATTTGGTGTGACCAGCATATGGTGTGAGATGCACCATTGGTGTGAGAGAGAGCCTAATGTCACCTTCCAGGGCCTTAGGACCATGCAAGGTAGTGTGGCATCACTGCAGATTTTAGGTTGTGGAGTGATGACCGATGTTTGGCAATGTTTTGCACTCACAAGGAAGATGGTGGGAGGAGAACTAGCTTGGAGGCTGGGAGACAGGTTGGAAGGCAAAGGTGAGGTGCCTCATCTAAAGCCAGGGAAGTTTAGCAGCAAATTTGATACCTGATTGGAGGTTGCAGATGAGGGAATAGCAGGAACTAAGGATGATTCAGAAGTTGTAGCCTAAAAATTGGATGGTGTTGCAATTAGCCACACTAGAGATTCAAGGGAGAGGAGACAGTGCAGAAGGAAAGGGGGAAGGATAAATTAATCAAGAAGAAAGCCTTCACCAGGGCTTCTTGAACAAAGGGATCTTGGGAAACAATAGTGCCAGGGCATTGGGGAGGCTGCCATGGATCAGAGGTTACCTCATTCCTTCCCCCACCAAAACTAAATTATAAACTAAAGTCTTCCAAAGATGTGACTCCATACCTGTTACCTGCTGGCATGTCTCCAAGGGGGAAAGATTCTCCAGGAATCGAAGCTCTCTCTCCGTGTCTTTCCCCACCCGCTCTTGGATCCCTGTCCAGCACCCCTTTGCAAAGTGGCAGAGCCCCAGAGACACAAGAGCCCAAAGACCGGCAGACACACAGAGAGGCAGGCCCCGTGCTGAAGAGCTGGCTTGACCCTTGTCAACCTGGAACAGTGGCCAACACAGCTGGCTCGTAAAGGACTCATGGAAAGGAGATGCTGGCCTCTAAACATGTTTGCTGAGCCTGTAGACAGAGGGGCGTAGTGGAGGAGAGCCTTGGAAAAAGCAAGAGGAACCAATGCCAACTTCACCAGCTAAATGGAACTCAGGTGCCACGTGACTTACTGACTTTTGTTTCTTGTTTTTTTTTTTTCTTTTGAAAGCTAATCCCAATGGCTTTGGAATCTCTGTGAAATGGTGCAATTTAAATAATGCGGGACACACCGGGCCAGAAATCGGGAAATCTAATCGCCATTCTAACTCAGACACTAACTTTGCAATCTTTTTCACTGAGGCTTAGATCACTTCCTGCCCTAACGTCATACAGACAGCGATTCCTGTGATCACAGAGATCCCTAGAAATACCAATGAGTTAGAACAGGGTTGGCAAAGTTTTTCGGTAAAGGGCCAGATGGTAAATATTTGGGGCTTTGTGGCCCCAAGATCTCTTTCGCCATGGCTCAGCTCTCACTCTTGCACAAAGGCAGCCACAGATGGTGTACAAACAAGTGGGCATGGCTGTGTTCCAGTAAAGCTTTACTTACAGAAATGGAGGCCAGATCTGGACATTGTTTGCTAAGCCCTGATGATGTGAGAGCATTCTGCACAGTGAACCTTGTGTCTGATCTTCCAGTCAAGGCAAAGAATGTAATGGACTTTCATCCTTTCAAGAGTCAATGGGCGTGGGTTAAGAAAATGAGGATGGGGTATGTGTCAGCTTTTGTTCCTTTGACCAAAATACCTTCCGTGAACAACTTGGAGGAGGAAAGATCTATTTGGGCTCATGGTTTCAGAGGTCTCAGTCCACGGTCAGCCAGCTCCACTGCTCTGGGCCTGAGGTGAAGCAGAACTTCATGGTGGAAGGGGGTGGCAGAGAAAAGCTGTTCAGCTCATGGCAGCTGGAAAGCAGAAAGAAACAGAGAGAGGAAGGGACCAGGGACAAGATACAATCCCCAAAAGCACGCCTCCATGACCCACTTTTCCCAACCATGCCCCACCTGCCTACGTGCCTACAGTCACCACCCAGTAGTCCATTCAAATTATTAATCCACCCAACGGATTTATCCACTGCTAAGGTTACATCCCTCTTGATCCAATTATTTCCTAAAAGCTCCACCTCTGGACTTTGCAGGATTGCCTTCAACACATGTGCTTTTGGGGGGACATTCCAGACTCAAATTATCACAGAGTATTTCCCTACTTATTCCAACCCCCATTCCAGTTGCCCTTGGAAGGATATTTTGTATTTAGTACGTTTCCTGAACTAAGTAAGTACTTTCACATATATAATAAATCTCCACAATCATGAACATCATCATTATTATTAACAATAGTCCTGTATTAATAACCTCTTTTATAGATTTTTTTTTTAATGTGGCTCATGGAGTTTAGATAACTGCCATAAGATCCCATTGCTTAGAGTAGAACCAGATTAAAACTTCAAAGACTTCAAAAGGTACACGGTCCTCCATTAATCCCAAAACGCAGATTCCTCTTTGTGTGAAGGCATGGTCAGCACCCCCAAATCCACACTTGAAGAGGCTCTCCCTGCATCCACCCAGAGCTGACGGAGGCCTGAGCAATCACTCTGCACACTTTCCTTGCTTCCTCTGCAGTATTTTCCTTCCCCACTTTTAAATGTCATGGAGCGTGATGCTGACACAATCAGACAGAATCCCCAGTCCAGACAGCCCCCCAGCCAGGGGAGACACGACTCCGGCACATGCTCGCTAGGATACAATGGAAAAGTGCAATTCACTTTAAATAGATTCCCATAAATAAGCAATAAAACAGGAGCAGCCATTTGCAGTGAGCATTTCCAAGGTTTGATGAGCTAGGAGTTCGGACTGGGGGGAAAACAAAGAGCCTTTTTCATTATTTCCCCATCCCTGCAATTTTCTTTTACTGCCTGACGACTTTGAAAGGGAAAAAAGCGAATGTGGCTCCTTAGGGATGGAGCCTGTGTTCCCAGCGCCTGCTGCAACTTGCCAAATGCAACTTTCAAATTGTCCAAGTGTTACTTTGTGAGCTGAGCATCTTTCCTCTACCTTTGAACTGCGGCTGCCTCGGCCCTGCCCTCTCCCCCCACAGACCCGCCCAGGATTCTGTCCTAAATTTTGAGCATCCAGGGAGATGAGGTGGGCAGACAGGGGCAGCCTCTAGGGAAGGGCCAAGGATGAGGAAATTGAACCCAAAACATCCTGAGTTTCATAAAGGTGTGTCTAGATGTTGAGTGGAATGGGCTGCAACCCAGTCCAGAGCATGATTGGAAGCATCTCCCTTTCTTCTCGCTTTTTCTCTGAAGTCAGATGTGACTTGATCACTAAAAGGTAGCCTATTTCAAATTTACATTAACATAGAAAGCTGCAGAAGCTGTCCTTGGGGACTAATGAAATTTCCACTTTGGAAACTTGACCTGATTTGAGGCTCCCTCTGACTGTGTGTGTGTGTGTATGTGTGTGTGAGCACGTGTGCACATGAACACGCACTCACAGCATTTGCACATGTGCACATATGGATGCAAGTGGGTGACATAGCACAGACTTCCATGTTCCTCTGCCATAACTTACATGCTTCTATGGCATGCCAGCACAGTCTCGGTTTTTCCTTAATTTTTAAATGCATTTTCACCTCCCAATGCGACATTTTCCACATTAGGACTAAAACCCAACAAAATCACCTGTCTTCTGGTCTTAGCCTACAGACACCCTCCTCCTCTGGTCCTCTGGCCTGGTTTCATTAAGTCCTCGCCATGCTTGAAACCAAAACAAGTTGTCTGCAACCAAGATCTGCCTTTTCTAATAATATTAAATCATTCTCTCCATGACCCTAAACTTGCTGCCTTTCTTAGGTCTATTTAGTGAGGCTCAGTCCCAGCAAAACTGCCACACAAGGTCATGTTGCAGGCCCAGGTTACAGGATCACACAATTTAACATTTGATTTTACAATCTCACTTACTATTCTCAAAGTATTTCTTGTGTGTTAGTTTAGTACATTCTCTGAAGACAAAAAACCTAACTCCTATATACAGACTTTTCTCAATCTTACAGGAGCAGTTAGCTATTGCTGTGTAAGAAGTACTACCACACTCAGTGACTTAACAACAATAAGCATTCCTATTGCTTATCTCTCCAGGTGTCAGCTGAGCAATTTTGCTAGTCTAGTCAAGCTCAGTGGAACTTAGCTGAACTCTCAACTGTCACTAGTCACCTGAGGGTCAGCCAGGGGAAGGCTGGTCTAGGATCACCTCATTTACACATTTGACAGTTAGTGATGACAGAGGTAGCTGGGCTGTATGGCTGTCGTCAACCACATTAGCATAGTCTTCCCAGGGAGAAGCAGAAGTACACAAGTCTCTTGAGGCCCAGGCTCTGAGCTAGCACACCCTCACTTCCATCACATTCTATTGGCCAAAGCAGGTCTCCAAGCCAGCCTCTATCCAAGGGATGGGCAAATGGCCTCCACAACTTGATGGAGACAGCTGGAGAGTCACATTGCATAGGGGTGGATCCCAGGAGAGGTGGAAAATTGGAGACATTTTTGCAGTCAACCTGCCGTACCCATTAATGAATGGATATATAAGCTAGCACAAAATGTAAAAACCAATTCTTTTGTAATTATGTTCATTTCTATATCCACTTTGGTACCTAGCTTTGATCTCTTCCCAGTTTGGTCAGGGCATAGTCATCCCAGCTGCTGATGAGGGGAAGAAAGCCTTTGTCACAGTCAAATAAGTAATCTAATTAAATGGGATCAAGGGATCAATTCTATCTATCATTAGATGAGCCAACCTGTGAATTCATAAGACGATAGTAAATCAAATGTGAATCCAATAGGTTTTATTACTTCCATTAATAAGCAATCAAGGTGCATTCAAATCTTTTTCAATCAAAAATGCTGGCCTGTCCATTGCCCAGAGAGCAGTCTTTGGGTAGTGGAAACTAAGAAGGATCTGTAGCTTTGGCCCTCTGGTCAGTCCCCCTCCTCCCTGGTAAGATTCAATGTTCATGCTACTTTGAGGTTTCTACTTCAGTCCTGATAAGAACCTTCAGGATGCTTCTATTTGTGGCCTTAACTTCATTTTACAAGTAACAACAATCCAGGGTGCAGCACAGCAGGATTAAATAGAACAAAACCACACACTCCTACTTTTAGTCCCTGAATGGCTCTCATTATTTGTTTTTTAATTGATGCATTTGTTCATTTATGTTTCTTATTGTTATGTTGATCGTTATGTTATATTGGCTGTTATGTTGGAATTTTGGGAGTTGAGTGTGATTTTCTCCTTTAATGCCTAACTTCACCCAAGATTCCTTTCAGCAGTAATAAAGTAAATGCCTACAGTATAGTTCCTACCTTTTTAAGTGTATTTTAAACTGTGATTTTAAAAAAAAATACATAACATAAAACTTACCATCTTAACTATTCTAAATGTAAATTCAGAAATATTAAGTATATTCACCTTTTGTGAAACAAATCTCCAGGCTTTTTTATCTTGTGTGTTAGTCAGCTTTTCATTACTGTGACAAAACACCTGAGATAAACAATTTAAAAGAAAAAAGGTTTATTTTGGCTCATGGTTTCAGAGGTTGAAGTCCAAGGTCAGCTGGCTCCATTGCTTTGAGCCTGAGGCAAAGTAGAATATCATGGCAGCAGGAGCATGTGGCAGAGGAAAGCTGCTGAGCTTATGGCAGCTAGGAAACAGAGAAAGGAAGGGTACAGGAACAAAGTACACCCTTCAAAGTTACACCCCCAGGGACCTACTCCCTCCAACTAAGCCCTGTCACCACCTCCAATAGTGCCACCAGCTAGGGACCAAGTCTTCAACACACAAGGCTTAAAAACATGAACCTTTGGGGAACACTCTAGATCCAAGCTGTAACATCTTATAATCCTGAAACTCTGCCCTTATGAAAAGACAAGTCTCCATCCTCTTGTCTCCCAGTCCCTAATTTCATTTCTATTAATCTCACTACTCTAAATCCTTATCTAAGTGAAAAGGCTCATACAATATTTTTCTATTTGTGACTTGTTTTACTTTGCATAATGTCCTCAAATTTTATCCATATTGTAATATGTGACAGGATTTCCTTTAAAAAAAAAACTGAGTAAAGTTCCATTGTGTTTATACACCACAATTTGTTTATCTAGTCATCCTTGAAGGCTATTTTTAATAGTGTTGCTGTGAACAGGAGCATACAAATATATCCTCAGTACCCTGCTTTTGATTTTTTTGCATATATACCCAGAAGTAGAATTGCTGTTATATGGTTATTCTGTTTTTAATTTTGAGGAAACTCCATATTGTTTTCCATAATGGTTGCATCATTTAATAACCTACTAACAGTGCACAAGGTTTCCAATTTCTCAACATTCTCAACAGCATTTATTATTTTCTTTCTTTTTTTTTTTTTTTTTTGATAGTGGCTATCTTAATGGGTATGAGGCAATGTCTCATTCTGCGTTTGATTTATACTTCTGTGATGACTAGTGATGTCGAGCATCTTTTCATGTGCTTTTTGACCATTTGTATATCACCTTTGGAAAAATGTCTATTTGAGTTCTTGCCCACTTTTTGATCTAATTATTTGATTTTTGTTGGCACATTTATGTATTCCTATTATGCTATAATAAATGTTTACTAAATCACCAAGTAACAAGAAAACTGGAGCATCCATATCAATCTGTGTCATATCTCATCTTCCTCTGCCCAAAGTAACCAAGCACTATCTTGAAGCTTATGTCCATCAACTTGTTTTCCTTTTCTTTAGCTGCAGTCTTCAGCTTTCAGAGGTTTGTTTTTTTTTCCCCCAGCTATATATATATATTCTTTTTCCAAGGAATATTTTGTTTTGTATTGATTTTAACTTTATACAAAGGATATCATGCAATATGCATTCTTCTTGGATTTGCTTTCTCACTCAAATTCTATTACTAAGAGTAATCCATATTGTTGCACGTGGGCTATTATTCATTCATTTTGGCTGGGGTTTGTTATTCCGTTATATACACACACCACAATATATTTATCCATTCTCCTGTCAGAGTACATTTGTTTTGTTTCTAGGTTTTGCTCTTTCCAGGTAATGCCGATGTGAGCCTTCTCATACATGTCTGCCAGTGTGCATATGCAAGAGTTGCCCTGGCAGGCTATGATAGTCAGGGTTTTGTCTCTGTGATGAAAATAACTGACAAGCACAGCTTGGAGGAGGAAATTTTATTCTGAGCTCACAGTTTCAGAGGGTCCGTCCATGATAGACCGGCTCCAGAGCTCTGGGCCCAAGGTAAGGCAAAACATTATGGCAGAAGGGTGGGGTGAAGGAGCGCTGCTCCATGCACAGCAGCCAAGAAGCAGAGAGAGAAAGGAGAACGTGTCTCATGAAAGATGAACCCTTCCAGAGCTCACCCTCTGTGACCATCCTCCTCCAGACATGACCCACCTGCCTCCAGTTACCACCCAGTTAGTCCATCCAAGCCAGGAGGAGCTGATTAGGTTATAGCTCTCATAGTGGAAGCACTTCACCTCTGAATATCCCAGCACTAACCCAGGAGCTTTTGAGGAATGCCTCATATCCCAACCCATAACATGTACTCAAGGGGTAGAATGGCTCCTCACTAGTGAAATGGCTGGCTTAGGAAGCATTCGAGTGTTCAATTTTACAAGAAAATGCCAAAGTGGCTGCACAATTTCACACTCCCGCCAGTAATATACAAAAGGTCTTATAGATCCACTTTCTCTCCGATACTTGATATTGCCACACTTCTTCATTCAAATGAGTGAAGACAGTATCTCATTTGCCCTTGTTATGCGTTTCCCTAAATATTAACAAGTTTCAACATCTTGTCACGTGTTTCTTGACCATATGTGTTTCTTTAATCAAATTAAGAACTTCTGCTCATCGAGACACTGCAAAGAACGTGAAAAACAAGTTAGAGACCGAGACAGGTTTTTCTTTCTTTCTTTTTTTTTTTAACCACACACATAAGCTGACAAACAATGAGTGTGAAGAATATATACAAGTACAGGGCAGCTCACTTAAAATGAAATGGGAAAAGGAAATAACAAACATTTCACAGAAAAATCCCCCAGTTATTACTGTCAGCCATAAAGATGCATTTGTATTCGTGACAGCAGCTAGTCATGGAGTCACGTTTCCTCAACACTAAATGGAAGCTTCTTTTATGGAGACACAAGTATCTGAAGCCTTGTCCTTAGCTAGTTCAGAGATGAGTCAGAAGAGCCCGCTGCTCCTTCCTTTACCAACCGGAGAATTCCTATGAGTTCAGACAAGGTGTTCGTAGGGACATGAAGACATGCTCCCAGATGGTAGACGAGGGGCTCTCACACTTAGAAACCTCTAAAACTGAAGCAATTATTCTGACATGAAGCAATTCTTCTTCTCAAAGATAACCAGATAACGTTTTCCAAGCCAGAGCCCTTCCAGGTAATCCCAGAGGACGTGGGGACACCTTTCATCACTGGCCATCCACCAAGAAAAGAGCAACCATTTTTCTTGCCCAGAAAACTTCTCAGATGAATGAAAAGAAGAAAAAAAAAAAACCTACTCAGAACTAATTTCTCTCAAACATTCTTTGGAGCCAAAGGAATGGTTAAGTATTTAGACTTCAAAGAATTTCCCCCCTGGGGTATGGTTTTCTGGTGGCGAGTGAAGAAACAGGTGAAAGTTATCCCTGCAAATATGTGAATTAAGGAGTGTGGACATCAGCTCCAATGACTTTAAACATAGCCTGCGCTGCAGATAACGCCAGCATAAGGTCCGTTCTGAAGTAGCACGACTAAAACAGGGACAACATCTTAGTCACACAAAAGGATCAAGGCTCCTTTTTGGAACTTCTTCCAGTGGCTTGGGAAGACTACAAGAGAGGGTATTCAAGCTAGGGACAGGCCATGAGAGGCACAGGAATAAACTCAAACAAGTGTCCCCTGTCCCACTCCTGTCTCTGTGTCACTAATAGCTTTCTAAGGTGTTGCTTGCCATTTGCAGGTAATAGCAAGTGTCCAAATGTCTTCCCATATTTAGTCACTCCCCTGTCAAGGGTACCTGTTCCCTGTGCAGCAGTGTGAAATCTGACTAGCAGATTATGCCTTCACTGCTAACCTGTCAGTCCTGGGAGAGTTTCTGCTGACACCCAGGGGGCCTTAGAGAAGTGACAGGCAGACAGGTTACTAGGTACAATGACTTGAAGGGGAAAAAAGCAAAATATGGACCCTTGCAATCGAAGCTACCCGAGCAACTGGCTAACAGGACATCTCTTCCAATCTCCCAGCTGGGTTTGTGTAGAATAATCAGATATGTCTCCCGGGGAAGTGTCAAGGTACAACAGAGCTAGTGACAGAGGCAGCTGAAAGTATGAAGCCTCCTCTTCCTCCAGAGCAGAGGAAGCTCCTTTGGTGGCTCTGATATCTCCTGTACACACATTGGACAAAGATATTAAATGACAGGTCATGAGATGTGAAACCAGGATACCTGAGTTCCTGAGGGAACATGTGACTCTGTGACCTGGTTTGGGCTCATCCTCAGGAGTGATTCATTCTCCCCCAAGGTTTAATGGATAAAATTCCTATACCACATCTTTTTTTTAAGCTCTATTTAGTTTTGGTTCTTTTAAATATTTATTTATGCATGTAGGTATTGTTAGGTGGTGCTGAGGATTGAACCCAGTGCCTCACACATGACAGGAGAGTGCTCTACCACTGAGCCCCCGCCCCAGCCCTCCTATACCACATCTTAATCTCAGGGACCACTGGGAGAGCATTTTGGTTAACTGAAAAATCATCTTTCTTGACTATTTCCAAGATTCTTTCTAGTCGCTGAAACAGCACTCCTTAGGCAGTTGATGTTTCCTGTAAGATCATAGAGGCTCGGTTTATCACCTGGTGAAGACGAGACAGCTCATGGTCAATACATGATTCTCTCTCTCTCTCTCTCTCTCTCTCTCTCACACACACACACACACACACACACACACACACACACACATACTTCTACAGAAATCCTCCTGTCCAACCATTTTCTTGCTTTTATCTCCTCCCTCATCATCTTCCCACTCCTCTGGGGGGCCTAGGGAACCTCCGGGTGGTTAGCATTCAATGTTATTGAGCAAAATCTCTTTGTGACAGCTCTCATGTCACCTCTGAGTCTTTCAGCATTGACAGAGACAAGAGCAGAGTTTATAAAATACACACATTTCCTTCCTTACAGAAAACTGGGGCAGCATCCGAGTTTATAAAATACACTCTGCCCCCTCCATACAGAAAACTCACACACACACACACACACACACATACACACACATATGTATATATATTCAAAGCAAGTAGCAATCCCTTCCTTTATTGTTTAATTATGAGCTGATGCAGTCAAGATAAAGGCCCGACCAATCCAGGGCTCAAAAGTGCCAATCATTCTCTGCAGAGAGCCAAGGCTTACCTCTCTCCTTTTATTATATTTGTGATGATTTTAGTTTGTTCAGCAGTAAATGCAATATTGACATTTAGAACCTCAAGAAACAAACAAAAAAAAAAAACGAAAGGAAGGAAGAAAAGAAATAAGCAACGAGAACATCATTAGCTTCAAATATGTGAGCAGTTTCTAACTGGGGGCTGTGGGTGTTTTTTCACTCTCTTTTTAATTTTATTTCCTCTCCTCCCCCCTTCCTAACATGTCCACAGAGGCATGTCTTCCAGTCAGCAACATATTCACAATCAATATCTCTTATGTACAGCATGCATGCTATCATGTTCCAAATGGAAGCAATCATCTGACTGCGGCCAGAGCCAGGTGAGGAGGTAGCCAGGGAGCAGACGTGGGACAGGTGGGAGAAAGATGCTCTCGGCCCACTGATTTACAATGCTGGCAATAATGCCAAGCTCTCCAGCTCCATCCATCTTCAAGCCCAAATTATTTTAGGCTTCTTGTTATTGACATACGAGCAGAGGAAGGAGTTATTCTCGAAAAAGTTATGCATCTCCTTCCCCTTGACATTTTCATAAATAAAATTATTTATCTCTCGAATTTAACTAGTGCTCTGGATACCTTTTATGGGCATTAAACCTTCATTTTCTTTTGCTAGATGGTTCTTTTTTCCCCTTGGTGGGTGGGAGGGGTTTCTCCTTGGGAGCAGTGCAGCCTGTTCCTCACTCGTGTGCTTCTTTAAGACCTTGTCACATCGCCTCTCTCTGCCTGTCCTTATCTATCGACTTGCCTAGCTTTCTCCCTAGATGGGGAGTGCTTTGGTCAAGGGGACTTGTGGCATTCATCTTTGCATCCCAACATCCACAACAATGCTTAGCACAAGGAGGAGTGAGCACAATGTA
This sequence comes from Marmota flaviventris, assembly GCF_047511675.1. Lineage (NCBI taxonomy): Eukaryota > Metazoa > Chordata > Mammalia > Rodentia > Sciuridae > Marmota > Marmota flaviventris. The sequence goes on along the minus strand of NC_092506.1, from coordinate 111,108,361 downwards.
AATTTATTAAGTGAAGAAAGGGGAAAATGCATTCATGAATGGATCAATATCAATTAACCAAGGATGTGAGAGGGGGTAGCAGGAGCATTTCTCAGGAAATAGTAACACCTCCTTGGAGCTAATAAAATACCCTGCAATTTCCCCCCATCATGGCTCCAGAACTACCAGCTCCGAAGGGCCAGGGGAACTCCCAGAGGCTCTGGTGTATCTTTTTGTAGATTCTCTACAGGAGAGCTTCCAGCTGGGTGAGATTGCCTTGTTTCCAAGACTTAATCGTTTAGAATGAAAATATTTTAAAATAACTCTGGGCTAGGTAAATTTGGGGATGTTATGTTAGGAGTGTGTGTGTGTGTGTGTGTGTGTGTGTGTGTGTGTGTGTTTGCATGCACACATTTATTTTCCCTCTCTGTGCCAAACTAAAAGAGATTTTGTAATGCAAATGACTCAAATTAGGGCAACTTTGTTAATTAGCTTTGGCATGAAAGCTAGAAGGGAAAATAAGGACTAGTTCATGCCTTGGTACCAAGCAGGACTCAGTACATTTGATGGTAGCTTCATATCAATTAATTTGCTCTTTGATGCACCTGCTCAGGAACTTGAGCCTTCTTAGATGTGCCTTCAACATGCTTCATGGTCTTGGCCCTAATTGCATCTGCAGGATCCCCTTCTTTCTCTCCCCTGTTGAATGCCACCCATTAGCCATCCTCCCTACTTGCAGATCCTGAAATGCTGGGCTCCTTTGGGCATTCTTGCTTCTGATGCTGCTCAGTGTGAACTTCGCCCTGGAATCACCTGAATAATGCCTTATTTTACTGTTCAGCACAGGGTCACGTGTTCGGGGAAACTCCCTCTCCTGCCTTTCCCCAGTCTGGGGCAGCCCCACCCTGCTGTTCATACCAGCCAGCAAAGACTGCATCAGAACACTCACACCTGGAATCACTTTGTCCGTGTAGTTTCTGTTCTGTTTTATGGACCGATAAGGTTCACAAGAACAAGAGGGTATCTTATGCCTCTTTAGCCCAGCACCAAGCGTAAATCGTCCTAAATGTTTACTAATAAGTGCAAATACATAGCTGAATCAATGAGTGCTAAATACTATAAAAAGGCCATTGATCTGGAGATGGCTTTGGGGGAGCCATACATACTTGGAAACCTGTCTCTAGACAGGAGCCATGAGACAGTGTTGTGGTTTGGATGTGAGGTATCCTCCAAAAGCTCACGCAGGAGACAGTGCAAGAAGTTTTAGAGGAGAAATGACTGGATTATGAGAGCCTCCACCCAATCAGTGAATTAATCACCTGATGGGATTAATTGAGTGGTATTTGAAAGCAGGTAGGTGTAGCTGGAGGAGGTGTGGCTTTGGGTACATATTTGTATCTGGAAAGTGGAGTCTGTCTGTTTCCTGATCATCACAAGAGTCACTTCCCTCCACACACTTGGAGGAATGGAGCCTGCAGTGGGCGGACTTAGACCTCTGAGATAGTGAGCCCCCCACATAAACGTTTCCTCCTATACATGTGTTCTGGTCAGGTCTTTTTGTCACAGCAGCAAAAAAGCTAAGACAGACAGTAAGTATCTGCAGATGAGTACACTGTGCAGGAAAAGCTCAAAGTGAGGGCAGAAAGCCAAGATTCCAGCCAGTAACTGAGACAGAGTCAGGCCTTGCTTAAACCTTAGGAATGGTGTTCAGGGAGCCAGAACCCAGAATGCTCTCCTTGGATCCACAATGGCCTGAGAACAAGCACAGAGAAGGAAGATGGAGGCAGGCTGGGACCAGGAAAAGGGTGGCTTCATGCGAGGAAAGTATGCTCAACATTTACCAGGCGTGAGAAAGGGAGAGCTGGAGAGGTCCCCGTCCAGGGGGGTTGCTAGCTGACCCCAAGGGGTGTGAGGGAGTCTCCGGCAGACACCACTGAGAGATGTGTGGGCAACTGCTCTGAACTGCCAAGATGCTGCCAGCAGTGGGGAGACATTCATCGTCATCGGCGAGAGCTCAAAATGAGATGAGAACAACATGTCACAGCATTTTAATTCAGCCATTGTATTTTGGAATGTTTTAATTAAGGTTTATCTGTTACCATTATGACTGTAATCCTGAGAAGCGCCAAGTCTGCCCTGGCAGGGGAAAGAGAGGAGGGAAACATGTCATAATTAAAATAATTATTAATTTAATCTCATTAAGTATAAATTATTAATTATCATTGCTATTCTTATGTGCAGGGGGCAGACCCCTTTCTCAAATGGGTCTCATCAGCTGGTGTGGGGATGGGAAGCATAACTCTGCCTGGGGAACCCCGTTCCCTCTCTCAAGGCAGCTATCCCTTGTCCCTCCCATAAACTTTCTGCCTCTAGGTCACTATCCAAAAATTCCCTTCCACAAAATATGCTCAGTGGAGCTGGGGAAGTAGCTCATAGCTCAGTGGTTCAGTGCTTGCCTAGCACACACTTGCCTGGCATGCACGAAGCCCTAGGTTCACTCCCCAACACACTCCCCCCCCCACCACCACCAAATCTGCCTACTTCCGGCGAGAGAGAAGCTTTGTGTGTTCACATAACTCCAAGCCCCACCAACTGGCCCTGTATTGCCCTGGGTGGAGTTAGTTCCCTCCTCTATTCTCAGGACCACCTCGCCTCCGCCTCCACCCACAAGCAACTTCTGTGTCTCTCCACTCTTTATATGTGTAAGATGACTAATGAACACCAAAGCAAAGTGATTAGGTGGCCTTTACAAGCTTTGGTGCCTACCAGGATAACTATAAGTTATCCTGAGGATAACCCCAAATCTTTATTGCACCAGGCTTATTCCAGATCCCCTCCTATACTTGGCCATGAGCCTAAAGAAATTGATGTGTTAGTCAGGGTTGTGTCACTGAGACCAAAATACCTCTAAGAACAACTTAGAGGAGTGGGCTCATGGTTCCAGAGGTTCAGTCAATGGTCAGCCAAGTCCATTGCTCTGGACCCATCATGAAGGAAAGGTGTGGTGGAGAAGTGCTGCTCCATTCATGGCAGCCAGGAATCAGATAGAGAGGAGAAGGGATCACAGGGCAGAGGCACCCTTCCAGGGCAACCTCCAGTGACCACCTCCTCTACACTACAGTTACCAGTTAGTCCCTTCCCAGTAGGATGGACAGATTAGGTTATAGTTCTCACAATCTAACACTTCATCTCCAGACATGTCTGCATTAATACAGGAGCTTTGGGGGAACTCCTCACATGCAAACCATAACAACCACATCCTTCATCTTTGTATTTCCTCCAACCTGCCTATCCTACCACCTAGAGGAATGGACATCTAATACTATTTCAGTATTAGAGGAGGAAGGGAAGAGAGAAGAGGAAAGCAGGAATGGAGGGATAGAGAAAAGGAGAAGAGGGCTCAGGGGCCAGTGAGACCCAGGGGAAGGAGCCCTTCCTGTTGAGGATCATTGGTGACCGCCACTTCTCCATCTTCCCACGTGCTGCCCTGACATGGTCCAAGTGAACGCTCGCCTCAGCCTCCACCCACAAGCAACTTCTGCGTCTCTCCACTCTTTATATGTGTAAGATGACTAATGAACACCAAAGCAAAGTGATTAGGTGGCCTTTACAAGCTTCAGTGCCTACCAGGATAACTATAAGTCACATTGACATCATAAATGCCTTCTCAGAAAACACAAACAAAAGAAAAGACCTACCCAAAGAAATGAACTTGATTCTAAAAAGTGTTCCCTCCTATTTGGTCATCAGTAGGTCGAATCAGGCTTTCCTGGTAGGGGATATTCATCAGAACCATGCAGTGACACAATCAGTCAGATGAACTCAGAATGACCAACAGACACAGTGAACGCTGATGGTTTGCCCAACATCCCTCAGAGCTCTGGGGATCTGTGCAGGTGACTCGAGACCACTTTGAGGGTGAGGGAAAGCCAGTTTAACCAGAAAGTTCTACTTTGGTGTGTTTTTATCACTTCTTTGTTTAGATTCAATTTGTGAAAAGGTTTCTGCTGTTTGAAACAATAACAACTTCAGCAGCCCTTGGTCTAGTCTGACCCCCTCTGTTAGAGTGGAGGAAACAGGTCCAGTGGGGTTGGGCCTTCCCACAGTCCCACAGCTGCCTGGTGGCAGGGCTGGGCATAGATGCTGGGTCTGCACACTCTGGCCTGGCTCTTTCCACATCACTCACTACCCCTTGGCCCTGCACAGGGAGCCTCCTGTTCCAGGGCTCTGAGCAGCTGTCCCAAGCTGGCATCTCTCAGACGAGGTGTCAGGCTCAGCTTGGACCACGGCTGTCAGTGAGTGAGGCCACACCACACTGAGCCGCCTTCAAAATGAAGCCGGAGAGTCCCAGAGGCCCAGAGCCAAATCCTGGGGCTCCAGTTCCCACCCCCTGTGAAGGAGCTCTGAGGCCACAGCCCAGGGAAGTCCCTGCAAGGGTCCAGGTGGGAATGGTACCCTGAGCAGACTCATGATAGGCGGACCCATACTTGTCTGGGGCCTGGCTGCGTGTGTCCAGTCTGCGTCTTGTTTGTACTCTAAGCGAGGTTGCCTCCTGAGAGAGGAGCCGGCCAGGCCTGCAGAAGCCGCCTAATTGGAGACTTTTGCTCCTTGTAGACAAAATGGAAAGGGTTTGAGATGAGCTCACTTATTTTCAGCTCCTGTCCCATTGGTCCCTAGGTCTTGAAACTATATTCTGGCTGTCACTAACATTGACTTCTGCTATGTGTCAGGCAGTGTACCAAGAGTGCTGCAAGCCAAATCTTGTTTCTCTCTCTTATTCTCCTCAAAGAGATTGCCATTCCTCTTCCCATTTTACAGATAAGAAATAGAGGCTTGGGAGGTCTGGTCACTTGCTTAAAGCCATAGGAGACTCTAGGTAAAGACCAATGGATCCTCAGACCCACTACTGAGTTACATGGGGAAGCATTGTTCTCTGGAGGACTGTCTAGATGCCACACAGTCTATCCCTGGACTATCCAGACATTCCAAGACCTCGGAATCCCCACCCCACCTCCCAGTTTCAGTTCATGCTTTTGGAAGGAGCTCCACAGAGATTCCGGTGGTGCCAAACACTGTATGTCCCACTTTAGGAGCTAGAAAATATAGATCATGGTTACCCATACGATAAGGATCAAAGGGCTCAACACTTAGTCATATTTCTAAAAACATATCATCTATGGAAAGAAGATACCTAAAATTCTATCATGAACTCCATTCCAGTTTCCTTTATAAGACATTGACCTCTCCCTGTTGCATTTTCCTGAAATCCCAATATTCTTCAAGAGTAACTTCATAACATCTTAGGGTGTTTACCAAGTTTCCTGTCCTCTCTTAGAAGACTGAGATATCACTGTTCATTTGTAGAAAATCAGCCTCTAAGGGAAATGGGAGGGGGAAAATGAGTATTGTCCAAATTTCTCTTCTATATCACCAGATGCTTTATACCCATTTCTCTGAATTCTCACTGCATCCCTGGAAGGAGATATCATTATCCTCATTTTACAGCTCCTGTACTTTAGGTCCCCGTCCCATCGGTTCAGAGAGGACAGGTTGCTTACTCCAATCACCCAGTCCAAGCTAGAAGAAGAGTGTGTGGCTGTGGGGATGGAGAAGAGGGAGCACATTCAAGAGATGTTTCAGAAAGAGGAGCAAATGCTTTTGAGTCCTGGAGCCCCAGGGATCTGGTGCACAGGACTTGGGCAGGCACTGCCCAGCAGCTCTGGGACACCCTCTCCCTTTCCTCAAGTACTAGGTATGACCTCTCTTTTCCACAGCAAGGGGAAGGAGGAATATTTTATTGCTTTACATCAAATAATGGATAACATATAACTTTAAGTCAGGAAACAGCTGTAAGGATGTAGTCCGATCTTGACATCTGGTCTCTTGATTCCCAAACTAATATGTTCTTTCTTCCTCCTAGGTTATGTGACTTTTCGAAATTGAATGTATTTTTAAAAAAATGGAAAAACCTTTCTGTGGCATGATTTCATTTTTTTAAAAGTACATTTGATTTGCTTGCCAAATATTTCTTGTCTCTCAGGACCTGGGATTCTAAAAAGCAGATTCTGCAGGAATACTGATATAACATTATTAGCCTAAAAGTATACTGAAACAGAAGAGAATAGAAGTGGAACGAAGACTGTGGGAAATGCAGTCAAATGAGTACTGACTGAGCACCTACTATGTGCAAGGCACATACCAAGTCCAATGACAATAGTTTGTAAATCTGAAGACTCAACTGCTAAGTTATATCATTGATCCAATGTGTTGTGTATGTGTGTGTGCGTGAGTGTGTGTGTGTATGTGAGTGTGGGTATGCATATGCCTATGCTTACAGTCCCAAGAGCACACAAGCAGGCAAGTTATTGCCCCCTCAACCTTCCATGTTTCCCATAGTGAGCTGAAATGAATAAATCCCCCATAAACTGCCTTTCTCATGCACAACCTTGGGAATAAGTCCTATTTACAAATATTTTATCAGCCCACCTACACTAAGCCCCGTGTTCCCTTGGTGACTGTAGGCAATAACATGAATAAAACTCGGAATGATTTCTTTCTATTGGGCATCAATCATCACTTTTCCTGGACAGATAGGCAAGTGGTCCAGTGAGAGGCCACGCTGGAGGAGTTAGGGAGATCTGCAAAATCTGGACATGAAAGCTCATGACTCCTGATCTTGGACCCCAGATAGCCAATCCAGGGAAAGGTGGGCTATATTCAGGCAGGGGACAAGGGGTGTCTTCCGGAAGCTCCTGATATTATTTCTCGCATTTTGCCACTTGGGAGGGAGCTACAGGTCCCTTTAGTCATTGCTGTAGGAAAACGTTTTGACATAAACTCTCATACATCATGACGGAGGTTAGTTACCAAAATGCACACATTTGCCTTAGCCAGTTTCATTTACTACCCTTTAAATTATTTCTCAGCCTTGCAAATCTTGCAATGACAGACAGAGCAGGGGAAGGGGGAACCACTAAGTGTTCATTTTTCATATAATATATTCCAATCCTGTTAGGTCATGCTGCTGAAGGTAATATTTCTGGCATTCATTTAATGAAATTGACATTGATGAATGGTTAATTATACAAATTACATTCTTATTAAATCCCCTAGAATCAGTGCCTTAAAATTTCCTAGCTATGGGCTTCTTACAGTTGATACCTTTTTTTTTTCCCTCTAAGGATCTCCTCTGTTGGCTGCTATAGGACTCACTCTGCATATTTTTCCTCCTCTAAGAAACTTTGAAAAGCATTAAAAATCCCCTAGTTAAGGCAATTACTGAAGATAAGTTAATCTTCACGGGATGTTTAAGCCCCACTTCTTGCATATGTTTATTCTTATTTTTCCCCCTCTCTAGATGGCTCCTGCCCTGGAGGGGAGGCAGGGAGGGGAAGACTCCCCTGTTGAATAATGGTGTGATGGGTTGTGGCCAAGTCCCTCGGTGGACTGCTGGAGAGTTGATGAGCACTGGGCTGATGGGAAAGTATCAATAAGTGGCCCTTCGCATGCTAAGTATCAGCTGGCAGACCTCCAAGAGAGCATGTTTTTTACCTTTCACTAGAGAATAGAAGGATGGATCATATTCATTTTTTTATTACCCTGGCTGGTCACAAAGGCAACAGATATTTACTGAACACCTATTATGTGATCAGCGCTCACTAAGTACTTCCAAGAATTGGAAACAGACTCAAGTAGTCAAGTTTGGGGGGTGGGGTTCAAGTAAAAGAACAATTGCATACTTGGACTATCTTCTCCATCTAGGAGAAGCAACCAAAGTGTTGCTGAGAGAACCAGACAGTTTTCAAAACTGTCCTTTTCTAATCTCTTAGAGTTTTTCAATACCATGGATGAGATGCCACCTGTTCTGTATTCAAAAGCTACGCATTGGGCTCTGATGGGATCCACAGATTCTCAGGTCAGGGGTCTTTTAACTCAAATGCTCTCCCTGGGAACTGTTCTCCTCATAACCGGGTCACTCTTTGGCCATCGACTAGGCTGGGGTGAGTGAGATTAGCTTGACTCATTTTGATCTATCAATGCCTGTGTCATATTTGGGATATTTGTAGAGGGTTGAAGGGGGGGAAGGAGCAGTCTCTGCCCAATCACCAGACTGAATCATGTCTTTTCATCGGGTGCCTTGGATACACCTGATAGATGCTCAGTCCTCTGAAGTCAACTAGACTCTAAGTGACATTCACCCCAGGGTTCCATGCTGAAGGGTCCCATTGGTAAAGTCATAGACTATAATGATTCATTGTAATCACACTCTACAGTCAGAAAAATCCAGACTCATATCTTAGCTCTGCTATTTCTTGATCATGACCTTATGTAGTTAAACCCATGTCCTCATTTACAAAATAGAGTTAGTAGTAGTACCTTCAAAAGGAACATGCTGTGATGATTCAAAGTGAACACAAAGCACTTAACAAAAATGTTCATGAAGTTTAATAAAGGGGAGCCATTTATATTACCTAGGATAGTTTTTCCATTCCGATATCACAGTGCCCTTCTAACTGTGCCTAACCATAAAGCCATATATTTGCTTAACAAAATGTCCAGAGGAAGATGACATTGGGGTTAGTCTGCCAGCCAGGTAATGCAATCAACAATCCAGGCTTTTTCAGTTTTAATGTTCCTACCTGTAGCATGTTACCTTTCCATTCTCATGCTCACAAAATGGCTGCCAAAGCTTCAGGCATTGTACCCACATTCAGGAAGAAGGAGCAAGAGGCAGCACCAGGCAGTCCTCCTAGTGTGCCTTGCCATTTTTGCAAAAAACAAAACATCTTTCCCAGAAACAACTTAGAAGTTTTCTGTTGACAACATTTCATTGATGAGAATGTGGCTGCATAACCAGCTCTCTGGTAACAGGCATGTGAGAGAGCAGGAAGTTGGAACTCGCCCTTCCGTGGCTACATCTTTATTTTCTAATTCAGCCTCATGCCTTCCTATTTTAGTGAGTCGGATTATGTCCAGCATCTTTCTTTTTTTTGCTAAAGGGTATGTACCCACCTGCTCTGCTACCTTTTCTGTGCGTAGGCCTTGCTGTGCTCCTGCCTGAAGCTAGGGAATGGGTAAGGCCAGGCCATGGGCGGCAGAAGGGGCCTCTTCTCAAGTTTATTGAATTTTCCAAGGTCGCTCCATTAGAAGCAGTTCTTATTTAATCTGCCAGGGATCTGATTCCACCCTCATGACCAGGAAGAAAAGTCCTTCTCCACTCCTCATCTCGGGCTCCACTCCACACCCATCTGTGCTGTCGACGGCTTATACAATCAGATATTACTAGTTTTAATTGTCTGGCAAGGGGGGAGATGAGCAATATTAATCAGATGCCGTAAGCTCAGAGAGTGAATGTAATAAATAGACTATTAAGTTAACCAGGTTTTCGGCTCCACCAGTGAAAGCTGCCATCTATCTTGTGTGGTTTTCTGCATGCTTCATTACCGCGTATAACCAGACTGAGAAAGCTCCTTTATAATGAGATGATAAGTTCCCTGTGGCGGATGTCCTGGAGCCCCTGTTCTGAAGCTCCACAAAGCTAGAGCCTAGAGAAGGGGATCTCTCTGTGTCCCAGAGCCTAATGACATGGCAGGGCTTGATGGTGAGGACAGCCTTAATCATGTGGTTCCAGAACATTCCCAGAGCACCAAGTGCCTGGGGGCTCAGACAACTGCTACCCCCTCCTCCTAATAGAGAAGCAGCAAAAGAGGGAAGTTCACCCCAACCACGGGGCAACGGGTGGTTGTTCCTGAAATCGGCCCATGCCATTGTGGGCCTGCAGGTTCCGTGGGACTCATTCTGGGAGGCTGGATATCTTGTCTTCCCTCGCCATCCCTCGTTCAGCACTTAGCACAACAGCAACTCAGTGGGTTTGCAGTCAGCCAGAGCTAAACGCCCACCCCAGTGCCTTTGACAAGCTATTTAACCTCTCTGACCTTGGCTCTCTCATCTGTAGAATGGGATGAATGAGGCTGGCCTTCCAAGGAATTGGGGAGATTTATAAGAGATAAGAGGTGGAAAAACACCCAGCACTCTGCACACTGCCAACATCCTCGCCCCAGAGTTAAGATGAAATAATCAGATAGGACAGTGAAAGTTTTAAAAGCTATAGCAAACCATTTGTGTTATAGGACTTCATTTAAATGAAATGTCCAGAATAGGAAAATGTATAGACAGAAAGTAGATTAGTGGTTGCCTAGGGCTAGGCAAGCTGAGTCCATTTTCTCCTGTCTCCTCTTACTTTAGATTGAGCAATTCATTTTAAAAAGATTTTTATTTGCCTTATGATTCTATAGGTTGAAAATCTAAGAGCATGCACCAGAGAGGGCCTCGCGCTGCTTCAACTCGTGGCAGAAAATGGGAAGACCATGTGCAAAAGAGAAATCAAGAGTGGCTGGGCTCAGTATGACAACCCACTCTTGCAATAACTAACCCACTACTGCAAAAAAGGCTATTAGTCCCTTTTAATGACCTAATTACCACATAAAAGCCCCACCTGTCAATACTGCAAGAAAGGCAGCCAAATTTCAACATGAGTTTTCATGGGAACACACCATATTTGTACCACAGCAGAGGCTAAGGGTAGGGGGATAGCTAGAGGGTACAGGGCTTCTTTGACATGATGATGTTCTAAAATTGACTGTGGTCGTGGTTTCACTGAAAATCATTAAATTGTACACTTTAAATGGATGTATTGAAATCCATTTATGGAAACCCTATCTCAAACAGGTGTTAAAAAATGAAGGCATCAACTCTATCAGCTCTTCATAAAAATTAAAATGTACAGAGGAAAAAAATGGAACCACTTGGTGGCAGGGAAGCCACCACTGAGTTACGGATGACCTCACATATACCTCTGGTCTAGGCAGGCCAAGGCAGTTCCCTCAAGTTCAGGTGAGCAGAATCCAATGCCACCTCAGAGTTTCTTGGACTTGAGAACCCAACACCGTGTACTCCCACTCTGTGAAGGGAATTCTCAGCACCTCTCTCCCAAACGAAGCAATACATTTGCAGATATAAGTTTGAGAAACACTACAGCATTGGTGCAACCATTCTCTAGAACCAGCCTTTGTGGCTCCAGAAGACTGAGAGGCCCCAGAGTGGGAAACAACTCTTCCCTTGAGTGAGACAGCCCGTGTGTGTCAGAGCTCACTCCAGGACACCAACCGCATCCTTTCCCTTCAGAAGTTCTCTGCCTCTGCCTGCCTCTTAATGGTACACTCCTGATGGTTCTGTGCTTTCTTTTGTGGAAGATCTCATCTTTATGCTGAACATAACCCCTATTTGTCATCTCTAGTAAGACCTCCCTCCAGAGTACTAGACCTACAGGGACAAACTATCTCCTGAACAACTCCACCTGAATGTCCCCAAACCGTCTCAGGGCAGTAGGTCCTAAACCAAATCTGTCACCGTCTCTCTCCCTTTCTCAAACATCTTCCTCCTACTGGGTTTCTTACTCTGGCTGTTAACATTATCATTCACCCAGTTTCTCAAACCAAAAGCACGGCATCATCAACGCTCCTCTCTCCTTTTATCTCTCAGTCAACAAGCCCATTGGGTTCTGCCTACTAAATAACTTCCTCTTCTTTGCTTGGATTACCACTGTGGCCTCCTGAGTGGTCCCTAAGCTTCCAATCTCTCCTCATTAATCCATTACCCATACCACTGCGGAAGGGATCATTTCCCTGCTTCAAATGGCTTCCCATTGCTTATAGAATAAAGTTCAAACTCCTATGCTTGGCTTACAAAACCTTTCATGAGCTGACCCTGTTAGCTCATCTCTTTTTACTCCCTATCTCCACCATGGTCAGGCCCCAGTCATCCAGGAAGCAGGCTTTTGTTCTTGGGAGTGACAAAGACAGACAGTGACATTGGGAAGTCCCCACATTACTTGCTGATTGACCCTTTCATCCCCCACCACTCCCAGGTCCCTTGCTGGAGAGAGAAATTGTCTAATCCTGATGCTGGCGGTCTTCAATCCTATCATGCCAACTTTGCTCCCTCTCTCCCTCTCTCTTCCCACGTGAAAGCAGATGTGTGCTGATGCTAAATGTTTTTGTTGTAACCTCAGTCCAAAATCATGGGCTTTTAAAATATAAAGTAGAGCCATAATTAATAACATTCCCAATGCATAATCACAGAGCAAAGCAAGGAAGGTCCAGCCCATTAGATCAAACAAACGGAGTGCTCTGAACAGCAGAATCCATTTCTAAAGACATGAATACTAGCTCTAGGAAGCATAAAAGGTCAGATCATTGGCTCAGTTGGACTTGATTATATGAGACTAGCATGCAGATAAAGGCCCCCAGAGCTGGATGGTATGTTTAAGAGATAAATGAAACCAGCAGGGAGTTGGGGGCTGACGTCATCTCCCCTGAAGTTGTAAGAGGTCACAGAACGGGGCCAGCAGACAGCTACCCCAAGGTGAGGGTTTTCTTTGAACACTGAACTGGGATTTGACCCAGAAGAGCCAGGTACACCATCCTTCTCTTTACACAAGACAAAACCCTTCTTGTGGTCACTGGTCAACATGAACTGCACCCCTGCAGTTTGTTCCCCACTTTTCAGTTTGAAATAAAACCCACTGTGTCATCTCCTCTAGCCATCCAAATGATAGAGACAAGGCTAACGTGTTTTCCTTACTGGCCCAGCCTGCGAGACTGGACGTAGTGTACAGAGAAGACACATCAACTCTTGGAATCTATTGACTGTGGCCATCTCTTAAGAAGTTAAAATTCTTAGCCCCCAAGCAAAGGGGACATCTCAGAGAGCCTGCCATCATTCCTCACTAACTCCTTCAAATGCCCGTACTGTGAAATTCAGAAGAGAAAGAAGCAGGATGTCCTTTTGCTCGTCCCCAAGCAGTGACCATGGCAGGGGTAATTATCAGTATTGGAGGATGATTTCTTGCTTGGGATTAGGAAAGAGGATGGGCCCCGAGGCCACCGTATCAGGATTCTGAAAGTACCTGGACAGGTGTTGGAAGCTCTATCTTAGGAAGTGGGCTCCTTATTTTACTGTTGACCTCTTGGGAAGGTTTAATCCCTGTCTTGTGCCACCTCTTAGAACTCTTATCTTAGCATGGAATTGGGACTTACTGGCACAAGTTTGGGCTTGTGGTAGGTGCTCAATAAATTCTTGTAAAGATTAGGAAAACCTACAGAGAGATTACTCCTTATGTATTTGAAGTCTCATCCCCTTGAAGTGCACCTTGGGGATTGCTTTGGTCTGAGTATTTGTACCACCCCCCCAATTTATATGTTGAAACCTAATTCCCCAGCAATGTCACAGTATTAAGCATAGTCTTTGGGAAGTTTACAGGTCATGAGGACTCTGCTGTCATTAATGGAATTAGTGCCCTTATGAAAGAGGCCCGAGGGAGCTTATTTGTCCCTTCTGCCATTAGAGGATACATCAGAGGCACCATCTATAAGACACTAAATCTGCTGGCACCTCGATCTTGGCCTTTCTAATCTTCAGAACTGTGAGCAATAAATTTCTATTGTTTATGAATCACACAGTTTAAGGTATTCGTTATATCAGCCCAACAGACCAAGACAGGGATAAATCTGACCTTGACGTAGGAGATATAGTTTTTGAAGACTTTTTCAAGCTACAGAATTCCTAAGCCATTCCTCAGAAAAGAGCTGCCCTTGCCCTCTTTCTGGAGCATTCGAGCAGAGCCAGACGATTTCCAGGGCAGATCCTAGGAGAACTGAAGCTTGGAGCTGGAAGCTCTCTTGCCAACCTCTAGTGGATGGCTGAGGATGCAGTGGCCCTGGGAGGGTTTAGGGGTCCACCCAGCATCCCACAGGAGTCAGTGGCAGAGCTTTCATCAGAAGTAACTTCATTCTCAAGAAGCCTTCACATAGTCAGGCCGTCCTAGAATCTGCTGAGCTCTGTTCTCTCTCTCCTCTCCCAGCAGTTAGTTAACTCACAGAGAAACCTGAACAGGGAGGGATGGAAATCTGTCTTGGCATTTAGTGTTTCTTTAAATGTTTCTGTGAGCAGAGAAAGAATTAATAAATTCCCCACTGGAGGAAGATCTTGCAAATCCAACCCAGAATTGCTCCTGGATTGGGGGATATTCCAAAACCCTCTTGCTGTTCTGCTGCAGGACATGTCACAGAAGGCATGTGTGAGATGAGTGGGGCCCTGGGCTCCCATTTATTTTCCCTTCCCCAGTCTCCGTGCCAGCCCCGACTGCGGTGATGAGTGAAAACACAGATGAATTTTGGAAACGTATTAAGAAGCAATTATGGATTCCTTGCCTTTAGATGCTCCTCCTTCCCCTTGGGTCCCAAGAATTAGCATAAATTCCTTGGTCAGGAGAAGCTATCAAAATACTATCCATCTGGATCTAATTTCCAGAGCTGTTGGGCTCCAAAGTGACCAGAGTTAAAGGTCTATTCATAAATTTTCCTCTCGGTGCCGCCCGCTGGAGCCCAAACTCTGCCTGCAAGCCGCCTGTCCTGGACAGATAACAGATGGGACCAGCTCAGATTCTGCACACGCAGCACAGCTCTCTCGCTGACCAGTCGACCTCTCTGCCCTTCCCCGCCGACTGTGGACTTGTTTCCTTGAACTTCATTTGTCTGGGTCATCTGCTTTTCCGCATCCTGGCAGGTGTGGCTGCCTGAGTTAGCAGAGTACAACCAACTGCCCTCCTCCAGATGGGCTTCTGGTTGAGTAACCCAAGTCCACAGCGTAGTCCCCCTCCCTGGCCCCAATGGTACACAAGGGGACGTTTCCATCTCTACTCCTTTCCCCACTGAGAGCCAAGAGAGGGAAATGCAAGCTTGATTATTACGCTACTTTCTATAATTTGATGAAGGGAAGATTAATAAAAATCAACTTAAAGAACATGAGACTTAAAAAAAGGTTAATCCAAAGCAATTGAGACACTGATTCAAACTGGAATGAAGGAAATATTTAACAAGTTAGTTAGCTTAGATAAGTAACAAGGAAGGAATACCACTATACATAGAAGAAAAGAAATACTTTATCAGGTATCTGACTAGATAATAAATTCCCTAGGTATTCTTGGGCTGTTTTTCTTATTCTTTGTATTCTCTTACCTCTATGCCAGGAACCAAGGACAAATACCAAATACCTCTTTTTTTAAAATTACACACCACTCCCTCAAAAATTCCCCTGTGCTTCATCTATCCCACCCTCTCCCTAGCCCACACCCCTGGCAACTACTGTTTACAAGTTTTGCTTTTTTCTGTATGACATAAATGTAATCATACAGTATGTAGTTTCTTTCAGACTGGCTTCTTTATCTTAGCAAAGAATCTATCCATGTTGTGGCCTGATAGGTCATTCTTTTTTATGGCTGAATAGTATTTCATTATATGTATTTACCCAAGTTTATCTATACATGACCTATTGAAGGACATCTTGATTGCTTTCAATTTTTGATAAATACAAATAAAGTTGCTATGAGCCTTCACATGCACATAAGTTTTCAAATCACTTGTGTATATATCTAGGAGGATGATTATTTAATCACCTATGTTCAGCTTTGTAAGGAACTCCCAAACTCTCTTGTGAAGGGGCTGTCCCACTGTGTGTTCCCACCAACAATGAATGAGAGTTCCTGTTGTTCCGTGGTCTTTCCAGTACTCAGCTCTTTGGATTATAACTATCCTAAAAGATACATAGAGAAATCTCATTATAGTTTTAATTTGCATTTCCCTATGACAAATAATATTGAGCATCTTTTGATATGCTTATTTGCCATCTTTATATTGTCTTTGATGAAAAATAAGTTCAGATCTTGCACTGTTTTTTTTTTTTTTAATTGGGCTGTTTTCTTACTGTTGAGTCTTAAGATTTCCTTTTATATTTTGGATGCAAGTTCTTTTTCTGATATGTGATTTGCAAATATTTTCTCTTACTAACTTGTTTTTTCAATCTCTCAAGAGTGTCTTTAGCAGAGCAGAGGTTTTTAAATTTAATAATGCCTAAATTATCAAATCTTAGTTTTATGGATTGTGGTTTTGATATTAAATTAAAAACTCATCACCAAACCCAAGGTCATACAGATTCTCTCCTACGTTTTCTTCTGCAAATGTTATAATTTTCTATTTCACATTTCAGTCTGTAATTTATTTTGAGTTCAGTATTATGTAGGGTTCAAAATCTGCATCATTTTGCTGCATATATGTGGCAATTGTTTTGTTGAAAACATTGTCATTTCTACATTGAACTGCTTTTATGCCTTTATAAAAAATTAGTTGACTTATTGCTGGGCACAGTGGTGCACACTTATCTTCCTGCCAGTTTGGGAGACTGAGGCAGGAGGATTGTGAGTTCAAAGCCAGCCTCAGTAACTAAGCAAGGCCCTAAGCAACTTAGTGAGACCCTGTCTCAAAATTAAAAAATTTTAAAAAGTAAAAAATGGGCTGGGGATAAGACACAGTGGTTAAGCACCACTGGTTCAATCTCTGGTACCAAAAAATTAGTTCACTTTTGTTGGTGTATTTCTGGGTTCTGCATTCTATTCCACACATCTATTTGTCTATCATTACTCCAATACCATACTGTATTGATTACTATAGCTCTATACTAAGTCTTAAAATCAGGTATTATGAGTTTTCCAATGTGTGTGTGTGTGTGTGTGTGTGTGTGTGATGTCTGTGTGTTGTTCAGGGCTTTGCATATGCTAAGCAAATGCTCTATCACTGAGCTACATCCCCAGTCTTTTTTATTTTATTTTGAGAATGGGTCTCTCTAAGTTCCCCAGGCTGGACTCAAACTTATGATCCTCTTGCCTCAGCCTCCTGAGGTGCTGAGATTACGGTGTGCACCACCACACCCAGCCTAACTTTGTTCTATTTTAGTATTGTGAACATTCTAGGTCCATTGCCTTTTCATGTAAAATTTATATTCACTTCATTGATATGGCAAAATAATTTTCTGAAATTTTGATTGAGATCACATTGGTTCTATCAACTGAAAAGAACTGACACCTTCATAATATTGAGTCTTCCTATTCATGAACATGAAATGTCTCTTCCATTTATTTAGATCTGTTTTGATTTCTTCCATCAGTGTTTTTAGTTTCTCACTTTAGGTGCTGTACATATTTTATTAGGTTTATACTGAAGTACTTAATTTGGGTTTTTTTTTTTTTTTTTTTGGTGGGAAGGGAGAGTACTCTTACAAATGGTACTCTTTTCTTAATTTTGAACTCCATGTGGTCACTGTTGGTACAAGTAAAATGGTTAACTTTTTTTTCATTCAAGACACCAATTTTTATTTCTTTCCATTAAACCATTTACCCCTATTCATAAAAGCAAAATGTAGTCTGCAAAGATAGGACAAGGTAAACACCTTGCCATGACTCTTTCTATTAAAAATCGTTAACTTGTATATTCATCTTGTATCCTGCAACCTTACTATACTGGTTTATTAGTTCTAGAAATTTTGTTTTGTTTTCTTTATAGAGTCTTTGGAATAGTCTACATGGGTAATCATATCATCTGTGAATAAAAACAGTTTCTTCTCTTTCTTCTCAGTCCACATAGTTTTCATCTCTGTTACTTGTCTTATTCTACTTGCTAGGACTTTCAGGACAATGTTGAACATGAGCAGTGAGAACAGACATCCTTGTCTCCCTCCAAATTTAGCACAAAACCATTCAGCCTTCTACCATTAAGTGCAATGTTATCTCTTGGTTTTTTCTTATGTTCTTTCTATTGTTAATCATGTCCCCTATTCCTAATTATTTGATAGCTTTTATTAAGAATGGATATTGAATTTTGTGGCAAATGTTAATTTTTTTTTTACATGATCACACTGCCAGTTATGTGGAGCATGGATTTTTTAGGGTGCAAGAGAAGTAACAAGAGACCCTACAAGGGGAGTCTAAAACAAAAGCCGAGATAAGGGTTGTGCTACAATGAATGCAGTGAAGAGGTATGAACAGATTCTGGATGTAGGTTGGAAAAAGAGTCAACAGGATTTTCTGGCATGTTGAATGTAGTGAGAGAAGGAAAGACAGAAATCAAGGAGAGTTTTCCCTATTGGGGGGCGGGGGGTAAGCAGCTGGGTGGATGGCATTCAAATGTATTGGCATGTCGAAGACTGGGAGAGAAAGACTGGCAGGTCCAGGGCTGCACATCAATTTTGGAAATATTATAGTCAATAGCTACTAAACCTCCAAAATATATTAAGGAAAGCAGTTGAATCCACAAATCTGGAGCTCATGGGATAAGTCAGGGCTGAATTTATAATTTTAAAAATTGTCTGTATCTCAATGGTATTTAAAACCTTGGAATCTCATGCAATTATCTTGGGAGAAAAATGTAAATGGAGAAGAGAGGAAAGCCCACGACCAAGCCCAGGAGTCCTCCAACATTTGCTGGCTGACTGGGTAATCTGACTCCTGGGAGGGCTTGAATGAGTCAACCACGGAGTTAACAATTTTCAGTGTGTGCTGCTGAGATCCGTAGCTGTGTGCTAGAAAATATGTATTGGTTCCAAACCAGGAGTTAAGATTCTAACTGCCCCACAATTAACAAAGAAACCTTTAAATACACAGATACTATAAGAATTAACTAAAGAGATGGGAAGATTGAGGACTATGAATCGGTTAAAAATCGACAGAGTTAAGAGGGGACTGTTTTCTGGAGGAGGATAGGAAGGTGTCCCAGGGAAGGAGAAAGACCAGGTAAGCATTTGAAATAATCTGGGCTCAAGACCAGGACCCTAGACCTCAAGGTCCCCTTATTGTCATCTCTACAATAGGCCTAGAAATGCCCTGCACTAGTCAAAAAAAAAAAAAGAGAGAGAGAGAGAGAGAATTCCTGCCAAAAGAAACAGGTTCACATCCCAAAGAAGCAAGAAAACAAAAAGCCAACAAGTTGGGAAGTAGAAATTCCTTGATTGGCTTCATATGGGAACACTTCTTGTCATTCGTTGAGCTAGGAAGTCCTGGACAGATGAGTGAGACTTGGGGATGTCACTCATCTCATGTCACTCATCACCTCGACATGAACAGGAAAGGTGGGCTGAAATTTTCCTTAGTTGTAGAATAACCAAATACTCAGAAATAGATTCTTCCTGCACACTCAGGGCTAGGAGTTTAAAATGGAGCTGAAAGTTATTAGAAACCAAGGTGAGCCACCTAGGGGAATTACATTTAAAAAAAAAATGAATGACCTGCCAACAGCTCTTTATAGATTTGAGGCAGAAAATGGCACGTTATCTGCCAACTCCCAGCCATCATGAAAAGTGAGAGGAGGCCCTTTTTGTCATCCTGGGGAATTGAGAAGAAACTAATGAAAAGAAGCAGGAAGAGAAGCCATCACATCTCCCTGGGTCTAGTTGACAGGGCCTTTCTACCACAGGGGACACACCCCAAACTTAGACAGCCAGTCAGACTGTGGAGAAAGGGAAACAGTCTGGGGAGATCAAGTACCGTGTCCCTCTGGGGCCAGCATGCTATGATCTGAGTGTTATGAGGACATTGGCATTCAGGAGGTGATTGGTGCCTGTATTAGTTAACTTTTCAATATCTGCGACAAAATACCTGAGGCAAACTACTTCTAAAGACAAAAAAAAAAAAAAAAAAGAGGCTGACTTAGCTCACAGTTTGGGAAGTTAAGGAAATGACCATTCAGCTCTTTTGAGGCTTTTTTGGCTATGTCCCATAATGGTGGATGGCAGGGACAGAAGCACATGGGAACCAACAATCACATCTTGATACAAGGAGCCAGAGAAAGTTAGGTGGGACCTGGCTCTGGTCTTTATAACAGTGCTGTCTTGAGAACTACCAAGCATTCACATGAGAACTACCTTAATCTCTTCCATGGACAGGGCCCCAGTGACCCAAGGACCTCCCGTGATGCTGCACCATCACTTCCTAGTACTACCTCCTTGAGCATGAAGCCTCCAACATGCAAACTCCTGAGGGAAAAACCAAATCCAAATCATAGCATTGCCCTGATAAAAGAGACCTAAGAGACACCCCTCCCCCCTTCCATCTGATAGTGACACAGCTAAAAGTCATCATCTGTAAGAACATGGCCCCTTCCCAGTCCTTGAACCCCTTGGCTCCTTGATCTTGCACTTCCCAGCATCCAAAATTGTGAAAAATAAATTTCAGTTGTTTATAAGCCAACCATCCTTATGGCACTTTGTCATAGCAAGCTCAAATGGAATAAGTCACAGGGATTCAACTATCAATCCCCCAGGAAATACTGAAGTGGCTCAGAGACATAAGATTCTTTATAACCACAAATCACCAACGAGTGCGAACAACCAGCCCCAACCCAGGAGTTACCTGTAGGATTTTTCTCAGGGGTCCCAGGATTTAAATTGCTTTGTCCCAAGATGAGGGAACACAAACCTCCCCACACCAGCCAAATCCAGGATCTTAACTCTTTTGTGCAGTACTCAAAGGGTCTCCCCACTCCTGCCCAAAGTAAGGTTTCCCCAAACATCACTGTCCTTGTTATTTCTCTAAAATTGTACCTGCCACAGACACACATCTACACACTTACACACTTCTCAGTAATGGAAGTTGTAAATATCTCAGATGAGGTCCCGAGATGGGCCTTAGAATCCAGGTGGATGACCATTCAGCTGGGCCAAGGAGTTGAGATTGTGTCTGGAAGAGAAGTCTGGGCTAAATTGTTCGTTGAGTCCATCACAGCAAAGTAGAAGTCATTACAGGCATGGCTCTCCAGAGAAAACAGCTCTGCAGAGGCTGTCTGTCTCTCTCTAGTCTCCCCCAATCTCCCCTCCACCCATATTGGGAGTCAAAAGTTCATCCTTAAAAACCCACTGTTTTCCAGGCAATTCCCTTCTACAAAACTCCATTAAACTCAGAGGCTACACCTATGTGCAAACAGCCAGTTCTTTCTAAAGCCACATTATTGTTGCTCCAGCAGCCATTTCTAGGCAGGCAGTTTTGATCCCAAATGTTTGCCAAGCAACTCAATATCCAACCGTGTGTGTACAGTGCTTCTGAAAGATATTTGCAACTGGAAATTGTTTGTGTAGAATTCAAGGGAATAGAAATGGACTTTTGTTATGATTGAATTCATTAGCCTCTTATTTTATTTTTCCCCTCTAGCCTCCCCACTTTCAAAGTTACTTTCTTGAGATGCTTTGTCCTCTATCATGAATAAGCCCAGAGCTTCCCCCACCTTTTTTTTTTAAACCCAAAGTGGTATCTATCCCTGAGAGAACTTGGATGAAATGATCCAGAACTATTGGCAAATTAAAGCACCTTGTTCAAAAAGTTTCCAGATCACCCCAGAATTTCCTGAGAGAGATATCAGGGATCTGAATTTTGTAGGACTGGGAATGTTGACCCTCATCCAAGCCCTCTTCCTCCCCAGGAGTCTTTCAACAGGTGTTAACCCATTCCAGACCCAAAGTCAGCAACCCACACCAGCAGGGTGGATTGATCAACGCATAAACTCAGAGACTGGCTCCTCTAGAATAATGGTCTCTTATCCTTCTGATGAAAGACCTCATCATCAATATAAATAAAAAACCATAAAAGCAGAACCTTCACCAGAGGAAAAACAAGGCTGTTCTCACCCCTCAGTGTTAATATTGTGCAGCAAGAAAATGAGCCAAGTTGGTAAAGAAGCCCAAAAACTGGGCAGCACAAATCACTGATATTGTTTTCCTCATGCCATGGAAGTGAGAAAAATGTTTCTTCATTGTTTCTAAGTGAAGGAAATGGGTTATTGTTCAATAAACTTTGCAGTAACTTTCTTATCATTAGATTTGTCCCATCTTGGCTAAAAACCCTCAGGCAGCTCAGAGCCCCTGGAGAGCTCTGACCGTGGACAGCCGTCCATCATCCAGGGGCTGGCTCCCGTTGGTGCACCACCCCCACTCTTGAATTCTTCCCTATCTTGCCTCTCAGGCACTTCCTCGCCCACTTGCATGCAGGCAGGAAGAAGAGCTGGTACCTCGGCAGGAAGTGAAACCCAAGGCTGTCTGTTTTAGATTCAGCGAGGAGGAGGATGGCAAGATCACTTGAAATCATTTGCCAAATGAGAATTGGATGCTAGGATTCCAAGAGCTTTCTACTTAACCAACATCCCACTGCACTTATTTATTATTAATTAATGTTTCCTCAACTTCTGTCATGTAAACAATCCAATGAGTGAGTGGTTGTGAAGCAAGGGCACAACTCAGAATCTCCTAAACTGTACTTTCCACATAAAGATGCCCAACTCAGACTTCCATGTTTTCTGATTTGGTAATAACAGCAACAACTTTAGACTTACACTGTATAAGTGTCAACTATGCTAAACCCCCTGTATAAATTCCCTCGTGAAGTAGCAGTTGTATACAAGAGGTTCTATTATGATTGCCAATTTACAGATGGAGAACTGGACACACACAGGGGTCAATAAACCTTCCAAGGTCACGCAGCTAAGTTAGAGGCAGGTGGCCAACCCAAATTGCATGTTCCAAGTCCATTCCCTTAGCCACAGGACTCAAGTTATGTGCCTTAAACCATCTGGGGTGCCATCACAAAATCCCTTAGATTGGTGGATCTGTTGATCAGCTTGATTTAATCACTCCACATTGCACCCCATAAATGTATGCAAGTATGATTTGTGGATCAAAAATAATATTAATAATAAAGAGTAATAAAGAAGAAGAAATCAAGACTTGGGGAGATAATTAACTTGCCAAAAATCAAATAGCTAATAAGTAAGGGAAAGTGAATTTTAACAAAGAAGGGGGATTAGAGATTCGAGGTGACTACACATCTTTCACACTCAAAAAAATCATGTCTTAACTGGGTGTGGTACACATGTCTGTGATTCCAGCAGCTCTGGAGACTGAGGAAGGAGGATCACAAGTTCAAAGCCTGCCTCAGCAACATAGCCAGGCCCTAAGCAACTTAGCAACACCCTGTCTCAAAGTAAAAATAAAAAGGGCTGGGGATGGGGCTCAGTGGTTAAGTGCTCCTGTGTCCAATCCCCAGTTCCAAAAAAAGAAAGAAAGAAATCATATCTTTTCCACCAGGTTACCTTTCCTGTCTGCCAAATAAGTAACACCCAGTCTTACAAAAAGCACCTGAAATTGGGTAATTTTGTAAACAATAGAAATTTATTTCTCATAGTTCTGGAGGTTGGCAAGTTCAAGATCAAAGCACCATCAGACTTGGTGTCTGGTGAGGACCCACTTTCTAGTTCAGGGATAGCAACTTCTAGCTGGGTCCTCACATGGTGAAAGGGGCACAGCAGCTCTCTGGGGTCTCTTTTATAAGGGCCCTACTGATGCTCACGATAGATTCACCCTCATGACCTAATCACCACCCAGAGGCCCCACCCCTTAATAGTATAGTGTTAGGGGTTAGGATTTCCACCTATGAATTGAGGGGGGAGATTGTTCAGACCATAACAGCCAATTTCTATTGAAATATATCCTGAAACGCATATCTGGCAAACAGCCACTGCACTAAATCTTATTCTAAATGTTCTCATAGTAGAGTTTTCTCCTCGGAGCTGGCAGTCTCATGTGGCAAACACAGGTGTAGCACAAACAGAATGTGTCAACTGCATCATCCCACAGACACCAGTTGCAGCGCGTATTGGCTGTGTTTGGATTTTCTTTTTAATGGGATCTGTTTTTCTGCATATGAATTGTTTTCTTGGTAACAGCAATGAGGCTCACTTCAAACAAGTAGAAGGAAGTTTATAATTTTTAAAAAATTTTACATGTGATATGCCCTACACTTCACATAGAGGGTACCAACTGAATAATTTAGGGTGTGTAGAGATAATATTGTAGTATGATGGGGAAAAGAGACATGGTCCCAAGTAACACTAATATTATAAATAGTATGTTGAAGGATGCAGAACCTTAGAATAAGATCACTGTTAATTCTACCTGAAGGGAACAGGATAATGGCTTTTAAGCTGGTCATTGAAGGATGAGCACGGGTTACCTGTGGACAAACAAGAGGACATTCCTATCTGTCTTAGTTGTTTTCTATTGCTATAACAAAATACTTGAAGTCAGGTAATTTATAAAGAATAGAAGCTTATTTGACTCACACTTCTGGGGATTAGAGGTCTAATATCAAGGTGCCAGCATCTGGTGAGGTTATTACGTGGCAGAGGGCATCACATGGTAAGACTGCAGGTGTGCTAGCTCAGGTCTCTCTTCCTCCTATAAAGCCACTAATGCCATCATGGTGGGCCCCACTCTCATGGTCTCATCTGATCCTAATTACCTCTCAAAAGCCCTGCCTCCAAGTAGCATTAATACATGACGTTGGAGATTAAGTCTCCAACACATGAAGTCTGGGGAGACACATGTCTAAGGGCTCAGGATGTCTATGGACTAGGGAACAGTGTCATGTGGCTACACCTAATGATGGAAAGGGAGGGGCTCAGTGAAGTGACATTAAGCCAGTCTCCAGGGTCTCTGAAACTAGCACATCAGTTCTGAGGTATCCCACACTCAGGGAACAGTAGTGGGCATCTCCAAATGGAATTGGCCTTGGCTGTGTAGAAAGAGCATAACAGAGCTGGTAGGGACAGTGAACGCCCATCCAGGTGGCTCTGCTATGAAAATATCCCCAAGGGGTGAGACCCAAATTCAAGATCCCCATCCCCAATAGAAGACCTGATGCCTACCCTCACTGGGACTGTTCCAGCCAGTGTTAGCAGAGCAGTCTCATTTCAAGGAAGTAGATGGGAAAAGGTAGATGCTTCTCCATGATGAAGAGGTCAAGTCCACATCCAGGAGGTCTCGTCGTACTTCACTTCTACCTCCGCCTGCCTCCTCTTCCACTTTCGCCCTTCCTGCAACATAGGACAAGACAAGTACTGTGTGATCCTTTTTGGACTTTGCCTGCTCTGTATGATAGGTGCTGAGGATGAAGATAATCACTATGGGACAGATGCTAATGGCCCCAGTAAACGTGCATGACCTCTCTCTGATCTTCAGACCGGTAATGGGGGACGGAAGGTACATTACAGATATTCCCACTCAACTTGATCTTAACAGCTTCAGTATTAATGGAAATTTTAATGAAAAACTAAGCCTTGATTAGGTTGCCATGCAGAATTCCCACAACACGCAGAGTCTGGTTAATTTCCCCTGTGCCGGGGGCATGGGCTCAAAATGACAGACACATATACTCTCAGGCAAATTCCCTCTGATCTCTAGATCTTGCGCTTTCCTCTGCCTGTCCAGCTCTTGAGATCTACAGGATTGGGTGGCTCCCAGGCTCTGAGGCACTTTGGGAAAAGATCATTCTACTATTCCCCATTTCTTGCTCAGAGATCAGGAATTGCCAGGGAATTCTAGAAAGAGCATCCAAGTCTCTTGTCTCCCTCTTCTGCTCAGATGGAATCTGGAACTAACTCCGGGGAGCAATAGGCTCAGAACTTAGAAATCTAAGGGCCTGCGTGCTGTGTTTCCTTGCTGCCTAGCCCTAGAATGTCATGTGCTACTTCCCTGGGAACCTGCCATGCTTAGCTGCTGTTGCATCTTCCAGAGAAACACAGAAGTGTCCACTTCGATGAGGTGTTTTAATCATGACAGGCAGATCTATCTAACCCCGTGTAGTAGAACACAGCTCCACTCTAGGGAATGCAGGGGGTGCAGGAGAGCAGCAGTCAATGGCTTTGTCTTGTTAAATCCCAACACAATATGGAGACTTCCTCCTGCCCGCACAGCTCTCTGCTCATACTCCTTGGTCCCCTCCTCATGAATCCTGTGGGTGACACTGTACTCTGCCTGTAGTTCTTGCCCTGCCAGGGGCAGTCCCACGGACATCTGCTCTGCCACAGAATTTCTGTCAGAGAGGACGGTGAGTAGGGACTATGGATCCCTGCCTTCTATTCCAAGTGGAAATACGTAAGTAAGGAGAGGAGAGATGGAGCAAAGAAAGAGAAAAGAAATAACTTTGGAAGGAGTAAGATCCTACGTGCTACAAAGGTGATGTTGAGACCCCATTTGAAGCTGAGGTGACTCACTGGGTCTCTTAATTCTCTGTTCACAGGTCACTTCTGTATCATGCCACACGCTGCTTTTCCTTGTCTCCTACTACCTGTGCCCAGCTTTCAAATGCCTTGCCATGGTTCCAGTCAGTGTCCCCAAAGGCCCAGGGTTGAAGGCTATTAGAAAATGGGGGAACCTTTAAAGGGGGTTCCCCCTGGGAGGAAGTTGGGTCACTGGGGAGTGCTCCTGGGTCCCTGGCCCCTTTCTCTCTTTCTCATTGCTTCCCAGCTACCAGGCCTCTCCTCCTTACGTGCCTGCCATGATGAACTATGACATCACAGGTCCAGAACAACAGGACCGAGTGACCATGGACCTAAGCCTCTGAAACCATGAACCAAATTAACCTTTCCTCTTTATAAGTTGATTTATCTCAGGTACTTTGATACAAAATAGGAAGCTTTTAGTATTCTCCAAGGGGCCTCTACCCAAACCATTTTCTGGTTTCTTTCATAGTCAAGAGATAGATTCTCAAAGTCAATTACAGTTGTTATGGTAATGGTCAGAGTGATGCATTTTGCCTTCTTTGAGCCCCTAATATTGCTATCCACCAGTCGCCTGACTCCTCTGTGATCACAGATAGAAATACTGGATTTTCCCAGGTAACATAATTTTCACCAGGTAGAGTAAACACATCCTTCACATTTTAGACCCTGGCTGCCAAAAAAAAAAAAAAAAAAAAAAAAAACCTATTTGGAGAAAACCCATATTATTTCTCCCCTCTCAGTAAGCTATCTGGCTCTCTCCCTTTTTTCCTCCCCTCTCCTCCTCTTTTGCCTTCCTATATGCACCCCATCCCCCATGGCCATTTAGTTCCAGGAATCTTTTAAAGATAAGGAATGCTGTTTCCAAAGCCAGGCTTGATCCTCAGTTCTGCGAGTTGAAGTAGAGCCTCCTGTCGTTCCTCCCACCACCAAGAAGGCTTTTGCTTGGACCTCCTCCGCTCTGCTTGCATGTAAAATCTCCTTGGACTTTTTAAATTTACCTGTGGTGGGGCCCCACCCCAGACGAACTAAATCAGAATCTTTGGCAGAGGAGCTTGTTCTGTTTTGTGTTTTATTCGCCTAGGATATTCCAGTGTGCAGCCAGTGATGAAAACTACCATGTCTAGCTCCTGTCCCAAACCACAGACAGCTGCCCTCAGAACGCCATCATATAATAATCGTACTGTTCATGTCCTCCAGCTCCGATTAGGAGGTAAGGGACAGGGGTTGACCAGGCACAAGTGAAGTCAGCAGACCTTGTGCTTCATAGAGGACACATAAAAAAGACCCCCTGAGCACAGGGAAACCCTTGACAGAGGTTCTGTAACCCTCCTGAGTGATGTGCCTCTGCCTTCAATTACCCTTTAGCCCAGGTGATTCATGTCTTATTATTATTTGGGACAGAACACAGAATTGTGAAAGTTGTAGGGGACTTCTCTCATTCTTCTTGCAAAAGGCAGCTGCTCCTGAGCCTGTCTGACAATAGTATCTGTCCTCTTTGTGATAAACAGCATACAACCAAACAATACTTATCAGAAACCCACATGAGGCATGACCCTCTGCTAGTTGCTATTTATTCTAAGAGACAGCGTCCATGCCATCTGGGAGCTTATGTCATAAGAAAAATGACACCATCCAAAACATGGTTACCCAGAAGGCAGTTACAACTTTGTGCTTTGTTTTTTTTAAGTATGTTTTGGTTTTGAGATCTATTTGGGGTATTTTTCCATGATGTTATATGACAGAAGACTATGGCTGAGACACATAAACATGAGTGGTGTCTGTAAAGACTGGGTTGCTGTGGAGGCGTATTCCTCCCAAGTCTTTCATTCGGCCCCAGGTGATTTCCCCACTGGCCTGTATCTCATCCTCACTATGCAAAAGTCAAAGCAAAGCACTTATTTGCCAAGCCTCTGTCCCCTGTAGCCTCCAGGATGGTGTTAATCTACAGCCCAGGGAAAACCATATTGCATCTTTTATTGGTCCTGGGATGGCTTCATCCTTTACTAACCAAGCCTCATCTTTCTCAGAGTCAGTGCATGTTCTAGCTGGGGGACAGTTTTATGGTTTACTGACTTGGCAATCAATGTGACATTCTGAACAAGATTGCTTCTCCAGCCTGGGACTGGGCAGGTCATCCTTAAAAAGTTTGCTCCTCCTCCAATGAGCACTCAACCGAATGTCTCCAGCCATTGATTTGGCTCTCTTGGGGAGTCCATATCATTCAGGCAAGAGTTCCCTGCTTGGAAATGGTCCAAAACACACAGTCAGTTCTCAATTAGCCATGCTAATGGAGGGGAGAAGCAGTGCAGATGATACAAACCAACAGATTATCTGAAAATCACTTTTATTGGCTTCAGAACAAAGGCAATGATGCGACGCGTGTAAGTGTGCATATTCTCATGTGTGTGTGTCCAGCAGCATCATGATTTCTGGGGGTTATCTGTGGTTTATGTGCCTCAGTGTCTGCATTCGCTGAGGTAACAGTATTTGGAAGTGGGAATAGGTGTCCCAACTGTGTTATGAGTGAGAGAGGAAAGCCAGGATGGAGTCGGAATGCTCCCCAAGGTATTTACAGAGCAATGAAGAGGGGCAGGGAGCTCTGTTTCAGCAGTTCTGTGGGTGGCTCTGGCTTCACACTACCCCTTCCCTTAGGGGACACATTTTTCTCTGCACATTCTCTGAGGTTGGGGGCCCACTCTGCCCCCAGATCCCAGCAGGGCTGTTGGGAGATATCCAAGCCACTCTCTACAGACTATATATATGCCCTCGCTTGGTGTGACCCCAAATTTTTATTGCCCCATTCACTACCAGAATGCCATATAGGAGATGGAGCCTGTCAGATGCTCTACAGAATCAACGCAAGCACTCACTGAAAACTAAGCAGCTTCTAGACTTTCTTGTAAGCTTATTGCAAGTTTTAGGGTTTTCTTTAAAGAGATCACTTGGTGGGCTAAAATTCTCAAATTTATTGAACTTAAGAATCACTGTGGAAATTGTTTTATTTGCGAATGCCTGGACCCTACTTAAAGAAATTCCAGCTCATTTGTCTGAGGCACATCCTTTAATTTGCAGTGCTATTCAATGTACAACCCTTTGCAAGACACTCTCCAGGAAGATCTGTTTAGAGGATCTGATTTTGAGCTGCAGCTTGAAGATCACTTTTCTTTTCAGGGCCTTTTTCACTCCACAATCCATGAGCCTTGCTCCAAGACTAATGTTTGATGGGCCAGTAAGTACTTAAGGATGCCAGGAAGCAGGGTGGCATGGTCAGGTGGGCTGGGCAGAGAACCCAGGTACTTGGGCCAGTGCATCTTCTTCCCAGCCTGACCCTATCCAAAAATCCATGGGCAGCACACAAGCCACAGAGTCATCTTAGATGATACAATGATAATAGCTCCTGCTTATTGAGCACTTACTAGGTGGTAAGCATTATGGTAAGTGTTCCACATGAATTTTCTGATTGAATTCTTTTAATCCTATGAGGTGTTATTCTCATTTTGGGGAGAACCTGTGGAGAATCTATCTCAGCCTTTGTAGAGCCAATTTTAAAATAAGAGAAACAAAATAAACAAACCCAGCATGTTTGAGATTCTTGAAGGAAAGACAGCATGTAAATCAACTAATTATTATTAACATTCATGACTACATCCTTGCAGGCAAGAGGAAAAGGGTCTGATTTTCTATAGTTTTCTAAGAAATAATTTAAAGCACAGTGATTAGCTAATTGGCCAGTCCAAATGGGGTTTCTCTTGATGGATGCCCACTGGCCTATTCTCCTTGCAAGACATAAGGGTTAGGTCAATCCAACAGCTGTGACCACTGTCTAAATAGAGTTATCACTTCGAAGAAATTCTGTGCTTCAAAGATCAGGACGGACTAAGTAACAAGTTTTATTGTTTATGTGATTGCTGACTTTCTAAAATAAGCAGTTAGATTCATGTTCCCATAAAGGACACTGTTTCCTATAGATTAACTGGATGTCAGTCTCTAGGCAGAATCATGCAGATCTAGTAGAGGAGCAGGGAGTGGAATGAAGGCCTAAGGCTACAGGAAGAGAACGCTGGTGACAGAGGCCCCTAAAGACAAAGAAAAGAGCTTAACAAGATGCAAATCCCATTCAGGAAAGCTCTCCAAGTCAATAATTAAAGTATGTCCAGGAATGCAGGGCTGGTGAGGTATAAAAGATCAATAGGTTAAATACTTTATGTTGTTTAATCAGATACTTAGCACAAATCAAATATTACCTTCCTGAGGTTATTAGGCTAAATGAGGGCACTGCGGTGGTGAACATTCATTACTGACACACCAATGGATCATGAAAATAGCAAGGTACATTCCTGAGTCACCTCCAGCCTAAGATGAGAAAGAAGGAGACCAGAAAGCCTTTAGTCCCTGCACGGGACTGAAGTGGCATTTGTGCTTTTTCATAAGAATGGCTTAGGAAGTTGGGGTTATGTGTTTCCCTGGAGAATTAAAGGTACCAATCTTGAAATAAAATTAAAATAATGATCTCCTTGAAGCTGAGAATACCCACCATTGTACAAAAATGAGAAGAAATCCATATTATTCAGGACCATGGAAAGCCCCCTCATTCTTGCATAACAATGACTTCTTTATTTTGTTCATTACCATTGCAGACATGGCAGTTTTGGGGTATTAAAGCTGTGCATCTTGAAGGGTCTTTTCTTGAGAAGCAATCCAAGGAATCTGTGGCCATGACCGAGCCATGACAGTGCCCATCTTTCTCTGTTAAGTGAATGGGCATTCCCGAGGAGAACTTTGTGGATTGATCAGTCACTGGGCTCTGCCAACTTTAGCCTTCCTCTGGTCAGATTACTTCCCTGTCTTTTCCAGTAGTTTGTAGTGAAACCAGATTGGAATTTCTCTGAAAACAAAGAGGATGAAAAAGGCAATGGAAATGCAAAAAACCGTCACAATGACTAGCTGAAGCACAGTTCTCTGCATGGACAGGATCCAGTTGCACAGATCCACCTGACCCCACCTGCAAAAACCCCATCAGGTCCTCCCAAGCTTATTCATCTTACTGTCTGCGTGTGTTTCTCTATCACTGTCTCCATCCCCTTAGGCCCCCTCACCCCAGCCCATCTCCACAATTCCTGGCCCCCTCTGGATGAGAAAAGAAAACAAACGCTGCCCTTCCTTTTCCAAAGTGCATGCTCCATTCTGCCACCAGTCAGCAAGCACTCACTTTGCAAATCTGTTCCCTGCCATACTAGAAGTTTGAGCCACTTCTTTCTGGGTTGGTTTGCTTAATCCACTAAAACATGTCAACCAGCTAGATATTAGGCAGGGTTTTACTTTTGGGGAAATTATTTACTGATTCCCTAACATTCTAACCCAGTAGTTTTCTAACAGGGCTCCTCAGAACCTTGAGGTTCCTGCAAGGTCCAAACCGCCTCTACAATCAGTGCAGAGGCTGAGCAGGCAATGCCCGTGGCCCATCCACTGCTTGTCACCCACTGCCTTGTATCAGTTTTGTGTGCTCAGATTCCATGTTAAACCTCATTTTTAAAAAATCTATTTAAGATAAAAATTTCAGAAGTCATTATTCCAGATTTTCTGGAGATTCCAATGATACTATCTGTCTTAGGGTGCTTCATGCTGCTGTAACAAAATGCAACTCATTGGGTAACTTATTAAAAATAAAATTTATTTCTTTCTGTTCTGGAGAAGTCCAAGATCACTGTGTAAAGTGACACCAGAGTTGTCTGGTGAGGGCTGCTCTCTTCTTCCAAGATAGCACCTCATTGCTGCCTGCAGAGCAAGAATGCTGTGTCCCCACATAGAAGGAGACCACAGGGCAAAAAAAGTAAATAAATAAAAGGCAAATTTCCTCATCAACGTTTTTTAATAAGGACACCTAAGACCTCACAGCCTAATCACCTCTAAAGGCTCCTCCTGAACTTTAGAGGGGACACACCTAATTTTCTATTGCTATAATTTATTGTATTTTCTTCCACAACAAACATGATAACAACCCTAATGATGACTAACAATTTTTTCAGATTAATTCTTTGTCAAGAGTCTCCAGCATATTGTCTTAACCTATTTTGCAAAAGGAAAAAACTGAAGAGACCATGATTGAGAAACTAGCCTGAGACCTCACAGGTACCTTAGTCACCGCAAACAGTGTCAGAAACAAAAAGAATAAGAGAAAGTCACGCTGTCCTCAAAACATAAAGAACTAGTGTTTATTGAGGTGGACACTGCTATGGCCTCCCCGCGCACGCACAACTTAGTAGAGTAGATGGGACTTTTATCATGTTACTATCACATAGAAACCCGAGCCAGGACACATCTAAGGAATCAAGCCACCAGGACTGCCCTGTTTCCCAGCCTGGGATTTTCCCCTAGTACTGCAGCCCCCTGACATGATCTGATGTATCTTTCCTAAGACTCTCTTAGGGCAGATTGGCACACCCTGCTCCAGGACAACAATTGTGTCATGAAAATTGCAGATCCACACCCTCCTCAAAGTGGTTTCTAGTCTCCAAGGTGATAGCACAGTGGCTTCCTTCGTGCCCTGGATAGGGAAGGAAACAACTTCAGAGGGGAAGACAGAGCTTTGGAGTTGACAAATAAAGGGATTTTTTCACCCTTCCAAATTCAGTTGTTCATAGAGAAAGCAAAAAGGTGAAGGAGAGAAGAGCAGGTGTGAATGCTTCAGCAAGTCAGACTTTTCAGAGAAACAAAAGAAGCATTTGTCAGAGCACAGAGCTGCGTAAACCCACCGAGAATTCAAGCAGTTAGCACCCTGGCAAGCCCCTGCCTCTGCCAGCTCTGACCCAATTTTGAGAGTTACCACTCATACTGTTTTCCAGATAAAGGCAAGCTATAGCAAGAGCTCTCCACCCCTCCGTGAGGCTTTGACATCAGGGAAAATGATCCCGACTCAAGTGACTCTTCTCCTTTCTTACCCTTCCCTCTGCTCCAGCCCTTCGCCCTTCCCTCTCCTTCTCACGCATCTTCCTCAGAGCTGTCAGATCACAAGCCTCAGCATGGAGACAGACAGCTCCACCACCACCTGCCTGCAGCTGGAGTGTCTCTCCATGCCTCCTTTCCTCCTGCCTAAAACTGGGCAGCTAAAGCTATCTTTTGAAGGCCAAGACAGAGCAAGGAGTGAGCTCTGGGTTGAAAGAATGAATGACCCTCTGCAGACTCCTGGCCTATCATCCAGTACGTTAGTGGTAATGTATAAGTCATATGGAAGATGAGGCAGTGAAACCTCTAAAGAAGCAAACCCTTAAAACACCCAAACTTTTGTTGTCATTGTTGTTGTTGTTGTTTGTTTGTTTGTCTGTTTTTAACTGAGAGACATCAAGGGAGCATGGAAGGGGAAGGGGGTAGAGGCTTAGATATGCAGGATCCCCATGTTATGGTTTAGATGTGATGTCCCCCAACAGCTCGTGTGTGAGACAATGCAAGAAAGTTTGGAGGAGAAATGATTGGACTATAGCCTTAACCTAATCAGTGAATTGATTCCCTGATGGGATTAACTGAGTGGTGACTGGAGGCAGGTGGGATGTGGCTGGAGGAAGTGGTTCATTGGGGGCATAGCTATGGGGTGTATATTTGTATCTGGCAAGTAGAGACCTCTCTCTCTGCTTTCTGAACATCATGTGAGCTGCTTCCCTCCATCACACTGTTCCCCCATGATGTCTTGCCTCACCTTGAGCCCAGAGGAATGAAGCCTGCTTCTCAGGACTGAGACCTCTGAAACCATGAGCCTGCAAATAAACTCTTCCTCCTCCACAGTTGTTCTGGTCGGGTCTTTTAGTTGCAATAGGGAAAGAGCTGACCAAAACACCATGGGAGGCCAGGAGACAGAACCGCTCAGATCTTCTTCCATGTCAGCCATGAGGTTGCCTGGCAGGAAAGGGCTCAGGATGTGGCCAGGCTAACGCCCCCTCCAGACAGATGCAGGAGGATGATTTTAGGGTTCATTGTGGTTTTAGCGTGGGCAAGGGGAGGAGATAACTGAAGCTGCCTACTGAGACAGAGAGGGGCTCCGTTTCCTGATGGGGTCCAGCTGGTGGCCCTGCTGCCATCCTGTCCCTGCCCATCCTCACTGAGCAGTTCACACCCGACTTGCTCTGCAGAGCTTTCCTAGACTGTGGAAGGCCCCAGTGTTGTCTCCTCCATTTTCCTGTAGCGAGCTTACTATCTGCACCTCTCAGTTGCCTGGTTATTCAATCACTCTCTTGTTTACTTAACTTTTCAGCTGTGTACATATATTCTTCACAAGAAAATTATAAACAAGGTGTCTGCATACGCTTTATTATAACCTGCTCTCTTTCCCTCCTCCTCCCCACTCCTCTACAAAACCCAATTAAGAGTGGAGGAGACATTTAACAAATACCGGCTGCTGAATGCATGAATGAATGACTTTTTTAATCAAATATAAATTAAACTGGTGTCTCATCCAAAAAAAAAAAGCTTTTTTGCATTAACCCCCATAGAGCTTTTCTTAATGATAAATGGTAATAGGGGATCAGTGAAGTGGCTGGTCCTTCGGCTGGGGACTTCAAGAGGTGAAATCAAAGGGCCTCTGTTCTAGTGATCACCTGAAAGTCTGAGATTAAGATTTCAAAAAAAGAGTAACTCTTCAAAGTTCCCCATTTGGTTAGTAATATTAAGTAGTAATGATGGGGTTATAATAACAGTACTCTCTGGGTAATAGCAGGACCTATGGGAGGCCATGTACATGGGGTTCAAGGGCCAGGCTCCAGAATCAGACATTCCAGGAGCCTCAGTTCCACTAGGGATTGAATGGGTGACCTTGGGCAAATTCCTTGACCTCTTGTCTACAGTCCCCTAAAGTAGAGATAATAACAGACCTATTATGAGGATGAAATGATGTGTATATAAAATACCTGGCAGGTGTTTGTTGTTTTTGCAATACTGGGAATGTAACAACACATGCTCTACCACTGAGCTACAGCCCCAGCTCTGCCCAACATTTGGAAAATGCCCAAAGTGTAGTAGCTCTTGCTCTTATTACCATAGGTTCTCTGGGTGAGCTTGGCCAGCCGCCCCTCCTGCCTTGGTTCTTCCTCATGCCCTAAGGAGACAGCTGAGATCCACCACCCACAGAGACTCCAGCTTCTGGCTCCTGGCCAAGAGGGTACCAGCTCCACCCAAAGAACAACAGGGGCTAACAGATGCTGAGGCCCAATCCAAAGAAGCCCCTCCTTTTCTTCCAAGGAGCCAAAATCCCAGCCTTCCAGGGACCCTCAGAACCTTGGGTTCTTCTTAAAGGAATCGTCCAGACAGATCAGAGATCACGAGTGCCCATCTTCCCCCTGGCCCAGAATTAACAAGCCCTCACTGCTTCATTGATTCTTTGCTTAGCACAAGGTCGAAATCCCATTTTTGCCTCATTTTCCAGTTGGCACAATGACTTCTCCCACCTTCTTTTAAATATCTGAATTCAGAGACGTTAATTAGGGACTTCCCACGACTTTATGGAGGTGTCATGATTAGACCTATTATTACCGCCCCAAATGGGAAAATTGAACATCTACTGCTTTATGAACCCTTTATCACAATTAATGCTGTCTCTAAAGCTTTCCATTTATTGGGTTCTCTAGTATAATCATTCCTTATATGTGTTTCAAGACCTTGTACAAGTACAAATAATTTAAACTAATTAGCTTATTATAAAAAAGGAATGAAAACAAATGGCACATGAATGAATTGTGAGGTTTCATATGGAATTAATATCTCCCTAATACCCACAAATTTGGTAAATTCATTATGCATCTATAATCAAACCTGATGAATCCCCTAGATAATTCAGAAGTAATTATGCATGAACTGCTGCCACTTATTTTAAAGTGCTACCAAAATAAGAGATTTATCCCCAAGATCCAGTCAGGCTCCAGGATAACTAGCTCTAACCTGACATCTCCTGACAAGATCAGCCAGGAGAAATTACACCAACTTTTCATCTCCCAAATGCTTTCCCCTGACATCTTTAAAGAGCAGCCACAACCCTCAGCAATAGTCTGCTTGGGGCACAGAGTTGACTTGTCACTAGGATTTTTTTTTTTTGTCCATGAAGTTTGGGGAGGACAGAGAGGAATGCAGGTTGGAATATCCACCAAAGCCCTCAGAACACCATACATCGCGCAAAGTCACCAATTCCCAAGAGCCTTTTTTGGTCTAATTGAAGAAATCTGTAGCAAGAAGCCTTTTTTCTCCCCTTGTGATGGTTTAGATATGAGGTGTTCCCCAAAACCTCTTGTGCAAGACAATGCAAGAAAGTTTAGAGGTGAAATGGTTGGGTTATGAGAGTATTAACCTAATCAGTGCATTGATCTCCTGGTAGGGATTTACTGGGTGGAAACTGAAGGTAGACAGGGTGTGGCTGGAGGAGGTGGGTCACTGGAGTGTGCCTTTGGGTTATATATTTTGTCCTTATTGGGCAGCATTCTCTCTACCTCCTGGTGCTTTCCTCTACCACACCCTTCCACCATGATGTTCTGCCACACCTTGGGGATAGAGCAATGGACCTGGCTGTCTATGGACTGAGACCTCTGAAACTATGAGCCCCAAATAAACTTGTTTCCCTGTAAAATTGTTCTTGTTGGGTCTTGTGGTCACAACAGCAAAAAAAAAAAAGAAAGCTAACTAAAACACCCCTCCATATAGGTTGCAGTTATTTTCTGATATGACCCACCTGTAGTTGTAGGGCCCTGACTTTAGTAGGCTGATCCCAACCAGGCAAAATTAATTCTCCTTTAAACCACCATTGATTTTAATTCTTAGCTTTCCTTTAAAAAAAATCCTATTTATTTTTTAGGTATATCTCCTATTTGATTGTATGTTCCTTGAAGACTATGATAGTGCTATTTATTACATGTATTCGTTATATACAAAATATTCAACAAATATTTCTAAATACCTATATGCTAGGCCTTAATTTTTATTACATCAGTAAATAAAACAGACAACTCTCTAAGCCTTCATGGAAGATATTCTAGTGGGGGAAACATAAAATAAACAAGTAAGATAAATAATATGTCAAGTGGGGATAAGCACTCTGGGGACAAATAAAGAAGGGTGAGGGATAGGAGTGCCAGTACAGGGGAGGTGCACATTTTAAATAGAGTGGTCAGCCCAGAAAAGTTAGCAACTGGGCCATGTCCTAAGGAGGTGAGGAGCTGAGACTCAGATGACTGAGGTCAGAACATCTCAACCAGAGAGGACTGTGAGGCA
Source organism: Marmota flaviventris (assembly GCF_047511675.1). NCBI lineage: Eukaryota > Metazoa > Chordata > Mammalia > Rodentia > Sciuridae > Marmota > Marmota flaviventris. Next base: position 111,071,153 of record NC_092506.1, on the reverse strand, counting down.
GGAGCATGCTTGGTGTGTCAGAGGGACAGCAAAGAGGCCAGAGTGACTGGAGCAGAATGAGCAAAGAACAATGAGGCAAAGACCATGGCAGACTCTGGACAACACAGAAAGGGTTTGGCTTTTCCTCTGAGTAAGATAAGAAGCCTTTGAAATGTTTTGAACAGAGAAATGATTCTACCTGACTTATGTTTTAAAAAGCATCATTTTGCTCTGATGAGAATAGACAGTGGATGGCAAGGACAGAAGCAGGCTGTATTAGAAGGCTAGTATTAGAAGGCTCTGACCATCATCTAGGGTCTCTGTGACTCAGCCCATGGTGCAGCCATGGAAGGATGAGAAGTGGCCATATTCCTAATTTACTTTAAAGGAAGAGCCAATGGAATTTGCTAATGGATTCGATCTTCCTTATAAATGTCTCAGCTCCAGAAGTGCATCTTCTACCTAGAAGGTCCCTGATGAATGTTTGCTGAATGAATGGAACAAACACATGCATAAAGGAAGAATTCAAATAATTTGGACCCCACCCCGGGGGCATGGGATTGAATTTGATTAGTGGGAAAAAGAACATACCTCATACATCTCAGCCTCTCTCCTGGGGCTGCGCTTCCTTACCTAGTATATAAACTCATTAAATATTTGTTGAATAGGTGAATAAACGAGTTAATTAAAATGAGTGTGCTAGACCTGGGCTTCCAACTGAAACACAGCAGGGAGCCATTGGGTCTGAGGGGTTCCCTTTCTTTAGCCCCTGGCAGGGTAGCAGGGGAACCCAGAGCTTCTTAAATACTGCAAAATGGTATTGATGCCGAGGTCCAGAAAAGTGCCTCAGATGATTGTCTGGCCTCGTGTTTGTCAGTGGTTGGAAGATGAGAAATACTTTTTAAGGACTTAAGTGCCATCATCATTACTAAATTGCTGTAGGACTAAAAATTCAGTTTATACTATTGAGGATCATTAAACTCTCTTCTGAATCTGATGCCAAAATTGAAATAATTGGCTCATCGGTGGTACAACATGGAATATAACTACCACATCGGCTTGCGGGGAAAGTGTTGTCTCAACAAGAAGAATGGAACGGGAACTTGGGTGGGTAGATTGGTTTTGTTGGCAAAGTGTTGCTATGTTGCAATTACAGCTGACAGCATAGATCCTGATTAAAAATACTTGGAGCACAAATTTAGAGTTGCAGGAAAATAAATGGATTTTGCAATCAGACCAGAGTTTCTGATCCATTGGATTTTCCAAGGCCTGGTTAAATTCTGTTTCGAGAGGTCAACTACAGATCAGACTTACTGATACCCAGTGCAGGGGAGGCCCTAAACAAGAACAAAATAAATAACGATAATAATAGATTGAGCTACAGTCCAAGAACAAAGATGTGTTTTAAATGAAAATCATTACTCACAGATGCTGGAGCAAAACCCCAGACTGATTCAGTGCCGACTCTAAGGTAGGGGGGTGGTGCACAAGGCGATCAGATCACTAACCTGCAGCCGCTAATGCTGACCTGTGGCGGGGGGCGGGGTGGGTTAATTAGCTGCCGGTTGTAAAGCATTATTGCCTTGCTGAGTATTATTATTTTAATAAAAGAGGCTCATGAAAACGTCTCTGGTGGTAACTCATGAAGAATCATTTTGAGGACAAGAGTACTCGTACATCATTCTGAGTGCCGCCTATGTATTTGAGTATCAACAAAAAATTTACTGTTTAAACATAAATCTCTGGAAGAAGTTGAAGTTAATTAAAAAGGTTTAACAGCATATGCATTAGTATTAGCCCTGGCCCTCTTTAGCATGGAAGGAAGGGAAGGAAATAAAACAAGGTATGTGAGGAAGCAGTCAATGTAGGCATTTAATTAAATGTGGTCCAAAGCACAGGTAAAGATGCCACCTTATCTGCCATTCAATGCAAGGAGAGAGAATGGGAGGTAGAGAACGTTTCCCTGAAGAGCTGTGCATGTTTTTAATTAACAAAGGCTTTGAGAGTCCTTCCTACAGTTTTTTTTTTTTTTTTCTTTAGAAATTTAGGATTTCACCATGTGCCATGAGGCTTTCCGTTCAAATGCGGAAGACTCTAGCCAAATGCTGGATATTCTCTGATTTATGCCCTGCCATTACTCACTGATTGGTCCATTCATGCTGCAGGTATCTATAGAGCCCTCACTCTGCACCCTGTATGACACCCTGTTGCCTGAGGGCGTGCCAAGGTGGTCTGGTCTCTGCCCTTGACTGACTCCCAGCAGAGTGAGGAAGACTGGTATAATCACCAGGACCTTTCGCTATGCCACGAGAGGGTTGTGTCCTCGGCATGTGGGGACTGTAGATCAGGATATTGGAGGTTCATGTACAAATTAAAGACTGCAATTGGCCCAAGCCTGTGCCTGCAGGAGAATCAAGTGGGGATGTATCATTGGCTTTTACAGTTTCTTGATGTCAGTCTTCATGCCTGTATTTTTGGGCCCCACTCTGTATTCCCCCAGCTTCCTCCTTTATAATGTCCAGCTTGCATCCATCCTACACTAGCTTGGGAATACACCAAGTTTATTCCTCCTCTGTTCATTTATTCACTGTCCTAATGCTTAAAATCTCTCCTCCCAATTCCTCCCCCTCTTTCTTTTTTTTTAAATATTTATTTTTTAGCTTTAGGTGGACACAATATTTTTATTTTATTTTTATGTGGTGTTGAGGATCGAACCCAGGGCCCCACACATGACAGGCGAGTGCACTACTACTTGAGCCATATCCCCAGCCCCTCCTCCCCCTCTTTCAAGGTTCACTGCAAATCCACCTCTTCCAGGACAGGCGTCTTAATTCTCCTGGGCTGTGCTGGTGTCTCATGGGACTTGGAATGCTCACCATTTGTCAAAAGTCAAATGGCTGTCAAAGGCTGTCAAAAGTCAGTGGCTGGTGAAAGGCCCACTCTCGAGTGACTGTGTGACCGTACCATACACTTTAGCACTTAAAATATTTGCTAGCTTTATAACCTATTGATTATTATTTGTTTCATGGGTATTCTTTGTCCCATCAACTTTAGATGTTAATTCGTGGAGGCATTTAGTAGGAAATCAATCAATTGATTCTTCAGAGTGCTTTCTCCAGACCCACTTCAAAATTCAAAAATTCCTCCCAGTGTACCAATATTTTACTCTTGTCACATCATCTGCAGGTTTTCAGTATATGACCCCATTCCCTTGAGGATTTTAGCTCCAGGATCTCGGTTTCCTCACCCAACCTATCCCATCACCCATCCCATCCTTGATGACTTCAAACCCTTCCAAGCCTCTGACCTCTTCAGTTCCCAGCTGTCTTCGCTCTAGTAGTCTTTTCCTGTAGCTCTGCATCTTGAAACTCATGACTCAAAACTACTGAATATTCAGGTCCAATTGTCAAACTCCCGCTCTCTCCACACCCTTTTTCTCACTCCCTCTTGACCTGGTTTTCTGGTTTTCTCTTGGCCTTTGGTCCTTTCATCCTTCCCTCTTTTCCCACTTCCCTCCCCGGCTTCAGTCACTCTGAACTCTATGGCCACAGGCTTCACCTCCACTCTTGCTAACACTCTAGAATTCCTCTTTGTTGTCCTTCCACCTACTTGATTTTTTCAGCCCCCATTCTCAGTCCACTACTCACTGGATCCATTTCAATCCAGCATGCTAATCCCATAATCCAAGGGTTATTTGAGTCCTTCCCAACCACATCTGCCTCACACTTACAGTGGTAGATATCAGGAACATGACTGTCCGTCCAGATCTCCAGCATTAGACTGGGACCTGGGCTGACTGCAGGCACACTGTTCTCACTGTATTGAGCTACCATACTGAAAAGTTTCCTGAAAAGTCCCTAATGCACCGTCTACAGTACAATTTACCCTCCTCCAAAAACTCTTGTGTTCTCTTTGTTCCACACACTACAGTCAACATCAGGGTCTTCTCAATTCTCTCCCTAAACACTAGAATTACCCTTGACCCTCCCTCTCTCTCACTCTCTATCCCATTGGTCTGTAACTCACATTGACTCTGTTCCCCTTCGTCTCTACTGTCACCAGCTTTGTTAAGATCCTCATTTGATCTCTCTGAGATCATTATTGCCCCAAAACTCCTCTACCTCCAACTCCTCTCCAGTATGATCCAACCCATTTAATTGCCACATTGGTGTTCCAAACCTCAGTCAGACCTTCCCTGAAATCTCTGATGATTCACATTTGCTCCAGGTTCAAGTCCTTGTCCTTAGCATGGCAATCAAGACTTGTCATGATACAGCCTCATCCTTCATCTTCCGTCCCATTTCCTACAACTCACCTCTCCTGGAATTACAATCTCCGCTCTCTCACTTCAGTATTTAAGCCGTTTCCTTTGTCTGAAATAGCTTTCATCTGTACATGACAAAATCCTCTGTGCCCTTCCAAACCATCTCAAATATTGTCCCTTCTGTAAATTTCAGTCCAATCTCTCCCAACTATTGATGAGCTCTCCTCTGTGTTTCCCTAATATTTTCTTTCTTTGGTAATTCATTCATTCAACTAATATTTATTAAGCATCTACTAAGTGCCAAGAACTTTAATATACATTACCTTGTTTAACCCTCATGTTATCCCTATGAAATAGGTATCATTAATATTCTTGTTACAGAAATGAGAAAATGGAAGCCGTGTGAGTTGGAATTTTCTATTCAATATTACAGTTAGTAGGTGGTAGAGTCAGTTTCTAAATCTGATTCCAACATTCTTCGCATCAGGCCAGAGTTGCCTGTCCTTAACTACATAATACACTTTGCATTGGATGGAAAGAGAAGGAGGAAAGAAAAGGAAGGAGGAAAGGGAGGGAGTGAGGGAAAGGAGAATAGCAGGAAGGAAGGAAGACCCAACTGCCTTTTTGGCCCTTCTAGATTGCAGGATCCTTGAACTCAGGAACATGCCTGGTTCACCACTGAATTCTTCACTTTGAGCTTTATGCAGAGGAAATGCTTAATAAATGTTGACTTTATTTAATAAAATATACAGTTTAAAATTTTGCACATATAAAATCATAAACCTGGAAGAGGCATAAACCCATCCCCTTCCTGCAGAAGATTATCCTTATAGCCCTTTCTGGTTCCAGCCCACCTCTTGGGTGGTCACCTCCTCCAACTCCTATCTGTCCCTAAGACCTTCCTTTCCTACAAGATGCTCTTGGCTTTCTTGAGGCATCTTGCTTGTTCATAGTTACTCTTAGGCTGTTCTCTTGGAGATGGTGGTCAATGTAGGAAATTGAAATTGATCTTTTTACATTGAGAGTTTGCTAGGAAAAGGTAAAGGAAAGGGAGGGAGTAGAAAGAGGAGGGCAGAGTTAGCATTTCCGGTGAGTTGAGTTTGTAATGCTCTTTCACAGAGAGGCAATTTCATCCCCCTCCTGTTCCCTCCAGGAGTCTATAGCAAATGCAATGTTATCTCCCAGGAATGTGTTGCCTAGTGTGGGCATAACCAGGATATGTACCGGGAGACTTGGCACAGACAGAGCCTCTTGCTGGTCTCAGAAGTGGGAACAGTGAGAACTAATCACTAATCCCAGTGAGACCGGCGCAGAGAGGATTCTGAAGATGGAGCTAGAAGGCAGGGAGGCATCTATCAAAAATCCATTATTTGATGTGCTAACAAGATCGTTGGAGCCCCCTGCCCTCCTGTGGGTTCTGGAGACCTACCCTTTCTTTCCAAAGGGGACTTTGATTCTCCAGCAGCTGCCTATTGAGATCTGGGCTCTATCCCAAAGCATCCAAAGATATTCTCACATTTCTGAGCATTTCAGAGGAAGACCCCTTCCAACTGGACATCTGCCTTTTGTAAGATGGAGAGAGGGTCTTTTCATAGCTGCCACTTAGCACCATAAGCCTTTCTTTCCCAAAGTAAGAACGGAAGCTGGGAATATGCCAATCCACGCAAGAGGACTGTCATGGGGGTTTCATCAAGTAACATGGGGTTCTGTGTGGAAATGGATTCACTCTGAATTCTCAAGTACACTATTAGTTGTTACATAAATGGATGACAGTATTTAAATATAGTGGAGTCTCTGGATACAAAGAGAGGATTTTCTTGCACAGTAGAGAAAGAGCTAGTTGCAAGGATGGGGTGGGACATCGTGCATACCCAGTGTCCTCACAAGAAGCCGAGAAGTCTGTGTTGAATATAGCCTACAGAGGCCTTGGTGGGCCATTTCTCACTGACTGGAACTTTCTTTGCTTACCATCTAGAGGAGAGGTGCAATTTTCTCCTTTCTTGTTACTAATTCCAAAGTTATCCCTTTAGCTCAGATCTTTGTAACCAGAACTATATACTTCCACACAACACCCTGAACCCTGATATGATAAAGTGGCAAATAGCTTAGTGAACACCAGGAGATTCCTCTGAGGCCAGGCCTGGAGTGAACATCCTGCTAAACTCAGAACCTGGAAGGGGCCATAGCAACCATCAGGACAGCCAGTGATGACAGCTTGGACCAGGGTGACAGCAGAGGAAGTGGAGAAAGGTGGCTGACTTGTGGATATATTTTGAGACAACATGATAAGCTGACAGACTGGATATGGGTGCAAAAGAAAGAAAGTCTAGGAGCACTCCAGGGTTTGTGGCCTGAGTAGCTAGAAGGATAAAACAACTTCCATTTACAAAGATGAGGAAGACTGTGAAAGGGGAAGGTCTATGGGAGAAGGTGGGAGCTCTCTTGGGACTTGTGATGCCTATGAGACTTCCAAGAAGAGAAGAGTAGACAGTTAGTGTGTGATCTGGAGTTAAGGGTAGTGACCGGGCTGTGAAGAGAAATTCGAGAGACATCAGAGTAGAGTGGGTATTCAAAGTCCTAAGATTGATGGGGCTCAAGAATTGATGCACAGGATGCTGCTATGAAGGTCAAGGAAAAAAGGAAAAGAGGTCAGTGACCTAGGAGGAAAATGGTCAGTAGAGAAAACCCAGGGACATTCTCTCCCATGTGCCTTTACCATGATTTACTCCTCACAGAGTTGTGCATGAGGCACTGTTGTTCACCCCAGAGGTTCAGAAAGAACCTATGTGAAGCAGCAGCAAGCAATCTGAGAGGGTGTATCTTTAAGACCAAATTGTGGGGTTCAGACAAGAGCTGTGGGGAGTATTAATCTGACTACTAGGGCTTCTTAGCCACACTTTTCAGGTACAGGCAGCCAGGAGGAAAAAGCTGACTTTAATTCAGAGGCCAAATTCTTCCCTCAGATCTATGCATGTAATGTATGCAGGAAGCAGATTGGAGTGCTTTTGATGTTGCTAATCTGAATTGACAGTCTGTTTGCTAGTTCCAGATGAGGACACCTTTCAATTCTGTGTGTGTGTGTGTGTGTGTGTGTGTGTGTGTGTGTTTTCTGTCAGTATTGACAGTCTCCTTTCCCAAACCAAATTGGGACCCTCAGATCCCCTCCTCTGCACCATCCACAGCTATTCCTCAGAGTGGCTTAAGCCAGTCTCCATCCTATAAATAACAGGAGCTCTTGGGGACCACTCAGCAGCTGCAGGAAAGTGAAGTGATGGACTCAGAAAATCAAAGCTTCCATGCCTTATTTTTTTTTTTAGTCAATGCAGGAGAAAATAAAACAGTAATGGCTTGGGAAGGTGGGAGATTAATTGTCTTCTCTGGGCACGTTCATTTCATATTCATTGTCACAGTGCTGATCATAATGAAGTTATTTAGTATTCATGCAGATGTCACATCAAGTTCCTCCATAGATGTTTTACTGTAATTTAGCATAAGTTAATGGATATCTATATTAAAGTGTTCCCAATTAAGCAAGTGGCCTTTCTATTCTACAGGCCAGATTGGATTGGATAGCCATGAAGTGTAAGCAAACTAAGCCTTCTCAGATCCCAGCCGCAGAGGTCAAACCTGAAATGAGTTTAGCTCCTTCTTGTGTCTATTTCACAAGAATCCTAGTGGCTCAAAAATAACTTGGTAATTGACTGATCCAGACAGATGAGTTGGAAAGTGGGTGATTGATGGGCCCAATATATTTGAACAAAATCAACACCAGGGAGAATACTAATTGCACAGTTGGGCCAGCTAGCAGAGCTGACACAAGAACAGAGTCAGGATTAGCTGATCACATCTCCAGCTTGAAGAACCCTGAGACTTTCCAGCAACTGTCCTGGGATGCAATTGGTGGTTGTTTAGCATCTGTCTTCTGAACTCTCCTGGATTAGAAGCTGCCACATTGGAAATGGTTTATTGAGCTCAGTGGAGGTTACTTTTAAAGGCTTAAGGGATTGGGTTCCATTAAAAAAAATACAAACAATTTTTAAATGAGGTTTGGTCAAGCAAAAGAACTTTTTTCCCTTTATGCTTACCCAGAAGTGGAAAAAGAAAAGAAGCAAGAAATTCAAATAGAAGTACAAATAGCTGCTTAGACCTTCATTGGAGATAGGACTGATTCAGTCAATACATAGGTTTCTTTTTTTAAATGTTACCAAAAGGTCAGAGCCAGTGGCCTTTGAAGGCAAATCTCATCTGACAGGTGGCCCTCCAGAGCTTAAATCTCCAGATCCATTAGCACTGAAGTGTTTCTCTTGATGGGCTTTGGGATGACTGGGGGCTGGCCAAGTCACAAAAAGGCTGCAAACTTTGGCAGCCCAGCCCAGGGCTGAGAGACGGCAGCAGGACAAATGGACATTTCTCTCATATTACTTGTAAATCTCAATTCATCCAACCAAAAGTCATTAAACTGCACTGTCCCAAGCCCTGGGGATACAGAGGTAAGCAAAACAGAGCTTTCTCAGTATAGAAAAGGAGCTAGGTAATTAAACAATATCTAAACACTATGCCTTCTGTCACTGGGCTGGGGGGGGGGGGCACTGGGTGATGCCTCGGTCACCACCTGACTCTTAAGTCCTTCCACATAGTGGTCCCCTCTGCCACAGCAGCAACCTTCTTACCAAGGTTCCTATGCTAAGTGAATTTCATGTCCTTAGTCTGAATCCCGGCTCACCAAAGTTGATCTATGACCACAACTCATCACAAATGATTGCAGTGGTGGGAAAGTGTAGGATAAGCAAAGGAAAGAAGAGGTTGTATCAATATGCCACCCCATGGTACACATCCTCCCTTGCCCATCTAAGGCAAGATGGCTACCCTTCATCACTTCAGCTGTTTGTTAACATTGTTCCAACTCCATGGAGTCATGGTTTCTAAGTCTTGTGTAGATTCTGTGAGCCCAGGCAGACACAGGATAGAGTATGGAATAATTTTCATAGTCTTGGACTTATTTAAACCAGGGATAGTGAGAGTCCCTGGATCACCTACACAAACTGACTTCCATCACAGCCAGAAGACAGACAAGAGTTTTCCCAACAGGTAATGGAACAAAAAGAAACATCATGGAGCTTTGATTCTTTAAGAATAACAAGGTATTTCTATTCCAATCTCTAGAGCATGGAAAATCTCATCAAGAGGAAGTCGGATTTCATAAATGTTCTGTATTCTTGGATTCTGAGAAGTCAGCACTAAACCCGAAAGCAAAGTCTGTTATTTTCCTATTCTGAGCTCTCTATTCCCAAAATATTATAATTCTCCTCAAAACTTGAGAAGGTAAAGACTTTATAAGATTATACAGATTATTGTCTTTGGTACCATATATAAACCAAGAAAAGTAAACTGTAAAGCTAAATTCTCCTTGTTCTTCAATCTTTCATGCAAGTGTCCTTCCTAAGACAAGTGGTCCCATTCTTCCCACTGACCTAGTTATCTTTCCTCATGCTTCCACTGTGCTGTTAGCATGTTTCACACCACACAGTGATCATCAGTTTATTTGCCAGTCTTCCCAATCATGGGCATATCCCCAAAGCCTCACACTAGGCTCAGCACTTTGTAAACATGGATGGATGGATGGATGGATGACAGACAGATGGATGAATGAATGATTAATGCATAGATGAAATCACTATATTTTTCCTGAGGAAAACCCTCCTTTTTAAAGTGACAAATCAGAGCTGGGTGTGGTGACACATGCCTATAATCCCAGAGACTCAGAAGGCTGAGACACAAGGATTGTGAATTCAAAACCAGCCTCAGTAACTTAGCAAGGCCCCAAGCAATTTAGTGACACCCTGTCTCAAAATTAAAAATATAAAAGGCTAGCATGTGGCTCAGTGGTTAATTCCCCTGGGATAAATCCTCATTCCCCCCCCCCACAAAAAAAAGTGACCAATATGCAGAGGCATCCAGCCTAAAAGAAAAAAATAGGTCCCCCACTCTTCAAGCAGGATTTCATCAGCCCTGATGAAAAATAACATCAGCAGTCTGTTATTTAGACATGATTCACTTTTTTCTTTGAATTGAAAAAAACTAATGTATGTAATTTTCAAGAGGACAAGCTAGTTAAGTTTTCCTGCTGGAGTTATGGATAATCAAATGGGAAAAGGCTTGGATAGGAGATAGGAGAGTATCCAGAGGCTGACCCATAGTGCTGTGGAGGAAGTATGACATCTACAGCAGGAAGAGTGGGAGCATGAAACCAAGGGCCAGGGGAGGGTCAGGCAGTGCTAACAATGGTGTTTAGAGCATGCAGACGGAGAAGGGAAAAGAGAGTGATTGCAACGTGAATTCACTAATGCAGCTAAATCACTAAATTTTCCCAGTTACTCTGAAATCAGTCCAGATGGAAATCAAAACTCAGCATACCAGCAAGGATATTCTGTTCCTTACCCTTCAAAATAGGTCCAGCTAAGAAATCTACTTTAGTCTGGGTTTTCCAGAGTATAATGAAGAGATAAGGGTGAATGGGGAGTAGGGGCTCTGTCATTTGAAGAAGGGGCAACTCACCACCCTTCCCTGCCCTGTTTCTAAGTAGTGTTGAAGACCAGGGGAAGGAGAAGAAAATATCCTAGTGCTGTTTAAGTCCTTGCCTTCTTAGGTACTTTCACATGTTTCCCTTTTATCTCTCAGTAATACCATGATGTAGGTGCCAATGTCATTTACTGATGTATCAGTGAGACCCAATGACATTAAACCACTTGCCTAAAGTTACACAATAAGCAGGTAAACCAGAATTCAAGTTCAAGTCTAGGTGATCTGGACTCCCAATTGGTGTTATTCTTGTACCCTCCACAGATCTGAGGAGGCACAAAGGGATTAGTTCAGCCCATCAGACTAAGGCCATGAGCAGCAAATCAAGGGCCCAGACAGACACCAAGGAAGGCCCGGCCAGGTAATGGGTGCTGGGAGAAGAGCAGACAGTGTGCTAAGATAGCAGAACAAAGACAAAAGTAAGATCTAGGAGGCAAGATGAGTTTTGTTATGTGAAGGCAGAGCTCCCACATAGCCTGTGGCTTTATACCCTTTTCTCATGGGGTTAATTCCAATATCTGGGCATCACTGAGCTCTCAAAAGAACAAGCTCCAAAAGGTAGAAAAAGAAAGACACGTACTTATAGGGCATTATTTATCTGCCAGGTGCTGCTTACCTGTCTCCTCATTTTATCCCCCTAATTCTTTGAAATGGGCATTTTGTCATAGTAAACAAAGATAATTAACTCAAGAATACAAATAATAACAACACTGGCCAACTTTTATTGGGTAGATGCCCTGGGAATACCCTGAGCATCTAAAAACAGTGCTATGCTGTTACTACTTCTGTGTTTCACAAACTGAAATTCAGAGTTTTATATGTGTGGTTTTTTTTCAAAATTCTAAAAATAATAAGTGTCAGAGTTGAGACATATCCCCATGTCTGTCACACTAACAGGGCCTGCTTTGGGGAGCAGTCTTTGACCTGGGGACATTGGAGTCTTAGAGGAATCCTATCCCTCCCACCACCTGAAGGCCTTCTGTGATTCACAAATAACCAGTTATTCCTTATTGTTTTCATCTTGGGAATGAGAAACAAAGGTGGACACCTTGGAGGAGAAGGATGAGGCACCTCACCTAGGCCCCACTCTGCTCTTTACCAGGTATTTTCATACCCACCACCTCTTCAGATAAAACCACCACCTGTGGTAGGTAGAGCAGGAATTTCATCCCCATTTTACAGATAAGATATCTGGAGACTTAACCAAATATCCTACTTGTGACAAAGCCACATCTTGGACCTAGAGCTGTCCAACAACTGACCCAAGATCTCTGGTCACTCCAATCTGAGTTGCTCATCTCTATGGGTATATACCCAACCTTGACCCTTTCCCACCCCTCCAGTACCCTCTCCAGGCCATCAGCCACTGTTCAGCCTCCCAGCTTCCCATGGCTCAGGAGCCAGAGGGACACCTAATCAGCCCAGCCTTTTTAATGAGGAAGCATCTCTGCTCCCCTAAGCCATAATGAAATCCCCATTCATTTACATGGGACAAGGGAGGAAAAAACTAAAGACAATGATTTGCTCTGGACCCAGTAGGGCTATGCCTCTCTGCCTTTGAGGGAGGCACTGAACTATCCAAGGAAGGGCTTTAGAGCAGAAGCCCTTCTGCAGCAGATGACATATGCATTTGCTATACCTGCCTAGAGGCAGAGATGTTCTGCCTGGCCTCCTACAGACCCTCTTGTTGGGAACCAAGTTTAAGGTTCAATCCTGCTTGCTGAGCAGAGCTGCAAAAGGTCAGTCCTTTAAAAGTGTTCTTTGTGCTCATCCACTCAAACAAGCATGATTCCTGATCTAGGAGAAAGTTAGGGTTAAGTTAGAAGTTAGAACAATTCTGAGTGGGCTAGCTATGGCTAAGGGCCAAATGAGGAAACATATGGGCTTTCTTCCCTAAGCATATACATGCTTCTCCTGGCTCACTCTTGTGAAACAAGCCCTGTTGGAGACCAGGAAGGTGGCAATGCATAGTGGGGAGAGCACCAGCAAGGGCTGCCAAGAGGGCCCAGACCCAGAGTCTAGGGCCAGAAGTGTTGTTTTTTTCGAAAATATGATCTTTTATGAACAAGGTGCAAACTGTGCAGGCAGGATGGAAATTGGGTGTGAGGAGGGCTTGATGGGGGTGGGGGGGACTGTGTTCTACCCAATCCACTCTTTGCAATGTACCCAGGGCAATGCTACCAAAAGACTTGAATCCCTTTAATGTTTTTTGAGAAAGAAAAGGCAAACCTCCAACTTGAAGAACACTAGTCAAACCTCATTTCCTCCACAAAGTCCTGGTAGCCTCTCCAGCTCAGATGGTCTTCATCTGGATGCCACAGAGACTTAATCTGCCCCCTCCCCAGTTTGGGCTCTATCTTCTAAGCACATCAGCTTAATGAGGTCCAGAGGTACCCAGATGAGAAGGTAGAGGTGCACCCAGGAGCACTGGAAACTATGATATTGTGACAGTACTGGATTTAGAGTGAAGACTTCTGGCTCTGTCACTGGTCAGCTGTATAAGGCAGGAAACAATGGCACCTCCTGCACTCAGTTATTATGAAAGACTGCATGAAATAATCCACCTAAAAGGCACATCACAGAATCTGGTACAAAGCAGATGCTCAACTGGTAGCTCCTGCTGCTCTCACCACTCAGGGAAGCTAAAGTATGATCTGGTTCCACCCAACCAAGAGCCTTAAGTACCTGTAAACAGAGCAAGATAGACAACACACAGAGCAAGATAGACAACACATAGATGCAAATTGACCTTTAATGCTGTATTGCCTCCAAAAAAGAGAATTTTTTTCCCTTCAAGCTGGAGCTTTGGAAGGAGTTAAACCACATCACCAGGCCAGAGCTCAGAGGAAGAGGGAAAAATTCCCCAAAGCGCAGTTCTGATTCATGTGAAGTAGACAGTACTTTCCAAGGAGGTGGAAGAAGGCAAGAAATGGTGTCTGAACAGGGACTTTGCAGCAGAAACATGACTAAACCATGTGAAATGAAATCCCTGCTGGATACATCCTTCCTATCTTTTTTATGTCTATGCGGTAGCTAAGTTGTCAGCACCCAGGTTCTGCCTAACTAAACATATATGCTGGTACAAAAATATACACTGATGGATGATGGAAAGGAAGACAAGATAATATTTAAACTGGATTTTAGCAGCTAATGGGTGATTTAAAAAATTTAGACTCCAAGTGGCTGGGCATAGGGAGATAAGTACTGATGGGGCGACATCAGCATATTCCTCACCCTTGCAGCCAACGTGAGACTGAGGATGCGTGTGGGAAAATAAACAACTGTGGAGCTGTCCAGTGCTGACGGCTGCCCTTTGCAGCCTCACTGCCCAGAATGCCTGGGGACAGAAACCAGGGGCTCAAATGAGTAAGACTTCCCCAGAATTGGACAGCTGGAGGCAGAAGATGGGTTCAGGATTGAAAAGAGATTAGAAAATAAGGAAAGTCCTACCTAGGAGCAGAATGCATAGACCCTGCCATACACAGAAACAGCAACTCCAAGGTCAACTCATGAAATGGAGAGCTGAGTGATAGGTTCCCTGCTCCTGACGGGGCATATCAAGGACTTGGAATAAATGGGATATGAACGATAGTCCATCCGACTTTACAAGGGCTCCCACCAAGTTCTGGCCATGCTACTCACACAGTCCCTCACTCCACTGCCCCCTCCTCAGGGCTGCTGTGTGGCAGGACAGAAAAGAAACTGCACAAGGAAAGGGGGTTGGTGGCAGGGAGAAGGGTGAGCAAGAAAAAAAGCAGAGACAAGAAAGTATATGCTCAGTGCCGAGAGTAGGGAGAAGGGAGGGTAGGAAGGTAATCTGTGTTATTGCCAATGTGTCAGTCACAATTACTCACTAGCGAGAAAAGTAATAAAGTTACATTATTCACACATTACGTGGAACAAGCTATTCAATGCTGCCTTCCTCCGAGTCAAATATTGTGATAATTTTAGAGATCATAACTTAATTGAACAACGAATTAATAATCACATGTGTGGACATTTTCTTTTTGTATGTATGAACCAAAAAGCCTGAGGTTTTCTTAACATTCTCTGGGCCACACAACCCTCAGTCAGTGAAGTAAGGCACACACAAATTGCTCACCTCAGGGAGACACACACAAAGAGCAATTCTATCTATGTCTGGAGTTTCTGTAGCCCAGAATATAAGCCTGAGTGAGAAAAAAAAAATCCAGCTAAATATCCATAAGGCATTAACTACTCTACATCTGGGGTTCTCAAAATGTGTGTCCCTGGACCAACAGCACCAACATCATCTGGGAACTTAGTAAAAATGCAGATTCATGGCTCCACCTAGAACTCCTGAATCAGAAACTATAGGAGTGGGACCCAGAAATCTTTTGTGATAGTCTTCCAGCTGATTCTGGTACCAAATTAAATTTGAGAATCACTGCTCTATATAATCTTGGTGACCTGGAATCCAAGAGTAATTGATTTGAGGGAGTTTAGAAAGCCATTTTTTTCCCTTCAAATGGCTTGAAATTAGAATGTGGTGCAAGAAAAAGTGGGACACGGCACACACACCGTAGAGCAAGAGTCAGAAATCCAGGTTCTCATCCAGGCTCCATGACTTGGGACAAATCACATAGCCTCCAAGCCTGTTCATCTGCAAAATAAGGGTAACAATTGCTGCCTCTTTGCAAGATTGTTGTAGGGATAAAACGAGCTAATGGATTTGAAAGTGCTTTGAAAACTACAAAGTGCTAACAAAAGTAAGGGATTGTTATTATGTCAGTACAGGGAAAGGCTGTGACAACAATGACATGCACTCCCTTCTGCTACAGATGCAAATCATCTCAGGGTGAACTGGTTCCACCTACATCCACCCGACTCTTCTCTCTTGGAGTTTTCTCCCCTTGTCTCTTCCCATTTCTCTATTTCCTACACACATAGTTGTATCTATTCTGAGCAGAGCCAGTAGACATGTGGTTTGCAGGGAGAAGAGACAGAATCTGCTTGGGACCTTCTAATCCTACATATGAAAAATTTCAAATTGTGACTAGCACTGAGTTGGAGTTTGAGAGTTCACATGCTAAAGCTTCAATCCCTGGATCCAACGTTTACCAGCTGCCTGAACTGTGACTCTCAGCAAGCCACATAATCACTTTGACTCAGTTTCTTTGCATGTAACATGGCCAAAATCATGAAACACATTGTATTGTAAGAATGAAAGGAGTTGATATTTGCAAATTCTGGCACCTAAGGGTTACTAAGTAAATAGCGGAATGAATGAATGAATGAGCAAATGAATGAAAATTGACTGATTGCAACAGACAAGTGAATGGAGAGTGAAAACAAAGAAACGACTGGATCATTATGAGATAAACTTCAGTTAATATTTTGGTGTGGGAAACCTACGCTTTAGGCAAAATGTATTAGGAGGAAGTATCTTTCTCATTTTGGGGTAGTGTGGAAAGGAAGAGGACATAGTGGAGCAACACAAATACAGTGCAACTGGCCACAGTGTCACTCAAGAGATCACAGCTCACCTTGTGGAGTCACTGTGGGTGGTAGTGCTCACTGAAATCTGTTACTATGTGGGGTCTGGAGCAGCAAGTAAAAATATCAGACAAGAAGGCCAATGAGGAGTTAAAAGACAAGTTCTTTGGCTGGGAGGGAGCATTCTTCTAAAAGCTCAGCTCCTTGGAATGAAGCAAACACAAGAGACAACTAATCTGCTAAGTCAAGTTAATTGGCTCAAGGGTCCACACCAGGTAGAGCCAGGAAAATATACCACTATGGGAAAAGAAAGTCTGGGAGCTTGACAGGCAGGCTGTACCTCAGTGGAGTCCTTCCCAGCTCAAAGTCAAGGCCCTACTCACTTCCCCATCAATATACTTGAAATTCAGGATCTCATAGCAAATAGGGCCAATAACAAAAGGAACAATGAACAGTAGAGGGAGATTCCCATCACTTGCTCTAGAATACCCACTTTAATTCTTTGCTGAATATTAGTTGCAGAAAGCATGCCTCATTAAATCCTGGTCAAATCACTCAACTATAGTGGCCTTATTCATAAAATAAAAATAGCATCATAGACAAGCTGAAAACATTTGGAGAAACAATGAACTCCACTCCCACCTCACCCCTACTCTACTCACCTAGAGGACTTCTATTCCACCCAGCACAAATCTCTAGATAAGTATTATCATTGGTTCCTGGGAAGCAAACTCACTAGCACTTTTGCAAACCCAACTCATCTATATGGGAAAAGGAAGTTTCATCACTCATAAGACTGTTCTGCATCAAATCTGGGATCCAGGGAATAATCTGAAGTCAACAAGATGCCTCCTCTGACCATGTGTCTGGTGCAAAGGAGTAGCCTAAAGATGATGATGATAAGGATCCTGGCAGAAAACAGAAGACACTCTTGAATTGGGTCATCTGGAGAGAGTAATAGAGGGACTATTCACTAGGTAGTGCCCAGGGGGTGGGGGGGAGGATAACACATGGACTAGAGCAGCATCCTAGTGCTCAAAAGAATGGCAGCTTCCGCCCCACCCCCAGTGGTGAGGGGCAAGAGTAGTGAACAGAACCAGAAATGAGAACATCTTGTGCAGAAGCCACACCAACAAGGAACTATGTGCTTCCAACAAAAGACACAGCCAATCCTGAGATGTCCCTCAGACAAAGAGCCAGGTGAAGATAGTACAACCTCATCTTCCTAATTCCTCCCATGTCCTGCCATGACCTCTTCATTGGTCAGACCCAATCAGAAGCCTGTGATAAGGACATCCCCTGATGACATCACATGGCTCAGACTCCAGGATGCAGGGCAGGGTGGACATGGATCTGGAGAAGCAAATGGAAGGCATCCAGTGAGTATTCACCCCACCCCAGGGACAATAGTGCAAAGCCCTCTCACAGCTGCTTTGGCTCCCCACTCCATTTAGTCATTTGGAAAGAAAAGTATCATGAAAGGCCCAAGAAACACCCCTTTGGCCCAGAAGTCCCTCAGCTGGTTCCTCATCCCTCACCCCAGAGCTTCACCACAGGAAGCTCATGAGGCTGGCAGCTGCCACTCATTCATGAGCACTCTTGGATCCCTGCTGTGCTTCCTGGGGTATGGCCATCTGCTTGGCTTGAGCAACAGAGTCCTGATCCGCCTCCACCCATGTGTGCACATTCCCTGTGAAACCAAACCTTCACCGTGTACCCATGCCAAAGAAGAGCACCAAATCCCCCCCCCCCCGCCGCCGACACCCGAGAGAAGTAGAAATATGAGACGCCCACTTTTTGCACAGGCCTGGTCCAGAAGTAAGACATGTGCATCTTAGGGGGTGGAGGGGAGTAGGCAGAGGAGAACTAAAAACACAGAAGCATTTTAATTAAAATCTTCAGCCTGCATTTCATGGACAGTCATTCTGGTTCCCTTCATTAGAATGTGCCCTTTAAACATTCATTATCAAAGATTTACAAACTGTGTGGGTTTGGTGCTTCTGCTGGGCCGGGAAAGTCGGCCTCCCTGCTGCTGCCAGATGCTTTCACAACATCTCAGTTGCTCAGACTTCACCCAGGACAGACCCAGTACAGGGGCAGCACTTCTGGAGAGGGCAATAGAGATGAGGTTTTGGCTCCAGGAAGCAGGCTGGTGTCCAAGAAATCTGATATTTAAAGAAATACAGGAAAAGATGAGATAGAGAGGCTCAGTATATCACCTTGCAATATAGGTGGAAAGACCAACAAGTTTCTGGTCTCTTCTTGGGACAAAGAGGTAACAGATCTGCCCTGTCCCAAGGAAGACATGAGTTAGTTCCCAAAAGACCATAGAAAGATTGGCAATGCAATAATCCTTGAAAGAAACCGTGAGTTCACCCACCACTATCATGAAGCTGCGAGAAGAGGTCGCATTGCACTGCTCAGCAGACATTTATCCACTGCCTACTTTGTGCTCTGTGGATTCCAAGTTGAGATATGTGCTCAAAACCCCATGGGACAGTGGACTAAGGCAGGTCTACACCATCTGTGAGGTGAGGCACTGCTTGTCCTTCCTGACAGGGTGATTCTCCAGTAGCCAGAGGAAGGAGAGCATTTCCTGCTGGATGTTCTCCTTCTTGTGGAGTAAGTGAGGCTGGGCTGGGCCTCCAAGGAGGGAGAGAGTTGGGGCCGTATTGTAGGATGCTTGATGAGTGAGCAGACAACGTGGGTAGGAAGCAGGTAGAAAGATCTGGAAGGGTAGGGAGGCGTGTTCACAAGACCAGTCCTGCCTGAGCAAAGAATGCTCCCTGACACCCCAAAGCAGACATACCCTGGCCTTATTTCTGTTGTTTTTATGAGTTTTATTCCTAAGAATAATTTAGGCCATGGTTTCATTAGACCCACTCCACAAACCTCAGAGGTCTGTTGAGCCGGGATCATTCCCATTCCTCAAGTGAGGACGCTGAACCTTGTTAGATGATGGGAAAGACAGAATGAGGAGGTAGGCTTCCAGTTTCTGGACTGTCTTTCTGACCACACTGCCATCCACCCTATCTTCAAGGAGAAAAAAAAAAAAAAACAAGGCCAAAACCTCCACTGGACCCTGTGTGTTCTCTCTGTGCATCTGATATCCTGCCAACACCCCCCATAGAGCATTCCTCTCCCTCCCCCTGCCACCAATGCCATCTCCCTTCTCTCGAGCTAATGAGGCAGCAGGCCCCATGCAGGGTCCCAGTGACAGCTGCTCAGAGCATGTTTACTGAAGCCGACCGCTGGACCTGACAAGACATGTTAATTAGGAGATGATGTACCGTGGTAGGGCACATGGGCCACGTGGCAGCTGGATGGGCAACGTCAGTCATCGGGAGCCAGGGAGCCACCATGACATTCTTAATTAAGGAGAAGCTTGTTCCCATCTCCTAGTGACAGCCTCAGATTTGGTGAAGACAGAGTCACTGGTTGTCCAAGCAAGGGCCACCCTGAAGCCTGCCCAAGCAATAAGTTTTGCCTAGAGGGCTGCCTGTGGCATCACAGACAAGATGACAACACCGCAACGCAGCTTCCAGAGCTCTTCGTAACTGGACTTTGGCTACTTCTCCTTCTTCATCTCTCCCAGGAATCCCAAAGCACCGTACCATCACCTCTCCCACACAGGGCCATGCATACTTCTGGGTTCCTTCAGTTCCTCGCCTGAGATTCCCTCACCTCTACCTCCTTCTCTTAATATTGAAATACAACTAAAAATGAAAAGCTCTGTCTTCTTAGAAAAATTTTGCCTCATTCCTCCCCCTCCCTCCACACACACACACACACACACACACACACACAACTTCCTCTATGGGTTAAAAACTGTGGCTGCCCCTTAATGACTGGCATGTACCAGTACAGCAGTACCAGGGCCAGTTGGAAAAATCCTGAAATATTTTCACATTGGCTAGTCAGTAACCACTCTTCTAAGCCCCCTCACCTGAACTGCTTCTTTTCCTCCTCCCAGACCCTCTTCCAAGATACCCTCTACTGTCCAGCAACTGGAGAGTTAACACCTGGCACAAGGGGCACTTCCATAACTCTGCTGTAACCCTAAAGCCTGTGCCCATTCTGACTGGTCATATAGCCTAACCGTTATTGAAAACCAGAATATTCACGTTGCTCACCAGCCTAATGCTTGTCAAAGTTAGCATGCTCCTTCCTCTGTTAGAATGTCAGATTTTGTTCCACAGGAGGCAAGTTGTTGTTCAGGGTCTCTATTCGAGGGACATAATGGTCAAAGGGCCCACTTAGCCCCACCAAACCTCTCCAAAGGTCCCAACATGCTTCTGAGTTAAGACACTGTCTTTCTTCCCACAGGTCTCAGTCACTCCTACACCTTGAACTACAGAAACACTAATTTTGGGGGGTTTTTGTTACAGAACCCATTTATCCATTCAGTGAATAAGCACATATAGGCACCTACTGTGTGACAAAAAGAGGAATATACAAGATAATATAAGATATATATATGTATGTACACATATATATGTACATATATATATATATGTGTGTGTGTGTATTTTATCTTTATCTATATGAGGCACATTCCTTGACCACAGAAATTCAAATTCCAAAGGAAAAAGACAAGAAAACAAATACAGCATCATAGGAAAGCTGTCAGGATAAGATGCAATACAGAGATAGTGATGTTCTATGGGATCTCAGCAGAGAAACTGTTCATAACTTCCCAGAAAAGGCAGGGGCGGTTCCCAAGGGCAGGCAGAAGAGAACTGGCTCTTGAAGGATGGATAGGAAATTCCTGGACAGTAGGAGATGAAGAAATGTTCCAGACACAGAATTCCATGTATGAAGTATCAAGAGGATGAAAGGGCATAAAATGGTCAGCAGTATTCGGAGTGCTGGAAACAGGACTGCAGACTGGGGGCAGAGAATGTACCGGTCGAGGAGTTTATCCTGCCGGCAGAGAGAGGCTGATGGAGGTCTTCATGCTAAGAAGTGACAGGATCAGATTTGTCTTGTAGCAAGATAATGTGAGCAGCATTATAGAGAATGAACTGGAGTGTAGGAAAGATGGGGAAGCCTGCAGAATTTGACTGAAATGGGATTTGTTTGAGAGTAATTGATTCCTGACAATTACCAACCCTGAGATTCTCACAGAGACTTTTTTTGGAAGGAAATATCACTTGTTTCTGGCCATAAATTCAAATGGTTTCCAGAAATCTTACCAAAAGGTGATTAGGAATGGAACTGAGTAGCTGGGCGCAGTGGTGCACACCTGTAATCCCAGCAATTAGAGAGGCTGAGGCAGAAGGATCGCAAGTTCAAAGCCAACCTCAACAACTTAGGGAGGCCTTAAGAAACTTAATGAGACTCTGTCTCAAAATAAAAATTTAAAAAAAAAATTAAAGGGCTGGGGATGTGGCTCAATAGTAAAGCACCCTGAGTTCAAACCCAAATAAAAATTTTTAAAAAATAGACCTGGGTAAGAAATCCTGAGACCTGGATTCTAGCCTAGTCTGTGACCAACTTGCTATGTGACCAACTCGCTATGTGACCTTGAGCAAGTCACTTAAATTCTCTGAAGACAGTCACTGAAGTGGTCACCTGCTCCAGTCAAGCTGGACACAGGGTAGAAGCTGTTAGAATTACAGTAGTTCTGCTGCATTATTATCAGGAATAAATACCAGGGATATTTAACTTCTGGCTAAATAGGAGAGGAAACGCACTCTGTATTCTGAATCAGGGAAGAGTCTGACCTCCCAGTACCCATGAGATTACAGAAATTACAGAAAGAATTAATCATGTGTCTAAGATGATACAGCTGAAACTCACCAATGGGATGGTTTCTTCCTCTCTTTAACACGCCTACATGGGTGGAAGATCTAACAACATGCCCTGAGGAAGGGAAGTCAGAGGCATCTCTGCATAAAGACTGGCTGTTTCACCAGAGAATCTGTCCCCTCCCATGGGTACCCGGAGATCATGATGAAAGTTAGGGATGCCCATGCCTTCCAATGATCAGTGACCTTTGTGATAAGTGAATAGAAAAGGCTGTCCACGGATCACCTCTACTTCCAGCACCAGTCTTCACCATCCTGACCTTGGTAGGCCTTGAGAAAGTGCGGGCTCCTTCCCCAAACCCTGGGTCAGTGCCCTGGATACCCTTCCCACAGCCCCACCCTCCATGGGTGGCTTCAAGTCAAACATCCTGAGGTCGCCCTGCATTACATCATGACAGATGTTATTGATGCTTGGGAATTACTCAGCCCTTTGAAAAATCACAGCCACAATATTTGTCTCCATTAACATCCATGGCAGCACTTCAGTGAATCAATAGGATACTTAATGCTGAATTACACGACATGCCCAGGCAGCCTGTCTCTGCTGAGCTTAATCTGTCAGGTGAATAGCACAAGAGAGTGTTCTGAACCCACTCTGAAGGCACCCAGAATGGGAAAGGGAGACTAAGGTTTTTACACCCAAACATGCATTTGTTTATCTGCTAGAAATGAACCACTAATTCTTGCTCATTCAATTAGCATTGCGTTTTAAGCTTTCCTCATCTTCCTGGTGTAAGTGATTCATGCTTCTTATTCTGGAAGAGACCTTGGGTTTTGTTTTCCTCCTAGTGGAAATCAGGAGAGAAGAGAAGAGAATAATCTGTTTAGGGAGAATAACAGATGACCCCAGCAGTAAACTTCCCACCACTCTCCGACCCACCCATCGTTCACTCTGGCTTCTCCTCCTACGTGTCCTACTTCTTCATTCCTATTGATTTGACCCAAAATACCATTTGCCTCACTGGTTGCTTGATCTGTCCTCCCGGGATCTCAAAGCACTAAATCTGCATCCATCACCAGTGAGGATGGTCCCTCCCAGAACACAGAGAGAGAAGCAGCTGTGGCTGATGAAGAGACTCGCTTCTCCACTCTCCTTGTCTGAGTTGCTATGTTTCCCACTCTAACCAGGACAAGTACTACCTAATGAATTCAGGAACTGACCACAATAAATTTCTCAATGGGCTAATATATCTACCCACCTGTGCCTTCTAAACCTGGAGGGGGAGGCATGCGTTTTATTGCTGGGTTCAATGGAAGGTTCAACACCTCCCATTGGGAGAATAGATGACTACTTTCTACATAGTAGAAAGGGACTACTATGTTTGATTTGTTCACATTTTTGAGGACCTTCAATGTATGTCTGTTTTCTATCTTAATGTTTATCCAGTGGCTTTCTCTTCACCTCTGTTGACTGGTCTGTTGTTTAAGAAAGCAAGAGGGCATGCCCTGCACACCGCCTGGCCATGACCACAGAGACCCTTTCTCCTTCCTCGCAGGCCCATAAACTACGGCCCCTTGTGCTTTCCCACTTGCTCGCTCTGATCTGGCTTCCTCTTCTGCCATTCAGGAGTCATAGAGATGCTTTGCTGATCGTTCCAGTGGCTAAAAACCTCATCAGCACATCAAGCAGTGAGCGTGGTAGAATACTGACACACTGACATAGCTCTTCCTTCAAAGGACTTGGAATGATAGTGAAGGGGCAGCGAGCAGAGAAGGCATGTTGGACATGATGCCCAGAGATGTCAGAGGATCAAAAAGTTCCCTCCGTGCATTTGCACTTAATCCAGACAGAGTATTTGCTGCTCTGAATATTGACCCCAGGGGCTTGTCTCCAGCACCATCAGGGAGGGAACAGATTCTCTGGTGCAAACAGCCAGTCTTTATGCAGAGATGCCTTTGACTTCCCTTCCTTGGGGCTTGTTGCTAGATCTTCCACCCACGTAGGTGTGTAGAAGAGAGGAAGAAACCATCCCATTGGAGAGTTTCAGCTGTATCACCTTTGAAACATGATTAATTTTTTCTGAAATCTCTAAAATGGGACCAAAGGTTGTTGGGAAAATCAAACTAGACAGTGTGTGATTCTCTGTTAATTACCAATATGATATGCCTGTTCATTAATTAAGCAGCTAGACTCTAAGTCAGATTGGCTGGATGCATATTCTGGGACCAATCCTCACTACATCTGTGTGACCTTGGGCAAAAGACTTCCCATATTGGTGCTTCAGTTTCTTCATCATCAGTTGGAGCGCATTATAGTATCTGCCTCAGGAGATCCAGTGGAAGGATGGAAAGGAAGGATGGGTGAAGCACTTGGAGCAGAGTGGTGAGCACTACAGAAAGTATAGCTGTGTGATTATTTTCCCCTTTAGGAATCTGAGCCTTCTGAATAGCCAAGAATCTAGTCCCCTCTAAAGTATAATGAAAGTGCCAAGTCACTTGTGCCAAGACCTAATGAGAGTGTGTGGGATCTCACTGTGGTCTCAGGTGTCCCTCAGTCCCTCAGTTACATAAAGATGCCTTTCCTCCAGTGGGTTGAGAGACTCAAGACAGAACTGGCTCCTCTTCCCCCACCTGCACCCTGAGTCTCTTCCTGCAGACCCCAACACTTTTATTTTAAGAATGGGGATGCCAGGTTCAACCTGAGATGTGTCACCATTTTTAACAATGTTTAGGTGGCACCTTGGAAAAAGGTATTAAAACAGTACTCAAAGATTCCAGATAACTTTCTCTAAGAACACCAAGTTTTCCGCAGGCTGGTTTAGCAAATGAGCAATTACTGTATGCAAAGTACCTTGTAGATGCAGTGTGAGTCACAAACCCCAAGGGAGAGTGGCAAAACCGTGAGGCAAATGTGATCCCAAATTCCTCCTCTAATCTGGGATGAAAATGATGACCACACCCATCAGCATCCACGCAGCACATGGACAGCACCTCAACAGCACAGAAATAAACAACCAACAGTCCCAGAGACCACAGTGTACCTTCCCCACCTCAGACCCCCACCAATGTCAGCATCCAGAAATGAGCATTTTTCATCCATGTTGGACAAGATCATTATCTTTAGAAGGTTTGAGAAACATGATGATATATCTCATTTTATATAGCACATTAAGGCTCGAGTTTAGTGCAAGGCAGTAAAACAAATCTAAAAATATAAGGTAATATAATAAAATCAATAGGGATTATTAGGAGCAAAGTGTTATATCTGAAGCAATAAAGCTTTGGAAATCCAAGAAAACAATGTTCTTGTAAAACTATAACAAATGACTATGATTTAATCACTTGGTAAATAACTTGGTGTTTCGATGGGTTTTATAGTTTCATAGTATTAAAAAAAAAAAGGCACATTAGAGATTCATCCAAGATGTGTCTTACAAAGAGCATATTCAAGACTAGTATCATTTTGACAATTTGTGCTTTTAAATAATAGCAAATTATTTTCTCCATGGATCTAGTTTTTAAGCCTCTGGCATGCTTTTAAGATATCACTGACTATTAGACTAGCATACAATCTCAAGTCTTTTGAGCACATGAAATTGTTATTCAGAACCTTCTTAAACTATGCTATGTAGATGTGTAGATACGTCACAGTGAACTCCACTTTTACGTATAACTATGATGCACCAAGTAAAAAATTAATTAATAAAAGGAAGGCCAATAGAGTCAAGGAAGGAGATCAGGATTCAGGAGGTGGGGAGGGAAGCGGGTAGTATTGAGGAGTGAAATGGAGCAAATTATGTTATGTGCATTTATAAATATGTCAAAATAAACCCACAATTTTGTATAACTATAATGCACTAAAAATTAAAAAAAAAAAAAAACTCCCAACTTCATAGAAAAGGCAAAGACTTGGAAATTCCTAGAGGAACTTGGTTTTCCGAACTATTTTTCCTTCAGCTGGGTACTAATTGCAAGACATCCAGACGCTGGTTTAGAAAATAGGAAGCCATTTTGTTTGAAGTTCTCATCACCTATTTAAATAACCCAAATCAAAAGGGGCTCTCCCCATCCCCCGCTCAGAGCTGTTCTGAATAGTCAAATGAAGATTAAACTCTTGATTTAAGTAGCTACATCTTAGCAGTAATTAACACGTACATCAAATACTTTTTTCCTTTGATATGATATGGTACTAGAATTTAAACCCTGATGAAGGTGCCAAAATTAACTGCAATGGGAAATGAATAATAAATCTTGTAAGATGACTTTGCCCTTTGCTTTAGCTTACATTCAAGGTCTTTACCAGGTTCTGTGTCCTGCTCTTTGGGAGTCTGCAAGTGAGGAACACAGGTCAGTTCTGAAGATCTGAGTCTAGAAAAGAAAAAGGAAAACAAAAGAAACTAACAACAACAACAACAAAAAACCCTCTGGCCTGGACCCATTTCTCTAAATGTTTTCATCCCACTAGTTGGGAACAGCCTTCCTCACCAGCGCCTGCTCTAAGAAAGCAGAAGCTGACTTCTTTGGGTTTGGAGGATGTTTAAGGAGCTAGGGAAGGAATTTAAAGTGGGGTATGAGGCAGGAAGAGATCAAAAGATCTGTAAAGGCATTTGAAGCAGACAGGAAAAGAGTAAATGTGGGACCAGAGAGAGACTAATTTGTAGCTTTTGCTTAGTATAGAAATCCCTTAATCTAACTTCCTAGGGCAGTGAATCTCAAGGGTGAGGGTCTGTTTGAGACTTCAGTGAAGGCTGTGCAGGCACAACCTACACATATACCATTGTATACAGGGTGTGTGGATGGACCCGTCCATGGGCCAGAAGACCCAAATTAAGAAGCCTCCCCTCTAAAGACAGTCTGATACTCTTCATTACTGGGTATCCTTGAAGAGTCCTTCAGAATTCTGGGCTAGTCCAAAGTGGGTGCCACATTTGAACATGGGTAAATAAGAGATAAGCCAATGAAGAATGACCAAGATGGTAGGTGTGGAATCCAAGGACCAATTGAAGAACAAATGACATTTAGAAAGAACTACAGGGAAATATGATGGTTGGTTAGGGGAAAAAAAAATGGAAGAGGGAAGTAAGTAGCCTTTGATTTGGTTGGTTTGAGCTGTAGGGCCCATCACTAAAAGAACCACATTTGACCAGCAGGAAAGAGAGCAATCTTTCCAACAATCTGAATCACCTCCTACAATTCAATCTCTACCCAGAATCTTTTTTAAGATCAGAATCACATTATGTCACTTTTCCATTCAGACCCATCTGATGGCATCTCACCACACTTAGGATGAAATCCAAAGCCCTCACAATAGCAGGTGGGCTGTGCACCATCTGGCTTCCACCTCCCTCCCTGAGCTCCTCTTCTCCCGTCCTCCCCCAGTTGCATTCTCTGGGCTGTTGGCCTTGTTTAATGTGCCAAACTCAGCCTTGCCTCAAAGCTTTGGTGTCTCCTATTTCCTTTGCCTCAAATGACCTTCCCCCAGATCTTTGGTTGGTGTATCCTTCCTGTCATTCAGGTCTGGGCCAAGTTGTCAGCTCTTGAGCAGAATCTTTCCTAAGTATTCAATCCAAAGTAGTCCCCATACACAGGCTCACTAGACCACTCTGGTTTCTTGTCTCCATTGCATTTATCTCCACCTGAAACCCTTGTTGATTTGTCGCTATGCTTTCTAGTGCTTGCTTCCCCAAACAGAAATCAAGATCCAAGAGAACCAGGCCTTTGTATGGCTTGCCAGATTCTAGAATAGTGCCTGACAGAGAGTGGAAATTTATTAAATATTCCTTGGATGAACAAACAGAGGATCCAACAGTGGAACTGCTGCCTTGTAGAAGTAATCACTGATTTTTGTATTAGCAGAGGTGGGTTAATCAAGGCACAGCCCTATCAGGGATGCTGGGAAAGTTTCCTTGCATTAAATAGGTAAGTTGAGATGCACTCCAGCTTCATAGTCACACGTTCATAGCCCCATGTTCACAGAGAGGAAAGAGCACCTGCTGCTACGGATGGGTATGGTTAGAGCTTACTCCCACATGGGAGCTTGGTTCTTAGTGTAGAGAGGTTGAGAGGTAGTAAAATCTTTGAAAGTGGGGCCTGGTTGAAGGTTTTTAGTTCTCAGTAGGATTCTGAGTCAGTTCTTGTTAGAACCAATTGTTATCAGAGTGAACTGTGTTGGTTTCCTGTCTCATGATGTGATCTCTCTTTCCCACATATGTTCCAGTCATGACCACTCACTCTTAGGTCCTCATCAGAGGCCACACCAATGGGGCTGCCAGATCGTAGACTTTCAGCCTCCAAAACTATAACCTAAATAAATCTCTTGTCTTTATAACGTCACCCAGACTCAGGTATTTCATTGTAGTAATAGAAAATGGACTAATACAGCTACCTTTGAAGTCAGACACACCTGGTTTCAAATCTTAGTTTCACTATGTATATATGGCAGAAATCTGGGAAAGTCAGTTAATCTCCTTCAACTTCAATTTTTACATCTGAAAAAAATGAGAATAGAAATGCCTATCTTGCTGAATTGTGGGAGATATTTATGAAGACAATATGTGCAGTGTGCCTAACACGATGTTAAATATCTACTAGGGATTTAATGAATGGCAGTTGTAGTTATGTATTCATAATTTGTTCTACAACCCATCAATGATTGATAAGAAGGATGATTTGCTGGTAATATTCAAGCAAGAAAGCTATTAAGAGGGTGTCTTTTATTTTCCTGAGAAAATAGTTTGCCTCTTCGAATTCGTTTTGTAAGTAGATAAGTGTAAATTTTGAAAAAACAGAAATAAAAATGAATATTCAGCCTTGAAGTTCTGTACTGCATATCCTATTCCCTAGATATAGCCCCAGATTTCTAGTGATCCCCTCTGCCCTCCTCTCAGAGTTACCTTGGAGAGTGACCATCTTTCTTCACGGCCTGCCATTTAGTTCTATGGGGAGGCCCTCTGCCCACATCTGTGTTGACAACTCCCTTCCTATTTGCAAGTAGGAGCACCTCGAGCTCTGTGAGTTGAGTCTGCAGCCTCAGTCTAGCAGGACCACTAGGACCAGTGGCCTTCCCCCCAAAACTCACTGAGCTCTGTCTGCTGTGACAGCATCCTTCCTAAATCCCCAACTTCAGCACAGCCTGCCCTCGTGGGAGACCTGAAGATGGCTTGAGAGAGTGAAACGAGTACAAGTCTTTTGAGTCATATTTAGGTAAGCCTTGCTCATTCTAGTTCCTAAATTGAGTCTTGGAAACACCTGTGAGTCTCAGTTTCCTCATCTGTAAAACAAGAATCCAATCACCTCCTGTCTGTATTGTTTATGAGCAACAAATGGGACGAGGCACAGTATTTCCAGAGCCCATCTCTCCACTGTTGCTCCCTCTTCCTCACTCCCACCACCCGGCCCCTCCAGAGAAAGAGTTTTCTAGAACACATCTATGTCAACCAGAAGGGTTACCTTGGACTCTGACTTAATGCCCTCTTTCTAGGTAAGCCTTGATGTGGACTGTATTTAGGAGATGTGCCATTTTAAAGGACTCACCACCTCACCATTCCCACCCCTTTTAATATTTTAATAATGTTTGCTCCCATCCCACATTTCCTTGTCCTGTGGCTCCCTGGCCAGTCCAGCCCCTCTCCCATCCATTCCCAAACCTCCCTTTCACAGGTACCCTTGCAGCCACCCACTAACTGGCAACGCCATCTCAGTAATACGACTTTGGTGCCTGCGGCTATGCCAGCACTTTGATGAAAGATTTCCTTGGAGTGCCCACTCCCGGCCCTCTGCCATGCACTCTGAGCTGTGCGGTAATGCAATCGCTGTCTGTGTGAAATGAAGGGAGATGCTAACACGATGTTTCATGGCCAGAGCAGTCATGCATCTGCCCACCCCACACAAACATACACCCAGCACGTCTCTCTCCATCCTGCCCTGTCACCAGGGGCATACAAAAGAGTCTGCTCCCCAGACATGCCACCATGGGACTTAATGAGAAATGCAGGCAGGTGGCCAAGAAGGCCACATACCTATTACCTACAGATGACCGTCCCTGTCAAGAAAGCAGTGTCAGCCCAGAGCTATGCAGCCACAAGCCAGCCCCTTGCTGGTGGAGCCTGGGGTACAGGGCTGATAGAAACAGTAACCAGGTGACCTGGCTTTATAAATCTGCTCAGCCTCTGGATTTATCATCATGAGGGACTGTTCTAACTCAGTCCACACTCACTGCCATGGCACAAGCAAATCACCAAATATGCTTCAACTGGATTTCCTGTGAAGCTGGAGAGCTCTCTGTCTCCCCAGACAGCCCACCCAGGTCCTGGCGGGCAGGGTAGCACAATGGTCAGGAGCATGGGTTTTCAGCCAGGCAGGCCTGAGCTCACATCCAACCTCTGCTGCCTACTGGCTTTGACTTTTACTCTTTTTTTGCAACCTCCCTAAGCTCCAGTTTCCTTCACCACAGAGGGTTAACAAATGTACAGACCTCAGAAAGCTTTAGAAGGGTTAAGAGATGAAGCAAGGAAAGTGATTTGCATAGTGGGCATTAATGAGAGCAATTAAGAATCACAGAAATTATAATAAACATTTATTGAAGACTGTGTCAGGAACTGGATTAGGGGCTGAGAATACAGAGATGAGAACAATACAGTCTCAATGTAGAAAAGACAGTCATAAAAGCAGACCCTAAGACAGAGGTATGCACAGGGAACACAGGAGCACAGTTCAACATTCCAATTCTTCCTTATAATGCACTAAAATCTGCTCCCCTGACTTTACCCACTGGCCTGGGTTCGTTCATCCCTAGAGCATCTGAAATCACTCTGATCCCTCTACCTCTTGACAGTCCTTCTGCCTCTTGAAGACCACAAATCACGTCCCCCTAAGTCCCCTTGTTTCTAGGCTAAACATCCCTCGTTCCAGTCTGAAAATAATAAGGCTGCCTTATCTCTCCACCTGCCTTTCTCCAAGGAACAAAAGCTATTTTACCAGCCCCAGCTCATCCATCTTCTCAGCACCATGGGGCCACAAAGAAAGGAAGATTTACCTGACCCAAACCAGGTCTGGGACCAAGAGAAATTCAATTCCATCCAGGTTATCCCTAAAGTCCCCCATGGGGGCATCTCAACCCCCAGCACTGATCGCAACCCTGTGACTATGGCTTCACTTGTCTGCAGACATATCTCACCAACCTCAGCTGGTGAGACACCCTCCAGACGAACAGAAATCTGGAGGAACGGATGAGATTATCTGGACCGGGTGCTCAGCCCTGGATTCAAGAGAATCATCGAGGTGTGTCAGATAAAGACACCAACACCCATCCCCAAAGAAATTCTGATTTAAAATATCTAAGGGCCTGAGCATCAGTATAGTTTTCACAGCTCTCTGGGGCGTTCTAATATGCAGCCAGGAAGAAAACCCATCCATCCTCACTTAGTATTTCCTTTTGCACTTGAGAAAACAGCCCCCCAAATGGAAGTGATTTGTCCAAGGTCACAAAGTTACTTAGAGGAGAGAACAGGATTAGGACTCCTGGCTTCTGGTTTTCAATCTAGTGTCTTTGGCACTACCTGGAAATTAACATTCTGACTTGGAATTGAAATCTTAAGCATGTGCCACTAGACACCATAGAGAAATAGATAATAGAGATAATTCTTCCAAACCCTAAAACTCACCATGCTAATTCTCCTCCTCTGTTTTATTTTTATTGAATTTAGTTTATTCCTTTATTGGTGCTGGGGATCAAACCTGGGGCCCTTTCAGCACATGTTCTACCACTGAGTTACACTTCCAGCCCTATAATCCTCCTTCTAGGTCTTCTCTGTTTCCCTCTCACCTGCTATATTCTGCCTTAAAATGTGGTGTCAAAATGCCATCCACAAAGGGAGACCTCTATTCGGTTTTCAGCCAAGAGAATTACACAGAAAGGAACCTCATCGTAAATCAAGAGCCAAAAGCAATTCTTAAAACCAAATTAAGGCCCTGAGCATTCAGCAATGCCTCTTTAGAAATCAACCCGTCAGGTTCACCCCCTGCCAGATAAAGGCTACAGGAGGGGGAGAAAAAGCAACAATATTAAAATTCCAGAAATGTAATCTGAAATAAATAAGTGATATTTTCTGGCCAAGGTAATGCAAGGGTTTTAGTTCCCAATGTGATGGAGCTACTTTACATTTTAATAAATGCACATTGAGAAAATAATATTATTGCTCTGATATTGGGAGATTATTTGTGAACATAAAATATTAGAACTTGTCAGGAAGGCATTTATTTTCTTTTTCCTTCTTTCTCTACTGCAATATTCTTTCACCTAATAGAAGATGATTGCAAAAATAATTATATCAAACAGTGGCCAACACACACAAAATAAATGGGAAAAAATGAAGGTTATCTGGCGTCAGATGGGAAACATGAGAAGGGGAAGTGTGTGTCAGATCAGGGGGAGGTAATTGCACATCAATCAGATGATTACAGAGTGGGTGAAAAAATTAAAGCGACTGATTGGTTGCTGAATGTTCCGATCCCAAATGAAAATCAGAACATGGATCAGAACTCATTAACCAAATTATCCATTTCCCATATCCATGTACAAAAGCCAAAAAAAATGTAAATGGAGTTTTATGTTTAGGAAAATAATCTAACTTTAAAATGCATCCATGTGTGAGGCTGTAATCACAGAAGATGGGAACCCATCATCAATTTCAGATGGTTCTTGAACCCCTGAAATCATGCATATTCACAAACATGCTTTTATCTGGAAAGAGGTTCCCTGGGTTTTAATGTGTTTCTAAAGGGGTTCTTTACCAAATTTAATAAAAATAAAAAATTAAGAACTGCTAAACTGGCCCACCCCTTCATGTAAAAATAAGGGCTGCAGGTGGTACTCAGTAGTAGTGCACTTGCCTAGCACACATGGGTTCTATACCCAGGACTGCAAAAAATAAAACCTAATTAATTAATTAATTAATTAAAAGGAAAACTGTCTTTAGAAAGCAGTTTGGGAGTTCACAAAAAAAGTTAAACATAGCGTTATGGTTTGGATGTGAGGTGTCCCCCAAAAGCTCTCATGTGAGACACTGCAAGAAGGTTCAGAGGAGAATGATTGCGTTGTGAGAGTCTTAACCCAATCAGTGAATTAATCCCTGGTGGGATTAATTGAAGTGGGGAATTAGGGCGTGGCTTGAGGGATATATTTGTAGCTAGAAAGTGGAGTTTCTCTCTCTGCTTCTTGATTACCCTTTGAGCTGCTTCCCTCTGCCCCACTCTCCTTCCATGATGCTCAGCCTTTACCTTGAGCCCTGAGGAATGGAGCCTGTCTTCTATAAACTAAGACCTCTGAATTCATGAGCCCTCAAATAAAAATTTCTTCTTCTGTAATTGTTCTGGTCGAGTCCTTTAGTCACAGCAGCAAAAAAGCTGATTTAAACACATAGAGTTATCTATCACAGAACCCAGCCATTGTATTTATATATACATATATAGAGATGAATAACCAAGAAAGCAAAAACATTCACACAAAAACTTTACACCCATGTTCCTAGAAGCATTAGTCACAAGAGCCAAAAAGTAGAAATAATCCAAATGTCCATCAACTGATGAGTGGATTTTTTAAATGTGATATGGCCATACAGTGGAATACTATTTGTCTATCAAAAATAAGTACTGAAGCTTGCTATAACATATATAGAGCTTAAAAACATTATGCTTAGTGAAAGAAGACAGCCACAAGAGGCCACATATTGTATTATTCCATTTAAATAAAATGTCCAGAATAAACAAAACCACAGAGACAGAGAGCAGATTAATAGTTGGTGGAAAGTGGAGAGGGATGGAGATTGGTTGCTAATGGGGATGGGGTTTATTTGGGGGGTGATGAAATTGTTCTGAAATTAGATAGAGGCCTTGCTTGTACATGTTATAAATATGCTTTAAAACTAGTAAACTATATACTTTAAAAGGGCAAATTTTATGTTACCTGAACAATATCTCTTTTTTAAATGAGTGTGATAAAGAAAATACTGTCCCCAGTAACTTACAGCTTCACCAGTTAGTAGCACAGCGAGATAACAGAAACATAATAACCACAGGTATGAGACAGAGAAAATTAATTCCAATGGATGTCACCTGAACTTATTCGCTCCAGTGCTGATAGAGCGCTATTGTAAGCCGGGGTGCTCAGGCCCTGAGGTGCCCCAGTGAACAAGGGGACGTGCTCCTGGCTCTCGGAGTTCTTACACTGGTCAGGGGAGACAGTGCACCACACACACCTAACTATGCAGGTGCAGCGGTGGTGAGACCAGTGAAGGAGGGGCCCAGGGGACGTGGGAAGAGCGAGGATGTGTAACGGGCCTGCCGGGCCTGGGTCAGGAGGCTTCCTAGAGGAGGTGGTCTCTTCAGGGGAACCAAGAGCAGCTTTAAGAAACTGAAGAAGATCCATGTGGCAAGGGCAGGGGTGACGTGGGTTCTAGAGGGACAGCAGATCAGGTGAAGTGCTAGACCAAGCTGAGATGTGATCTGCTCAGCCACTGGAGAAATGATGGAAAGAGAGGCCGCTTGGACATCCAGAGGGTGTGGAGACTTCCATGGTCTTGCCTGGCCCTGGGGTCAGAACCTGGCCATGTATGGCTTGGAGAGCTGCCAACGGTAGGATGCTTATGGGAAGGGCACGGAAAGTAAACCAGGACAAATCACGTTACAACTGCATCTGGACTCTGCCTGCCACACCTCCAGAAAGAGAAACCAAGTGAAAAGGAAGGCCAGGAGATGGGAAAGGGGTCCTCAAAACCCAAGGGGACGCCTAGGCAGAACAGAGCATAGATTCTCCTCAACAGACGTGGATGACCTCCTAATAAGCCCCTCCTGAGCTGAAATATCCCCAGTCCAAGATGCACTGGACACATCTACCCTGCCGCATACTCTGCCTTAGCAACACAAGGCACTGTAGTGTTGGGGTTTCCCCTTGTTGATGGCAGAAGTGATGGAGAGCTGAGATTCACTGCTCTGTCCAGCATGGTGAGAGGATCATCCTGCAGATCACTGACCCAGGAAAAGATCAAAATTCAAAATCTGAAGAAGAGTTTGCACTGAATGTGCATCCACTTTTGCAAAGCCAAAGTACCTTAACTTGGAGGATTGTAAGTCAAGGACCATCTTATAGCTTAAACCAAGGACGTGAGCAAGGTGGATAAAGACTATTAAAGGGAACCCCGAAGTTTGAAAGAAGCCTAATTTTACAAAAGGCGTTGTCCCTCCATAATATTCTGCTTTCTGCTTCTGTAACTGAATACCATAGACCAGCTTATTTATGAAGGATAGAAGTTTATTTGACTCACGGTTCTGGAGGCTAGGAAGTCTAAGAGCACAGCACCTGCATCTGAGAGGTTTTTTTTGGGGAGGTCCTAGTCCATGTATCGTCACATGGCAGGACAGAGCAAATGTGCAGCTCAGGTCGCTTTTCCTCTTCTCATAAAGCAACTAATCCCATTATGGTGACTCCACACTCATGACCTCGCCCAATCCTAATAACCTCCCCAAAGCCCCCCTTCAAATACCAATTGACATGTGAATTCAGGAATTAGGTTTTCAACACGTGAATGTGAGGACACATTGAAACCATAGCACCCTAAAGGTATTAAAAGCTAAAAATGCAAATAAGATATAAAAGGAAAATAATGAGAGGGTAGACGGTGGTGGTAACCATAATAGTAATGACAGCACGGAGCATTGTGAGCCAAGAATTGGGCTAAGTTCATTAATTATCTCTTAATTTCCCCTTTTTCTCTATCATACGCTGAGGTGGTCCTCCTCCTCCTCCTCCTCCTCCTCCTCCTCCTCCTCCTCCTCCTCCTCCTCCTTCTCCTCCTCCTTCTTCTTTTTGGTGGTTGTAGTGCTAGGGATTGAACCCAGAGGCATTTTACCACTGAGCTACATCCCCAGTCCATATATATATAAATTGCTGAGGGTCTTGTTATTTGCTGAGGCTGATCTCAAACTTGCAATATTCCTGCCTAGGACTCCTGATTCCCTGATATAACAGGCGTGCAACTCTATGCCCAGATAAGGCAGGTGCCATTATTTTCCTTACCTCTCAGACCTTTCAGCTTCCATTAAGAACTTTCCCAAGGTGACACAACTGAGAAGCAGTGGAGGTAGATTTTAACATGGCAGTCACTTCCTATATCTGTTTTCCTAGCCTAAGATAACCTGCCTCTTTCTGCAAAAGCCTCCATCACAGGTTGTCCAGAGGCCTCCAGATGCATCTCGTTTCCTCCTGCATCCAGGAGGTGTGTTTCTAAAACCTGCAGCCTCTAAAGCCCTGGCTGTGTCAAGCCAAAGAGGCCCAGAGCATCTTGGGCTGAGTTCCACCTTAGCCATCTGCAAGGAACAGATATTCTCAGCTCTGTGAGCAGGATGCTTCTGTCCAGATCTGCACAGACCTGGGGAGGCTTCTGAGACTGCTTCAAAAGTCCAGGCAGGAAACTGCCCTAAGGGAGATGGCCAGCCCTCTAAGGGACAAAGGGAAGGATGGATCTCTTCAGCAAGTTCCCACTGTCCCTAACCCTATAGTCCTGGCACCTGAGGGGAAGAGAATGACCCCTGCAGACTCACTGTTGGCTCCCTTTCATGATAGTAGCAGAGCCTCACATTTGTAGAGTGCTCTGCAGCCCACGGTCCTCCTTCCCGAATACTCTCTCATAGTGAGTAGATGGAAGTCATTATCCCGCAGTACCATTAGGTCGCAGGCCAGGCCAGGTTAGCCTTTCATCCAAGGTATGTCCTCTTAGTCCTCATGCCCAACATGCTCATTTATTGATAAGTTTTATTGCTTGGGAAACTGTTCAATAAAATCCTCTTGCAGATGACAGTTCAAAATTCCCCCACTCTCTTGGCATTGTTCTCATATTTTGAAGCTCAATGAAGTACAATGATTAACAGCACAGGTTTTAGAGTCAGGTCAGGTCTAACTTTGCGACTGAATTAATATGTGACCTTGGACTAGTTTCCTTAACCTCCTTGAGCCTCAGTTTCTTCATCTGTAAAGTAGAAATAATAATAGTATCTTCCAACAACATTGGGTTGTTCTGAGGATTTGTTGAAGCTACGCACGTGAGTCTTATCTCTATGCCTATCACATAGTAAGAGTCCGATTAATCTTAGCTGCTAGTTTGTTAATAATTAACAAGAAAATATTCACAATAAGAATGAGTTGGAGCTATGAGTGATTCTCAGCTTTTGTTGCATATTAGAATCACAGGGAAAATTAAAACCTCAGAGTTCCTCCCCTGTAACTATTAAATCAGCATTTCTGGTAAAGAACTAGTTGTACTTTTTAAAGCTCTCTCAGGTGGATCCAAACTGCAGCCAAAATGGAGGACCATTGGAAGCAGATGATCCAAGATCCCAGTTCTTTCCAGGTCCACCCAGCTCAATTTCCCACAAGTAAGCATGCATCTGAGGTCCCCCAGCAAGGAGCAAGAGCAAAGCTGTCGCCTAATTCTGGCTTCAGACACATTTGCATGCCCCTGCACTTGCCTTTCCTGAAGTCACTCGTGGCCTCAAAGACAGGTTGAGAAAGAGACCTTCCTTACACATGTCCCAAGGCAGGAATAACTCTGGTCAGTTATCCACCATTGTCACACTCAGGATAGACAAAAGGAAATCATAAATAATAAATGCCACATAAACAATGTCCAATTAACCCAGCCACCAGCCCCTGGAGGAAGGCATGCATTAGTTCTCCTGGCAAGAGGCTAAGCGGAGACATTAAGGGAGCTGCCTAAGGCCACACAGTTGTGCTCTCAAGCCTGCCCAGTCTTCCACAAGCTGCCCCTTCCCGCCAGCAGGAGTGACACAAACCCAAGTCACATGGATGGCCAGCTCTCCCTGAAGCGCTCCACAGTTTAGCACAATTTTGCATGGAGTTATCTCCAAGCTAGATTATTTCCCCCATTCTCCTATAATACTAATTGCATTACATTTCTCTTTCGAAACAAATACCCCTCTAGCCCGAATGTTTCTGCTACCTCCCCTGACCCACAGTGATTCATTTGTTTATCAGGGCTCAGAATGAACTGCCTGAACTGTGTGCTTCTTCAGCTGGACTCCAGGGCTCCTCTGTGTCCCTGCTCCTCCTGCCAGGGCATGCTTTGCTCCCTGGGCCTCCTTATTGCCCATCTCTGTACCAGAAGCACACTGCAGGCAGGTAAGCCCCAGGAAATGCCAGTCATGTGTGCTAATTCCCAGTTTGCAAGTGGGCCCAGTGCTCTGCCTCTGATGGCCCCTGCCTCCCTCCTCATTGAATTCCTAGCACCCAGGGACCACCATCCCCTTAACCAGGGAGGGTGAGGAGGGGCGGCTTCTACTGCAGCCACGGAGCTTTGTGGATGGATTAGTTCAGGGTGATTACTGAGCTCAGAAGAAAGGAACTTAGTGATTAAGGGAGCCATTCCGGAAGGAGAGGAGAAGGATCCTAAAAACACCTGCTTGGGAACACTGGAGTAGGGCCAGGCAGGCGCCTCCCACAGACAAGAGGAAGGGCACCAGAGGCTAAATGTAGCGGAAAAGCAAGGTTAGTGAATTTAATGAGGTGATCTTAGGCAGCTTAATTCAGCTCGATAGCCTGGGGCTAGAAGAGGAGCCCTGTGTAGGAAGTCAGAAGTTAGGTCGGCACTAATTAGATTGCACAATCGCCTTCGTTATTCGGCACCTTGTTTCTCCAGACTACCAGGCAGACGGGAGGCTCCTCAGAGGAGCTCCTCCAAGGGGCTTCTGGAAGTGTTCCCTTCAACTACCTCCTGCCCTTTTCTCCCACTTGATCTGACCCAGCCCCAACCCTTACCCCCACCCCCAGCAGTGTCCCGGAAATTGGCACCTAACTCAGACTCCACTGGGACCACGCTTCCCTCCTCAGCACAACAAGGGTAGGCCCGAGAGCCACAGTGGACTCAGCATGGCCCTGGCTGCTGAGTGGCCCTGGTGCCTGGGTGGTCTCTTTCCCCCAGCCTTGCCGCTATGAGCTTACCCAGGAGTGGTGTTTGTCCCTGGGGAGAGTGAGGATTCTGTCTTATCACCCTATTGGTTGCAAGCTCTCAGCGACCCTCTCTGTTCATCTGTGCACACTGCAGGGCTAATTAATTGAAGGGGAAGGAGATGGAGTCAGTCCTTATAAAGTCATTGAGGACTCCGTTTCTCCATCTGTAAAATGACCAATTGCAGAAGGCTATCATAGGAGGGTCACAGAGCAAACCCTTGCAAAATGAGTGAAGCCTCATTTTGACCTTGCTAGAAACGGCTCTCAGGGTTAAGACTCTAAGGGCAGGGGCAGCCACTTAATGCCTACACGATAATAACAGCCGGCAATTAATAATGGCAATAACAGTTCTTTGAACACGGAGAGCTGCTTATCTATGGGCAAGGGAGCTGAGCTCCTGCTCCCAAGGGACAGCCCCACCTGTGGAGAGGCTGCTCCCCCCAGTGGAAGGAGGTGGTCATGGCCGGCAAGAGCCAGGCAGGGAATCCTGCTCTTCCTGCCTGCTGGTTCCAAAGATCCTTCCTCTCCCAGCCAGATTAGTCCACACCGGAAAATAGCCCCAGCCACATCAAACGGGACTGGTCTGTCCAAAACCACACCAATGTGTCAGCAAACTCTTCATCTTGCCATTTGGGCCTCAGTTTTTTTCTTTTTTCTTTTTTTTTTTTTTTTTTTTTGTGTGTGTGTGTGTGTGGAGGGGTGCAGATACTGGGAATTGAACCCAGGGACATTTTACCACTGAATTCCACCCACAGCCCTTTTTAATTTCATTTTGGGACAGGGTCTCACTAAGTTGTCCAGGCTGGCCTTGAATTTGTGATCCTCCTGCCTCGGCCTCCCGAGGATTACAGGTGTGCACCATTACACCCAGCTCAGTTTCTTTTCCTATAAAAGCTAGAGGTGGGCCATCCCAGCCCTGCTGCTCCTTCATGTCCCTGGGTTTAGGGAGTGGGAGGCCCCACCATCCCCATGGCTGAGCACTCCCACCCACTGTATGGCTTCCTGGGGGAGCCCTGGCTACTCAAAATCCCACAACAAAACAGGCTGCCAGAGGGAGCCCCCTCAGAAGTGAGTGACTGCTTAATGAAGTAAACATGCAGATTATAAAACCCTGGACTAGCAGTCTGTAGGCAGGCAGGTTCCAAAGCTGCTTACTTCAGCTAGAAATTGCCTGCTGGCTGCCTTGGCCCCTCCCCGTTATCCTCTGAGCTTCTGCCTCCCCACATCCAGGGCCTTACCCCACCCCACAGATCCATTCCCGTGTTTGATCAGCCTAAGCTTTTAGAAAAAGAGGACGAAGGTAGGAGCGCAGAGGAAAGCAAGCGTGTCGATGCGTGCAGCAGTTCAGGAAGTTTGAAGGCCTCTGCAGAGTTCAGGGGGAATGTCCCCAGAATGTTAAACATGCTCCACCACCCCTCCCCTCACTGCCAACCTTGAACTAAGTTACGCAGTTTGGAAACTTGGATTGGAGTCCTTCCCCTGCTCTGCAGCAGCACACCCCAGGTCCAGGGTCTCTGCCTCCTATCAGTCCCTGGGGTGTGCAGGGCCACCCTGGATGCAGCCCAGTGACTACCTGTCTGTGGTGAAATGGAGAAGGCAGGTCCCACAGAGTCTGGACTCCCTTCCCCATGGCCCTGTGAAGTCATCAATGATACTAATACCTCCAATGTTCATTGAGTCATTACTACGTCCCTTTCTAAAGGATTTGCATATCTTAATTTGTTCAACCCCCCATGACAACCCTATAAGTACCCTATAAGTACCATAACTCCCCCATATTTTATAGATTAGGAAACTGAGACACAAAAAAAGTTAAACAATTTGTCCAGTATCACACAGCTAGTGATAGACCGAAAATTCAAATCCAGGCAGCGTGGCTCTGGAGCCCCTGTTCATAAACACTCACGAAACGACATCTTAATAAAACCAGTATTTTAAGACCACTGGCTCCGATCTGAGTGCTTTGTTTGCTCGGCACTGCATAAGAGCTGTGCATGCCTTATGGCATGGAATGCTCACGAGGCGAATGCCATTATCATCTCCATTTTATAAATGAAAGAGTGGAGACCCAGAGAGATGAAATAACTCTTCCAAAGTCACACAGCTAGTAGCCAACGGAGATTCCTTCCCAAGTTGGGCTGAATCCACAGCCTGAGTCCACTGGGCAGCAATACTACTCACAGCTTTCCTCCAAAAGCTACTATCTCACCTGGCACAGTGGTGCACACCTATAACCCCAGCAACTTGGGAGGCTGAGGCAGGAGGATCAACAAGTTCATGGCCAGACTGGGCAATCTAGTGAGGCCCTGTCTCAAAATTTAAATGGACTGGCTATGTAGTTTAGGGGTAAAGTGCCCCTGGGTTCGACCCCAGTACCACAAAAAACACAGGGTAAAATCTCAGTGTCCCCCTTCCCTTCTGCCCTGATTTGACCC
The DNA here is from genome assembly GCF_047511675.1 of Marmota flaviventris. Classification (NCBI taxonomy): domain Eukaryota; kingdom Metazoa; phylum Chordata; class Mammalia; order Rodentia; family Sciuridae; genus Marmota; species Marmota flaviventris. The sequence continues at coordinate 111,029,672 of NC_092506.1, read as the reverse complement.
CAGAGAAAAGGTGCAACGCAAGGAGCCTCCCTGCTTCACTCCAGTGACCAGGTCCCCGGTCCTCCCAGACCTCAGCTCTCCAGTGATGGGCCATGTGCTCCCCCCTTCCCCTGCTCTTTGCATCAGGCCGGGATGCTCAGCTCCAGGCCCAGTGTGACAGATATGCATAGCCAAGAATGGCGATGTATTTATTAAGTGAAACCGACAACTTCCATTAACCCAAGTAGACATTATTAAAACACACTGGTTGTCTCTGGAAAATGAAGTGTCTAGCACAGTCTACGAGCAGAGACCTGCCTGCATGCTCCAAGCTGCTCAGTGTGGGTGGGGCCTCTGTCCCGGCATCCTGCCTCCCATCCATCACTCTCCATGAAATGGGCCCCATTTGAGCCCCTACACCATTCTCCTTACAGCAGTGATTACATCCCTCTGAGTCATGAATCTAAACCCAGGTGGTCCGAGGCCTGGAGACCAAGGGTGCTCCATTATCCCCACGGCATCCACCTGAAGACGGAGCTGCCTGGTGGGGCCCTGATTGAAAACATTAAATGCAGCCCACGAACCCCCACCAGAATCCTGGCAGTGATGGAGGAGGTACCAACTGCACACGTGGCTTGGTGGGATTCCAGCTTTCAGCCCACTGGAGTCAATTATTAGAGAGAGTTATCTCCAGGGACCCCAGCCAGGGCCGCAGGAGAGCACAGAATGCAGAAGAAACGGCAAGAGGAGGGGAGGACCCGAAAAGAAGGAGCAGGACCGAGAAGGGCTGGCAGGGCTGGAGCCACTTGGTCATGCATTGTCTGTGGCCATGGGTCTTTGCCAAGGTGCAAGAAGCAGTAATAACAATCACATCTGCCGCTTCGTAATTTGTAACACGCTTTCATACATGCCCTTCCGCTGGCTCCTCCCGAGTCCTGCTGCGAGGGTCATCACCTGGGCCTGATTCCCTTTTGCACCAATGTTGGGAGGAGGCTCAGGGGGTTCAGTGCAGAATTGAGGCTGCCAAGCTGCAGCTTCAGGACAAGCCCAGCATTGCTTCTCCACTTTACCTCGTCTCCAAGACCTCTTGCTTTACTACATTCCAAACGGCAGTGGCTGGCAGAGTCCTGATGGTCTAGGTTAGAAGGATGCTGTGCCACGCAGCCCAGACACACCATCATGGGCACTGTGGCTTTGGACGGGGTGCTGTGTGCGTCCATCTTCCACTTGTGGCCCACAGGACACATATGTGCAATGGACATGAAACCTCTTGCCTTGGACGTAACACAGGTGTTAGGGCTCTCCAACAAAGACTGCACTACCAACTCACTGTGTACCACCCAATCCTCCACTTCCTTATCTGTACAATGGGCTATGGTAGAGACTCAATGAGATACTATACACGTGTGGTCTCGTGCTAGCCTGGCACATACATAGTACATGTTCAATTAATGATGGCTCTTCTTGTCCTTATTAAAGAATAGAACAAAGTTGCCAGCCAAGAATGTAGCACAGCCAGGGTGGATTGACTAAACTGGCTTCTTCCTGGGACAGAAGGTCTCAGATCTTTAAGATGGTCTCCATACCTGTCCCTATGTGGGCACTCATTCACTCTTGTCAGCTGGGTGTCCTTACCATGGGCTCAGAAATACAGTGGTCATGATGCTGAGGAGAGAGCACAGGGACAGGGGCCGTTGCTGATTCACCTATTCATTTCCACAGTTTGGCTTTGTCCCTTCTAAGAAGGAGCATCAATAAATACTAATGGATAGATAGAAGTGAGAGGGGAAAGAAGGGGCAGAGGAAGAAAGGAAGAAGTCAAATTAAAAATAGTTTCATGACAGCTGGGCAAAGTGGCGCACACCTATAATCCCAGTGGTTCAGGAGGCTAAGGCAGGAGGATCTCGAGTTCAAAGCCAGCCTCAGCAAAAGTGAGACACTAAGCAACTCAGGAGATCCTGTCTCTAAATAAAATACAAAATAGGGCTGGGGATCTGGCTCAGTGGTCGAGTGCCCCTGAGTTCAATTCCTGGTACCAAAAAAAAAAAAAAAAAATAGCTGCATGATAAAAATAATGACATCCTTTGGTGGACTGCTCCATCCAAAACAGATTTGGTTTCCTCTTAAAGACTCTGGAGTTGATCCTCAGTCTTGGGGCTAGTGGGAGGAGGGATCTGTCCTACAGAACACAGGTAAAGCCCCTGTGTAGGTCCTCTCTCCTCCCTGGCCTCTGCCTTACGTCTCTTCCCATCAGCAGCCTGGACAAGCTGAGCTGCCCACCCCTCAGGGCCAGGAAAGGTGACGGCCCCAGCACACCTGCTAGCCAGGTGGCTGCTAGGCATTTGGCTCTGCAACCCAGAGAGTCATGCAAATGCCACCAGTGTTAGGGACCTGCCACATGGCTCCGACAGCTGCTCAGAAGGCTGACAGCCATCCATGTTTCTGCCAGGCCAGCAGGTCTGTGGCAGGTCTGTGGCAGGTCAGAGGCGGGGAGCACACAGGAGCCGGTCAGTCACTAAGATCTCTCTGCTGTTCTTCTCTGCCGCCCTGTTCCTCCCAGGCTGGTCGAGGCCCCACATCCTCAGTGCCCAGGAGCACTAGCCCCCAGCCACGTTGCCCTCCTTCCTCAGGCTCCAGGGTGGCGTGGCTCCCGTATTTATCAGGAGCCAGGGCTCTCACAGGAAGGGAGGGAGGGAGGTACCTCTTTGCAAACCAGCTGCTGCGACATGATGCCAGGAGGAGCCAGAGCTGTCATGCCCCCCCCCGCCTGCCCATCCGTGTTCAACGTGAATTTATTGTTTTAATCAAAGCACTGAACTAAACAGGGGCCCCAGTCTCCTCACCCTGGCACAAGGCACAGCAGTTCAGAGCATGCATAGGGGGTTTTCAAAATGACAGTCCACCATTGCAAAATGAATTCCCTTCTTGGGTGTGCAGGCCCCTCCCCTGCAGGGTGGCCAGGTGGGCACAAGGGTGCCTGTCCTAAGGTCCCTCAGAGTCTAAGCTAGTACAGAAAACGACTCATAATGTCCCCTATGCCTTAGAAAGTCAGACTTCAATGATGGTTTCTTGAGACCCCCGTAAGTGTGGCTGAGGAGGAGAGACCTGCCCTTGCTTGGCCCCTTGAGCTGACCCTGACCATGGCCCTAGACTTTGCCAAGGCAGTTCTTAGAAAGCTCACCCCTCTCACTGGTCCTTCCAGCCAGCCAGAACAGCAAGTTCAAGGCAAGCAAGTTTATCAAGGCCATGATTTCAAGGTCAAAGTAAGAATTACGGATTAGAAGCCTCGCCCAAGTGACACAGGTCCAAAGAGAGAGTCAGGCTTCCGTGTTGACCTCAGAGCCACATGCCATCCTTTCTGTAATGGAGCTATGACAAAATGACGAGATCGGAGGCTTTGAAGTTCAAGTGTTCAGATGCAGATCCTAGTTCTGCCACTTACTGGCTGTGTGACCTCAGACAAAAAGCTTGACCTCGGGCTGAGGTTGTGGCTCCATGGTACAGTGAGCGCCTCGCACATGTGAGGCACTGGGTTCGATCCTCAGCACCACATAAAAATAAATGAATAAAATAAAGGTATCTACAACTTTTAAAAAAGATTTTAAAAAGCTTGACCTCTCTGGGCCTCTCCCTCATCTGTCAAGTGAGGATGATACTATAGAATGGTTGTGAGGATCAAATAAGTTAACGCCTATAGGAGCTTGTAAGCCAGGAGGCGCTTTTGAGTTACTATTATTAGGACTTCTCCAGCCCAGGTCAGAAGTGCAGAAGGCCAGAGGCCAGGCCTGTGAGAAAGGAGTTGGAAAGCCAGGTTCCTCCAGATCAAGCCCCTCGCCATGGGCTCAGTGACCTCCAGACCTGGAAAGCTCCCAAAGCCAAGGTCTCCCTGCTGGCGCCACCTCTGACAGCGCACACACAATAAGCTCTTCCTCAGAGTTGCCAGATCCAGCCTCTATCAAAAGGCAAACAAAAATGCTGTGGGCTTGACCTCCTTGGGGCTCCCAGGGAAAGCCTTTGTTTTGCAAGGAAGGAGGAGAGCTGCTGTTCCCCTCTCGGTAAACAAACTCAGCCATTCAAATAGCTCCTGCGAGGTGTTGATCACTCCATGTGAAAAGGCCGCAGCCCTCACCAAGCATGGGTCCCCTTTCACGGCAAAGGGGCGAATCAAAGAGGCAGCCTCGGGTACCTTGTTTCATCTCAGCGGCTCACAGGATCCCTTGTCCCCTAAAACTCATGCTGTCCCACATCCTGCTTACGATGGCCTCTTTTAGTACGGAGTCCCTGGGAGATGGTACCTGGCAATGTCATTCTGGAAAATGAGCACAGCCAGAGGTTGTGGTTTGGGGGTTAGCAGGAGATAGAATTCAAGGGGCCAAACTCCAAAGAACAAGCATCTAGGAACCCAGATGGGAAGACGGACAGGGGGCAGCCCAGACCAGGTGCAGAAGGCAGCCCTGGCCTGGGCCTCCTTTCTCTGGTTCTGTTAGGTGCCTGGGGAGAAGGCTGGCTGAGGAGTGAAGGAGAAGTCTTCTGTTTACAGCCATCTATCTCCCATAATTAGCCATTTAGGAAGAAAATAGCCTTCAAATTCAAAGGTAAATTGACTTACATTGGTATAATAACGTTTGATTGAGCACGGGAAGTTCATCTTTAGAGTATGAGAGCAAACAAATTGCTTTTCTTCCCTAGCGCTTGGAAAGAAACAAAATGAGATTGCAGGTGCTCCCAGGGCTGGGTTCCCACCGCCTCGGGGCATTAGCGGCCCGGCCTCTGCTGCAACACCAGAGGTGCCCACCGCAGCTCCGTCTCCCTGCCAGTTGTTTTCTGATCCTTGTTCTAGAGGGTTTTAAAATTATATTGCATCACATTGATGCAGCAATCAGTTATTATTGTCAACAAGAGCATGAAGAGACATAAATTCCCTCCCTTAGATAGAGGCTGGTTCGTAAATACATTTCTTTATTGCTTCCTAGATTGGAGAGATGGCTCCGCTCTGGCTTCCTGGAACATCGGGGAGCTGGGGAGGGAGGAGAGACTAAGGGTTGGAAATTTTGCTTCTAACTAAAGTTGTGAAGTCTGGGGTGATTTCCTGTAGATGTCACTGCATGCTGAGCTTCTTGAGATTGGGGATCGGTGGATGGGTGGGTGAGCAGGGGGAGGAGAGGACCGGCAAATCATGAAAACAGACAGTGTGCACCACACTCTGAAAGGCGAGCCCTGTGCCTGAATTATCAGAGGTCCACAAGGACCCCCAAGCCTTATCAATCAAGCCCCTTCGGGCACTTTGGATTCTGGCAAAAACTCAAATTTTACATATGATCCTAATTGGAAGCAGGAATCAACTCAGTGGGGCTTTGGCTTCGTGATTTCTTCCTTTTTCTTTTCTTTCGTTCTTTCATAGATATATATATATTTTTTGATCATGCATTGTTGTAATAGGGGCAAAGGGACTCAGCAACCCATCGATTTCAGAGCATGTGGGAGGAGGGGGCACATGTGAGGGGGAGGGGGCACCTGCACCCCCCCAGTAACCATTCGTGGATATGAATGGCATAAGAACCTTGAGTCTAGCCAGGTGTGGTGGCACAAGCCTGTAATCCCAGTGACTCAGGAAGCTGAGGCAAGAGGATCATGAGTTCAAAGCCAGCCTCAGCAACAGCAAAGAGCTAAGCAACTCCGTGAGACTCTGTCTCTAAATAAAATACAAAATAGGGCTGGGGATGTGGCTCAGTGGTCGAGTGCCCCTGAGTTCAATCCCCGATACCCACCGCCCCCCCCAAAAAAAAAAATAGAACCTTGAGTCCAAATATAGAGAAACAAAGCAAAGAAACCATTTCTCTTTTGCTAGTGAGGACCTGTATTAGTTATCTATTGTGGTATTTACATTAACCGAAAATAGAATGCATTTTCATTATCTCCAAATTTATGTGGGTCGAAAATCTGGACATGGCTCTGGGTTCCCTGCTTTGGCCTCTCCTCAGGCTGGAACCAAGGCGCTGGCCAGGCCCGTGGCCGTCTCAAGGCTTTCCTGGAGCAGGGTTTGCTTCCAGGCTCACAGGGTTGTAGGTTGGATTCAGCTTCTTGGGCTGGAGGGTTGAGGGCTCCGTTGCTCACGGGATACAGGCCAAGGCCCACCCTTAGTTCCTGCCTCTGGGCTTCTCCGGGGGAGCAGCTGTCCTCCCCAGGTGAGAAAGACAGATGGAGTACAAAGGGGAGTAAGTCAACAAGGCAGAGCACACAGGCCGGTCCTTTACATCCCAATTGCAGAAGTGATCCCTCCACTTCCACTGTATATCCATGGTGAGAAGCAAGTCACTCTAGGTCCAGCCCACACCCAGGGAGTTTGAATCTGTTGCTGTAGTTTGAATTTGGAACATGAGTCACATCTAGGAGTCGAGGTCCACGTGTTAGAGGCTGCATCGGTTGAGAGGTGGCAGAAACTTAAGGGGCGGGGTCAACAGGGAGGTCTTCAGGCCATTGGAGATGTGCTCTCCAAAGGGACTAGAGGACCCCCAATCTCCTCCTCTTTCTCTCTCCGTCACTTCCTGGCCATAACATGAGTACTTTTGCTCCACCGTGCACTCCAGCTCTGATGTGCCCCCACGGGCCCAAAGCAACAGGGTTAAGCAATTATGGACGGAAAGCTTTAAAACTCTGAGTAAAAATCAACCTCTTCTTTGTGCAAGTCGATTATCACAGGTATTTGTTATAGTGCTGGAAAACTAACACCCAAGCTTGCAAGGGCTTGAAGACCCGTAGGCAGGAGTTATCCAGAAAGTCAAGCCCCTGATTTTAGACTAAGAAAATGGAAACCAGCAGTGGGTGGAGACAGGACTAGAGCCCTCGGTGTCTGGCTCGCTCTCCTTTGCAGAGAAGGTTCCACAGCTGAGGGTGGTTGATGGGTGGACTCGAGTCAGGTGTTCCCTGGGGAAGCCAGCTTCTCTGCCCAGTGGCTGTGCGCTGCAGCAGCCCGTGGGGATCCCAGGAAGAGGTCTGCGTTGCAAGCAAAGGCAGTGGGGTGCCAATTTCCCATGCAGACCTCTGCGTGCCCCACCCGGATCCAGCCAAATGCCAAGAGAGGAAAGAGGTGAAGAAGACACACGGGGAGTTACGGGAACAAACCGCCCAAGAAGAACCGGTCACCTTTTCATTTTAAGAGTTAAAGGGAACAGAGAAGAAGAAGAAGAAAGGAGCCAGGAAATGAAATCGCAGGTACAGCCAAAAGCCGGCCTGCCTCAGAGAGAGTCCATTAGGGGCCACGACACCGAGGAGGACAATGCGGCTGAGACAATGGAGGCCGCTGAAAAGCCTGGAACGGGGTGCGAGCTGCCGGCTCCCGGGACATCTCAGCAGATTAATAAGGCTTTTGAGCACCTCCAGAAACGTCTCTGTGAGTCAGAGCCTGACGGGGCCAACGTGGGCTCTTTGAAGCCTCCTTTTTAGCAGCTTGAAACAGTAGACTGTCTTCCCCCAGCTGGGAGGGTGAGGCCTGGGGGAGGCGGGAAAAGCTATTGTGTCTCTGGAAAATGGGAGCCCACGAGGGGTCTTGATAACAGCCTGAGCTAGCGATTGAAGCTGGAAGAGGCACTATTCCCTGCATCAGGAACAATTATCTGGCTCAACAATGGGAGGGAGGCAGCACCGCCAGCCAGCGTAGGAAAGCCATGTGATCTTCAGAACACCTCGAGAACCTTCTGGGGAGCCTGGGATGGGCCTTGCAAGTCAGAGGTAACATTTATTTACAAGGCAAAATGAGAGTACTGTTCCCACTATAGGAGTTAGGAACCTGAAGCTCAAAGTCATCAAGTGACCTACCCAAAGTCCCTCAGGAGTAAATGACAGCATTGGCAATCAATCTGTGTCACTTTGGTATTCAACTTTTTGAAACAGATATTCAAAGTAATATTTAGTGGCATAAGAAAGCCAAGGGTTAACTTTATCTCACTTTACATGAAATCTAAGGGAAGGTAGCCAGCTCATCCTTAGAACTGGTTTCCATTCTCAGGGCATAATTTCAGGTCATATAATAGCTGCTGAAGCTCCAGCCATCAACTCCACATTTCAGGCAGGGAGAAGAAAGTAGAAAAGAAGTGCACCTTCCAGGTGAATCAGCTGTCTTTAAAAAAATCCTCCCAGTGATTTTTTTTTTTTTTGTATCTCATTAAACAGCCCTAACTTCTCAAGGGAGGCTATGAAATTCATATTTCATTAACTGAGGCACATTGTCATGCCAACAATATAAGTATTCTGATGGTGAATAACTGGGAGATGTATATTAAATAGGCAAACAACATTCTTTGGTGCAACACCCAAATTTCCTGAGTGTAAATCTGAAGTCCTTCCTTTCCACTTCCTATTTCTGCCTGGTGACCATGGAAAATAAAGTAACCCAGACTTCCCTGGCTACACTGGACTATTCACCACCAAGAATGTCCTGCTGTCCCTCACACTGGTGCCAGCCAAGGGGCTCCAGGAAAATACACCCATGTGGCCAAACCTTGAGCTTCTAGCTAGTGGCCAGGCCACATCCCTCCCCTAGGGGGCGCTGTCCACTCTGCTCAGGCTCACTCATGTCTATGGCTCTTGGGCCCCCATAGGACCAGGCACAGGTCTTTATGTTCACTGTGGGATCCTCACTGTGGGGAGGTGATTCAGTGGCTGTGTGCTTACTTTAGAGGTAGAGTATCCGTCCAGGTCTGTAGAGAAGTCTGGAAGGAAGGGGCGCAGGAGGACGATGCCAATTGCGTATATTTGAATTAATTCCTGAGATGGGGCAAGCTGCCATATTCTGCCATTGACACCAATTCCACATCAGGAACACAAGGGCCCTGTTTTTCATTGGCAAAGCAAACAAGGAGCCCCACAGGCAGCTGTGGGGGAGGCGTTCCAGAGAGCAGAGTGGGGCCCTTTGCCCTTTGAGACCAAAATAGTTTGGAGCTCCAAGTGGAAACCGTAAAGCCGATGGCAGGACAATGTGACAGCGTTGTCCTTCCCACCAGCTTCCTCTTCCCCCATTTCCAAATTTCTTCCTGTGACATTTCGAGTTACAAGGCTCCCATCTCAGAACTTTGACTTTGAATGTCTTTTCATATTGGCCTTAAAGAACATGGTGTCATCAGTGACCTTTTTAAAGGACCACGGGGGCTTAATTAAAAACTAAACTTAGCCACTTAATTCAGACAGTCCTGTCGACTCCTCAGCACTGACGTGTGTGTGCGCTCAGCCTTGTCAGCAGCTGGCACTGCCCTTTAGTGTCCCCACATTGAGGAGCCCCAGGGTGACAGACAGGCTCGGGTCTAGGCACCAAGGCAGGCCACACTGCTCTCCATAAGAGAGGGCACTGGCCACTGAAAATTGCCAGGCTCTGACAGTAGGGGCAGTTCCTGGATCATGCGTGCTGGGATCGGCCCTCTGAGGAACAGAGGGGCCACGCGGGCTCCTAGTGATGTCTGGCCTAAAGCAGGGGTTCCCCAGAGGTGGGACCAGATGTCACTCCCCCAATCCTCCCACATCCTGGCTTTCCTGAATAACTCAGTGGAGGGTCTAGAATCCACACGATGCTCCATCCTGCTCCCTCTTCCTGCCTTGAAGAGATTCTAGGACAGGGCATGGGAACCTGGGCCCAAGCGGTGTCTCCCAGAGCCCTAGCGGCAGAGGGATAGTCACTTGGGACCTTCTTACTTGACGAGTACAGCCAGGCGGCGAGGTCTGGGAAATGCATCACAAGGTGCTTTCCTCACTGTGTGAGCAGCACTGAGTACGCTCAGCCCCGGAGGGTACAGCCTACATCACACCTAGACTAGGTGGTGTACCGAGAATGGCCTGCTCCCAGGCTGCGATCAACCACATGTGGTTCAGCCACGCACGAGGAAAAAATGGTGTGCTCCAGAGACCTGGTGAATACGCGGGCTACAAGACTGGTGCCTGGGGCAACAATTGCCCTTCAGTAAATTTCTCTTTTATACGTAGAAGGAACACATGGTGAGATAACTATCAAAAAGTTGGAATATCATTTAGAGTCATCATCAAGCATTATTTACTGTCCAGTTATAACTGAGCCCTTCTTCTGTCCCGCAGTGTGGTTTATGCCAACATCACCCCAAACATCTGAGCGAGGCTTGTACTATGACATTAGAGCGGTGATGATGTCACTAGGCTGTGGGAACTTTTCAGCTCCATCATAATCCTACGGTTTCGGGGCATGTGGCTCATCATTGACCAAAACGTCCTCTTGAAGTGCTTGGCTATAGTGGCTTCATGGCTCCTTTCTGGGAGGGGAAATCTGGGCTCCAAGTGGATAAGGGAGCCGAGGCACTGAAGAGACACACCTCCTCCCTGCTCCCACGTGTCCAAGGCACTGACGAACCATCTCTTTTTACCAAGCCTCATCCGCTAACCATAGACTCAATGCAGCTAAGAAATGAGGACAGAACTTGTCAGAAGTGGAATCAGCTGCTTGACCAGAGGTCAAGAGGCATCACATTCCTACCTTCCCCTTTCAGGAGGAAGAGAGGAAAGTGAAATGAGACCTAAATTCTGGCACTTCCCTCACCACTAACTGGCTTTATCACTTTGGGCATGTTACTTGACCTCTCTGGGCCTCAAATGTCACTCCTATAAAATATGGTTTATCTGCAGACGATGGCCTTCTGGGTTTCCTTTTACTTATTTAATTCATTTGACAATTTACTGAGCATCTACTATGTGCTGGACTCTACATAGGTCTGAGTCTAAAGCAGTGAGTAGAGCAGTCTTGCTAGGTGGCTTCATGGGCATGGACACTGGATTTTGGGGTTGCTGGGACTTCTTGACAGGTGCTTCTGGAGACTGGTGAACAGACTCTGGAGAAAGCAGCTCAGCCACAGCCAGGATTCTCAACCTTGGCTTCTCTGGCTTTCCCTGGGGTTCACCAGAACCTCCAACACAGACTCATCCTGGAGTCTTTCCCCCCAGGAGCCAAGAGCTCTCCTAAAGGTAGAAAGAGTGCCAGCCTGTGACTCCAGCCCTTAAGTCACAATTTATTTCAATTCTTTCTGGCCACGCAGACACCAAAGAAGACCCTTGAAAAGCAGACCATGCCCATGCCAGCAAAGCTGGAGGAGGCCCCAGGGAAGGGTGTCCTGGCTGGCTTCGGTCCCTGGTGGTACTCTCGAGGCTCTATGTGCCATCAGAGCTCATCAATTCTAGCAGTCCCTGTCACTCCAAAGGGATGAAGGCCCTAGAGGGTCAAGAATTGACTGGATCCCCCTTGGGAAAGGAGGCCTCATTTGGGTCCTGTCTTTGCCACTGACCTGCTATGTGGCCTTGGGCAAAGCACTCAGTCTCTCTGAGTCACAGCAACATCATCTTCCAGATATACTTTGTAAATTAAAGAGGCTCAAATTAAAGCCCAGGTTTCTGATTAGGGAGGAAAGAGGTCAAATCCAAGTCATCAACAGAACAGGGGCTCCCAAGGCCTCCCCTCCCAGCAATGGCTTATTCTCACCCTGCCTCCCCACTGGGACCACCAGGCTGCTGGACTCAGCCTTGCCAGAGGTGCTCTGCCCACTGCCCCCGACCCTGCCCCCGACTCTGGATCTGCAGAGCCAGGCTGAAGAGGAGGCTGACTGGGGCTCCCTTGTCCGCCCAAATGAGCGTGCACCCCCTTCAGCCCCTCCCACACTCAAGTGGGTTAAGAGGCTTGGAAAGAGAAGAGAAGGTCGATGAAGTGGCTCTCGAGTGCTCTTCAACCGGGCTGACAGCCCACAGACCTTGTCCCTGTCCCCACAGCTGCATGGAAACAGTGCCACGGGCAGCTGAGGGACTCTGCATCCATATTCAGGGCATGCTTAGGAGAGATGCTGCGCAAGTTGCCACCAGAAAGGCCCCTATGGGTCTGAGGGCCCGGGCCAGCTGCAGGGTGGCTTTGCCAGGAAACACTGCCCCTCCTCCCAGAGGCTGGGCCACTGGCACCGAGGACTGAGAAATGCAAGGGGGACGTGGCAGAGAACAGCGAGCCACTCCTGCGCACGAATTCTTTCTCTGAGGCCTCCGAATTTGGTGTGAACTTTAGGACAATGACTTCCTCTATTTTCTGTTCAGAGTCTCTGGCTGTCTGTGAGGACCAGGGACAGTCAGGAGTAGACATTAGGGAACTGCAGAGCTGACCTTAGAGACAGCTCCGGCAGGCCCTCATTGCACTTTCAAAGGTAGCACCTGTGAGAGGAAAAAGGATAGGTACAGCCGCTCCAGCAGGAGAAGGGTGTGGTGTGTGGGGAGGAAGGACTGCCCCCACCCTAGAGCCATGCCTGCCCTTCAGCTTTGTTATGGTTTGGCTCTGAAAGTGTCACAAGAGCGCCTGAGTTAGGCAGCGGAGCACCTGTGTTAGGTGAGAGATTGACTTCTGAGAACTGTAACCTCCTCAGTAGATTTGTCCATTTGGTGGATTAATCATTTGAATGAACTACTGAGTGGTAACTATAGGCAGGTGGGGCGTGGCTAGAGGAAGTAGGTCATTGGGAGAATGTCTCTGGGGATTGTAATCTGTCCCGAGCTCCTCATCCCCCCCCCAACCCTGCACTGCCCTGAACTAAGCAGCTCTTCTCCACCATGACCTTCTTCCCTGATGCTCTACCTCACCTCAGGCCCAGAGTGACAAAGGCACCCAACATGGACTGAATCTCTGAAACTTTGACCCCCAAAATAAATTCTTTTTCCTCCTCTAAATTGTTCTTGAGGTATTTTTGTCACAGCAGCAAGAAGCTAACCCAACCTTGCTCCTTAGTTTGCACCCACCTCTCCATCTTTCCCCGCCCACCTCTTCTGCCCCCCTTCTTCTCTCACTAAACCAGTCCCACGTCCTACTGCAGAACCTCCCACACCACAAGGCCTGTGACCAGTGGGGACACGCAGGGACGGGAAGCAGATGCACTTGGCCAACATGCAGAGGAAAGGGAGCTGTGGGACATTTCTTCACCCCAGTAAGGCAGGAAGTAAAAGGCAGGACTCCTGCAGACGCCCAGTCCCTTCTGTCTCTCTGTGATTTGTCAATCAGCAAGCAGCCACTTGCACCCCAAGACAAGCAGATGTGGACCCAGTTCTTCGTGGAGAAGTGATCTGAAACCCATGACTCAGAACTGGGCTTCCCAGCTCTCTGGAGGTCACAGCCCCTCTTGAGAGTCTACTGAAAACTACTGGAGCTTTGAAAGGGCTCCCTCCCTAAAAGCTTATAGTCACATTCACTCAAAATTAAGGTATTGCACAAGTTCTGCAAGTCACCCTACTTTGTGTACTCAAGACCCCCGTTGAGGACCCTGTTCTAGATTGGCTCCTGAACATAAGGTGATGCAGCCACCGGGAGATGATTGGGAGGCAGGCAGGTCGTGCTGGACCGGCAGCAGGGAGCGGGGCCAGGTGGATAATCACGGCCCGCCCAGTACCCAGAGGGGCTGCTGCAGCCAGGCACGTGCTGGCCTTCCTGCCGCGCCCATGTAGCACGCTGCCCCATCCCCACAGGGAGCAGGGAGGGCTGCAGCTTGGGACTATGATGTGTGCGACAAGTCCGTTTGCTGCCGTCAGCCAGAGAGAGCTAGTGGAGTGGAAATGCCGGCGCCCCTGCAGCCTCCCGATAACGGTGCTAAATAAAGGTAATTTTCAAGTCACCAGTTAACAATGGCTGAGCACGCAAGCGGTGACCGATGAGTCAGTCAATTATGGGGCAAGCTGTGGGGAAACGACTGTGAAGAGTGGCCTGGCCCTTGGTCCGCATCCACACAAGGGTGACCTGCAGGAGACAGTGCCTTGGCTCCATAGGAAGAAGCCAGGCCCACAACATTTGTTCCTCCAAAGCCCTGGCTTTTTTCCTATTGGAGGACAAATCAGACAAGACACACGTCTGCAAAAGAGGTTGGCTCTGAGGCTTTGGCAGGCCAAGAAGCCCTTTATGCAAGCTTCCTGATGTGATGGGACCCTGTGCCTCCTCCCCTCCGCCCCCTGGGTCCCAGCCTGCTCCCAGTCCCCTCACAGAAAAGGTGCCTGTCCCTCTGTTGTGGACTGCGGCCTGTTTGCAGCTGAGCTGAGAGGCTTTTGCTCCAGGCTCCTTCCTGCTCTGGCCATGCCCACCTCCGTGCGGCAGCTTTTATATCCCAGAGCACTTAGAACAGAGCCTCACCTCTGACTGCTGCCAAACACATCCACCCCAAGGCCTCCTGGAGGGTCCTCCTGGACCTACCACCCTGGCACTCCCGGCCTCTACCCAAACTAAAGGGCTCGCTGGCCCCAGGTGCACTGCCTAGTGCCCTGAGCTACTGACAGCAGGGGCAGGGCCAAGCAGGTGACCATTGTCCACCGTGGACCTAGAGAGGATGCCATGGTCCTTCCCATCCTGTGCATTCTGTTTCCCCAACCCAGTCAGCGGCTCCAGGAGGATTCTGCCTCCTCCCTCCCCAGCCTCCCTCGGAATGTTACGTGGTATAGGAGGAAGAGCCTGAGTTTGGGATCACTTGAAACCACCCAATCTTGACTCCTCCACTTCTTAGCTCTGTGACTTAATGCTTCCTCTTGCCTTGATTTCTCATCCATGTAAGGGGAAGGATGACACCTACTTCACTGTGTTGTTGTTATGATTGAAATAAGAACTGTTTGGAAAATATCTAGAACAGGGCCTGGGACATCAGAGGCACCCAATACATGGAGGTCGCCAGCCAAGAGGCACTATAGGTTCGAGAATCTGATTTCATGGTCCACCCAGGGCAGTGAGCAAGCCCTCAGCTGCCTCACAGACTCCTCTCTGGAGAGACCACAGGCCAGCAGCGCCCTGCCTACCCTTGCAGACCCCTACACAGCAGTCAGTGCCCCAAGGAGATGGAATGGGGTGGGACTATTGACCCTGCAAGAGGCCTGAGGCTGGGGCTGGGACTGTTAGGACTCCAGGAACAGTGAGTAGGCCAGATGCTGACTTTTGAGGGCTATGTGGAAGTGACGTGACCTTTCTGATCTTCCGTTTCCTTACTGGCCAAACAGAACATGGTACTATAACTTACAAATTGATCTGAGTATTTGAAGATTCTGAAATAGTGTTAAGGCATAGCAAGGGATCAAGAAATTATAGTGATAGTTATAGATCTCCTGCCCCTCTCTCCTGGAGGACAGAGTTTTCTCTGACCATATCGGATCCTTCTAATAGCACTACACACCTGATGGGACCTGTGTTAGTCAACTTTCCATTGCTGTGACAAAATACCTGAGATAATCAACTTAAAAAGAGGAAAAGTTTATTTTGGCTCCCAGTTTCAGAGGTTTCAGTCCATTGTCACTTGGACCTGTTGCTTTGGGCTTGTGATGACTCAGTGTGTCATGGCGGGAGCATGTGGTGAAGGACAGAAGCCAGGGAGTGAAAGAGACAGGAAGAAACCAGGTCCCAAGATCACCTTCAAGGGCACATCCCCAGTGACCTAACTTCCTTCCACTAGGCCCCACCTCTGAAAAGCTCCACCACTTCCCAATAGCACCACAGGCTGGCCATCAAGCCTTGAGCACATGGTCTTCAGGTGACATTCAAGATCTAAACTATAGCAGGACCCCAGAGTTAGCCTTAGGTTCGGATGTAACGCAGGATGTGGTTTGGATGCCTTAGGAGATACAGGAAGAGCTCGTCACTCAAAGTAACCAAGCTGGGCTCCCATCCCTGCCCTGCCACCCACTAGCAATGGAGCCTTGGGAAAGACACACATCCCTGGGAGCTTCCATTTCTTGTCTTGGTGCAGTGCACGGTAATGTCCTCCTCGTGACAACCACTTGGGGCTGACACTACACAAACTACCTTTCTTCCAGAACATGTGGAATTTCATCCTGAGGGATACATGCCTTTAGGTGAAGGAATCCTCCTGTTCAAGATCTGCACCCTTGGGATACGGCTGACTACAAACATCAAAACCAATTGTTAGACTTTCACATGTTAATGCCACATTAGTGCCTTAGATCACTCGCTAATAAGACAAGGCCTCAAGGGAATGGGGTGAAATGAGACACACAGGACAAATAAATTCTGATGAGAGAAGAAGTGGGGAGAATAGTGAAGGAAGGCCTGGGTCCCGGGTCCCTTGAGGCAGCTGTCCTGAGCAGCCTGGGCTCCCGATCCCAAGGTACCTCAGAGGACAGAGACTACTGCCTGTGTCCCCAGCCTCCTTGAGCCAGCACAGCAGCCCTACGGGCGCTGCTCAGGCCCTAATTACACCCTCCATCACTTTCCCACTGAGGCTGAAATGGGGACAGATCGCTCACTGAGAAACGGCAGTGACCTTCACAGACTGTTTTGCTTCTACCCAGCCCCCCACTGGCCCAAGATGAGGTTCTTTCCTCTGCTGTGTCGCTGTGAGCCACGGTGGGAGCCACACGAAGACACGACCTGCCCGGGGGAGCATGGCTGGGGGCCTCAGACCTCAGCCACACAGTGGCTTTCCCACGGAGGCCCATTTCTGGAAGCCCTGGGGAGTTAGGCAGAGCCCTATAAATGGAGGGCCAACTGAGCAGTCCAAGAGGAGCCCACCTGGGACGGAAGAACCCGGGAAAGGGAGTGCAACCTGAGACAGAATTAATCGCAAAGCAATTGGGCTTTGTTTGGTCAGACCACATCTGCAGTTTGGGGTTCAGTTCTAGAAAAAGATTTGGAGGGGGATATTAATGAAACAGACTCATTGAGGTGGTTAAGGTCAAAGACCATGTCAAATGAAGAAAAGGCAGGACAGTATGATGACGAAGAACACAGACCTCAGACCTCCAGTTCCTGGGTTCAGAAATTGTTCAACAGGGGTGGGAGTGTGGCTCAGTGGTAGAGCACATGCCTAGCATGTGCGAGGCACTGGGTTCAATCCTCAGCACCACATACAACTAAATAAATAAAATTTAAAAATTTCATCAACAATCGATAAAAATTTTTTAAAAGAAATGTTCAACATTCTAAGCCAGGTTGCTCTTAACGGGTGTTTTAAACTCAGTGTCCAAGGGATTTCAGTGCGCTTCTGCTATTGGCCTTGACTGGTATTCAAAAGGGATCCCTGCTCCTAAGGATGAGGCACATCACCTGGCAAGTGAAACAGGGCCTCAGCCAGCAGCTCAGGTCCCAGGACAGGTCCTGCCCAAGGTTAGGCAAGGTTAGGCAAGGTGAGGTTGAAGTTAAGGGCTCATCACTTAGGCATCAATAGCTGGTACAATAATGGGGAAACTGAGGCTGGGGAGTAAGGGGATGCACTTAACCCCTACAGGGAATGTCTGCCCCACAGAGGATTCTGGGTGGAATGGAGAGTAGAGGCACTTGGGGTTTGGAAACATGGGAGTTCTTGCCCCAACAATAACAATTAACAAGTTGCATTACAGTCTCACACACACACACACACACACACACACACACACACACATACACATCCTGCCCCCCAGTGTCTGAAGAGATTAGTTTCAGATCCTCCGTGGACACCAAAATCCATGGATGTTCAAGTCCCATATATAAAATGGTGTAGTATTTGCATAGAACCTGTGTAACACCTCCCACAAACTTTCAATCATCTCTGGATTACTTATACCACCCAATTCAATATAAAATCAACATAAATACTTATTATGCTATATGGTTGAAGGAATATGACAAGAAAAAAAGTCTGTTCATCTCTTCAGGTCTGATGCCACTTTTTTTTTTATGGTTTCGATCTGTGATTGGTTCAACCCATGCATGTGGAATCTGCTGATATGGAGATCTGACTGTTTTTAACTTCTCTGAGTTTCCCTTTCCTCATTTAAACACAGCAGCTATTTTACAGGGTTTTCAAGTGGAGGGAAAAGCACTTAGCAAGACACCTGAGGCAGGTGGCCCCTGATGGCATGCCAGCTCCTGCCGGTGGTGCCTTGCACTTTCCCAAGAGCATCGGGGACTCTAAGCACCTGCCTGCAGGTGGGAGAGTGGGCTCAGCGGCCACAGCCCTGCCTGCCTTGGCCAGGAGCAGCACAAGTCACTGGCACAGCCAGCCCCAAGTCCAAGAGCCATAATGCTGCCCCCCCACATGCCGATACTGCCACCAGCCCAGGCTCCCCCAGCTCTGGAGGGCTTGGAGGGGCCTTCATCTGCTATACTGTCATTTGTTGTCCCTGTTGTCATGATGAATAGAAAAGAAATATTGTCTCCAGCAGGTACTACAGGAGGCAGCCACCTCAAGAGTCAGCAGCTCCAGGACAGCAATAATTACTCTGGTTGGAAGGCATTTTGTCAGGTTGCTAGGAGGGGACAGGGAGATCAGCAAGGTTGTGGGTGCTTCCAGGGCTCAGAGAAAATTCCAGGGGCTTGTGGCTCCCTTGAAGAGCGGGTGCCAGGTTCCATGCCCCAAACTGCAGTTCTTTCTCCCTGCAGCAAGATCCCTACCAGAGTGACGGATGCGCTCCGTTTACCCCGGTTCCCCAGCCTCGGCTCGTCATTCCCAGGAGATGGAGGTTCAGCCTCACTCATAGATCCATTCACTTGACATATCTTTCCTGGGCTCCTCCTAACTGGCCAGGCTGTGCTCTGGGTGTTTGAGATACATCACACTAAGAAACAGCTCCCTGCCCTTTGAACCAGGGAGGCTGACTTTAAACATGAACACAATACATGAATACTTCATACCGACTGTTACAATGAGTTCAATACTACTTAGGAAATACAGAGCAGGAGAAGGAAGGTTGGGAGTGCCTGGGGCAGACGCAAGGCTTGGAACTCCAAAGGGGACTTTCTCTTGGGGCTCCTCTCTTCCCTCCCCACTCCCAGGGCCCCCAGCAAAGCTCCACCTCACCATGCCTGGTTGCTGTTCCCAGGAAAGAGATGCCCCCAGACTCCTGTTCCTACCCCTACCAGCCACATAGCTCTCCCAGGTGGCTTACATGATGCAAAACACTAATATGGAAAAATCCCATTTGCTTCTTTCCAAGGATACCCAGGGTCACCTGCACTTATTCCCATTTTGTGGATTAGGCAACTTGGGCTCTGAGAGGCTGAGTAACAAAGGTCAAGGTCACACAGCTTCAGTAAGTGGTAGACCCAGAACTGGACAGGGACTTCCACTCTCCACCCAAGCCTTTGGTCCATCTACAATATTGCTCTAACATATCTGACTTCATTCCATCCCTGCAACAATCCTATGAACCAGAAATTTTAATAGCCCATTTTGCTAAGGGGAAACTAAGACTCAGAGAATTTATGTAACTTGCCTAAGGTCACACAGCTAGCAAATGGCAGATCCATTGGGACTTGCCTCCCAACTGCCCAGGGCTTCTCCCTGCATACCAGAACCTGGGGCTTCCTGTCAGCCTCTCCCTTCCCCTGAAAGCCCTCCAAAGACAGACCTCAAACCCTCCCTGCCCTAGCCCCAGCTCTCCTAGGAGTCATTCATTCCTTGTATTCAATCACTCCCAGGAACACTAAAAGGAAGAGAAAAGATAGATGGCAATAAGAATTGTGTTCAACTATTTTACTTAAGTCATAATCATTCCTAATCTAAATTTGCTGGAATGTATTACACAACCTAATCATTCACATATATTGTACTGCGGTTTCAATTTAGTGAAAAGTAAAAGCCATTCAGAAGGCAGAAATATGTTAAATGAACATCTCGCAGATTACAGTCCTTCAGTTAGATAAAGCACAGCCGGATCCTTTTGATTCTGGACTTGGTGCTGCCTGCTCTGGTTAGGGTGCATTTCCAGCTCTTCTTTCCTGCACAACTGAAGGCTAAAGACATTCAGAGCAAAATGGAAACTTTCCAGGCTATGGGGTTGAGGCAGGGAGGCACTAAGGGCTTGGGGGACATGATGGCTCCATGACTCTCTGCTCCTGATTGGAAAGATGCCCAATCAGGTCTGCTAACTGCTTCTGCCATCTGACCACAGGCCTTTGCAAGTGCTGCATCTTCAGCATGGAATATCTGAAGCCCCATCGTTATCTGCCCATCTCCCATCTGTCCTTCTGGCTTCAGCAGAGATGTCATGTCCCCCATGAGTGTTTTCTAAGAACTGCCATGTCTGATGAAGGGCTCCCCTGTGCATGGCCACGGTGCCCTGGTTCTCTCTTGTGAGAGCATTCATCTTACTGTACAGGTTGCACATCCCTTATCCAAAATGCTTGGGACCAGAAAGTGTTTCCGATTTTTCATCTTTTTGGATTTGAGGTATTTGCATGTACATAATGAGACATCTAATGGATGGTTTCTCTATAAACACAATATTCACTTATGTTTCATGTACCCCTTAACATTTAGCCAGAAGGTAATTTTATACAATATTTTTAGTGTGCCTACGTTTTGACTGTGACAGGTCACATGAGGCCAGGTGTAGAATTTTCCACTTGTGGCATCAAATAGGCATTCAGAAATGTTCAGATTTTGGATTTTTAGATTAGAGATGCTCAACCTGAATATAATGGTCTGTTGACTTGCCTCTTTCACCAGACTATGAACTTCTATCAGGAACTCTCTTGTTTACAATCGTGTCCCTGAGCTTGGCCATAGTAGGTGCCCAATAAATGTTGAGTGGCTGAATCAATAATGCCGAGACTTGGCCCACTGCACACTGCTCTGCCCTTCTCCCAGGATTCCTGGAGGCATACCAGCTTCAAGACCTCCCTGTAAGCCCAGCCAGTATTGTCCTCATCAGTCTGAGTGGCTGCCAGTGAGTCCCCAGCAGATCTGAGACCAACAGAGGTAAAATTGTGTCCTTGCTCCCAACCCAGTGCCTTCACTCTGCCACCCTGTAATAGCTGCTTCAACATGAGCAAGTGGCATGTCAAAGTCCTCACAGCCCAGAAATCATAAGGAGACCTGATGTAATGTCATAAAAATAGGATATGAAGTCAAAAGACTCAAGTTGGGCTTCCACTTCTGCTCTGTGTATTTTGTTGTTTTGAAAAAGTTCTCTGATGAATCTCTTTGAGCCTGTTTTCAGGTTTCTGAGAGGGAGGGTAACTGTATTAGCTTTCTGTCACTGTGACAAAATACCTGAAATAAACAACTTAAAGGAGGAAAGGTCTATTTTGGCTCAGAGTCTCAGGGGTTTCAGTCCATGGTCAATTGGCTCCGTCATTGTGGGGACTGGGGTGAAACAGATCATCTTGGTGAGGAGCTTATTGTGGAGCAAACTTGCTCAATTTATGGTTGCCAAAAAGCAGAGGAGGAAGAAGCCAGTGTCCTAATATCCCCTCCAAGAACATACCCCCAAAGACCTAACTTCCTCCCACTAGGCTCCACCTCCCAATGGTTCCACCACTTCCTAGTAGCACCAAGCCTTTAACACATGGTCTGTAGTGGGTATTTAAGATCCAAAGCATAATGGTAATAATACCTGCTACCTCTATCAAAGTGTTGTAATAAGGAACTGATGACAACCAAAGATGGCAGCAGGTTATATACCTCAAGGCGGCAGTGGCCAGGTGAGCAGAGAAGAATCATTCTCCAGCACCCTGCCCCCACAGCCAGGCATGGAGAGACGGCTCAGCAATACCTCCTGGTGAATGTCTAGCTCAAGTCGATTACCTAGTTACCCAGTTACTCCATAATGATGCAGACAGGGGAAATGGCTGCACTAAGCAATGTGATTCTTATTGACTTTGGCTCTGCATCCCTCATGAACAAGGACACGTGAAGAGCAGCCGCTGTCATCCGAGGTCCTCAGGTGCCTTTTCCAGGCCAAATGTCTCACTGTGTTTTCCCAAATGTGCACTGTAATCTGAGCTCATCGCTCACATCCCGTCATCAGAAAGCAGCCATGTCTTGGGAGGGATCCTGCGGCTGAGTAATGCTCTCCAATAGAGAGTTTGTTTTTAAAGAGAGGAAGTAAAGAATAATGTTCCTGTTCTGAGCTGCTGAGGGAATTAGGAAGGCAGACGGCCATTACTCAGGTTGGAATCCTGCCAGAGCTTATGATATCATATTTATTTGCCAAGAAAAACACCTCCCTCATATCGCTCAGGCAGGGAAGGGAGCAGAAACCCAACGCCAATCACGTTTTGTTCAGTGGGTTTAAGGCACACAGACGGAGTTTAATGATAACAATGGTCATTTATGTTTATAGAGTACCATTTAGTGTGATGGACCCCCAGAGTTTGCCAAGCATTCTGGACAGATGAACAGACAGGCATGAAGGGCTAGGCACCGATCCCTTCTTCCCACAGTTCTTAGACGGGGCCTCCCTTGGGCCCTCTTTGACGTTTGGCATAAAGATGGAAATCAGGCAATTTTCCTATCCAGTCCTCTGCTTCCAAACACAGTTAAGAAAATAGTGGATGGAAACACATCCTGCTGGAAGATTCCATGAACTATCTTGGAAATAGTTAATTCCTTTATGATACACCCTAGCAAGCTCTACCAATGAATTCCAAGTTGTCTGATATTTTATTAGATTGCATTAAATGCCCATTACTGGGACTCTAGCTATTGATCGTGATCCATATGTGGTAGAGATGTCTGAACTGCAATTTGAAGGGTGTCATGGTGGAGAATCTCTCCCCAAAATCTAAATAAAACTCTCCTCCTGCTTCACTGCAGCCCTATGGGTGTGAGGGAGAGGGATGGGGAACACCAACAACTCTTATCCTGAGCACCCTGGCATAGGGGGAGTAGAGATGAGCCCATGTGGAAAGTTTGCAAAGGCTAGCTATGCCACACACGACCTGCCTTGACAGCCAGGTTGGGTACCATCCATGGGATTGAGCTGAGCCAAAGAAATAGACACAAGATGAGTTTGAGACCACTGGGGTCACATATCCAAAAAAAGAGGAAGGTGATCATCTAAGAATTCAGAAAAAAAGAGGAACAGCTCTCAGAAAGAGTGAACTTTGACAAATTCCAGGGACAGGCAAGAAAAGAAAGATAGGAATTGGCCACACTGTGTAGAGCTGTGCAGAATCTAGATCTGAGAGCAAAGAGACAAGAGCCCCAATCCCTTACTTCCAGAACCCCAACCTCCACACACTCTCCTAGTAGCTGAATTGTGCTACCAGGTTCATGTTTATTGTCTGTTTTCCTTGCTCAAGCACACAGCCCAAGCCTGCAAGCATGCACCGGTACCCTGACCGCCGCCACCGTGTTGAATTTCTCAAATTTCACTCACGAGGACGGCTTTGTGGCAGATACATCATCTCATTTTCTTGGAGGTCCTGAGGGGCAGCCACCAGATTGTACACGCTGAATGTCAGCTACATTAAGCTAACACATTCACATCCTTGAAAAACCCTATTTACACATAATAAACATGGGGATAGATGCTGTGGAGGAAATAATATAGTATTGATTAAAACAATGTCCTGTAATGCCTTGTGAAAGGCGGCAGCCACCAGCGGCTTCATGGCGGCTCCAGACAGGCAGCCTCCCTACCTGGCAGCCTGAGGCCTGCCGTCAGCTGTCACTCTACAAATTGAGAAGACAGGTGGTGATTCCACAGGCCACAGGCACCGTGGCAGGAGCCTCTGTTGATGGAGCCCTCTCTGCGTGCCAGGCACTGTGCTTGTTCAGTTTGGTCCCATAGCAACATCTTGAGGTGAGTGGCATTACTGTTTCCATTTCACAAAGAAGGAAGTAGGCTTGGTCCTGGAGCTGGGATAAACTTAGGTCTGTGTAACTCCAGAGCACATACAATACTGTACTCATCATGCTAGACACCTTTGTGTATTCAGTTTCTATCTAAATATGTAAATAGATGAAGAGGAAGAGAAGCTCTATGAGCTACACTGTGTATGTGGTGCTGGGGTCCAGGACGGGTTGTCATCTCTGGTTTGGTGGAGTTAGCCAAGAGGAGGCTCTAAGCAGTTCAACCTTGGCTATAATCCCAGGCATCCTGAACCAGGAAGGACTGCAGTTTGCCAGACATGGAGTTTTCAGAGTCTCTAAAATGGAAAACCTCATTTTAGAAAGATAGCTTATTGCCCTAGAGCTGCAGGCAAGCCTAGAGCCAGGGCACCTTTTCCCTGGTAACTGCCCAATCTCTTCAGTTCGGGAGGAGACCCACAGTCAACTGAGGACAGCAGGAGGGACCACAGATGGGGGGTGTATCAGATGGAGGAGGCTCCAGAAGCACACGAGTGTGGGCCCCGGCAGCAGGCTGACCACATCCAGGTAATTTTCCACGATGCCAGGTAACTAGTATGAGCTAGGGGACACAGAGGAGAGCCTGGATGTCAAGGATAGATAGTGGTGTCCCCTGTCAGCCTTAAGCAGCTCTGTTCTGCTCTGCCATTGACTGATTGTGTGACTTTGGGCAAGTCGTTTAGGCTGAGCCTCACACCAAAATTAAGGATGATCCTGCTTCTTGTGTCAATGGTGTGAGGACTTAATAGGAAAACGTGCTGAGCTGCGACAAGCGCTGGTTTGCTGCGCAATCCACATTCCATTAAAGTCAAATCGCCATCTTCCAACCTTTTGTGAAGACTGGGCGACCGTCCTCTTTCGTCTTACTGGGGCTTTAGACCTGCAGAGACCCCAGTCCTCTGCATTCAGCTCTCGCCCCTTCCCCACCTGACCCGGAGCTGCCTTCCCTGCCACGCGCCTGGATTTCGAAGGTAAATGGGCAGATTTTGCATCTGCTGAAATCCTTGCTTCGCTGGGTTTCGCTTTCTTCCGCTATAGCGGAGGATTTCCACTAAACCCCCGAACCGTGTCTGGATTATTGCTTCCGGCAGCATCAGGGGAGTGCGTTCTGATACCAACTCGCAGAGGCAAAACACCAAAGGCAACAGCGCAAACCGGGGCTTAGCGAGGCTGCTGCTGCACCACCAGGCTGCCTCTGGCAAAATGCGAAACGAGGGCTGCCTAGCAAATAGCCCGTCCTGGCAGCAAGCAGCTGCAGGCAGGGAGCGAGGGAGCCGGCTCTGCTCTCACCCTGGCCAGCCATGAGGACTGGCCCTATGGAGGACCCAATGAGACAGCAAAGAGACGCCCAGAGAGGTTCAAGGATTTGCTCAAGATCACTGGGTAAAGCCAGACCATTCCCACAGGCAGAATCAGGGTTAAGTCAAGGGGAGGAGCCTGATTGGTATTGGTGGGCCTGGTTTCCAACGCCTTGGTCATTTAACTGTGTGACCTTGGGCAGTCTGCTTAAGTCCCAGGAGTCTCTGTTTATCCTCTGTGAAATGGAACTATAAATACCTGCCTCATAGGAACAGGGATGCATAAGGCCAGGTCTGGTCTCTTATGGGGACTCAGCAGGTGGACGATTCCTTTCCAGCACCCTCCTCTCGGCCCCTGAGGTTCTTTTCTCCCAGTCATTGGGACCCCAAGGCTCTCCATGCCAGGAACTTAGTCTCCCACTCTCTGCTTATACCTGATCCTTGCTCAAGAGGAGTCTCCTGCCTATTGTACAACAGCGTGATTGTAGATAAATAATAACCATGGATTATATTATTGAAAATTTCTAGGAGAGTAGATTTGTTCTCAACACCCCCCCCCAAAAAAAAATTTATATGTGAGTATGTGAGGTAATGGAGACATTGATTTAGTTGCCCCTCAATGTATACATCTTGTAATTATATACAACTTCTGGCTAATAATTTTAAAAAATAAATGAAAGCCTTCAAATATAACATGACCAGCTCTAAACCCTCAAACCATGGCACAATTATATTTGATAGTCTAATTAGTGAGTGGATGACCCAGCATTATCACTGAGCCTTGTCTCTAAGGTCTTTGTCCTTCCTGTGCAATCTGTAAACTCTCTTTGGAGTCACAGTCTGAGAAAGACTCTCAGATCTATTCAGGAGCTAGGGCATGGTGTATATATTAATATCTACCTAAAAAGGGGATGCAGATCTTCACAGATTTATTTATTAGGAACGTGCAAAGATTGATAGGGGGGACCACTGAAGGACAAGTGAAACTAAGTAACTATTAAGGAAGAAGGAAGGGAGGGAGAGAGGAAAAGAAGGAGGGAGGGAGGAAGAGGAAGGAAGAAAGGATTGATTCTCCTGGTATAGGCAAGGTCAGGCAGAGGTTCCCTCAGAACCTGGTACTCCCTTCTTGGGCTCAGAAGGGCAGAACAGTCCTGGGCCACACATGGCCAAGTTTGTCCTAGGTACACAAAAATCATGCCACCTACCACAGGATACTCATGGGAAGGGCAATAAAGGAATATCCCTGACACGGGGTTTGGCCTAGGTAAGCTGGAGACTCTCCATCATGAAGGAGGAGAAATTCCAGGCTCTACCCTCTGCAACAAAGTCCTCCACAGTGTGCCTGAACCCTTTTTTTTTTTTTCTAGAGACAAAGTGCCTGCCTTCCTGCCACATGCAGTACCTCCCTTTGCCCATTTCTACCCAAACCCTAGCTCAATCCATTCCTCCTGGCTGCAGTGCCACCCCCTCTGTAGCTAATATTCTAGGTGGCCCAGTCTATTCCCACCTTCTCCATGAAGACTTCCTGGACAGACCAGCTATGGTGGTTTGGGTTGCCCTTTGAATATGCATCATGTCTCCCCAACTAGGGTGGGGGACCCTGGAGAGGCTGAGATGGAATCCAGCGCATTTTTATTCTTTCAGTTTTTCTCTGCAACTGGCCCGTTTCAGCAAATAGATATTAAACTCCTATTGTGAACCAGGCACTGTGACAAGTATAGAAAGACAACTTGGCTTCTGCTCTTAAAGATGTTACAACCCAAGGAGACAGACACACAAACAGATAAATGTAGCACAGTATTGGTGAGAGGCAGGGGGATTAAGGGGGCAGTGAGGAGGTTTGAGGACAATGGTGACCAGCAGTGGCAACTTGTAAGAACTGTCCAGATCCAGGTACAAATCTGAATGTGGAGAATGACATAAATGCCATCCCACTCAGCAAACTGCCCCTTTGGTCCAGAGCTGCTTTCACCTCCCGTGAGCCTGTCCTGTGCGTTCCTCCCCTCCTTTCTCATTCTCTGTCTCCCAGTTCTCCTGTTCCACGGGATTCCTGCTTGATCCCGTGCCCCATCGTGTTCGTGAAAGAAGTTATTGGTTAAATTAGAGAGTGGTTTCTGGAGACACTGAGTGTTCAGCTGAGGAAAGGCCTAGTAGAAATCTAATAAGTAAATCAGAGGGATAAAAGCTCAAACAACAAGCAGGAGGATTTGGGGAAATGAGGAGCTGTAGTCCCAGGTACCTGAGAAAGTCAAAATTGACAGAGCAGCTTGAGCTCCTCTGGCCCTGAATGGAATTTAAGAAATTGGATTTTATACTCACCTGTGTTTGGGGAGGAACTACCCTCCCAAGTGCTGAGTCTTAAGGCTCTTGGTGGAAGCCCCTGGAACCTGCACTGCCATCATGGGTTTTGAAGTGTCTGCTCAAACTCCAGGGTCATGGATGACTGGCAGGAAGGGAGAGCCTTACAGAGACCCTGGCAAGCTCTGGCACAGGGACTCCCTTGGTCACTGCTTTGTGGAGGTGGCACATGTTGGTGGACAGTGCATGGGCTTTGAGTTTAATCTAGATCCAGTCCTACCTCTCTCTCTAACTGTGTGCCTCAGACAATTATACCACCTCTCTGACCCTCAGGGTCTTTGTTCAACAGAGATAAATTCCCATCTTTGGGAGTGCTGAGGATAAAATGAAAAGCATCCTGCCGTGTAGACACCTTCTCACAGTCTGTCCTCAATACACAGAGGTCCCTTTCCATCTCGGAGTTGGCAAGCTCAGATGGGTATGACATGGGAGGCTGGAGTTTTTACATCTCCAAGGACACACCTGACTCCCTTGAGACAAAACGAGTGGGATTTGTGCTTAGGCGGAGGTCCAGGTGCTGTTGGCCACACACATTCCAAGGCCTGTGCCGGCAGTGTGTACACACACATGTGCTTACCCACACACCCCACATGCTAACTTGAAGCTCACCACATGTCCATAGACAGGGACATGTCACACTCCCTATTCTCACTTTGTCTTCATATGTGAGCCCATATACACTACCACTTGGACTAATGTGTGACACACCACCCATGTGGCAGTCCACACCAAGATCAGGATCATCCCCTTTCTGTTCCTAGACCCTTAAGTCAACAAATTCCCATTTCTGATAGCAAATTCCCATTTTTCCCTCCTTGTTCTTCATGAGATTCTGAAAAAGGACCAGTAAAGGAAGCTGAGGCCTCAGATGAGCAGAAGATCCAGGGGTCTCCTCCTGGGCTGCAAAAATCCCAAGCCCCAAATATCCCAGGAATGTTTCTCTTGGAGAAAAGAAGACATATGCTAAACTTCTGGGTAGCTGAATAGAAGGATTGGTCTCATTCTGCATGGCCCTGCAGTGCAGATTTGGGAGTAATTAATTCAATTTGTGGGCCAAGAGAGGATCTATTTAAGCTCAATATAGAAGAAATTTAAAATTATTTTAGCTCTCCAAGAATGAAAAGCACAGATTGGAAGGTAATGAGCTCCCTGTCTTTAGAAGGGTCCCAGGGAAAAACACATGACTATTTCTCATAGCTGCCATAGACGGACTCCTGTACTGGGTGTGGGGGTAGGACTGAGTGACCTTGAGGCCCCCTTATGTGTGAAGAACTTAGAACTAGAGAGTTGTCACTCAATCCCTCTCCCTGAAATGCCCCCTGACAAGGATTGCCAGAACAATTTCTTGGATACTAGTTGCCAGCTAGGACCCGGTTCCCACTCAGGTTAATAGACTCTCATGGGTCCAACAGGTGTCCCCCACCTACTTCCCAAGTAGGCATTCCCCAGGTTCTGCCTGCATCCTCGGCCATCGACCTGACCTACGTGCAGAAGCCCAGAGACTAAATTTGCTTCAGGTGACATTTTGATGAATTTAGATCCAAACTCACTCGACTTATTGATCCCAGAGAAAATGTTCATCCTTTAAAGACCACCCAACTGCATACTTAATCCATGTGCCACACACCAGGTCGATATGAAACACTGCCAAGACAAACATGTTGCTGAGACCTTTATTGAAAGAGGGCTCGTGACATTCTGTTTCTCTCTTCTTTCCATGCGATTGGGAGCCCCCACTGACATGTGGAGAAGTGTCCCACAGAGACTGGCTGGCCACCACTCCTTTGCTTACTAACTGTGGGACTTGCACACCTAGTAAAACTCAGCTTCTCTGCGCCTTCACTTTCTCATCAGAGAAGTAGGGAGATGACGCCTGCCTCTCCAGTTACAGTGTAGTGTAGGGCATCACCAAAAGTGTGTAATGGCCCCGAGCACTTGGCAGCTGCCCAGTGATGCTGGTCCTCTGTCCCTTCTGCATTCCAACACAGAGAACTTCACTGCTTGGAAATCCTTTGTTCCTCAGCAGATTTAAAAAGGTCTTTTCAATATATCTCCAAAAACAAAGCATCAGGAAGACAGGAAACAAATGAATTAGCTCTCACATATGTTTTACACCTGCATCCGAACCAACTGACGTTACCAAGTCCCAGCCACAGGCCAAGGCATGGAGAGTGACACACACCACCCCTTGAAGCTGGCATTAATGAGAGCATTTTGCAGATGGAGATACTGCAGCCCGAGCACATTAGAAACTTGTCCAAGCTCATAGGAAACGTCTCACCAGAAAGTTATATGCATGAGGATAGATGCTGTCTAAAAGGGAAGCTCAGGAAATCAAAAATTGTTGTTCATCCTGTTTGCCACCAATATCCATAGCCACTGACACAGTGAGCTCTCAACAAATGGTGAATGTAGGGATGGATGGAAAAAGCTCAAGGACCAAAACCAGAATTGCCTGGAAGGTTAAGGCCAACCCATGCCTGCAGCTGACTTGTGGCATATTTCTATGAAAAGGCAAGTAATGATAGAGAAGGTGCAAGGTCAAAGAGCCCTGCTCAGAGTCCTGTTCTCAAACAACCAGAGAAGCTGCCAGATCTGAGCTCTTGCCTTGATTCCCATGATTTTGAAGGGACATGAGGTACCAAATCAAATGGCCACCTGTTGAATATCAAGGCAGATTGTCTCTTGAGTCACCCACCCCATATGAGTATTCACTGTCCACTATGTGCCAGGCCCTGTGCTAGGTATCAGAGATGCAAGGGCTAATCAAGATGGCCCCACCTCTCAGTCATAAGGATGGAGCAAAAGATAAGAAACCAGTGGGGCACAGTAGTGATACCTGTAATCCCAGCCACTCAGGAGGCTGAGGTGGGAGGATTGCAAGTTCAAGATCTGCCCAGGCAACTTAGGAAGACCCTGTATCAAAATAAAACAAACAAATAAGTAAGGGATGGAGGTGCAGCTGACAGGTAGAATGCTACTGTGTTTAATTCCCAGTATAGGAAAGGAGGGAAGTAGGGACAGAGGGACAGAGGGAGGGAGGGAGGAAGGAAGGGAGGCCTTAACCACATCTGTGGAGTCTCATAGCAAAGGTTTATCCAATCAGCCCTCTGTATCTTTGGGTTCTGCATCTACAACCAACTGCAGATCAAAACAATTGTCTGTACTGAACATGTACAGACCTTTGTCTTATCATCATTCCCCCAATGATACAGTGTAACTGTATACATTGCGTTTACCTTGTGTTAGGCTTTACAAGTCATCTAGGATGATTTAAAGTATCATGGATATGATGAATATGCAAATATTACACCATTTTAAGGGACTTGAGCATTTGAGGATGTGGGCTTGCAGGAGGAGTCTTCAAACCCATCCTCCCAATGATGCTAAGGGATGATTGTGCAAGGTGGAAGGGTAGGAAGGTGTTGCCAGAGGAGGGAGTGTCCACCCATCTAGATGGATGAGAGAGACCACACCAAGTATCTTGTTAGGGTCTTGAAATATGGGTGGGATGAGAAGACTACAGTATCTCTGGGGGACGGAACATGTCAAAGGCACAGAACTGGAATTGTTGGGACATGTTCTCAGAACAACTCATGCAACTAGCCCTGTGGGGTGGGGGAGAAAAGGGAGGGTCAGGAAGCGAGACTGGGGAGGCAGACAGGCAGGGGTGCTCATCCTTACCATTCAGGGTGCTCGCAGGCTAGAAAAGACAGAGCTCTGCCCTGGGTGACTCTGGACAATCCATTCCCTTCTCTGAGCTTTCGGTTGCTTCTCTGTGCAAGATTGGATAAGATGACTGCTGAGGTTCCTTTCAGCTTCAAACATTGCATGACATTTCTGACTAATGCCCAAGATCAAATATGTACACAAGACCAGAGGCATAGGAAAATACACAAAGAAACATGGGTTAATCTAGTGCAAACTGTGGAAGACCTGTAAGGACTAGCTACACTGGTAAGTCTCAGAAATATCTGCAGAGTCATCCCCTGGCTTCCAGAACCCCATAGTTCCTCCCTCAGCCCTCAAGGAAGGAGGGATCCCAGTTGTTACCTGCAGCAGTCTCTCCCTGCAAGATCTCAGTGCCCCTAGCAGGAATTACAGGAAGCAGCAGACAGGAGGGCTGCCTTCTTGCCTCAGTGCTGGTCCAAGGGCTCAAGCAGAAATTCACTTCACTCCCCAGATCCCAGCACTCAGGGAAAAGGTACTTTGGTAAAAAGTCCTAGGAATCCTCCCCATGGCCCTCAGTTCCTAAGACCGACTTTGTTGTCAATCTGCACTCATCAAGGAAGGGGAGGACTTGGAACCCAACAAATCCTAAAACTGGAAGGATTTTAGGAAGGTTCTTAGTTTGAGGGCTGCTGGGGTATGAATGTTCATGTCGCCTCCATTCATATATTGAATTACGCCCCCCCCCAGGTGATGGCATTAAGATGAGATGTTTGCTTCCACAGAGTGGAGCCCTCATGAATGGGTCTTGTGTCTTATAAAAAAGCTCCAAGGAAGCCTGTCCCTTGTACCATAGAAGGATACAGTGAAAAGACACTAAGAGCCAGGGAATTGGCTTCACCAGATGTCAAATCTGCCTTGATCTTGGTCTCTCCAGCTTACAGAACTGTGAGAAATATAGTTCCATTGTTTGTAAGCATTTCAATCTATGGTATTCTAACAATCCAAATGGATTAAGACTTCATTCTTTTGAGAATCATAAAGGTCACCTGAGCTTTCTGTAGAAAGACACAAACATATTTGGTTTGTATACAAGTTCAGAAGTGTCAGAACCCCCTTTGCAGAACATAGAGGTCCTCAGACACCGGGTTCAGGGTTTAAGGTTCTCCTGCCCTAGTTTAATCTATTTTGCTCAATGAGGAAATTGAAGCTGAGAAGGATTAAGTGACTTCTCCAGTGTCACACAGCTAATTAGAACAGAGCCAGGTCTCAGAAAATCAGGCCAGCATCAGCCCTGAGCAGGGAGAGTCCTGGGAGGTACCATCACTGTGTCTGACCCAGAGCTAGGCCTCTGGCAGATGGTGTGGCTCAGCTCTGGCGGGGGGCACAGACAGGGCGAGGGGGCAACCAAGCTGGACTGCCAGGTGCTCAGCCTTGATCATCAGCCATTCCCAAGTTTCTCTCTACTGCTTCATTCACTCTTTGTGACAGCTGACCTTTCCATGGCCCCAGCCAGAAGGGACTTGGATAATGGTTCCCTGACTCTGAACAGCCCCTAGGATCCATCCCACTCACCACATAGAACACTCCTCTTAAGGAAAACCAGAGGACCAGCTCTCCTCGCTGGAGTTCTTCTGGCTTCCCACATTCTTGTCCCCATAATGTGAGCAGATTAGGATCTGTGCATGGCAAAGCCTACACCTGGAATGAGGAGTGGGATTTAATAGAACTCAAGCTCTGAAGTCAGACAGGCTCAGATTCAAATTGTGCCTCAGCTACTTTATAAATGAGCTGACATTTAACCTTTATAAGCCTCTGTTTTTCCATCTAAACAATCAGGACCATCCTAGTATCACTTCATAGAGTTGGTGTCAGGATTAAATGAGATAATGTATCTAAAATGCTTAGCACCATGCCTGGCAATATATTGTAGCTGTTTTATCACACTGCCCAGTGGTTCCCAGCAGAGTAGATCCTCTTCAGGATCCCAAATCTAGCTACGTATTGTCTCCCTAAACAATGGAGAAAAGGGGAGACATCTTCCATACTTTCTAAAATTTGCAAAGAGTACAAAAGACTCCAGAGAAGGCTTGGAAGAGCTTGCTGCCATTGGCAGCTGCTGCCCTTGAGATGTTATAAGTTTGCTCTTCTGGACACTTTAAAGGCAAGTTGTCACCTTTCTGGAATGGTTAAATAGTAATCCAACAAGGAAACAAGGGAACTAGTCACATGAGCTCTCATGGCCGCCCACCTACAAGTTTATCTGGCAGGAGCTTCACCTCAGCAAACACAGGATGAGGCAAAAAGGGTAGGCACTCACCTGAAAGGAAGCAGAAACCATAGGTGAGGACCTCAGTCACACTTACCTAGAAGCCAGGACTTGGGTAAACCATTCTCTCTTCAAATATTGAAGCTCAGCCAATGCTGTGCTAATAGACAAGCTCCGGAAGGGAAGGCAAGGAAAGGGAAGAGAAGAGAATGGAAGAGAAGGGAGGGGTGAGGAAAGGAAGGGAGAGAATCCTGACTCTAGCTCTGCCAATTCTCTTAGTGTAAACACTCCCACCGTGCTGGATTTGGAGATACCACTGTGGCATTGGTGAATGCAGAGTTGGGAAGAGATGCACACAATTGGCTCTTCCAAGCTGGTACTAGGTGGCCACTGCAGTGACAGTCACCTCCAAGCCCAGCAGGACAGGACAGGGGACTTCCATCCCCACCATCTGGTCCTGACACTTTCCCTAAGGACATGGTCTCTCTCTCCTTCCTGCAGTTCCCTCACCTGT
This sequence comes from Marmota flaviventris, assembly GCF_047511675.1. Taxonomy (NCBI): domain Eukaryota; kingdom Metazoa; phylum Chordata; class Mammalia; order Rodentia; family Sciuridae; genus Marmota; species Marmota flaviventris. The sequence goes on along the minus strand of NC_092506.1, from coordinate 110,996,015 downwards.
GGCTCTCCTGGCCAGGCTTTGTGTCCCCAGCTTTATCCATGTGCTTCTTAAAGCCTGGCTGACAGAGCTGGCAGTACCTACCACATGATCTGAACCGTGCCCCATAGAACCTTTCAGCACCTGCTTGGACTGGATATGTCATAAGAGAATTTTTTTTAGGTCTTTCTGCCTATTTGTAGTGCCCAGACGTGCCTTGGGTTCACTGTGCAGTTACTCAATAGCTTCTGGTGAGGTTGACAATAACCATTTCCAATAACCTGTTGCTCCTCGGCTCTTGCAGAACACCAGCCTGGGACCCACATGACCATGCAAGCCAGGGGTGGCAGCACCAGCAGGACACCCACTGCCAGTCTCTCCCAGAGAGTGACAGTGTGAGTTAGGTCAACTTCAAAAGGATAGAAAGGAGCCTCTCCTCAAACTACAGAAGTGGAGCTCTCAGGCCCACCTTAGAGTACATACTGTTTGTCCTGACTTTTAGCACATCCCTTTCTTCATAAGTACATATGATATAGTTATTCTTACAACTATCTACCACTTACAGTGCACTTACAATGTGTCCAGATTTGGTTCTGTACCTTTGGACAGATGACAAGAATGCCCCTCTCCTCACCTTTACCTCCTAGTTTTGACATGCATTATCTCAGGAACTCTCCATTTTGCATTTTGAGGACACCGAAGGTGGACACCTGAGATCAAGAGCCAAGCGTCAGCTGGAGGGACTGCTCTGTTGTGTGGGAAGTCTCAAGGGCTTGTAGGGGGAGGGGTTACGGTTTAGATCTGGAATGTCCAAAAAGTCCATGTGTCAGACAGTGATGCAAAACGCAGAGGTGAAAAGATTGGCTCTTGAGGGCTCAGCAGAAGATTAGTCCATTTGTTGGATTAATGATCTGAATAGAATACTGGGTGGTAACTGTAGGCAGGCAGGCATGGCTGGAGGATGTAGGTCACTGCAGCCTTGGGGACGATAGCCAACCCTGATGCTTTCCCTCTCTCCTCTTCTTTCCCTTCCCTTCCCTTTTCTGCACCCCTGCCCTCCTTCCTCCCTTCCCTTCTCTCCTCTCATCTCCTCTCCTCCTCCTTCTTCTTCTTCCTCTTCCTCCTCCCCTCTTTCTCTCTCCCCCCTCCCCCTCCCCCCTCCCCCTCTTTCTCAGCTGCCATGAGCTGAGCATCTTCCCTCCTCCACACCCTTCCAACATGATGCTCTGCCTTACTTCAGGCCCAGAGGAATGGACTTGACTGACTATGGACTGAAACCTCTGAAACTGTGAGCCAAAATAAACTCTTCCTCCTCTATTTTTGTTTTCTCACAGTGACAAAAAGCTGACATGATAACACAGGGGACCAATGGCACAAGCATCCTGAGCTGGCTTTTTGTGGACTCAGGAGCCAGGAGAAGACCTGGCCTATAAGCAGGAGGGGCTTTAAACGACCCTCCCTTTCGATGACCCTTTCTCTCAGACCAGCCTCCCTCATTGGCCTCTCTGGCCAGAGAACTTTCTCAGGGTGAATAAGAAGTGCAGATCCTCCTGCAGTTCAGGGTCCGACCACCAGACTCCTTTTCATTGCTATGACCCCTCTGTGGATCAACCAGAGCCTCAAACAATGTCCCTGATGGTTTCCCATGGTCAAACACATCACCAGAACACACAGATGCCCACCTCCCATCCCTCCGAAAACCTTGTAAACTCAATTATTTCTGAACAAACAGGAAATGGCTAGTGTGCCCAGGGCTTTTCCGGCACTACTCATTCCTATTCCTAGTATGAAACAGCTCCTGAGTGGCCCAGTGAATAGGCTGGTGGGAGTAGTTAAGCAAGGGTAAAAGTGGTGAATAAATACTATTTATCTTCAAAAGGTGTTAAGTCTAAAGTCTCAGCTCTCGTCTGGAATTCCTTCCCATTCTTCCACTATAACATGTGAGCCGGCACGTATGTGTGTGCTCTCACACCTTCCCAGCCACCCTCATCCTCTGCTCTGACGGGGCTGCTAGGTGGGATGGCCCCAAATCAGGTCACCTCTCTGGGGCCCAGCTATTGATGTGCAAGGTTTGTGCAATCCCTGGTATGCCTATTAGCAATCAGCCTCCCACTGGGCCAGCCTCTTGGAAAGTAAACTTTCATGTTCGCATTTAGTGATGGCTGGTGGTTCAGAATCACTCCCCTGGATCTGTTTGAAGCTGAGTCCTTAATCAAAGCTAGCAGGCTCTCCCTTCGCCCCCTCATCACTGAAAGGTTATCATTAAAGGGAAGAAAGGAACTTGGTTTCTGTGGTTGGGCTGCCTTGCTTGGATGTGGGACTCTGAGAGAAGTAGGGGAGCTTGGTTTCACCCACAAACCTTGTGTGCAAATCCTAGCTCTGCCATTAGCAGCTGGGTGACTCTGGGCAAGTTGTGGGGCCTCTCGGATCCTCAGCAAATGTTCCCAGGTGCTGTGAGGGTTGAAGGAAAATATATGTTTGGTGACTGCTTATTCAACTGCCAAGCCCTACGGGTGTGTTTGTTGCCAATAATCCCTATTCACAGCCTGGCTTCCACATTCTCTGACCTGTGTTCTAGTCCCTCAGGCTCTTGGCTCCAAAAGCCTTCCAAGGAACTTTCTAGAAATAGTGGACCTCATTGGCCTCTCTGGCCAGAGAACTTTCTCAGGATGAATAAGAAGTCCATAGCAAGAAAAGGGGTGGTAGAATCAAAAGCAGGATCCAAGTTGTAGCTGGCAGCAAAGCTCTTGGCCCGTGACCTTCACCTAAACCATTTCAGGGACAGATTTGCACTGTAGACTGGCGGCTACCCAGCTATCCCCATCTCCTCCCTCCTCTCCCTGAAAGTGACACGGGAGAGATTCTATTTGAGCTTTCTTGTTTTTGAAGGCAAAAGAAATATTGGTCTAGGGCCTCCATCTAGCTATATAGATAGCTGGATAAATAATTATTAAATAAATAAATAAGTGGAAATAAACAAAGAAAGCCTCCAATGAGCTTGAATTGCTGCCGTGCTGAGAGGTAACTGGCAGATTCCATTTAATTATAAGATACAGAGCTGTAATGGAGCGTGTGGCGCTCGAGGAGGATCTCCGTAATAGAGGGCAGCAGGGTTCCTGCCTGTTCCACTGGGTCTACCCCTCACCCCTTGCTGGGGGCTGGGGCTGGTCGCAGGAGCAGCAACTGCAGGGCACACAGCTGCTGTGCCTCTGGGCCTTGCTCTGCCAGGTGAATAAGGTCTCACCAAACCCAGGCTCTAGGATCCTTGGTGGCCACAGCTCCCAAGGTAGCCTGGATTAGGACACCCTGGAGAATGGTCGCAGCCCAGGGCATGAGCACTGCATATTTAGACCCCACCCTCCTTCCACGCCAGTGGAGGTGCACAGTGTAGCTGGACAGGGCTCACCCACAAGGCCAGTCCTGGCCATTAGAAGGCAAATGGAGGCAACTCTGACTGTGTAGTGGCTAGGGACAAGAACCTACCATCAACACTTGACCTCCCTCCTGTGCTGCTTTTCTGCCCAGAAAGTGGAATGGACACTCCCAGCCCACTGGAACCCAGCTTACCCTCTTCCACCCAAGGTCTCTAAACACCCTACACTCTCCCATTCTCAAGAGATTTTTTTCCTTCTGTCTGTCATCCTCCCTGTACTATGTGAAAGCAGACATCTCCCTCCACCCCCACCCAGGGGTCTCAAGAGCAAAGGATGGCCACTCCTGATGACTTCAATGGTGAACTCTTACGGGACTCTCAGTCAATCCCCCACATTCCCAATTTTATTTAGGCCATAAGTGGTGGCGAGGTGGTTTGTAAGCACATCACTAAACAGCAGTCTTGCCCTACTGCCAGCCCACCCTGAGCAGGCAGGCGCCTACCATGCTTCCCTACGTCTCCCCAGGAAGGAGTTCACACTGACCTGTCCCCTGGGATCCCAGGAGGGTTTCCAGTCAGTGCTCCTGACCATGGGCCACAATGCCCATGACCATTGGCCAGCACCTTCTAATGGTCTTCTCTTCCTGGGTCTCTCCTGGTCCCTGAGCAGTGCTGAATCCTGGGAGAATCCAGGGACTGGGGCTGGACTCTGGAACCAAACAGGCCTGGGTTTTTATCCTGGATCCTTTACTTCCCCATTGTGCAAGCGCAGTGAGGCAAAAATTCTGTATCTTCATTAATCTGTGTGAAGACTAAATCCTCAAGTCAAGTTTATATTCACAGGTTCTTATTGGGCCTCTGCCTTTGCAAAGATCTGGACCTCAAGAAAATGGCCATGGACAGTACGGGAGCACTTGGCAGCAGAGTGGGATCCCTCATTGTCCTTGTGCTGAGTCTTTCGGGGACTCTGTTGGTCTTATAAGAAAAAAAGAAAAATAAGAGATGCCCTCTCTCTGCCTGACCTCCTAGACATGATTGACTGAACGTCCCAGGTGGAGCTCCCCAGGGGCAGGGCACACAGCTGCTGTGCATCTGGCCCCAGTCAAACATCACTCACTGCCTTCCAACTTCCTCTTACAAGACGTCTTAAAGGCTTCCAGGCATATGGCCCTCAGCAGCTCCTACTCCTCACAGGGTAAATAGTCTGATGACAGGCCAGGGGGCCAGAATGACCTTCATGATCCTATGTTTCCCCACTGAGCAATTGACCCACTGGGGTTAGACATCTTAAAAAGAGATGGCCTGAGCTATTCCTGTCCAATTTCTCATAAAATTCTTTAATCAACAATATTACCACCACCCTCGTCCCCCAATCCTCCGCACAAAGAGATTTCATTTAATTAATTTTACTGTGCTCAACACGTACTAGCTATAAGGCCCTAAGAACGTTACTTAACCTTTTGGAGCCTCAGTTTCCTCTTCTGTCCAATGGGAATACCTTATAGTTTTTCTGAGGATTAACAAGGATAATACATGCAAAATTCTTAACTCAGAGAATGATTATTCACAAGTAAGTGAAGTTGGCTTTGCCCCAGGTGGGTAAGCCCTTAGTGACTGCTAACCATGGAAAGGGACAAGGCTTGGCTATGTTCAGCCCCCAAGGGGAATAGCCAGTGTCCCAATTCCAGTATGGGGGCGGGGTGGACTCTGCCAACCTGGGGGGGCTAAGCATCCTGAGGAAGGCCACATTGTGGATCGGCTGGTGGCCAGTTGGAATTCTAGGCAGTTCATCAGTTGAGAGAAAGAGCCCAGGCAGTGTCTGAGGGGAGGGGAGAAGCCCAGCCCTCCAGGAAAGAAAGGTGACAAGAGTCAGCCAAGGGATTGAGACTCAGAGTTGGTGAGGGGTTGTGTCTGACGGAGAATGGAGTCAGAGCGTGGTAGGATGTACCGAGCAGTGGGCGGCCAGATGGGGCTATTCCAAGCTTCACCGCTTGACAGCTGTGGGCTCTGGGCAAACTCCTGGCCCCTCTAAAATGTCAGTTTCTGGGCTGCAGATGTAGCTCAGTGGTAGAGTACATGACTAGCAGGTGCAAGGCCCTGTGTTCACTCCCTAGCACAGGAAAAAAAAAATTGAAAGTCAATTTCTTTATAAATAAATGGGGATAATAGTATCTATTTTCATGAGGTTGTTGTGCAGGTGGAACAAGAGGAGAAGAATGTTCATTGCCACTCTTTCAATGTGGGCATTCCTCCCACCCCAGGATGTACAGGCTCAGGCCAGTAGAGCAGAGATGTGGAGAAATCAAAGGATTCATGACCACATGGGCACCCAGATTTCCTGCAGGCACTTAGGATCTGGAGCCAATGGCAACACAGACCATTCTAGACCCCACAGCTGGTGGTGAAGAGTTGCTAATAATGCTCCTGCCTTGGCCAGGCAGTGATTAGGGCCGTGCCAGCCAGAAAATGGCACAGCTGAGGCAGGCCGAGGAGGGCAGGGCTGGCAATCAGCTGCCCCAATGTCAGTCATTGCTCCTGCTGCACAAAGCCACAAGCAAGTGCCTGAAGGAGTGTTGTCCCCACCAGAGTAAGGAAGGATGGGCTGGTGGTCACAGAACCTTTTTGGAATGACTACAAATGATTGTCAACTCTTCCTAAAAAAAAACAATATCTCAACATGAGCTTTCTATGTAATTCATTATTTTAAAAACTTAATTTAAGACCACAGCTGTTTCAAGTTTCTCTTATAAGAATTTAATTGGTATGTAATAGCATAGTTAATTAAATACAAATCAATAGTTTAAAACAACTAATTGATACTTAATATGAATGGGGGGAAACTTAGTTCTAATATAATTAACTCATATTAAGTAAGCTATGAAATAGCAATTATGTCTTTACAACAATGTAAAGTTTATAGTTCTTTAATAAACTTAGATTAGCAAGCAGTGAGACTCAAAAATTATGAAACAGGTATTATTGGGCTATCAAACACTTATTATTTGTCCTAGAGGGCCACATCCAGGCACTAGTAAAAATTAATAAACTACCTAATCCTCTTCCTTAGGTCTCTTTACTATAGAAGTTGATCAGAAAATGGTGATCTTTGCATGATTTATGGACATCATTATCGCCTGGGATGTGAGTAATTATGCTGAAAATAGAAGTAGGCAGAATGGAGGCAGAAAGCAGGAGTTTAGCAGAATCAAGGTGAAAGCTTCCCCAACACAAGACGCCAGTGTCCTGCAATCAGGAAGAAATTGCGGGGCAGAATGGCAACTGATGGCTATTGATAGACGATCGCCTATGAGAGACAGGTGACGGACACCCAACAAAGACCTACCCAGCACGATCTCCAGCCCCACGGCCCTGTGTGGGGCACCCCTCAGCAGCTTGTGGCTCTGCTTCCCCCTCAGGGCTCCAGCAGCAAGGATGACCACTCGAGTGGAAATAACTTGTGTGCTGCTCATGACGCTTTCTCTGCTGAACTGTTACTTGTCTTGACTTTCATTTAGCTTCTCACAAGTGCAGGTTGAGCACTCATAATCCAAAAATCCAAACTCCAAAAGGTTCCCAAAGCTGAAATTTTGTACCCCAAAAGTTTTGAATTTCAGAGCATTTTGGATTTTGGACTTTTGTATGAAGGATGCTCAAAGAGTACAATCTATGTAAATATTCAAAAGTCAAAAAACTCCAAAATTGAAACACTTCTGATCCCAAGCATTTGGATAAGAGCTACTCAACTTGTCTGTGCCTTTGGGACAGGAATATGGCCTTACGTGGTGAGGTGGTAGAAATTTTAGGAGGTAGTAGTTGATGGACTAGTTGAAGTAAGTAAGTCACTGGGGGCATGTTCTTGATTGATGTATCACATAGTCAATCAACCCCTCCCTTTCTTTCTCCCTCCCCACCCCCGACCCTCACTTGCTGGCCATTGTTAGGTGAGCAGATCTGTGTTATCATGTGCTCCTCACAGTGCTAGGGCTAAGTAACTATGGACTGAAACCTCTGAAATTGTGAGCCAAAATTAACCTTTTCTCCTTTAAGTTGATTTTCTCTGGTATTTTGTCATAGCAATGGAAAACTGACTAACACATGCATAGCAGCCTGTCAATGAGTGTTTGTGGGGTGGATTTTATTCCACTCATTTTTATCATTAAGTGCTGATTGTGGAGGGTGCATGAATGCTTGCAGCAAAGGCTACCCATAGTGCCCCACTGTTGTTTCTCCAAAACAAGCCATTCATGCTCTGAGTTCAAGGCAGCTGGTTAAATATGTAATCCCTCAGACTGAAAATTCTGCTCACGTTATCAGCTGGGTCCTCTTCGTTGGGGACCTCATCATCTCAAACACAGGAAGTTTCCTTTGTCAGCACCCTGCTTTGATTTTGTGCTGATCTTTCCTGTGAAAGACATTGTGGTCATCTTTCCCAGCTTTCTCTGATTGACCCACTCGGTCACTTAGCCTCAAAATCTCTCCTTAGAATGTCTCTCAGACTCACCATTTCTTCTCTGTTCCCAACACCTCTAGTCCCTTAGCCTCCTCTGCTTCTGCCCATTAGCTTATCTTCCTGACACCCTTCAGTTTTTCAGTCCTTCTGACTTATAGCTACTGAACAAAGACCACCTAATAGTTCATTGCATGACCTTGGCAAAGTCATTCTAAGTCTCTGTGTCTCTGCTTTCACATTTGTTTAGGAAAAAAAAAAAAAAAAAGAGGTGAGGATGGTCCTTGCTGATCTCTAGTACTGAACTCAACCTTCTTAGGTACTTCATGCCCAGCACTTTTCACTACATGTTGGCTCATTTGATCTTCATAGTCATCATGCAGGCAGGGTCTCAGTATCTGCAATTTATAGATGAGAAAACTAAAGTTCAGGGAAGCACTGAGGACTGCTCACTGTTAAGTGCGCAGCACGGCATCAGAAAGCTCTATTAGTTCAGCAGCATCCGTGGCCTCCCGGTGACTCCAACCAGGTCCAGCTGGCATCTTCTCCATATGGCCTCAGGCACCATCTGGGGAATTGAAGCTATTTTCAGCCCCTCTGCTGCTCTCTGTGTTGAGGTGGCGGGGATCTGGAGGCTCTGAGTGTCCCCCTGAGAAAACTCAGCGTCCTTTCACTTGCTTTCTGATCTCTGTCTTCAGAGAGCAGGAAGGGGGAGCAGCTGGAAAGCCATCATCTTTCACCTGGAGTATGGCAATAGTCTCCCAGCTGGCTCCCTCCTTGGGCTGCTCTCCTTTATCATCTGCACTCGTGCTAACGTGATCTTTATTCAGTGCAAGGCTAGCCTCTCCATCCCCTGCTCAGCCTTCCTCTTGGCTTCCCACCCCCTGTAGGAGAAAGTTCAGACTTCTAAGGAGGCTCTCAGCTGCTCCAGGATCTGGTCTCTGCCTGTCTCTTTCATCTCCTTTCCTTTCCTCCCCAAATCTCGGCCATAATCACGCCAAACTGCCCACCCATAATATTCGATTTCTTGTTTGGTGGATCTCTAGAGACATGCTCAACTCAAATAGCTCCAAGTGGAAAAGACCAGTTTTCAGCAACTGAATGAGATTGTGAATTTGATGGCTTCCTAAAAAATAAATAAATAAATAGCCCACAACTGTGAAATTACCATAATACCTGAACTATTGTGAGTGGACAATCGGGGGACAGGATAGGAAGTCTTCCTACAAGCAGACATCCCAATGCACTGGTCAGCTTCAGACATGGGGAAGGAGCAGGGGCTGGCACCTGTCTTAGCCACAGTTACTTGACAGCTCATTAGCCTCTGGATGCGGTGATAAGCAAGCACTGTGCTGGCCAGCATGGTCCTCACACAGGAAGCAGGAATTCCAGAGACACCCTGGGCTGCCAATGGGTGCTCTGTCAAGTCCCTATCTACAAATGAGATCCCATTCCGAAGTATTGGTATTAGGATTTTAACACATGAATGTGAGGGTCCAATTTGACCTTTAATACTGCCCTTTCCCAGACCACTAATGTCTGTCTTGATTTGTAACAACTGCAGCCCTAGGATCCCACATCTTTCTCTAAGAATTAAGCCAGAAATCAGCCCTGAATTGTGGGATGAGCTAGAGTTTTGGGCTTGAATTGTCATTTCACTTCTCTGAGTCTTGGTTTCTAAAACCAAAATGGAGGAAATAATTTCTGCCTAGCCTGCTTCACAGAGATGCTGAGAGCATCTAATGAGACAGTGAATGTGACAATATGGTGAAAAAATAAGTATCTCACAAATGTGAAGTAGTATCACTGCATCATTATTATTACTAAGATTAAAGGAATTCTATAGCTAGAAAAAGCCCTATCTATACCCTCTGAAACTGAAGAAACCCATTGCATTTATAAAGCCATCCCTTTTTATTCCTCCCAAGAGGAAATCCCACAATGTTCCCCGGTTGCGGAACTGTTCTGTGTCCCAATGAATTACAAGTTTCATTCACTCTACAACCATCCTCACCTCCCTAAATGCATTGTGCTACATCTAAGCCCACCTGTTTTCATTCTGACCTGGACTGGGGAGTAATGATCACTCCTCGATATTTTTAGTCAGCCCTTTCTTTAAGCCAGCAGATTTTCCCCAAACATTTGCCATGTAAGGAACATTGAGCTGGATACTGAGACTGAGAGCTGAAAAAGGCACAGTCCTGACCCTTCTTTTGCTCACAATTTATAAGCCAAGAGTTCCCAGGGGTGCAAGCTTCCTTTCTCCCTAAAAAGCATACCTTGTCCTGATAACTGTTTCCTTGAATAGGCAATATTGCCTAAACTTTGTTCTCCCAAATACTGCCCTCCACACCCTATTTGCAGATGACCCTGAACTTCTTTGCTATGAATTTCCCTTTTAAGTTAGGACTTCATTCATGTAAATCACTTTCCATGAATGCCTTCAGTGTATCTGGGTGGTTCTGCTACTGATTGAGCCAAAGATGTCAGCCCAGAGCCTTCTTGGAGAAGACCCCATCATCTTGCTGTTCCAAAATGGGCATCTGTGATCTGACTCAACCATCTCAGTGCCATATGGCAAGGAAGGTGACCATCTGGTGGCTGATCTACCTCACAAAGTGAGAGATTCCTGTTCTTTCTGCCATATTCTTTCATCTCTCTATTCAGTTCTGTTCATTTACAAAAGTCAATACCCTAGTTATATTGACTTTGTGGAATTGCCCCCAAGTCAAAGTGGTTACTTCCTGTTCCTTCCCACTTCTCTCTGCAGTCTGTCTTTAACAATGGCCCAATTCCCCAACTTTTGTTTACAGATTCTCCTCCCCTCCAAGCCTTCTGTCACTGCATCATGCCTCACATGTGGACTCAGTGACCTCTAATTTAGCTCTACATTCCTCTCCAAGGAGCATCTCAAATTTTCCTGTACAGAAAACTAGCTAATTCTCGCTTGACGAATCCTCCAACCTGCTTGTTCTTGCAGAGATTCCAGTGGTTTTTTTCCCACTTCTCAGCAAAGACTCTATCAGAGAGCCCTCTCACTTAATAAATATCTGCAGTGTGCTTATTAGCGCCATGTAATGTAGCCTCCTAAATAATTAAGACTAACCCACACGTGTCAAATTAAATGAGCCAAATACATTGAGAAATTACCTCGTCCTCAATTTCTTTTATTAATCAGGGCTTTTTTAAAACTTCTTTTCCTGCTCATTTACAAAAATCAAACATGGTTAGGGAGACTCTTGCTCATAATAACTATGCACATGAAATATCTCCTTAGGCAATAACCCTGGGGGGGACATTCTAGCATGTGACAAAGGAAAAGTTGAGTTGGACTGAGAGAGACAGCCAACATAGATAATCAAATACAACAAGTTGCTTAGACTTTAAGTTTTTAGGAGGATTATTCCCCCTTCCACTTTCCTGTGAGTTCAGGAGACTATTCAGAAGATCAATTGGAACACTGGCCAAGTCCATCCAGCACCTTCTGCCCTCCTTCCTCAGAACTCCCCTGGGCTCAGTCCAGGATCTCAGACTCTCTTTCTCATTAGCAACCACTGCCAAGGTTCCTATTTGCTTTAAATGGGTATAAGAAGTCAATGGCAAATATAATAGGAATCGTCAGCAATTGTATCCTTCCAATGATGGGCAACGCCTAGAATTCTAATGCCTGTCTTCAGCATGCTGAGGTTTCAATACCATCTCCAGCAAGAAGCTATTGTTGGATGAAGCTCAGCGCCTCCTCACAGCTTGTATTTCCGCTGGCCCCCTCCTGGCATGCTGCATTCCTGCCTCTTGGAGGTGGTTGTTAGAAAGAATCCACAAATAGAGTAAGTAAACATCAAAGGGGCTTTGATCCACACGGCCCTCGACAGAGCAGGAGCCCCTGAAGAAAGGGCCAAGGCCTTGGATGGAAGAACTTAACATCGTCAATTTGGGTGCCTGAGATGTGATGCTGTTTGAAGTGAGGGCGGTTTGGCTGCGCCTTCAGATCAGCGAGCGAGTGTGCAGGGGAAGGAAGAGAAGTGAGTGCCTTTGGAAACAGCACCCTCAGATCTGCCTCTCTGCTCTTTACTGATAGTCAATAAACCCCTTTAAAGAATCAGGAGATCAAAGCAGGCGACCTCCCTGGGCCGTGGCATTCTGCCACCGCCTGCCACGCTTTGTTTTTCTCTAGGGCAGGAGCCCCCAAGCTTGACTTATCTGTCTCTCACGGGCCCTACACTCCCTTTTATCTTGCTACCTTGGAGGGGGGACCTGAACAGCAGAAAGTGGATGGAGAGTCAGGAGGAGGAATGAGTCCACTCTGCCTGTCCCTAACAGCCAAGGCACGGACTGGCTGGAGCTCAGACACATGCAGAGTCTCCTGGAGAATTTGCATGACACCCCACTCACTGTCCTCTGAGAAGGGAGGAAGTAGCTAGGTGCCTGGGAATCCTGGCAAGAACTCGGGGAAACAGTAGTCACTTTCCCTCTTCTAGAAATCGCACTCCCCATTTTCCCAGTTTATGGCAGCTGTCACATTTGTATGATATGTACACAAAGAGGTGGAGATGAGGAGTCTAAAGTAATCAAGGGTAGTCATTTAACGTTGTTGAAACTCAATTTTCCCATCTGTGTCACATGAATAGCATTAGCCCATCTGCTTACCTCCAGGGGCTGTTATGAGCATTAAATGGGAAATTGGGTATGGAATTGCTTAAGAACCCTGATTTGCTTAAGACAAATCAGGATCAAAGGATAAATACCAGAGAGGAAAGCTTGCCGTCTCATCTCATGAGGCAGATGTACTCTACTCTAATGCTCCACACAATAGGCACTGATTTACAAAATACTGTGAAACAGATAAATAAATGTCTCTTGAATTTGTTACCTGGAATTATTGTTCCATCTTGTTTTTCCAGTTGGGTCAAAGCTCTGTGGGTTCTTGTGTCTCTTAGCTCTCCAACCCCTGAACTCTTAGTCTACAACTTCTTAAATGCTGGACAACAGTGCTAAATTGGTGTCTCAACATAGGGAAGTCCCAGAAACTCACCCATTCCAAAAAATAGAGAGTCCTTCTGCCTATACCTCAACCCCTACATCTTCCCTTGAACTCACCCAATCACCTTCACCCTGGGGTACCCACTGTGTCTGATTGTACTCTCACCTAAGATACCAGAAACTAGTCCTGCCTCTCCTCTGGCAGGTCTGACCACAATCCCAAGGTGATCTTGTCACTTTCCCTAAGCTTGGGTGGTAAAGGTCCTCAATAGCCCAGAGTAATGGTTATGATCATGGATTCCAGAGCCACACGGTGTAGGTTCAAAATTCTGTCTCTGCCATCTGCTAGCTCATTCATCTAAGGTTACTTATTTAATATATTCATAAATGGGGATGATATCAAATGGGAAATGATCTTGCATGATGTTGTGAGACACGAATAAGAACTACTGACTTGAAATTATGCCTGGAATATAGTAAGTGCTATATAAATGTTTGTTAAATAAATAAGAAACCCTGTTTATAAGAGCAACAAACTTCACAGCCTCTTACAGAGGGGCTTCCCCTGATATCAGACTTATTCTCAACTCACCCACCTATGCTTTTCTTCCAGAACTGGGCCTCCAGAAGAGAGGATGCTGTCTGGTGCTGGGCTATATGGCCAAGGACAAGTTTCGGAGAATGAATGAAGGTCAGTGAGAACCTCTTTACCGTCTCAGGGGTGATATGGAGGGAAGGAACTATGCCCGATGGCTATGATACAGAGGAACCTGACACATCTCAGAGAGTGGGTGGCTCCACTGGATTATCAGGAACCTGTCTGCATAGTAACATGGGGAAGAGCAGCTAATGCCGGAGACACAGGATGCTGACCCATATAGCCTTTTCTTTTTGCTATCAACCCTCTTCCCTTTGAATCCTCTACTTCTCTTCCTGTCTCTTCCCTAGCTTTGTCCCTCACCCACCTACCCGGCCATTTAAATCTGCTTTTCTCATCTTTCTAATCTAAACATCTCTGTCCTTCTCTTCAATCATTCACATTTCTTGAATGCCTATTGAATAAATAGCATCTTGCAGAGCACTTAGGAGAATCCTAAAGAATAAGGCAGTGCCTGGACTATAGTAAGTGCTATGTGAGTGTTTTATTCTCAAAGAGCTTGCACTTGGAAATCTGTCCTTTTCCAACTCCATTGACCTGCCTCTCCCTCCTACTCACAAGCCATTCTGCTTTCCTCTTGTACCCGGTCTTTCCTCTGAGGCTTGCCTGAGTCACAGAAGACTTGGAGAAAGTATTAACATTGACGCAGAGGCTTGGATGGAAGAGAAGTGCCGTCACTTATGGGCCTGCTGTAATAAAGAACCAATCCTCTCTATCCCCAGCCATCTGTCTTCGTGCAGCTAATAACCCTCTTCATCAGATGCCACAGACTGTTTGTCAGGATTCAAAAGTAGATAAACAATGGCCAGGGATGCCATTTATTCATTAAAGTCAGACAAATGAAGCCTTGGCTTCCCATCAACCCCACTTGCCACGAGCTGGGCCCCTTCCTCCCAAGGCTCAGAGCCTCTATAGCCTCATCCCCACTCCAGGAAAGGAGGAGGAAGATCACCTCCATCCCCTATGTCCCCCAGAGGCCAACCACAGCAGAGTTCTAGTGCCCTCTTCCTGTGACTTTCAGCTGACTCTGCTTCCAGCCCACCATTTATAACACCAACGACCCCATGTGCTCCAGACCTGAGCACTTACCAGCTATGGTTCTGCCACAAGCACCCATCATGGTGACAGTCTGATAGGAATTAGGTCAGCACAGTTAAGCCCAGGAAGCGTTCACCTCCCCCATTTGCCACCCTCTCTATATAAGAAGGCTCTGGAAGCCGCTTCTCAGTTAGGGGAGTCCCATGGCTGAGCACAGTTAGTATGGGGTCTAAATATTCTATGTCCTGCCCATCAATCTCTTTCACTGACTTTCTTTCTCTCTTCGTTTCTTTCTTAACGGACCCCTCCCAACACTGCCACCTTGACAAGAGTGCTAGGCTGTGATTTCTCATTTGCAGGAATAGATAGTGTGCCCCTGTCCGTGGTGCTGAACAGACATGTTCTCTTGCTGGTCGTGCTCACTAGAAAAGCAGCACCAAGGTTCCTAGGGATTAGGGAAGCCAAAAAGTCAGAAGCTGGGTTGGATTTGAAACTCCAAGCTCCAGGGTTCTGACCCCAGCTTCTAGGTGACCATGGAGATGAGGGGTGGTGAGCAAGCTGAGCCAACATATGTGATGAGTTACAAGTCTCAACCAATAAAACGGAGACAGGGTGAAAGGAGGGTGTGAGTGGAGCAGGAGAGGTGCAGTAGGTGGGTCAGCTTGGTCTCTGGAGAGGTGGAAAACATGGAGGTGAGGAAGAGGGAGGACTTCCTCTACTCCAGACATCCTTGCTACCCCCAGTGCTACATTATACATGTTTCTCTCTAAAGCTCACGTGCCCAACCTCCAACACATCTTCAGATAAGAAAAGGCATCCACAAGCATGGGGAGCTGTTTTATGGTTTATAATTATCTCATACTAATACCCAAAAATAATTATAATTCACACGTATTAATAATTGATCTGGGATAGCAGTCATGACATTAATCAAGAAACAGAAATCTCTGTTCATGCCACACAACATACCTTGGTATAAATTGAACAATTGGCAAAATAGTAAAAAATAATTATTTTTCTTCCAGTTGCTGGAATTAGTAAGATACTGGAACAATTAGCTGCTTCTTCTATTAAAGATAAGGTGGTGATCATTATACTTCCAATTCAGAAGAAATACAAAAGACCTGCTTGTGCTGTACAAAAGCATATTTGTTTTGTCTAACAGTATCTTAATAGGGCGTCTGTCACCCAGGGACAAGTGGTCCCCTATTTCACTTGTTTCCCTGTTAATTTGGTATCTTTTTATTTTCTTCTCACTCCACTCCCCCCTCCTCACTATATTCCAAAAAAAAATAAATAACAGCTTGAAAAGGAGCAAAAGTAAAATAATGAATGAACAGGAGCTTTATAGATCTGGGATTTATCATAAGTTAGAGTAATCGCAATTGGTGCTGTTAAACTACACAAAGCAATAAAAAAGAAAACGCAATTCGAAGATCATTTAAGGAGGCATGTGATAGTCAATGAGAGGTTTGCTCTATTTGGAAGTGCTTAATAGCTTCGCAGAGAGAATCTGCAACATTCACAGGGATGGATGTGGTTGGTAATGCGGGGAGTGTGTGTGTGTGTGTGTGTGTGTGTGTGTGTGTTTTCTTTCCTGTTTGGACTCGACACATCTGAGGCATCCAATGGCGATATGAACAAAAATCAATGAGGGGCAGACAAGAAAGGAGGGAATAAAGACAGGCTGGCCATAAGAATATCAAATTTGTTTGCCATCCCTGTCTTCCTGTGATTAAAAGCAGCACACTTTAAAGCAATTGCAGAGAGGAGATCATTTCTTCATGCATCAAACATTCATTGAGTATTATAAAAATTATGCCAATTTTTAAAAAATAAGTGCCAGGCATTCTTGTCATCACTGGAGATATAAAAATGAATAAGACATCATCCCTGCCCTCAAGGAGCTCACAATAAAAACATTGGGGCACATCGCAGTGTAAATGTCACCTCTACAGAGACCCTGCCATATGCCTTACCCAAGCTGAGCACCCCTTTTCCCCACCATATGCTCCATCATGGCAACCAGTCTATTCATTTAGGTGGGACTACACAGGAGGGCTCTCCTTCTTCATTTTGTTGTGTTTAATACAATTTGCAATTACATGTTGGACCCAGAACTAGTAGCAGGAGGGAAAAATCTTTACTTTCTTCTTCCTCTCCCATCCCGGGCCTTGTGTCTTGCACACTCAAAGTTTATTTAAGCATTCATTTTATTTGAATGAGTGACAGTAAAGGAATGTACCAAATCACCTGTAGGTGTCAGGTGTGTCTTGAGAAGAAGCTCATCCAGCAGAGCAGACAGAGGCCGAGAGTTCCACCAAATGAGTCTCCAGGTATTCAGCAACTCCCAGACTCTCACTTCAATCCCAGGACTAGAGCCCCTTCCTGGGAGGCCAGAGCAGAGGCAGGTGAGCAGAGCAGAAGGGCCAGGCCTTCCTCGGGGTGATCTTCCTGCTCTCCACACGCATTCCTGCCTCGCCCCACCTACTGCTGGGCGTTCTTGGGTGTCTCTAGGCAGATATTATCCATCATCTCTGTTCTCACTGTTCTCTCACCCATCATTCCAACACACACACACACACACACACACACACACACACACACACCCTTCACCTTCCTTTCTCAGATCTCCCCCTGATGACTCCTTCTGCCTGAAGCCGCCAGAACCACCTTCTTACTGAACGTGGCTCACACAGAGCTGGTCTTCTTCCTAGGCAGAGCAGAAAGTTGTCACAAGGTATCAGGTGAGGAGCTCTGCCTGCCTCAGAAAGCTCAATGGCCCTGCATGTTGGAACCATGGACAACCTCAGAGATGACAGTGCAGCCTGCCAACTCAGGAACATTGAGCCACTTACTAGGATCAGCAAGTGGACTCTAGTCCTGGTCTATGGTCTCTCAGGGCTCTGGGAATTCTTAAAGATGAGGCTGAGATTATGAACAGAACAGAAGCCCCCTAACTCCTTAACTTGGCTTGGTTTTTCAGGGTGGCTAGAAAGGCAGAGAAAGTGGTCGTGGCAAGGGGAAAGAAAGGGCGGAATGCAAGAGAGACTTAGAGCAAGGAAACAGGAAAGACAATTAATTCCTAAGGAACCAGAAAATTCCATGATAGAACTGCTGAGAAGAGGTAATGAGGAAGAGGATGCTTAAGGGGTGAAGAAGCATGAAGCTTTGACCTCCCCTTCCCACCAGCCCCTGAGGCCAAGGTGGGACTACACAGGAGAGCTCTCCTTCTTCATGTGGGTGCCATCCCCAGTTGCAGAGGGGGCAGGCAGCAGATTTCTAGGACATTCATTTAGTGACCAGCTGCTTCTCCCAGCTCAGTGAAGGGAAAGCAGAAATGCCTCCCAGCACTGTCCCATCATCACTCCTGAGTGATTAGTAAAGGAAGCTATGCTCACTGCACACCCAGGGCTTCCTGGGGAGGGGCTACAGCACCTCGGAAGGAGAAAGCAGGCTCCACAGACAGCTGGCCCCCTACTGGCTCTTGCTTGGGCCACAGCTCTTAGATGATGCCATGGTCCTAGTCCAGGCTCTGTGTGCAAACGTTCCTCCACTGTGGTGTCCATCTCCAACTGTCAGCCCTATGAGGGATGCTGAGCCCTGAAAATCTGGCATCTCCAACAGCCCTGAAATTATCTGTGATGGTATAGGAGTCTGTTATTTCTTTCTACATCCCATCCCTAATCCATAAAACTGAGATTAAAACTTCCTCAGAAGAATTAGAATTCCCCAGAATTCATGGGGGTGGGTAGAGATGCCCCACAAGTCAGGGAGTAAGTGCCAACTGTGAATACTTACCCCTGGCAAGTCTCTGGACATCTGGATTTCAATATTCTCCTACAAGAGATTGAATAATGTCAGATAAGATCACTTAAGAAGAAAGAAACACATCTTTTAGGAAATGGGGAACCAGAAAATTCCATGATAGAACTGCTGAGAAGAGGTAATGAGGAAGAGGATGCTTAAGGCCCCTACATGGGGCCTTGGTTTTCCTAGTTCCTCCTCTTGGGATACATGTCACACTGGAAACACCCTCTCCCTAACCCCTCACATGTTAATTCTTGCTCATCCTAGAAATCTCAGTTCAAATATCTGCCCCATTGAAGCCTCCTCTGACCCACCCTCCCCAGTCTAGGTCAAGCAACTGTACTAAGTGCTCTAGTAGAGCCTCATCCCTTCCCTCTTAACTCGGTTTGCACATGAGTTCATATTGCATAAATGTCATTATGCAAAACTCTTATTTGGCTCTCAATGCCCTGTCTGCACCTTGTTCTCATCTCCCATCACATAATTTTTTTGTCTGTGTGGTACTGGGGATTCAACTCTACCACTGCGCTACATCTCCAGCTCCCATCTCATGATTTTTAAAATGCCTTGGTCACCAAAGGAACCAGTAAGAGGGAGTCAACTAATTTTTTCTTGGCAACCTCCTAAGAAAGATGTGTTTCTTTCTTCTGTCTGTTCTCACAGGGCCAGATCAGACCACTGTCATCTCCACTCTTGGTGGCATAGAGGCAGTTTAGAAAGCCTGCAGATGAGCTGCATTTGTCTCAGGGCATAGGGGAAGCAGGAGTAAGGTGGCCTGGGGGACCTGACCCCAGGAAGAATGAGCCTCGCTGGTGCAGCGCTTCTCACCCGAACTGTGGCAGCCACACTCCGGCTCATGCTAAGGGTGCACAATCATTTTCCTGAGACCGTTTCTCCACTGCCTGCCAGAGCCCCCGGGATGTTAGCTAATATTGTCATTTTGTTATTTGGGGCTTTTGGGTGCATTTTTTCTTATTTCATTTTTCTTACTGATGTGTTTTCTTCCACTGGGGCTGCAAAGCTGGTTATTTGTATAACGTCCCTGTTTATTATTTATAGCAAGACTCAGATTTCTGGGGCACTTTATGATTGTTATTTAATTCACTCAGCATCTTGGAACAAGAGACCCACAATTTCCATTCTCTTGCCATGATCCAATGGAGGATTCTAGAACTGTGTCCCAGGCCCATTCCTCTGGCCACCAGACATCTCTCCTACTGGAGAAATGTCTAAGGCAGGGGTGTCGCCTACGCTGCAGAGTCCACCAAGATCCTTTTCAAATTTCTTTTTCTCTCATGCCCATATCCAGTCCTCACCAAGTCCTAGGACATTGGTCTCCTGAGTGTCTCTAGAATCCATCCGCCTCTCTCCATCCCCGTCCATATGTCCAATACCCATCTCCGTCCCTAGTCAGTTCATTTTCCACACTTCATCCAGAGCCATGTTTCCAATACAAATCTGATGTCATGTTCCTCTGGAAATTATTTCAATGGTTTTCCATTGCTTTTTGGAAAAATGCCCAAATCCTTTGCATGATTTGTAAGTCTCTGCATGATCTGGTTCTTGCCTACCTCCAGGGCCTCATTCTACTCCCTTAATATTCTGTACAACATCACATGGTCCTTCTTCCTGCTCTTCAAGGACAGCATGCTCCTGCCTACATGGGGCCTTGGTTTTCCTAGTTCCTCCTCTTGGGATACATGTCACACTGGAAACACCCTCTCCCTAACCCCTCACATGTTAATTCTTGCTCATCCTAGAAATCTCAGTTCAAATATCTGCCCCATTGAAGCCTCCTCTGACCCACCCTCCCCAGTCTAGGTCAAGCAACTGTACTAAGTGCTCTAGTAGAGCCTCATCCCTTCCCTCTTAACTCGGTTTGCACATGAGTTCATATTGCAATTGTTTAATTGATAGCCATCTCCCCTGTCAGTAAGTAAGTTCCGTTTTGTCTCTTTTATGCCCCCAGAGCCTAGCACAGAGTTTGCCCAGAATGATCAGTAACAACAAAGTGAGGACAGTGACCTTTTCTGCCCCTGGTCTGTATCTCCAAGATGCTAGAGCTGGACAATTTGAGAATCACAAACTCTTAGGGAAAAAAACTTAATAAATCCACCTGGAGAAGAGAAAATTGCAACTCAGAAAAGGCATGTGACTTGCCCAGCATAACACAGCCAGGGGACAGTCAAGCCAGGACTGGAACCTAATCTTCTGACCTATCTAGTTCTTTCTCCACTTCACTATGCTATTCTTAAAGACTGAGGATGACATGGTTAAGTGGATCACTCAGGGACACCTGCCTGCCACAAGTTTCGAGCCATATTTTGAGACAAGCAGCACAGGTCCTGGGGAAATGGAATGGAAGTAGGTCCCTTGAATATCGACATGGGCAAATACACAGAGTAAAGTCATCCCCTCCTGTGGCCCAGCACTGAGCCAGGCACAGAAGCTCCCAAGATCATGGACATGATCTCTGTCCTCAGAAATTGTTGCCCTCCACTTGGAGACATGGGACACACTTCCCACCAGTTGTTTTGTGCTTGATTTTGGTTTTAGCTTTTCATTTTTGCACGGTGACTCGTACACTTAATGATCAAGCATTATGGCTTAGGAGTCGGAGAGATTCTAGGTTCCAGATATAGTCAGAGCTGGCTTAGCACCATATAACTAGAGATTCTGGAGGCCAGGAGAGACAAAATGTCATCTAATGCATAGTTCCTCTGCTGGTTCAACCTCCCTCCCCACCAGGCACCAGCATAGTAAAGACTCAATGAACCCTGTGATACTAGGTGCTCACCTATTCACTAACCATATACCCAGTCCTTCTCAGTGCCTGGTCATGGGCTAGACCCTGGAATGTAAAGGCACAGTCTCTGCCCCATAAGCAACTACAATATAATGTCCCAATTACAGTACTTGAGGATGAATAAAGAGCTATGGGAGAAGAGAAGAAGAGTCTCATCAAACTGTAGGTGAGGAGCATCCAGGATGGCTTCCTGGAGAAAGTGATATCTAGCTGTTTTTAGTATAAGAGGTCATTGCAATGGACTTTTTATTCAGCTGTAAAGATGAATGAAATTATGTCATTTGCAGGAAAATGGATGAAACTTGAGAGCAGTATGTTAAATAAGCCAAGGTCAGAAAAGTCAAGGGTTGGATGCTTTCTCTCATACATAAGCTAGAGAGAAAGAAAAGGAAAAGAAAGGTGGAGAATCTCATGAAATCAAAGGCAGATCAGTAGAGTACAGGAAGGGAGGGAAAAGGGGAAATATTGGGGAATGATATTGGCTAATATTGCCATATTGTGTGCACGTATGACTATGTAATAATGAATCGCACCATTATGTATAATTATAATATAACAATAAAACTATGAGGGAAATAAATAAAAAGAGGCCGTTGCAATTTATGCTTGAATCCCTGCAGAGGAAGGAAACTCACTTCTAACCAAGTCACGGGAACCCCTCAGCCAGGCTCTCATAAAGAAATTCCACATACAGTGCTCCTTCCATCCAAAGAGTCTTCATCTTAACATTCCAACTGCACTGATGACAAAGGGACTGAGTGACTTGAGCAGCAGCCACTGGCAAGAGCCCGTGGTCTCCCCCAAAGCCAACTGTGTCCTGATGGAGGCCTCCTTTTTTCTCTCTGCTTCATCCTCATCTAGTCTAGAAACTTCATCTATGAATTGATTGAATGCTGACCCTCCCCAGGGTCTGCAGGAAGTCACAGAGGAGTGGGAAAAAAATGAGGGTGCTTAATGGCCTGCAGTGCCATAAAGTTTTTAGAGCTGTGTGCTGGAATGAGCAGGTTCAGGCTGAGATGAATTATCCAGGGCTTTCATCAAAGGAAAGTCAATAAAATCCCGAAGGAGCTCGCCCCACCTCCACAGAGCAGTCATGTCACAGCGCCAGGCCAGGGCTCCGGAGGCAGCAATCCCAAGGCCTTGTTTCCCCCCACCCACGCCACCTGCTTCTTCCTGGTGCCTTCCCTTCTGAAATGTATTCGTTTCTATGGAAACGGTGTTGTTACTTGTATGGGAGGAGTTTAATGACATTCAGAAGTACCCAATCTAGTCCATTTATATAATGGTTTGAAATACACATAATGGCCTATGGAATATAGGACACGGTGACAGTTTCAGTAACTGCATACCGAGGGTGGGATAAATAGAGCAATGTAATAGTCCCCAACTCTGAGTCAAATGGACTAGGAACAACCACCATTCTTAGTAGTAAAGAGAAGCACTTCTCAACCATTATTCATGAAAGGATCTCAAAACCCTACACCAAGCCACTCTCCTCTCATCCATGATGGACACTGGACCATGGCTCCTCTGCACTCACTAAGGTTTGACCAGGAATCAGGCTGGACAGGTACAGAGGGGAGAGTGTGTCTGTGGATGATCCCTGATGTGGAAAGGAGCAGGCATTTTGTCCAGCCATCACTTTGGCCGGCCTACTGTCATCATTGCACTGATTGAGAGGCCACTCTTGTGCCTGTTCTTATGTCTCAATTCTGTTTGACTTAGGATTTATCAGGTTGCCAACTATGTGCCTGGGGGCGGGGGGCGGGGGCTAGTCAGTGGTGGAAGATGGTCCCCTAGAAGCAGACCCTAAGCAAGGAATCAAATGTGATCATTCATCTGGAGGTGCAGAGGGGACCAGAAAGGCTGTAGGGAACTGCTTCAGGAAACGGAAGGCCAACACCGGGGTGTCATCCAGCCTGCTACCACTGTGGGTGGCTGAAGCCTGATCTCAGTGGGAACTCTGACAAGTGCTATAGAGTACATACCTCAAAGTTAGGACACATGAGGAGTGAGGTATTTAACAGCAGCTCCTGTAGGGAATGGGTCAAGGGCTGTTAGCTCCAGGTACCACTGTCCTGCTCCGTGAGGCCTTTGCAGCCGTTGGAAGCTAGCCTGCAGGCTTTGAGGTGGTCTAGCCTACAGGATCCTGGCAGGGTTGCAATACCCTGAGTCCAATGGGGAGAGAGCTTACAGTGAAAATTGAAGGCAGGGTGGTACAAGAGCCAAAGAGATGTACAGTGTATAGATGTCACACTCTTGAGACACAGAGGTGAAGAAAGCCATATGTTCTGAATGGAGAGACACTGGGGGACTTCTGAGAGCTCAGAGAAAGGAGCTAACCCATGAAGACATGGGACAAGGGAGGAACTTCACACACTTGTGTCATTTAATCCCCGCCATATCCCAAGGTAGGGGTTTCATCCCATTTTAAGGATGGAGAAACTGAGATCTAGAGAGACTGGGTCATTTACCTATCGACATGCAGCTGTTACAACATAAAGCAAAGAGGCAGACCCTGGTCTTCTTACCTCCACCCTGCTTCCAGGAGCTTTTGTTTGGGGGATGGGAGTAGGGTAACACCCCCACTGCCATCAGGACAGACATGACTGAGACACGCTGTGTGTCCCTGTCCACTTCTTCTTGGCCCAGGACCACCTCCCCATGGTACACTTCCCATAGACCCTGCCAGGACAGTCAGGTTGTCCCTCTGATCCTGCCCCAAACGTAGGTGGGGCTAACTGTGCCTAATATTGAATGCATCATCCTGGCTTCACTGCCCAGGGGGTACAGGGAGAAAAGGAAGCAACCTGAGTAGGGAGCCCTTCAGCCCTGTGGTCCGCTAAAGCAGGCCTTCTCTCCATCCCGACCCCTGTGCTCATCTCCCCCAGCCTTGTCTCCAGAAGCGCAGGGGAGGAGGGACAGTGTGCACACACTTCCCTGGAGCAGCATTTCTATGGCACGTTAATAGGTTTTCTGTGAAACACAGCCTCCTCGGTCAGATAAGGTAGGGAAAGTCTAGGCGAGACCTAATTAAACAAGTCTCTCTCCTAAGGAACGTCTCGGAGACTTTAATACACCAAGGGGCGTGATGAAGCATCAGAAGGGGGAGACAGTTCACAGAGTTTCCCAAACTCACTTGCCTACGGAATCATTTTGCCTATAGCATGCAGTAGGCCTAGTGTTCCTTAGAATCCACTTTGGGGAATAACGGTTTAAGGCCTGAATCTGCCACTAGCTAGTGTGGGAGCTTGGTCAAATGAGAATAAATTGTGCCTGCCTTGTGGGGACAGTAAAGTAACATGGATGAGCACTCTTTATAAAATACTACTCAAAAAATTACATTGTTATTGCTTTGCATGGAGCAAATCCACTCCATTTCAGAGAACAGTTCATTAGGATTCAAAACAAACAAATAAAATATGTTTTTGAATATTAGTTCTGTTCCTGAGTAGGTATGTGACCTTGACCTTAATCTCTTTTAGCCTATATTTTCTCATCTACAAAATGGGTGTACTCTAGATGCTAGCCCTCTTTCCTCCGTGTATTCTCTTTAAGGATAAAATTTGCATAATGGCTGTGCAAGGTGCTTTGGAAAAGTATAAAGTGCCATCAAACGCAAGACATTGTTATTAGTGTTGCAGGTTAATACCCTCAATTCAGTCCCATTTTTGCTGAGATCAAAACAGAAGGTGTGTTGAGGGAGGGGGTGGAATAGTGAGAGAAATAACAATGACTAATAACCTTCATCCATATTTATAGTGTTGGGAGACTTGTATGAGCATGTCACGGAGGGGAGAAACATGAATATTTCATGAATAAATGGCTAAATGCATATTAAAATGAAATGGTCAGTTAAAAGCTCCACTTCCCTGTGCCTCCAGGCTGTGCTGGAGAGGTCAGTACAGGCTCTGGGCTGGTCTCCAGAGAGTTGGGGCTGCTAGTCAGAAGGGATGAGCTCAGCCTCCCAGTGCAGAGGAGGGTCTGTCCAGGGAGGACAGGTAAAAGTAATGCTGCCCCCAGAGGATAGAAAACTAATGCTGGCTCCAGGTACTGGCTGGGTAGCCTTGGGCAACCATTTGGGGCCTGCATTTCCATCCTATAATGGATACGAGAAAAATCAGCCCAGAACATTGTGAGATTCCAATCCAAGCTCAACTGTTTGGAAGAGGGTTTGTAATATATATAAGTGGGACATGTTATTTTTCATTTATCTGCTCAATAAACACTTATTGAACATCTACTATAGGCAAATCATTGCCACCACAGACATTGATCTATCATTTATCATTGCACCTGTTTTTACCATACCCACAATCCTGAGAGGTATCTTCTATTACTCCCATTTTCCACACAAGAAAATAGAACTCGGAAAAGAAATAACTTTCCCAAAGCCATACGGCTTCTAAATTGCAGAGCCCAGGGCTACATGAAGCCAAGACTTTGAGTTCTACACTAAATGGCCCATCCTTATCCCTTGTACTGCTGCAGAGCCAGTGGGGCACCTTGCCTGCTCTTCCTTGATTTACAAGTGCCTTGCACTTCCTATCACCAGAACATCCTCCCAAGCCAAACGAGCTAGTCCTAGCATCCCCTCTTTAGCCCCGCCCCCATCCCTCTATTTGTTTTCCATCTCTGCCTCCCCACTCTTCTAAGCCTCCTCCTGGCTATCTGTCCTCATAACATAGTCGTCCTAGGATTCTAATTTCCATCTCCATTCATCAAGGACTCAGCCTCCCAAGACCTTGGGCAATGCATATCACTTATCTGGGCCAGCCATCAGGTGGTGCAAAGATTGAGCACCTCCCATCCCTAAAAAGCCCTTAGAAGATAGAGCAAGGACAGATAGGGCAGTGCCAGGTTAAATACAGCCAAATATACCCCGCTCCTGATGGATGTCCCTGGAGCCTCCCCTTGGTGCCAACTTGATGCTCCTGGCTCTCTCTCGTCCACCACACAGCATGAAGACACAACCAGCTCTGCAAATCTCTTCCCTATAGGGCAGTTTCATGTTATCTTGCCTCATTTCTTCTCCAGAGATGAGGAGATTGTTTTAAACCTGCCGCCCCACCAGTTCTGCTCCTAGCTTCCAATG
The DNA here is from genome assembly GCF_047511675.1 of Marmota flaviventris. Classification (NCBI taxonomy): domain Eukaryota; kingdom Metazoa; phylum Chordata; class Mammalia; order Rodentia; family Sciuridae; genus Marmota; species Marmota flaviventris. Next base: position 110,969,832 of record NC_092506.1, on the reverse strand, counting down.
CCATTAAGTTTCATTATAACAAATAAACACCACAATGACATTTATAAGTTACCACTGAGCACAGAAGCACAAATATGAAGCAGATAAACTGCATTTGATCCAAATAATTACTGCAGGCAATATTGGGCTTAGTCTGAGCTGGCAGCCGGCTACCGAGTAATTTATTAGATTGCGTAAGGCAATGTTGCACGTTGAGTTTTTCATTATTGTGTCTTTTCCCCTCTCTGTGGCCTAAATAGGTTAGAGGAGTTTAGACAGTGCATGGCCAAACAAAGACAGACTTTGCTCGAGCAGATTAGGGCCAGGAATGTCGGCCAACTGTCCAGGAATGGCTGCTTCCCAAGCAACACCCGTGCTTGGGAGAGAAGAGAGGACTTCAGTGATCACATTGATGCTGCCCTCCAAGAATGGTTCCCTGAACTCCCCACCCACTGGCCCAGATACAAAGAAGGGACCCCGTGGAGGAAATAAATGGCAGAGGCTGGATTAAGTCTCCAGGGCACACAGCCTGGATTTCTGCTGCAGACTCTCAGCCAAAGACCCTCTCTATCAACAGGCCCCTCCATAATGCCAGGTAGCCCTAGGCAGCCCCAGACCCCAATCCCAGACCTGTCCTCCTGCAACCAATAAAAGGAAGGAAGCAATCCACCAGCCAACTCTGCAAAACAAAGCAATGAGAGCTGGCTACAAGCAGCCGCCTCCCTGCCAAACCCAAACTCATAAAGTTTGATTCAAGGGGTTACAATACCTCCTATTCAGCGTCCCTCCTGCCCCATTCTCCCAGCCTTAGTAAATTACCCAATAAGCAGCAAGGACCTGTAGTTATTGTGCAGTTAAATGGTATTTGCCCAGTAAATCCTGAGCAGAGTACTAACGGTGATATACAGTAACTAATTACGGACATGAATTCTCTCCCCAAGACGCCAAGTGTTACCAAATATTGCTGCGTTTAGGGGAGGAGGTTTGAAAGCTGTTCTGTTTTCTCCAGTGAAGCCATGAGTAACTCTCCTATTAGAGAAGCTGTCGACATCTCCAGGGGCACTCCAGCTACAAAATAGAGATGTCTTGGGAGACAGGCAGGGATGGAGCCACATCTTGCAAGATGGCGGCCATTCACTGCCCCTGATCCCATGCCCTAGCAGAAGGACCTAGCCAGGCACCAGCTGGTCCTCTTTGGGTCGTCTAACAACAAATAAGTGGCTCAGCACCACAATGACTGTTGCAAAGGCCCAAGGCTCCAGCAGTGCAGGGAATGGAAGTCATTATTCACTAAGCCCAGGATGGAGCTAAGAAAGCTATTGCAGGATCCACTTCTATATGAGGTTGCACAGGGTAGGGTTAAAAATGGCTGAGTGCAGATGATTTTTGCCCTAAATTATTATTCACAGAGCTGATCTCAGCCCCAAAGGGCACCTCAGAAGTATTGAAGATGTCTGTGGTCTACAGGTAGGGCAGGGGCCGTACATGGAGGTCATGAAACAGATGTCCCATCAGCTTCATATCTGTTTCTGGAGCACAGTGGGGTAGCCTTGAGCAACTTCCTATAACTTCTGTTAGGGGCACAGAAGTCAGTCTTCTGCTTTCTGAAGAGGAAGCATACTGATCAAACACCCTGTGCTGAATACTCTTGTATAGATAAAGGCCAGAACTGGAATCCAGTGGTTGAAATCCTAGATCCAGTACACACTATGACCTTGATTAGGTTACTTAACATCTTTGATCTTCCATTTTCTTATACATTAAATAGGAATGGTCCTGTTTTTAAGGATTGTGCTAAAAATGGCTAACTGAATTTGGGGCTACCCCTCCCTCCAAAAAGCTCTATCCCTGCCAATTTCATCCTCCCTATGACCAATCTATCTTCTGAGATGCCTGGGCTCAGAGACCCAAGCTGAGCCTCCTAGAAAGGAAGAAAACCTCTCCTCCTAGGCATTCCCCTGGAGACTGCATACCTCCTCTCCCTTTTCTCAACTGCTTCCAGCCCAAAATCTCTCCTTCATCAACATTTCCACTTCAAATGCTCAGGAAGAGTGGACGGTCATTGCAAGTGAGCTTTGTTCTCTTTGCTGCTGCATTTTCAGGTTGCTACAAATAACTGAGCCTTTTCCAGGGCCCCTACTAGGTAGTGATAAAAGAGGCAGAGGGAGATGGAAGAGGGCTGAATCAGGAGGGTAGACTTATGGTGGGGCATTAGGCTTTGAGCCTAAGCTCTTCAAGACTCCACATCGGGTTGATGATGGAAACTCTCCACAGGGTGCTGTGAGGGTGGATTAAGTAAAAGAATGTATGTGAAGTGCTTTGTGAGGTATAAAGTGTATACAAGAGTTAGTTGTGGTTAATATCCCAAACCAACCAGAAGACTGGGCCCAGGATCCCAGGGCAGCAAGAAGAAGAATCACTTTTTTAATTAGGACACATATATAGTTAGCTCTCAATTATCTGCTGGCAAATTGTCCCCATTCTTGGCAAATGCTATCACCAAGATTGCTTAATGAAGTCCTCTGTTAACATTTCACAGCTTCTTATTTTGCTCTTATTTGCATGAGGCCCAAAGGGAATGAAAGTCCTTTAAAGGCAAAAATCAGTTAATATCCCCCATCCCTTCCTAGGAAAGGTGTGAGCCAGAAAGGCATAAGCCTGCATGAGCTCTGGACCAGAATCAAAGGTGATGTTCTTCACCCAGCTGAGTAGGAGACAGGGAGGGCGCTCCATCATTGGGTTGTGTGTGTGTGTGTGTGTGTGTGTGTGTGTGTGTTTTAAGTATTAAAATTTCCCAGAACATCAAACACATCCATATTCAAACATAATAGCAAAATGCATTTTAAAGTCAAAAATAAATGTTACTTAGGATTATTCATTATTTGGGGTTGTCCATCATTTGGATTATTCACACCCTTGCTTCTCTCCATTAGCAAAGATAATTAAGAGTTGATTGTATTTAGTCTCCAAGAGGGGAGAGATTCAGGACATTGCACAGAGATTATTTACTTCCAATTGGGAATAACTCCTACAGCCACAAGAAGACTCCTCTCTGAGCACAAGGTTTAAGCTGTGATTCTCAATTTAGGCTTAGTGAGGGGGACCAAAATACTTTGTTCTTAAGTCCAGCCTGCCTCAGCCACACAGTGTCAAAGGGTGCTGGGCTTACATTCATTCATGTGGATGAGACATAACCATCTTGCCCTTCATGGAGCACCTGCAGACCCTCAAAACCACACTGCACCTTCTGAACCTCTGAGCACTGCACAGAGAGACCTTGGTATACACTGTAGAGGGCCAGGGGCAGGATCAGTCCCTGGGGTCTACCTCAGCTCTGCCTCTACCCATTTTATACATTGGGGTTCCATGTGATATTTTCATGACAAAAGAGTTGCATAAACTTAAAAGAAGGTGAAAACTGCTAACTTTGGTCCAGAGCCTTCACTGAGCAGATGGAAAAACCAAGCACACTCAGGAAGAGAGAGCAGCTTGATCAAGGCCACAAGGTTCTCAAGGTCAAGAACCAAAGCAAGAAAGAACCCAGCTCCTGAGTCCCATGCTGTTTGCATACAAGGATGCTTCTCAGATGTGATTCAGAAACCATCTGCAGTGTGATTTCAGAAGGAAGCTGTTAAATAGATTCCTCAACCCAGCACAGACCTACTATCTCGCAACCTCTGAGCTGGAGTCCAGGAAGGTGTATTTTTAGCCATTTCTATCAGTGATTCTTACATATGGGGAAGTTTTAGAACCACTCTGACTGACAACAGCACAAAATGATTATTTTAAAATATTTGCTTTTAAAAAAAATAATATTTAGGAAATTAATTTTCCCCTAAAAAGCCAAAAGTCCTTGAGAAATTTTCTTTTATTTTTTTTGCTTTTATTATTTTCCCCTCCAATAAGACTTTGGGTAAGTTAGAATGCAGAGCATTCAGGTTGGGAGGAAGGGGTCTGACAGATTAACTAATAGTCTAGACCCTAAATTTTATGAAAATGGAATCTGTGCCTCAGGGAAGGGTGGAATCAGGCCCAAGGACACACAGCTAAGTGACAGCAGAGGCTGCATCACACTGGTACCTTCTGGGTCTGGGTACTCATGGCAAGGACCCGGTTTTGCATATCTGTACTGTAGCCTTTAGAAAAGGGAGCAAGAGAGGCATCGTGGGATCAGCCAATCCACAGCCCAGTCTCCAGCCTGTCTCAGGGGTCCCGAAGCTTATGTCCTCTAAGAGGCTACTGTGGGCATGCTTTCTGCCCACAGTCAAGCCTTCAGTGCCCTCTGGGGCTAATGACACACAGTTCTATCACTGCTCCTTAGTTCTACTTCCTCCCCTGCTTCTCCCTAGCCTTCCTCTGGGGATGGTTCCCATGAGTGCATATTCCAAACCAGAAATCACAAGGACCTGAGATGCAAAGACAGGAACATGGCCTGAGTCCCTTGACCATGAAGCAACAGGCCTGAGATACAACCAGGGCCCCTGCTTCATGGGCTGCAGAGTGTCTCCCTTCTGCACCCTCCTGCCCCCACCGTGTACACTTACTGCTCTGCCTGTCCCCGTCCACCGCTGGGTGACCTCATGCAAGGATGGATGGATGGGCTCCCTTACAAGCACCAAAGAGTCGGTATTTCCAGCAGCACTTATCAGTGTCTTCTTGGCATCCAGACCTTGGCTGGATCGATAGAGGAGCCCCTCTCCATGCCACTAATGAGCACAGGGCAGGCACTGGCTGGGGCTGCAAGGCTGATAATCAGTAGGCAAAGGATTTATAGTGACTTTGGACTCACCCTGCCTTAGCCAGCCCGATTGCTCTTCATTAAAGACCCAGGCTGTCCAGGATGACCTTGGTGGATTGTATATGCTGAGGAGAGAAGAATGAGACTGGGAGAATCACAGGCTACCTGGGCTGTCCCAGCTCAGGCAAGGAAGAAGGGTGAAAGAAGGGGCCCTTGCACTTTCTGCCCCTCATCCAGACCTGGGAAGAGGGGTCCAACTCTCCTATATAAGCCCAAACAAAATTTTAGTCATTTTTGGAACATTTGTGATATTGGCAAGCTTCTCCTCACTTGGACATCAATCAAGTCACCAGTAGGGTTGAAGGTATTCCCAAGTCAACAAAGGTCTAAGAGAGACTATGGTGAGAAGGTTCCATTTTCTACTCTTGCTTGGTTCTTCTGGCTTTTCTATTTATAATTCCCATCCCAGACCTAAGGATTAAGCTAGATGACCTCCTAGCATCCCAACAGAGTTCAAACCCTGTGCAAATTTTGACAAGAGTTAGATGTTCCACCACAGGCAGCTGGTTCCAACAACCCAAGCCTAATGTAATAAATGTGTCCCTCTTAGGTAGTCACATGAATGTCTGTAACTTTGGTGTTTGGAAATGAAGTTTCAGATAAATACCAGATGAGAAGCCGTAGAAACACTTCTCCTATTCCTGGTCCTGGGTGAGTACTCAGTAAGTGTGAGGTATTCACACCTTCTCCCAGCTGCAGACCCAGAGCCCCAGCTACATCCAGGGTGTCCCCAGCTACAACCAGTCACTTAAGTGACTCCAAGCTCCCCTCCGATGACACACCAAGAACTGAGCTCACTGTCTCACCTGAAACCAGCTTTCCTTTTATATGTGATAGGCAAGGCAGCGGGTAAGCAGGGATTGAATCCAGGGGTGCTCTACCACTCAGTTACATCTCCAGCCCTTTTTATAATTTTATTTTGAGACAGGGTCTCGCTTAATCTTAAAATTCCAATCCTCCTGCCTCAGCCTCCCGAGTTGCTGGGATTACAGGTGTGTGCCACCGCACCTGAGTGAAGCCAACTTTCCTTCTAATAGCACATGGCTCCCCCATCATCCCACACTGAAATCCAGGACCTAGAAACCCATAAGTGTCTGTCTCCCTCATCCCCTATAGAGTATTATCAATTCTGTCTCCAAGTGGCTCCTAAGCCCATTTTCTTCTTTCTACTGATGTGCCCTTATGACAGGCTAAAGCTGCTGATCAGTCTTCCTGTCTTCAGACCTATCCGCCGCCCATCCTCCTCACTGTCACTATTCTGATCTTCTGAAAACTCAGGTCTGAGCATGTTGGTCCAAAACCTTTGATGACTTCTCATTAAATTCAAGCTTCTTAGCATGCACGTGAGGGACCATGCAGTCAAATCCCCCATGCCCACCTAGATTACACCCTATTAAATACATCCCCACACACAGCCCGTGCACCAGTCACACCACGTTTGTAATAATAGTGACAGTTGCATGGAAGGCAGGAAGGGCTTTGTGCTCTTTACAACAAATGTCCTATTCCATTTTAACAAACAACCCAACAAATAGTGTCTGCCACGCCAGTGGGGAAATTGAAGCTTAGAGGGACTAAGCAGCTTTCCCAGGGGTGCACAGCTATAATGACAGTACCAGAGGTCAACCTGAGACAGTGTAGCATGGGTGATTTCACTCCTTCAACACACTCTGACCCCCACACTTTGCTTAAGTTGCTCCCCATTCCAGCGAACATTTCTTGCCTCCTCCATCCTGCTTACCCTGCAGCCCACTTAAGAAGCCAGCCCACTGTGACTCCTCCCTGGGGACTGTGTTTTACCTTGCTTTTGCCTTTGATCCCAGCTCGTTGTGCTTATATCTGCTTTTTCCAGGTTCTAAGCCCTGATCAGCAGAAAGCATAGCTGTCTCTCTTCTGCACCCTGTACCCAGGCCAGGGTCTCAGAAATGCTGAGTTGGCCCCCACTCCTGCCTGAGGCCACTAGAGCATGCCTAGGGTTGGCACAATCCCTGGCATCCCTTAGACCATCCATAAAAATCAGATTTATTAATTATATGTCAATCAGTGGGCTAGTGCATTCCCATCACTACCAATCCTGTGCCCCTGTGTTACAACAGGGCATTCTGGAAATCTAAAGCTCACTTCCCTACATCAAGAGCTGGCCCAGTGCTGAGCAGTAGAAAAAAAGCAGAAGTCAAGACTTGGGCTAACAGGAGGGATCTGAGCCATCAGTGTCCCTCCCTGCCCCACCTAGCAGCATTCTGATATCCTCAGGGCTGCTGAGCTGGCTCTTTCTTTTACCCTTCCTTCCATTTGCTTGCTCCTCTGGACAAGGATGGTTTTCTTTAAGCACATAAGAGGCAATTTGCTGCATGTTCAGGCTGGGAGAAAGCTGGTGATAAATATCCCCAGTACGAGTACTCGTAAGCCTTCCCCAATTGGTCACTAATAAGAGAGCAGACAGTGATATCTTAGCCCTTTCTGCATGGCTGATCTGCCTCTGCAGGAGACAGAGGCCAGCTGGGACAGGCTACGGTGAAGCCACAGAGGCCCCCACACTCAGGTCTCTCACCTGCACCACTGGATAGGAAGAAGTAGATGTCTGATTGGTCCTATTTCTGATTTGCAAAAACTCCATTCTCAGCTGGATCCAGGACCCCTCATGACAGGTGCTGCTCTGGTCCCAGTTTTAACATTCCCAGGCTCAGAAGAAACTCATGGATTATTATGCAAGAACAACCCTTGACTAGGCGCATTCCACCTGCCAGGATCATTTACACACAAGGGCCTGTCATCCTCACAGCAGATTTGCCAAGTAGGTGTGCCATCCTTATTTTGCAGATGAGGAAACTTAAGGCTTAGAGAGGTGAAGAGCTTTCCCCAGTTCACACTGCTAGTGACAGGGTCAGAGTTTCTTCCCAGGCAAGACTGACCCTGTGTTTTTTCCTACTCTCCAGGGCTCAGACCCTGGCAGGTGACCCACTGGTCAGGTACTCCAAGTGGGCAGCTAAGGGTGGGTATTCATCACTCATACTTCTACCTGCACCAGAGTGACATTACTCCTCCATCACCTTCCCCATATCATGATTCTTCCTCCATGGAGCTTCTCTGCCACCCCCTTCCCAATTTCCACACTTGAAGTAAGCCCCTCTTAAACACCAAAATAACTTTATAAGATGTCTTCATCAAACTGATCATCTGATCCCTTTTAGTCCAGTGACCTGGGATCAAGTGTGACCATCCAAAGACTGGATGTCCTGAGAGTTGAGACCAGAGTAGCAGGATTTCAGCTGGGCTGCCCCAGCTCACAGCCAGGAGGGTGGGCATGCACATGTGTTTGCAGAAGACAGGCTCCTTAGAAGCAAAGGCACACATCTTGTGACTCAGACATTCTGTCCAGGTGTAGCTAAGGACAATGTTAATCTCCCCTCAACCTGCTTCTGGGACAAAGTCCAGGCCTAAGTGGCCAGTCTGAGAAGGGGGTAGAGTGGGTACACCCTTGCACCAGCCCTCACGGCCTCCCAGCTGACCTCCAAGCATGGATCAAAAGAGAGAGACTGTAGTGGGACAGAGGGGCATGCAGCACCCCTCCTCCCCCATCAGACTCAGTGCAGAGTGTGTTCCAAGGCTCTAGCTCTTCTGTCATACAAACCACCCCAGATCCGATGCTTTTGCACTCATCTGTGCTGAGCCTGCCCCACCACTGTGCAGCCATAGTACAAAGGCGTTTGCCTATGGAGTGACAACAGCCTTGGAACACTGGAGGACCAGAATACACCCTCAGAAGCCTGAGGACTGACAGTTGTGGGTGGCAGGGATGAGTGAGTACCATGGCTCTAGGAGTCCAGATCTGGAAGACCCCAATCACCATGGGCCTAATGACACTGGCTGTTTTCCTACGTGCTCTGCACACACAGAGACCTTAGCACCATGAACTCTAGGGTCTTAAAGACCACACAGACCACTGTCCCCTCAGAGCTCCCAGGTGGCCCTCATGGCACAGTGAGGCCTAGCCTGTGCAGAGAGAGAGGGTTTCAGGGAGGTAGAAGGGTTCAATAGAGCTGGGAGTGAGGCCAGGAGAAGAAGAGGAAGTGGGGAGGGAAGGGCCAAGATCCACAAAGGCTTGGGCACAGTCACCTTGCTTCCTCAGCTAGCATTTCTGCTCCAGAAAAAAAAAAAAAAAAAAATTCTCCCAGAAATTCTAAGCCAGAGGTTTTCCTACATTCTATAAGAAAAAGTCTGGCTAGGAAAGGGGTGGAGCCCAGAAGCCAGTTCCATCAGTCTCTCAAACACACCTGGGTGCGCAGGCACCACGGCAGCCGGGCCCCAGTGCAGGCTGGGAATCCATCACTCTGCGTGAGCTGGCCTTCATAACCTCAGCCTCCCATGTCAACACAGCTCCTCCCTCCCCAGGAAATAATCGGGGATCTCAGGGGCCTGGGGGCAGAGGTATGTGAGCTCTTCATGAGGTCTTCAGCTTTTTAAATGTTCTGCTGCAAGACAGCGGAGACCGCCGGAGCCAGAGGGGTGGTTTTTCCATGCTGTCTTGCACTCAGTCCCCAAAAGAGGCCAGGGTTGGGATGCAGTCTAGGCCAGAAGCTTTGGGGGCTGATGGAGATGAAGGAGGCAGTGAGGAGGGGAGATCTACAGGGACATGGAGAAAAGCATCTGGAGGAGTCCTGAGGAGGGAGAAGCTGTGATGGGGAACATCTGCAGGACGAGGGTGGGGGGGAGGGAGGGCAACAAGCTGTGCTGAGAGAGAGGCAGCAAGGACACCTACAGCCTGCCCCCAACCCCGCCCCAAGACCAGAGCCCCCTGAGGACCACCTGATGCCCAGCTCCCCTGTCCCTTTCCCTGGGCCAGTCTGCACCTGTCTCTTCCAACACCACCTGTCGCCACTGCTGCCCCACTTCCTCCCACTGGCTACTCACTAGCACCCACTGCCACTAGCACCCACCAACTCAGCACTTCTGCATGGGTGCACATGTGGCCCCATAAGATGCTCCTGACTGAGCGCACCCTCCTTTTAAGCCTTCTTAGTCACACCTGTTAGCCCGGCCACCTCCTCCTGCTCCTGGTTCCTGCCAACCTGGGTTAGAAAGAACTGCACAGGAGGAGCCCTCAGACTCAGATTCCAAACTCTCCACCCCTCCACCTCTCCTCTCAAGCCCGGCAGCCTTCCCCTCCTTACCATGGTGTTAGAAAAGTCCAGTGGGGAGGCCTAGGGTTGTGGCTCAGTGGTAGAGTGCTCGCCTAGCATGCACGAGGCACTGGGTTCCATCCTCAGCGTCACATAAATGTAAAATAAAGATATTGTGTCCATCTAAAACTTAAAGAATAAATATTAAAAAAAAGAAAATAGAAAAGTCCAGGGGGCTCCTTGGTAAAGGGCTCCCTCGGCCTGCCCAGGCCACAGCAGCCTGAGCATGCAGGGGATGCACACAGGGTGAGGCAGTCACCTCGGGGTTCTGACATGGCTTCATCTCAGAGTCCCTGGGTCCCCCATTTGGCAGGACCCCTCCCTTGTAGGAACAGGACCCCTCCTTGCAGGGAGCATGACATTTTTCTGCAGAGACTGAACCCACCAAATGTGGAAGAGTTCAAGGGTGTTCCCATCCAGGCCCCTCCACCACCCTGCACAGGACACACTCACGCAGCCTCTCTCGACAAATGGAAGCCAACGCAACACTGGCCAGATCAGGAACCAAGCTGGCCCTCCATGGCCCAGGGGATACCCCCAACTCTGCCAAGGCTAGCAGCCCTCTAGCAGCTACGTGGGCCTGTTGCCCACCCCTCCCCTCCCACCAACAAAGCTTGGCTCACAGCTGCCCTCCTGCCTCGACATCTGTGCTTGTCCACCCCAAATGCCAGCCTTGAGAGCCACCTGAAAACACCTGAGAACTAAACCGTGGTCTGCCTGCAAACAGGAGCCGCTGTTGCCTGAGTGAAACATCGGCTCCTCAAAGAGCCATTGATACTAATTGAAAGTCCACCTGGCCTTCCCCTCCCGGGTCAAAAGGGAGTCATCTATTGTCCTGGGTCACGTCTCCCACCCACACCCACTCTCCCGTGGAAGTCAGCAGCCCTGGCCTGGTGTTCAAGATGGAGGTCAGCTTTCTGAGAAGAAGAAGAGCATTCCTGATGAAAAGGGGCCATTTCCACTGAGCACTTATTGTGAGCCAGGCCCTGAGCCAAATGGCCCAGATGTGCACTCTTTCTTAATCTCCAGAGTGACTTTCTGAGATGGGTGGTATTGTCCCCATTATGGATAGGAAAACTGAGGCTTGTCAAATCAGTGGACATTCCAGGTTTCAACCCCAGATCATTCTGGAATCCCTGGCCCCACTCATTACCATGACACTACCACCTCCCTCCCAAAAGGCTGCCCAGTCCACAGGGTGAAGGGATAGAAGGATTCTTTGAGCTGATGTGGTTGTGAGGGACAGGGTGATCAGAGCACCCAGAGGCCCACATTCACACTCTCGGGTGAAGCTTCCCTGGCTAGGTGGTCAGCTCTTACCCACCCAGAGAATCATGCCCATAGGACATTATGCCTAGGGAAGTCAGTCCACATCCTGCTTTAGCACTGGCCTAGGGCTTAAGGCGGTTCTGTGAGTTCCTGGAGGTCCAGGACTGCATAGTAAACTGTTTAAGATCCAAATAAGGACCTTAGGACACGGCTCTGAAACAAGACTTCTGGGGCCGATGTCCTTTCTAAGAACAAATTGTGTGAATTTGCCATTCTGCCAGAATGTGGGCCCCAGACAACCTCATCTTCACATGGGTCTAATACAGTACCCACATCAGAGGACTCGAGAGAATTCAATAAAATAATCATGAAAAGCTCTTATTATGTGCTTGACCTTCAATAAAAGTTAGCTATTATAAATTTTATAACAATGAAAATATGACTTATAATATTTCCTGACTTATGATGGGATTGTGTCTCAATAAACCCTTCATAAGTTAAAAATATCACAAGTTGAAAATGCATGTAATAGACCTAACACACCAACAATCACACCCTGCAACGCGGTAAGCTGCAGAGGGTGGTCCCTCCCTCAACCCACACTCGTGTGAGTGACAGGAGGCTGCTGCTGGCTGCTCTGCCTACCATCGCAAGAGACAACAGTACCCTGTATTGCTCGCCTAGGAAAAGATCAAATCCAAAATTTGCTGTGTACTTTCACTTCCACACCCTCATGAAGTTATAACTTGTGAACTGTCTGTATATAATTATAGAATATGTATATTATTTATAGAATTATGTTTTATGATCATTATATAAGTAGTAGTTATTTGTACAATAATAAGTAACATCCATTACACATCCTTTCTTTTATCCCTCCTGGTGGTGACCAGTACTATAATTCACCCTCAACCCCAGCTCAGTCTTATTGACCCACAGCTGGGAGGCAGACCACATAAGAACCAGGAAAACATCTTCACTCCGGAGATCCTCCACCTCCCTTAGATGGTCTGGGAGGCTGCCTGGTTGGTGGGGTGAATACTAGCTTGAGAATCAAATTCCAAGTTTCGGGTCATTAATTCAGTATCCATTGGATATGGATATGGGATAGTGGATGGTTTGGGATAGTGGATATGGACTCTTGGGTTTGAGTTACACCCAGGTTACTCATGTGACCTTGGGCAGGTCCTTCATTTCCATGAGCCTCATGTGTCAATCAGTTTTCCATCACTATGACAACTAGCTGAGATAATCAATTTACAAAAAGAAAAGTTTTATAAAAAGAAGATATTTTGGCACACAAATTCATTTTTTTAAATTTATTTTGGCACACAATTTGGGGAGGTTCCAGGGCATGATCCAGCAGATCCAGTACTTTTAGGCTGCTGGAGGGGCGCTGGATGGCAATGGCAGAGAGCATATGGTAGAGCCAAGCCGCTCTCCCCCTAGCTGTGAAACCAAGACATAGGAAGAGATCAGGGTCCCACATTCCTTTCAAGGATGCACCATCAATGACCTAAAGACCTTATCCCAGTCCTACCTCTTAAAATTCCCACTACCACCCAACACCTGGGCCTTTAACACCTAGGCTTTTGGGAGACACTTAAGGTCCAAACTCCAGAGCTCAGTTCATCTGTAAAATGTGGGTGACAATGGCCACCACACTTGCAGGAGCAGTGTGTGCATGCAAACCCTGGACCTGGCCACCAGTGGGTCACACATAAATAACTCAGTGGTTTTTTGTTTTTGTTTTTGTTTTGTTGTAAGCCCTGACTCCTCGAGACTCTGGCCCTTCCCCTTTATCTTTCACTTTTCTCATTCTGTGTGGTGTGCTCAGCACAATATCTGCTTGGTCAGTAGTTGATAATGCAAAACCGATTTTCCTACAGTGATGACCGATCTCCGTGACAAACTAGGGTCGGTAAGCCACAAGCACACAGGCATGTTCAACAAATAGGCATGCCATGTTCTCACGTGGAGCCAGGCTTTGGGGACAAAGGTGGAAAAGATAGCTGTGACCTCTGCCCTCAAGTGAAAAACACTGTTCCTTCATTTTGTTTCTTCAGCATCATATATTAGGTGCTCAACAAATGTCTGGAGAAATTGAAGGAGATGAAGGGGAGGGGAAAGGGGGAAGTGGGAAGGAAGGGAGAAAAGAGACAGCGATCCCTCTGGGTAACAGCAGTTTCCTGGGAACAGAACAGGGCCTTGGATGATGGGCAGGGCTGCTTAGGAAGGGTCAGGTGAGGAGGAGGTACATCCCAGGATGATGGAACAGAAAGGACATGAGCAGGTCGCATAAGTGAGCAACAGCACAGGGTGCCGTGGACCACACAGAGGGAAGGGGAGTCAGTCTGTGGAGAATCATGTGACCCAGGACAGGAGGTGACATGTTGTCCCACAGACAGTGCACAGCCATGAGAGGTGGCAGAAAGAGAGAGTTGACTTAAGAAGGAAGATCCAGGGTGACACGTGCAATAGGGGGCGGGGTGAGGAAGCCTCTGGGTGTGTCAAAAGAATCCAGGTGGTGGCAATGAGGGCACGGGCCTTGGGTTGTAGCAGAGGAAATGGAGACGAAAGGATGAGCCCGAGAGAACTGCGGAGGACATCTGGGCCAGACTCTGAAATGGTGACAGATGGAAAATGGTGACGGAAGGCTGGTGATGCAGCTCAGGGGCAGAGAACTGACTAGCACGCAAGGCCCCGGTCCCTTCCCCAGATCACGGAATTAAAAAGAGAGAGGCAGGACAATGGAGGTGGCACTGACTGCCAGGCTTCTCATCATTGTCATCGGGCAGAATGGGACCCTGAGGGGGCAACCTGGGGTGGAGGTGCTGGGCGTGTTGAGGCTACACCGAGGGCAGGAGCTCCGTGGCTCAGCGCCTGCTCCGCGCTCACTCACTCGGATGGCCCAGGTCCCATGACAAGGCTCCAGGCCCATCACCTATTTCTCGCAAGCGGACAGGGCTCCTGCCTCGCAGCGGGTGTCAGTCAAGGTGCGCAAAATACACATGTGCTGGAGGAGTGGCCGTCCACTCAAGATCATCTCCAGGAGGTTAGAGAAAATGATTCCAGGCCCATCACATTTCACTGCATTGGAGTAGAAGATCCTATGGGAAAAAGAAAGCAGGGAGCAAGGGACAGGGAAAGAGCATTCTTTGGGCAATGACCCACATCCATGGCTTGAGACTATGCTCCCAGGAGCCCTCGGCAAGGAAGACCTCAAGATCTGTCGCACAGGTGAAGAGAGTGGGCCCATCCCTCCACTCCTCTCCTCCACAGCACCCCAACTCTCATCTACTCCACATAATCAATAGCAATATAAGATTCATGAGGGGCTGTGGGTGTGGCTCATGGCAGGGTGCTTGCCTAGCCTGGGCACGGCCCTGGTTTGGTCGCAATACTGTAAAAGCAACCCCCCAAAATCTGAAAAAGCATCTTGGGTTCCAGAGAAAACAAAGGTATTTTTAGTGGCTTAACCTACTGCACAAAAATTAAAATTGGACTGAAAAGGAAGACTATCAATTAGAGTACTCATCACTAACCCCCCTAAGATAATAAATAACTTTACGTGTCCCCTCGGTGGTTTCTGAGATGATCCTGTGTCTCCAGCTCCCCCAGGAACATTCTTTCCATAGAAAATTCCAACAGGTCCAAAGAGACAAAGTGTGAACACTGAAGCCTTCAGGGGACTTTGGGGCTCGGTGCCCTAGAGCTCTGTCAGACCCTCTGGTGAGCCATTCAGGACCCTCTCTACTCTGCGCAACCCTCGGGGAGTTCTTCAGAAGCATCTTGTGCCTGCCCCCAAATCCTAGTCCTGAGACACCATCCAGGGGACTTTGACCATGCAGAGTCCACCACCCGCCCCTACCCCCACCACGTCCATTGAGTAGAAGGCATTGAAGACAGCCCTGTGCTGTGCTCCAGAGCCCGGTCTCCATGGTGACAGTCCAGGACTTACCCCTGACCTGGGGATGCCTCCTGCACCCCCAGCTCCCCAGATGTCCTCACCCAACACCTCCTGCTCCCTCCAAACAGAAGCAGGCTGGAGGGGCGGAGGGCAAATGGGACAATTATCCGTATCTAATAAGGGACATTTGGGAGGACTCAGGCACCACTTCATTTAGGGACTTCTCATTACAGCCCCTTCAGCTCCAGGCTGACAACCTGATAATTCTCTCTGATAGCACAATGTTTGGCGGCTACCTCGGCTGCCTTGACATTGTCCTTCTTCCAGGAAAGATTTTGAGATAAAAGAATGAGCTGTGAAATCACCATTACAGCAGGGAGAAAAGGGCCTGGGGGAAGGTGTTCTCCCCCCTCGCCTGCCCCTCCTCCCCTCCCTCCTGCTCCTCCTCTTCCCTCTCCTCCTCCCCCTCCTCCCCCTCCTTCCTGCTCCTCCTCTCCCCCCTTCTTCCCCTCCCTCCTCCCTCTCCTGCCCCTCACTCCCCTCCTCAGCTCCTTCTCCAATCTCCCCCTCCTCTTCCCCTTTCTCCTCTCTCATCTCTTCCCTCCTTTTCTGTTTTGGTGCCAAAAACAGTCTAATTACAACAGAAAACTTGAAGAGACAGAGAGAGAAATCCACCACACAGCTGATTAAAATGTCCTATGAAATCTAATTTGTAAAGCTCAAATCAGAATAAGAAGTGTTACTCCCACAATTCAAGGCCAATTTGATTTTTAATGAGACTCCTCAGAGACGTGCCAGGATCTCATCAGGCTGTGAACCCCACTACCTGCCTGCCTGCCACACGCTCTCTGGTGTGTAGCTGCACCTCTGCTCTGGGGCAGGGGCCTCCACCACACCCTCTGCTGCCACCACCAGCCTCCCTGAGGCCACCTGCTGCTGAGAGCTGAGCCCTATGTGTGGTCTGGGTCTGGGGCTATGCCCTTCCAAGAGCAGCAGCTAGTGTCCAAGACCCCTGTGGTGCCAGGTGGGAGAGGAGAGGCTGCACTGGCTTCGGTTCCTCTTGGTCATTTGTATCTGCAGGGTAGCGGGTAGAGGAAAAGTGAGGGCTCAGAACTCAGATGGACCCTAGCCCAACCACCATTCATTAGCTGTGTGACCTTGGGCAGACTGCCATGCCTCTCTGATCCCAGTTTCTTTGTCATAAATTGGGGATATTTCTGCCCTGAAATCTGTTAAATGAACCACAGGAGAAGGGGGTGTGTAAAGCATAGATCACACTGTGTGCCCGATGTTCAGTGACTCGGTTTCATGTTGTGGTCAACTGTAACTGCCCAGGGAACACAGACCACGTAAACTCCCTTCTTTAACCTCTCAGTCTAGGACCAGGCTTAGGGAGCTGCACCGGCCTAGCTCAGTAGAAAAGAACGAGATCTATAGGGTCGGAAGACTTGCATTCACAACCTTCACCCTGCCACTAGATGATCCCTAGGCACTCCAGTTAACCCCAAAGCCCTCCTCTGCCCACTTCCTGCAGAGTGGGATGGGTGGTGCTCAGATGATTGTAGCAGGCAGGGCAGGGACCAGTGTTGACGAGTGATCCAGCAGCACAGCCTCTGTTACTTCTCACCTCCCTCTCTAGCTGCCTCATCTGGAAAATGGGCATAAAAATAGTGCCTACTGTTTTTAGGTCATTGTAAGGATGAAAATATCAGTGAGCTAATATCTGAAAACCTCGGAACAGAGCCTGCATCCTGTACGCGAGGCCGTGTGTCTGTTTAGTAAAATATGAACTGAGAGCTGTGTTGGCTTTGGCCACCTTGTTTTGAGGTGTGGATGGGAGACGCCAGCTCCTCTGGTGATTCTCCCTAAGCGGGAGGAAGGCTGGGCAGGTCCCTACAGCACAGGAAAGGGCAAGAGAACGTGGTGCGCCCTGGTCACCAGCTCCCTCCAGTGCACCTTTGCTCACATCGCACCGACACCTGCCCCTCTGGTTCACGAACAAGAGTAAGAGAATCTGAACCACAATCTGATTTATTGGACCCTTGGGTTGAACTAAAACCACATGATTCGCCAAGTCAGTGGGGACAGGTAGGAATTCAAACAAGGAAAAGGGGGAGTGGCCAGCCCCAAGCAAGTGAGAGTGGGTGGCCTCTTGGGGAGCTGGAGTGTGGCAGACCCCCAATGCCAGGGATGGGCATTGATGAGCAGAGGGGCTTGAGTTTGGAGCCAGTCCCTGAAAGAAGGGGATAAAGCTAAGGGTAGGAAGGGAGGCACCTGCGGAGGCCTGGTCTCCGGGGCCAGCCTCAGCTCTGCTTCCAGTGCTGTAGGGGAGCCCTCCAGATGCTGCCCATACCTGACCACAGTGCTTGTCTCCTTCCTAGGCCAAGTCTACTCCTTCAGCCAGCAACCCCAAGACCAAGTGGTGGTATCCGGACAGCCAGTGACGCTGCTGTGCGCCATCCCAGAATACGATGGCTTCGTTCTGTGGATCAAAGACGGCTTGGCTCTGGGTGTAGGCAGAGACCTCTCAAGTGAGTACCTTCAGACCCCCAGGCAGGCCCAGCCAGGCCACTGCCCCACCCACCGTCCACTCCCCTAAGGAACACTCATCTTCCATCACAGGCATGGCGGGTCAAACCTCCCACGGCCACTGTAGCTCCTGGGCAGAGCCAGGCTAGGCAAGGCCGGAGTCTAGGCTCCCTAGGAGTTCCAGGGTCTCTGGTTGCCAGTGATGAACCACCCTCCATCCTCAGGCTCCTCCTGAGCCTAGCCCACTGTTGCCCTGGAGAATCTATTCCCAAGTCAAGCACATGAAGTCTGATTTCCAGAAATTAAGGGCTCTAGTTTCTTGGCCCAAGATCTATTCCCCATTTTTCAAAGCATAACCTGGCTTCCCACCCAATTAAGGAAGCCAAGTGAACTAAAAAGTCATAAAGAAACCTAAGTTGCTCTTAGAGATCATCTTATGATGGGAACAGAAAACAGGAAGGTTTTTGTTGTTGTTTTGGTACTGGGCATTTAACTCAGGGTGCTCTACCACTGAGCCACACCTCCAGCCCTTTTTATGTTTGATTTTGAGACAGGGTCAAGTTGCCCAGGCTGGCCTTAAATTTGTTAAATTTGTTATCTCAGCCTCCTAAGTCACTGGGATTAAGAATACGCACCACCACACCCAACTTAGACAGGAAGGTTTTACAATGAATGCCAAACCTTGTTCGGCCCTGCAGGCTGGTGCCCCCACGCTGAGCTCCAGGGTTCCTCTAGCTGCTGGCCCATGAACTCCCCATTGGTGTCTATGCTGTGTCATTTGCTGACTATTGTGAGTGGCTACCTGTAAACCTATCCAAACCCCTTTCCAACCCACCTCTCCCCAGCAGAGAAAGAATGGAGTCATCCTCCCCGCTCACTCCCTCGTTAGCCATTGTTATTCAGTCCCAGGGTGGATAGACACATGGTTACTTACTGAGCTTGACATAAACAGTAAAATTCACAAAGACAGATCTGGGTGTCATTCCCCTATGATTTGGGAATGGCTGAGGGTGGGCGATGAGTGAAAAATACGTATTCAACTGAGAAGTAGCTTTTTGCCTTGTTCATGGTATACAGCTGCAGGAAAATAAAAATCGAAGTGCACTCAGGAACCTGATGGCTGGGAAATTAATATTTTAAAATGTGAGTTATGTCTTGCCAAAAATGTATATTGAAACATTATAGCAATGGTCAATAGCAGTCACAGGGTTTGAATGCTGCAGCCCAGCTGAGCATGGATAAAATACACAATAATATCTCCAAAATATACTGTGCTGCCATAAAGTTTAAGTAGTATGGGAACCAGCCAATTTCAGAGACTCTGAATTCCCTTACCCTAGAGAAACTGGGAGAATGATACGACCTTCCCAAACAAGAACTGCTCATGTTCTGGGAGGCTCTGAGCTTGGCCCACAGAGGCCGTCTGGGCTGCTGGTCAGTGGTTTTCAGCCTTTAGTCAGGGGCATGGGTTTTGCTAGGTCAGTGGCCAAGAAAAGGTCCCAGTGACCAGGGATGCGTCATAGAATGGTCCTCACAGCATGATGATTGCCCCTCTATGATCCAGTTCCACAAATGGCTTTCTGGGGTCAGGCTCCAGGCCTGCTTGGTGCTGAAGGACAATGGGTCTGAGGAACTGGGGTCGGCTTCCTCTCCAACTTGTCTCCAGTTATAGGAAGAAGCTGGACCCTCTTCCTACATAGCCCAAGATCAAGCTCCTGATAAGTACCTGTTCTGTATTTGATCACTTGTCCCCAGAACTGCAACCTGGTAATAATGATCGATACTTATCCATCTCAATAAACACTCCTAGCCTGCCTGATGAGGAAAGGAGCATGGCAGAACCCACTCCCTTTCAGCAAGCACTTGAAGAACACTTAACACCTTGGAAGTTTTCCTGGAGGGAAACTGAGGCCCAGGGTTGGGCTCTACCTGCTGGGGGTCTGCCCACTTCCACTTGAACCATGTTGCCCCACTTCGTGTACCAGGCATGAGACCCTCACCGAAGACCTCAGTGTCTTTCTGGTCATCAGGGCTGGAAACACCAGTCAAAGAAAATGACTTATAAATATACTTCCTCATATGGATAGAACATTTTTCTTCTAAGAAATTCAAGTACTTCTCAGATATAATCTCAAAATCTACAGTTGTCCACAGGGACAAAAGGATTTTCCCCTTTATTTAATAGATAAACAGAGTCACAGTAGAGAGAGAAATCGTGTCATTTATATAACCAGCTCCAATGCACAGGACCCTGTCTGCTAGCCCCAAAGGTGGAGGCTTCACTCTAACTCACTGTGGTCTTTTATTTAAATTAACCTTTAATACGCCAGGCACTTGACACTATTCTGCTTCATCTTTGCTGTGACGTCCTCGCATTGTCTTCATTTCACTGATAAATAAGGAAACAAAATCACAAATAAGTTAAAGAAACTCACCCAAGCCCGGCACAGTGGCACAGACCTATAATCCCAGCAGCACGGGAGGCTGAGACAGGAGGATCACAAGTTCAAGGCCAGCCTCAGCAATTTAGCAAGGCCCCTAGCAACTTAGCAAGACCATCTCAAAATAAAAAACAAAAAGGGCTGGGAATGTGGCTCAGTGGTTAAGCACCCCTGGGTTCAATCCCCAATGCCCGCCCCCCCCCCAAAAAAAAGGAAGAAGGAAGCTTGCCCAAGACAACAGTGAAGCCGGCATTGAAATCCAGGCAGTTTGACTTTAGAACCCAGACTCTAAATAATTCTGCCTCCTTTAGGAGTAGACAGAGAGTAACGATGCTGTGGAAGGAGCTAGAACATCCTCAGAATCTACACTTCTGAGTCTGTTTTCCTAAGATGCTGCCAGTCCTTGGGATAGCATCGCAGCTCACCGCCTAATTAGGCAAATACAAACAAACCCATCACTGATGTTTTCAGCAGCTCATGAGAGTGAAATCCTGCTGGTGATAGCTTACAAGACAACAAAAACACCAGCTCCAGCCAAGACGCCTGCAGGGGACCAGGGACTAATCACAGGACAGCGGGATCCAGAGGCTGGGCTGCAGGGGCTGGGGGCAGTGAGCCAGCTGCACTGAGGGCAGACAGCTGCGAGAGGATCTGACTGGACAGCTTCCAGCCCGGCCCCACTCGAAGCCCCCTGCCCAGGCCCCAGGGGCTGAGCCAGCTGCCCTTACCTGGGCTCCTTTGCCAGTCAAGGGCAGGTGAGTGGGCAGGAGGAGAGAGGGTGCCCTCGGGGGTGCAGCTGATTGCCTCCTGAGCATCTCTGGCCAGGACTGCACAGCTGTGGAGAGCAGAGCCCCTTAGTAGCATGATGGTGGCTATAAAGGGCCCCCCAGAGCATGCTCTCAGGCCTGGTAGAGAGTCACAGATACTCACCCCACTGACCAGCAATGGGCATTGGTGGCCCAGGGAGCCCTGCCCCACCTCCGGACTATCCTTAGCTTATGGAAGGGGATGGGTCTTAGAGCTCACCTAGTCCAGTCTTTCATCCAGTGCAGACATCGCCCCAGCAGCATCCTGGAGAGGTGAGCATCCAACCGTGGCTTGACTATAGCCGGGGAAGGGGACTCACTGCCCTTCTTGGCAGCCTGGACTGAATCCTTGTTAGTCTCCTCAGATATCTTGACGTGCTGTCTGTGGGTGTCACTGCTGTCCTGAAGAGCTAAAGAACACATCTGACCCACACCACGGGACTTGGGAATATTTGAAAAAGTGTTTGCATGTCTCTCTGTGTCCATTCTCTTTCTCTCTCCCCCTGTCTCTCTAGCCCTTGTCTCTTCTTTAAAAGGCCAAATGTGTCCAATCCTGAGATGTTCTGAGAATGCCTCATCCTGGGAAAGGTGTTTCAGAAAGAGCAGCCATGTGGGCGGTTGGAGGGTGGGTGGAGGCAGAGAAGAACCAGGAGGGGGTGCAGGTGTCTGTGTGAAGCCCAAGGTACACAGGTTTTCTGGGGAAGGTAGAGTTCGGGTGATGGGATGCCTGGAAGATGGATCCTGCTGGGACAGACTAAGGAGATCCAGGAGAGAGAGAAATGGCCCGGCCTGGCCAGCTATTACTAAGTTAGCATTTATATTCAGCCCTACACAGCAGCAGGAAAGCTGATCAATGATTTATCATCCTCAAACTTTTATTTATCTATTATTCATTGCCAGTGGTAGAAGGGGCCCCAAATTCCTAAGTGTCCTGAGCGCCTCAAGTGCTTAATCAGGCCCTTGGGCTCTGGAGGTGGGTAGTAGGAAAGACTGGAAAAAGGCCTCTTAGGGTTCAAAGTGCCCTGAGGTTCCCAGGTCCCAGTAGATTTCTGTTCCTGTCCATCCTGGAACAAAAGTTTTCCCCAAAATTCACCTTTGATCCTTTTCCAAATATTTCTCTCTCTTTTGTTTTTCCTCCCTTCACTCTCTCACTCCGTCTTTTCTCTGTGAGTCTGGCTTGCTTCTTTCTCTCTTGCACCCCCGCCCCATCGTGTCTCCTTATCAAAACACTTGTCTTCTTAGTAGACCACAGTGCTGAGCATTTCACTTTCTAGAGCAATAACCCAGCTGTATCTGACCGCACTTAGCGTTTCCATTTCTTCTCTATCCTTTCCTCATAGTGGCTTTGCTCCAATTAAACATAAAACCCACAATATCTTTGCACGCACGCATGCGCACACACATACACACGCACATGCACACCCTGCCCCGATACCCTGGGAAACTCTGATTTTTTTTTTTTTTTTTTTTGCTCCTTACAGGAGATTGGGGCCCCTGAGCAATAACCAACATTCCTCCACCCCCACCCAACTCCCCTGAGCTAAAAGAAAAGTCTTCTCTTTTTCCTGAGGGTCTAATAATTTTAGCCTGTGACATAAACTGACAATAGACAGATTAACAGGGGGAGTAGACAAGCTTATTAATGTACCAAAACATGGGCGCCATCCTCAAAGTAGGAGACTCAAAGAAAAGGCCAGATAGTTGAAGCTGAAATAACATTTTGAGCTCCTGAAAGAAACAGGTTCTTGAAGCTGCTGGGGGGAGGGGGCGATGAAAGTTCTGGAAGGGAGAAGGGAGGGAAATGCAGGGAGCAAAGGTGGTCTTACCCTGCAGATAAAGCCTGTCAGTCCCAGTCACCACAAGGCCATCTCTTTCTGGGCCAGGGGTCAGCTCCACAATCCCTTCTACCTGTGAAAAGATCTTTCCTCAGCAGATAGTGGAGATCAGATGGAAGAGCTTCTACCTGCTTCCGCTGCCCACTAAGTGCCTTTCTGTTTGTAAGTGGACAGCTTTTCAGAGTCGTTCTCTCTGGAGCCTGTATCACCTCCAAATAGCCATCAGGAAACAGGCTAAAGAAGTCTACTTGGGTGGGATGCTTTGATCTCCCTCATCTGCCCACTGTCTCCACAGGTTACCCCCAGTACCTGGTGGTGGGGAACCACCTGTCAGGGGAACACCACCTGAAGATCCTGCGGGCAGAACTGCAAGATGATGCTGTGTACGAATGCCAGGCCATCCAGGCTGCCATCCGGTCCCGCCCCGCACGCCTCACCGTCCTGGGTAAGAGCCACCCACGTGAGGGGGCAAGGATTCTCTGGCCACCACCAGGCTCAGCTCCAGGAGGGGCCTTCTGGGCAGGTGGGGGACCCCCCGCTGCATCATCACAGGGCCCCAGCTGCCCCCATGGTGTCTGTGACCCCCTCCCCTGTCCCTCCACCACAGGGGAGAAGTAAAGGCTCCTGCCTTAAAATGTCAGAAGGCCAATGTCAACTAACTCTGCTGTGTTTGACCACACCTTAGGAGCTAATGAAGGCTCCTGGGTGCTCTGTACGTGTGAACAAGACCAGGCCATAGGGCAGGCAGTGCACAATCTCAGTCCCTTCTTTCTGAGTTGTCCTCTGCCGGGGTGCCAACAAAGCCCTACCTGCTCACCTCGACTGTGGAATTAGTCTTAATCTTGATTTCCCCATAAATTCGGTGTTCATAGGGATGGCCAGTGACCCCTGTTCTTTCCCCACACCACACAGTTCCCCAAGAATCTTGGTTCTCAGGTTATTCCTAGAAAAATTTATTTAAGGCCCTTATTCCAAATCATACCTCTCCCCCTTGATCTTTCTTCACATGTCTCTGGGACAGCTCTCCTGAAGAGGTCTCCACTCCTTCCTTCTGGCACACTTGCATGAAGACAGGGATGGGCTCACTTGTTAACCCCTTAAACCACTTCTGATTGAGAGTCCAGTCCCCAGGAGTCTCCCTCCTCTGGTCAGATGTTCTGAGAATCAGTGTTACAGGAAAACAGGTTTTGCTCCTAAATAATAACAGCTCACATTTGCAGAGCAGTGCACAGTAACTCTCAAAGCCCTTGACACACATCACCTCTTCCAGTCCTGAGCCACTCGTAAGGTCAGGGATTGTTACCCCAGGTAAGAAACTGAGGCTCAGAGAAGCAGAGGGCCTGGCCAGGGCTCCTTGCACCACCTCCCTGGCTCCTTGTGGTTGAGTCTTTGCCAGGCACATGGGGGATGGAGCATGGACGGGCAGAAGAGGGAAGCCCCAGTCTGCCCCAGCCACCTCTTGGCAGCTGCCACGGAGCAGTGACGACAGGGTCAGCAGCTGGGGTGCAGCCTCGACGTCTGGAAGATAAGGTGCACGGCTGCTCAGAGATGAAATATTTAAGAGCATGTCAGGTTATCTTCAAATCTACACGGCCAAACACACTGGAGCAGATGATTCCAAGCACGGCAGCAGACAGGCCCCGGGGGATCACTTACAACCAGGAGCTGGGCTTATTGGATGGGGAGAGGGAGTTGAGGCCAGCCTCCCAACTTCCTCCAACCTCTTTCTGGCCTGTGAAGAAAGGATGTGAAACAAACTGTTCTGCAGGGTAAATAGGCTGGATAGTGGACCAGGAGGAGGGGACTGAGGGGGGCAGCCAGGGATGCTAAAGAGCATCCCCAGACTTAGTGCCTAATGGTCATTCAGATTTGAGGGCTGCTAAATACCAAAATGGATTGGCTAAGTGATGCTGTAGGATCTCTATCTTCATAGATGATCCAGGCTCCATCCTGCAAAGAACCTGCCTCCGCTCTCTTGTCTTGGAGGGCAGGGTGGGAGGGGGGTGGGTGCCACAAAGAGCAGAACCTAAGTAAGCATTGTTCACTCCTCCAATTTCATGCAAGACCTAAATTAGATGGAGACATACCTAGTCCTTGAGGCATATTAGCCTCACCAGCCAACCCTGGTCATTCATGCTTCCTATCCTATACCATCTCAGTAAACCAATAAAGACCAACATTCTAAATCTAAATTATTCCTGTGTTTTACAGATAAGGAAATGGAGAGACTCAGAGAGGCACTCACAGGAGGTCACAGAGCTTAATTAACATCTAAAATCAACTCCATGCTTTCCAACTTCTAAACAATGCTCTTTGCCCAGTCTCCTCATTTCAAATGCCAGCAGACTGTCATCTGTCCGGCTGGTTAGGAGCCAGACTTCTCAGAGCAGGGCCTTGGGATCCAATCTAGATACCTGATTTTGTCTTGAATCACATCTAAAAGGCATTTGCTCCCCATTTTCCAGTGGCCTGACCTGACATTGTTTTCTGGGCACAGAGCTGGGTTTGTGCGGGGGAGGTGTCTATTCAGTCTGGAAATCAGCCAAAGGGAGAGTAGTCATAAAGGGCCCCAGCAGGGTCCCCTCAGTACAATTTCTGAGAGTCACAAAGGGAACCCGGACAGGCATCTTGTCCATCAGCCTTTCATGCAGTCTCTGTAAAAACCATTCATCCAACGCAAATTAAGCCCTGGGTAAGAAAAAGCTACCTTGAGCTCTGCCTGGAGTCCTTCCTTATTCCTTAGAGTCTCCCCATGCCCCCACCCCTCAGCTGTTCCTCTAGGTCCCCCCTTCCCTGCCCTAGCTGGTCGTAGAGGTCCCCCAGCCACCAGGCTCTGCCTGGCTGTTTCTCCAGGTGGAGGGCTTCACCTGCTGCCCTGAAGGGAGGCCCCACAAGCAGAAACTGACTCAGTTTGCTGGCAAGGGAGCCCTGATCTGGGAAGGGTGGGTGGACACTCCCACGGAAGGGAGAAAGGTGTTGGTGCCCCCTGGCCCAGCTGCCTTCCTTCCACCCAAGACCCCATCTGCTTTGCTGTGACATCTTAGCCTGGGAAAATGTCCCAGCCCATTCCCCGAGGGGGGCTACCTTCCCTGTGTTCCAGGAATGAGAGAGCTTCCTAATTTAGTCTGTATTTGCCTGAGATAGATTTTTAATTAAATAAAGTAAGAGCCTGATTAGAACCTGCAGAAGACGTGAGAGCAGAATCAGATGGTATTCCTGCAAAATTGCAAAGCAAACACTTTGGCTGGAACAGAGAGAAGCCCCCAGGAGTCTTCTATCAAAGCACCAAGTGAGGAGGGCAAATACGAGAGATTATATGGCCAACAGATGTGCATTGTTAAAATATGCATCTGCCCACAGCAGTGCGCTGGAAGAAGCCAGAGGGCCAGTTCGCAGAGCCTCTGGGCTCCAGGGAAGGGATGGGGACTGGGCCCGGCAGGCAAGCCTAGAGTCACAGACACATTAATTAGCATTGTGTTTCCAGCTCTCAGATGCAATCAGGCAAGGAGCAACTTTGAGCTGAACATTTGCCACCCCGAGAGGCAGAGGGAGGGAACTAGAAAATGAGGGGAAAACATGGGGGAAGGAATTGAGTTTGCTAAACTGAGAAAAGTTTAGACTGGGGAGCCACAGTCCAGGTCAATGGTCAGGCTCCATTCCCTCTGTGATACACCCAGCTGCCAGGGACCAAGCCTTTACTCAGTCTATATAAAAACAGTCTTCATTCTGCATGCAGAACAACTCAGGAATCTTGGTATCATAAAGAGACTCTGATTTAGAGGCAATGATCTTGATCCTACTCTTGGCCAGCTATGTGATTCTGGTGCCATTATTCAACCTCTCTGGTCTCTTTCTTCACCTGTAAAATAAGAGATGATGATTAAAAAAAAAAAAAAAAAGTCTAAGAACTGTCCAGCTCCCAAAAAGGCTATACTTCCAGAGTCAGGAGTCCAACATGCTACACCAACTATTTTAGGAAAATGGGCCATCCCCCACTGGAAACAAGATTCCTATGGTGCCTGAGGCCTAGAAAGTAACTGATTATGACGGTTTAGACAGCATCGCACCTTAAGGCTAGAAGATGGATCTCTCAGAGTCCCATCCAGCCCTGGGATTCTGGGCGTGGCTAGGTACCTTAACTGCCAGGCTTCCCTCTGTATCCATCTTCCACGTTTACCCAACCTCCTGTGCAGAGACTCAGCTTAGGTGGATATCACAGGGGCCCATGCACATGTGCAGAGCTGTGGTATAGGAAGAGGAGCCCCGGGCTGGGAAGTAGAATACCGTGTGCAGCTGACTGTGTGACTTTGTACACTGTCCTTGGGGCCAGAGCTGAGCCTGGCGTGTTCTTTATAACCAGCACTTACTACAGAGCAGGTATTCAATAATATTTGTTTGGTTTAATTTTTAAGTGAATATGAATGAATGACTGAATGAAATTTCTGGTACTTCATCTATAAATGAGGAAAATAAAAATATCACCCTCACAGAGTCATTATGAACTTCAAATACACATGCTCTATAAACAATAAAATGCCATCTACACTAAAGCTGTACCCACACTCACACACATCCACACTTTTCCCAAATGCAGGAACCCCAGGGTTCCTGTTACAGGTCAGAACTATAAGGACGGCTTTGCACTTGCTCTTTCAAACTGCTTGAAGATGGGAAATAAAAATTAGGGGATCCAGGGTAAGGAGAAAATGGGTACTAGGAATTTGAGCCACAAATATTTACTGAGCACCTATTATGCAACCAGCCCTGATCTAGGACTCATTAGCAAATGAAAATCAAGACTACTCTTGCCCTAGTAGAGCTTGCATTCTAGGACGGGGTGAGACAATCAATAAAATAATAATCAGATTAAACAAGGAAATCACTATAGAGAAGAAAGAGTGCAGCAGGGTGAGGGGATTGGAAGTGGGGGTGTCGGATGTCTGATAAATTATTTTTTAAAGGGCATTTTTCCCAATCTTTCTCCCGACTTCCCTCTTCTTCTTGGACTGTTCCAATATTAACTCTGCTGTCTTGTGACTCCTGGTAGGAATAAAGCTTTCAAATCAACATGAATTATTAAAGTTGGAAACCAAGTCGATTCAAATGAAGAGGGTGTCTTTTACAAGAATGCCAAGCCCAGGAGACAGAGGGGCCGAGATGAGGTCTAGTATGTTCTGTGTCCTTGACTTGCTCTCCTGGGCCCTCAGCATGGGCAGCATCTCCCAGTTCCCGATGCCCAAATCCTCTGGGCAGATGGGTCCAAAGAGGAGCCGAGAATAACGCAGGCACTTCCAGCCAGGGAATGCAGAGTTGAAACAGAGCCCGAGAACGTGGGCTTCTAATCGGTCTTTCCAGAAACTGTTTCCGAGAAACCCACCCACAGGCATCTCTACATAAAAAGGCAAGTCAGTAGGGAATAGTGGGAGCAGTTTTTTGGGGTGAAAAAGTTTCTCTGAAGAACAAAGCCTGCCATGGCACATGGGGCCCTCCCAGCCTGCCATCTGCCCTCTCTCCAGCCCCAGCTCTACCACCCACTCACTCAGATCACAACCAGCTTGTAGCTCCCTTCACTGACCACGCCTCCGGTTAGATGCTCTTCCCACCTTTTTTGGCTAACTTGCATCTACCTGTCAGGAGTCACTTTAGACATCTCCTCCAGGAAGCCCTCCCTGAAGTCCACACAGCCTGACTGTCCCCCCTTGATCGCAGCACTCAACCCGTTCTCTTGAGAATAACTGTGTTCATGTCTGTTTCTCCCGCTGGGTCTGTTGGGGGCATCTGGCATCCTTCATGCCCAGCACAGCCTGTGAACACAAATTTGTTGATCAGCAAATTTCTGTCATTTAATTGAAGCAAAAAGGGCTTAGGGGAAAATCATGAGTGATTTACACTGAATCTCGCCATAAAGAACAGTGCCTGGCAGATAGTCAGCCCAAAGACTCGTGAGTGTTGGGTTGGGTTGGGTTGGGGTGGGTTGTCTTGTGTTTAGGGAGATCTTTCTGCCACTGTGACAAAATAGCTGAGATAAACCAACTTATAATGGGTTTTCAGCCCATTGTCCTTTGGCCCTATTTCTTTTGGGCCTGTGGCAAAGCAAACCATCATGGCAGGAGCACATGGTGGAGCAAAGTTGCTCAACTACTGTGGCCAAAAAGCAGAAAGAGAGGGGAAGAGGAAGGCCCTGGGGTCCCAATACCTCCTTCAAGCGCATCTCTCCATTGATCCAGCTTCTACTCAGTAGCCCCACCTCCTAATGAGTTTCACTCCCTCCCAACAGCCCCACAGGCTGGTGACCAAGCCTTTAACACATGGGTCTCTGAGGAACATTTCTGATCCAAACTACAGCAGAGAGGCAATACAGCTTGATGGTTTGGAGCCCAGCTCCAGGAGCCAGATTGCCTGTGCTTGGAACCTAGCTCTGTCATTTTACTAGTGGTGCCAACTTGGTCAAGTTACTTAACTCCTCTGTGCCTATTTCCTTGTGTGTAAAACGGGAGATAAGATCCTAACTGCATTCATAGGGTTACTGAAAAGATTTAATGAAACAACATAATGCAAAGCATGGCTCAGAATAGTGCCTGATGTCCAGCAAGACAAATAAGCCCGTGGCTGTTATTGTTTTATTAACTATTCTTATTATGGTGCAATGTCAAGAGACACCATCGAGGGAGCCCCCCTTCCAGGGCATCAGACTCCATGTCCTACAGCAGCTTTCCCAAGCAGCCAGCAAGGCAGAAAGACCTGGTTCCTGCAGGCCCCTCCCAGGCGCATGCCTGGGAAGACAAGCAGAATTGATTTCCTTATCTTCTTATTAAGCGTGTTTTGCCTGGGCCCCGGCCTGGTCTTAGGTGCTCTATCTCATTTGTGCTGTGTGCTGTTTCCTGCCACATTCATTACCCTGCAATCACCCCCAAACAGGGGCAGCAAACAAGGCAGAGATGGGAGAGAAGTGCAAGAAAACATCCTTATCTCCTGAAGGTCCATATGGAAGCCAGTCTGAGCTATTGTGCACCCCATTCCCACACACCCCACCCTACCACCAGCTCCTTCCCTCTCCCTCCTGGCTTCTCTGCCCTTCTTGATGGCCCTGGCCAACCCCCAGAGTCCCCTCCCCTCTTCTCCCTCCCTTTAGCCACTGCACACCTCATTTCCCTCTGAGTTTAACTCTTCAATTACCTGTCCTGGCCAGTAACAAGGGGAACATAGCATAGAATCAAGGAGCTGCCTCAACTGGACTAATAAAGTCTCCCTTCTAAATTAGAATTCCCTTGTGAGAGGGCTGATGATCTCCGAGGTCAACACAGAGGATTCCAGGCCATGTGCCACCCTGAGTGGCTGCCCATAGCAGCTGGTGGTGAGGGTCAGGGACAATTGAGGGCCTCCCTGGGGCTCTCTGTAGATGTTGGGTTGTGGCGAGCTGACCTCCAGAGCTTGGCTTCCTGGACCCTCCCTCCTACTGCACTATAAGATCACCCCCGTGACCATGTCCCTATCCCACTGGTTTGCATGTGGCCCCAGAAAGGAAGGGCCTCTCTGCCTTCTTCTCCCTACCTTTCTCACCATTCTTCATCTCATTCATTCCTCTCTGGAATGTGAGTCCCCTCCCTAGCTGGGGACATCCATCAGGCTGAGAAATGAGGCGGGGAGCCCAGATGCTAAACTACTCCCAAGGCTCCACAGCCATCAGAGATGAAAGTGAACCTGGGACTTCCTTTTCCTGCCTACATGTGGGTGGCAGTCACAAGCAGGTTACTGCACAAGAAGAGGAGACCAGATGCCAGGGATACATGTCCCCTACTTCTAGCCCACCCAGCATCACCAAGGGTGATTGAAACAGACTAGGCTGATTATCTCATCAGGCCTTCCAGAGTGGACTTGAAGTCCAACACTGTTGTCCCAGGGTCACTCACCATTCAAAGCTGAAAGCAGCATCCCAAAAGACCACCCCGAGAAGCAGCTCCTCCAGATCCTTTGGCTTTCAATACCAGGACAAGGCAGGGGGTTCTTAGGAGTCTACTCAGGGTCTGCAGCACACAGGTGCTCAGCTTCCTGCTCCCTTCCCAAGTGGTCCTAGTTCTGCCCATCTCTGAGTGTCCCCCATCCCCATCACCAGATGACTTAGGCTCTCCAGGGCAGTGCCGTGCAGTCCTGAAGTGTGACACCACCATACCCAAGCATTAGCAATTCTCCAGATCCAAGCCAGACAGAGGGCCCTCATCCAGGAGCTGGGAGGTGTGCTTTGCTGTCCCATCCTGCCACTGTCCAGCTGTGAGCCATAGGATAATGATGCTTAACCTCTCAAGCCCTCTTTCTCCCTGGTAAAATCGGAACCCGGAAAGATGAAGTGGAAATCCACTCCGCAGTTTGACAATGATTCTCCCACAATTGCTCACGGTTTGGGGGTCCAGCATGAGGTGCATTGTTCCCTGAGCCCCTCTTCTTTTGCCCCTGAGAGCAAGGATAATATGTCCTTCAGCTGCTTTAACCAAGCATGACCCTGGGAGATGCTGAGCAGGCTCAGCTACTCAAAAAAGAAGAGCGTGAGCTCAGACCACGGAGATCTGCAAAAAGCAGGACCTTGATCCTCTGGTGTCTGTCTTTGGCATAAAAGCAGAAGCTCCAGTGTTGCCTGCGAAATCCAACCCCCTTTTCTGCAACCTTTAGAGAGCAGCTCCTTGAGGAAGCCCTCTCTACCCTTCGTGGGCCTGGCTCCAATACCCCTGCAAGCCTCAAAAAGCACAGACAAGGGCCTACCTCTGTCCTGGTCCCCTACAGGGGTTCTCACTCAGGAAGTCCAGCTGGCCACTGTCCATTTACAAAGTTTGACTATGCATCATTCACGGCCATACCCACACAGACACTTTAGCTTCAGGGAAAATGTGTATACAAACAAACACACACACACACACACACACACACACACACACTGCAAGCATGGCTAAATCATCAGTATCCTCGTGGCAGAAAGACACAAGAATGCTCAGTCAAGGGAATCAGTCGCTGTTGGGAAATGGGCAAGTTCTTGGTGACTTGACAAAAGTATCGACTCTCACCCTGTCAAGCCCAGGAAAGAATGGGGTAGTTGGAGCATGGTATATCATCGGCATGAGCCCCGCTTCTCTATCGATTTCCCCTAACGACAAATGAAATGCAAGAGAAAAGAGTCACTGCAGATGAGAGGGAGGACAGGTCCACCAGGCCACCCATGACCGAACCCTCAGGACTGTCTGAAGCCAGCCCCAGGGTAGACCCAGGGAGGTTGGAGCTGGACAGGGAGCCCTCAGGATTAAAAATAGCTCACTACTTCCCCACTCTGACCTCAGCCCGAGCCTGGGACGAAGCTTTCATGGCAAATTATGGATTTAAAACTGGCAATGAATCTCCATTACAGCATGAAATGAGAAAGGAAAATGCCACTAAATGGAAGCCTTCCCCCCGGCAGCCAGTGGGGTAAGGGAGGGCGTAGTTTTCAGAGAGAGTTTGGAGACAAAGTCACACAACCCACATTACGCTGGAAGAAGCCAAGATCAAGGAGAGAAGGGACCAAGGACAGTGGGCAGGGCTCAGGTCTAAGGGACACTCCTCTGCCCCAGACAGAGCAGAACACTACAGAGGCAGAGGATGTGGTAGCCACTAGCCGGGAGCCAGGACCTGGCTGTGGTCAGTTTTCTGCAGATGCACTGCACTTCAGAACTAAGAGTGTGACTGCTGTGCTGTGATGGCACCTGCCGTAGGTCTCCCTGGAGGAAGTGGGAACCATGACCCACTGCCTTTCCAATCATCCCAGGGGCCAGTGGAGCTCCTGAAACTGTCTTCCTTGTCATTCCATACCAGGGTGACATCCCTGCAGGCTCTAGAGATAAGGAACACAATTAAGAATTCTCTATTAAGTTCAAACACATACACACTTACATGCCCATCTTCAGTGAGCCCAGTTGGCCCTCATGTGTCCCTACATCCCCAGCTCTCGGCCATTTACCCTCCCTATGTGTACTGGCCCTGGGAGGGAGGGGGTTGTCACAATTTGGCTCAGACCTTGGGAATAGACAAAGAGGAACAACAGCGGAGAGAGTTAAGGGGCACCAGAGCCAATCCTTGGCCCAGTTAACCTGAGCTCAATCTGCACCATAGACAGCCGCAACATCCCTGAAATCTGCCGGAGAACTTGGCACCTGGAAAAGATATGAGATGTGTACTGTGTACACATTAAAAGAAGTGGGGAGGCTCAGCTTGCTAGAGAGAAGACTTGGGAGAATATGGTACTTCTCAAATATTTAAAGAAGAAAAATAGATTTATTCTGTGGAGCTCCAGAGGCCAGAACCAGGGCCAGGGAGGAAATTCTTTTAATCTTGACAATTAAAAATAACAGTCAGAGCATGGTAAAGTAATAAGCTCTCTGTCTCTGAGAGTATTCAAGCAGAAGCTGAATTTTCCCATATGCCTGACATTAGAGGGAGGAAATCAATTTATTCCCAGAGGTGAGATGATGGCAGCAACAATCCCAGTTCTATAGCTGAGCAGGAGTTGGTGGGCTGGCCCCAAAAAAGGGGATGATGCAGAGAGAAAAGCAGAACCATTTAAGATTACTCCCTTCCTATCCAGATGTCCTTGCCACACATTTGTCATGGATTCTGCAGACAGAGTTCCAGCTCCAAGTGGGTTATTAACCCAGATCAAACGTTTTCATCAAGAGCACTGAAACTTGGTAGAACTGGCATAAAGGAAAGTAACAGGTAGTTAAGTCACTGAACATCATTCAACCCTGCTATACTGCAAATCTCCAAGTAAGATCTGGGTATGCCATGGGATTGTCACAGATATGAGCCCGAGCATAAGGCTGGGAGAAAAGAGGTGGAGACCCCCATATGTCCTTTCTTAGGACATGCACACCAGCTACAATAATGTCTCAGAGTCTGGAGAAGGAAAGGAAAGCTCAAGGTCAATAGCAGTTAAACAGAGCCTCCTTCCTGGAGGAATTCTATGTGAAGCCAAGCTTGGAGAGCATCAGAGACGTGGTTTAGAATGAAGAAGGGTTGAGAGAATTCCAAGCCTGGGAGTTTACCTCTATGAAAGAGCAAGAATCAATCCAGTTGGAACAGGGCGTCTGAGTCAGAGTTCCCACAGGAGCAAAAGGTATGTGCCAGGACAGAGTGAGAAATGATGGCAAGATGGCAGAGCAATGGGCAGGTCTTCTTCAGAAGACTGCCTTCATTCACAGGAAGATCTGACCTAATAATGACAGGGATGGGACACAGCTTCAGAATCCTGGTTCAGGGGTGCTGGTCCTGCAGCTCCCTGGGTGTGTGCCACTGAGCATATCCTCTATCCACAGA
Organism: Marmota flaviventris; assembly: GCF_047511675.1. Classification (NCBI taxonomy): domain Eukaryota; kingdom Metazoa; phylum Chordata; class Mammalia; order Rodentia; family Sciuridae; genus Marmota; species Marmota flaviventris. The sequence continues at coordinate 110,935,751 of NC_092506.1, read as the reverse complement.
AAGGGCAGCACATCAGGTGGTCCCAAATGGAGAGAAAAGAGAAAGGGAAACAGCAGTGAACTCCCACTGTACACCAGCCACCACCCTGGGGAATCCATGCATGTGCCTTCACTCACCTCCTTACCAACTCTACCCGGCAGGTCCCAAGCCCATTTTATGGATGAAGAAATTGACACACACTTAGACTCATTAGCTTGCCCAAGGTTTTCACACAACAAAGGTAAAGAATCTGAACTTGGGTTTTTCTGTCCTAAATTATTTCTTTTCCAAGTTCTGCTCTATCTTTCAGCTGCCTGTTTCCCCCCTTAAGGTAATGAACAATGATCGAGAGCTCTTTCCAGTAATGGGATCTCCAGGATCCCGGTGCTTAGGGCCCACGGAGTCAGGGAGTTGGCCTGAATAGTGAACCCAAGCCTTTCAAAAACCCTTTCCGGCAGTCCCTGTTCCCCAGTGTGCTTTAGGATCCAGAACCCTGAGACCTACAGCTCCCACTTTCCTGGGGACTCTGCCACTTCTTGCCCCATCACTCTGGACCTACATTACTCTGTCTGTGTAGAGGGGGCTTTTCTGAAAGGGAGGTTCACAGGCCCCCAGAAACCCCTAGTTGCCTCCATCTCACAAAAATAATTAGCTGAGCCCTGCAACCTGAGAAGGCTGGCTTCCAAGAAAGTGTCACATTTTCACAAGTTGATCAAGGTGTTTGTAAATGTTTATCTAAGGGAAGAACTTTCCTGTGTAAATATGTCAGGAACAGTGTGAACAGCTGGGAAATCACCCAGGTGGCACCTTCAGGGTGGAGGCAAGAAAGGGAAGAGAAGGCTGATGGGCACACAGTGGTCCCCTACAAGGACTGGCCCTGCTCTACCCGCAAACACACAACTCCTCCCACCTCTGATCACTCCTCCCCACGTGTAGTCACTAGGGTGCTCAAGAGAACCCATTTCACAGATAGGGCGCTGAGGTGAACAAGGAAAGGAAATGCTGTCAGCTTTCCTTATCTGAGAGTTCTGCAGCTTTGAAAACAAATGGCAAAATTGCTTCTGTACTGAACATAATCAGACCTTCATTTTTTTCTTGTCATGATTTCCCTAAACAACTATTAACATAGCATTTACATTGCATTGGGTATTACAAGGAATCTAGAGATGATTTAAAGTATGCAGGAGGATGTGGATCCGTTATATGCAAATGCCATGCCATTTTACATAAGGGACTTTAGCACCGTGGATTTGGGTATCTCCAGGGGTCCTTAAGCAATGCCTCATAGATACCAGGGATGACTGCATGCTTGAGGCTTCACAATGCATGGACAAGGGATAACAAGTGCTCTGACTCTTCCAGATGAAGCTGAGCCCTGAGCCAATGTCACTGGGAATTCCCTATCTCACCTCCAGGCCCAGCCCCAAATATCAACTTGACCTGGGCAATACTTCTAACTAAAGACCACCAGAAGCCTCCAGAACCTAACTTTGATTAGAGCTTTATTAGAGAATTTGACTGATGGGAAGGGATATGCTCCCATTAATGGCTCTTCATTCACTCTGTGTTCAATATGTATTTATGAACCTCCCACACACCCAGTCCTGGCACTGGGAATGCCCATCAGTGATCCAAACAAACCAACCAACAAACAAAAAACTCCCGCTTGAATGAAACTGGTACTCTAGCAGAGGGAGCCGGACAATAATCATAACAAGAAAATTATATAGTTTATTAGAAAGAGATAAATGTTATTCAAAAACTTACAGCACAGTATGAGCATTAGGGTTTCCTAGGGGAAGGGCAAGCCTCATAGAGAATGTGGCCTTTTTTTTTTTTTCTTCCCTTTATTTTTTAAAAGCTTTCCTGGGGTAAAAATGCAACATTTGATTAACCCATTTTAAGCATACAACACAATGATTTGTAGTAAAAGTAGAGAGTTGTACAATCATTACAATCCAGTATTAGAACATTTCCATAAATCTAAACAGCCCCTCATCAATTCCCCTCTCACTCCAGGCATCTGCCCATCTGGTTTACTCTCTATGGATTTGCCTTTTCTGGATCTATAATATAAATAGTTCTCAGTTTTTTTGTTGTTGTTTTTGGGGATTTTTTTGTTTTGTTTGGTTTGGTTTGGTTTGTCTTGTGTGCTACTGGAGATCAAACCTAGGGCTTTGCACATGCTATGCAAGCACGTAAACACTGAGCTACAACTCCAGCCCTGTCATATAATAGAATCAGAGCATATGTGGCTTTTTGTATCTGATTTCTTTCACTTAACATAATTTTTTTTTGAGATTCATCTATATTGAGGCACATATCAGGGGTTTCTTTTCATCGCTGAATCCTATTCCATTATATGGATATATCACCTTCTGTTCCTTCACTCACCAGTTGGTAAACATCTGGATGTTCTCCAGTTTGGTGCTATTGTGAGTACTGTTGCTATGAACATTCACAAACAAGTCTATGTGTGGAGACCATCTCATTTTTCATGGTTATATTTCTAGGAGTGGGATAGCTAGGTCACGTGGAAAGTTTATGCTTAGCTACTTATGACTGCCAAACTTGTTTTCCAAAGTGGTTGTGTCATTTTAATTCATTTCCACCAGCAATAAATAAGCATTTCAGTTTCTTTACATCCCTGCCAACACTTGCTGTTTATCTTTCTATTATGTCCATTCTAGTATTTTTGAAATAGCAATCTATCATGACTTTAATTTGCATTCCTCTAATGACTAATGGTGTTGAGCACCTTTAATGTGATAAACAAGGTGATATCTATCTGTGTGTCTATTAACATCTTTTGCCCATTTTTAAAATTGGATCTCTTGTCTTGTTATTGTGTTGTAAGAGTTCTTTATGTATTCTGCATACAAATCCTTCATCAGATACATGATGCACAAATATTTTCTCTTGGTTTGTGGCTTGTGTTTTTGTTTTCTTAATGATGATTTTTGAAACACAAAAGCTTTTAATTTTAATCAAGTCCAATTTACTAGCTTTTTTCTTGTATGAATTATTCTTGCGATGCTGGATCTACCAAACTAAAAGTCACAAAAATTTACTCCTATATTTTCTTCTAGAAAATTTATAGTTTTAGCTCTTCATGGAGTCTATAATTCATTTTAAGTTAATTTTTGTGTAATTTGTGAAGTAAGGGCTTAAATTCATCATTTCTACAGATAAATATCTAGTTGTCACAGCACTATTTTTCATAAATAAAATATTTTACCCCACTTAATTGTTTTCACATCTTTGTCAAAATTCACTGACCAAAAACGTAAGGGTTCTCAATAGTGATATATTGATCTAAATGTCTATTCTTTTTTGGCAGGGGAGGTACCAGGGATTAATCTCAGAGGCACTATAGCACTGAGCCACATCCCCAGCCCTATTTTGAATTTTATTTAGAGACAGGGTCTCACTGAGTTGCTTAGTACCTCGCCATTGCTGAGGTTGGCTTTGAATTCAATATCCTCCTGCCTCAGCCTCCAGAGCTGCTGGGATCACAGGTGTGCACCACTGCACCCAACTTACATGTCTGTTCTTAAACCAGAACCACGCTGTCATAATTAGTATAGCTTTATGGTTAGTTTTGAAATCAGGAAAGGTAAGGCCTCCAACTTTTTTTTTTCCAAAATAGTTTCATCTATTTTGGGTCCCTTGCATTTCCACTTAAATTTTAGGATAAGCTTAATCTCTGCAAAAATTCTACTAGAATGTTAGTAGGAATTGTATGGAAGCTATAAACCAATTTGGTGAAAATTGCCATCTTAATAATATTGAATCTTCCCATCCATAATCATGGAATGCCTTTCCATTTGTTTAGATCTTTAATTTTTCTCAGCTGTGGTTTGTACGTCTTATACTTCTTTTGTTAGGTCTGGTTATAATTATTTTGTTCTTTCTTCAATTTCTACTTGAAGTGAAAAATACAATACACCTATTTCCAGGTGAATGGAATTGTTTTCTTAATTGCATTTTTAGACTGTTCATTGCTACCATATAGAAGTACAATTGATTTTTATACAGGTGCTTCTCAAACTTACTATGGGGTTATGTCCTGATAAAACCCTTTGTAAATTGAAAATGCATTGAATACACCTAATCTACTCACATCCTTGCTGAACACTGCAGACTGTCAGTTGTTTACCCTTGAGATCCAGTGGTTGATGGGGAACTATGACTCAATGCTGCTGACTAGACAGCATCATGAGAAAGTGTGGTACCATGTATTGCCAGGTGAAAACAAAAAACTAAAAATTCAAAGAAAATTCAAAGAATGCGTATCGCTTTCATTATATCATGAAATGAAAAAAAAATAGTTGGAACTATTTTACATCAGGGAACTGTCTGTATATTGACCTTGAATTCATAACCTTGCTGAACTAATTTTTTAGGCTGTGTGTGTGTGTGTGTATGCATGTGTGTATATGTGTGTGATTTCCTTAAGATTTTCTGCATACAGGATCATGTTGTCAGTAAACAAAGATTGTTTTTTACTTCTTTTTCAATCTGATGCCTTTTTGTCCTTACTGTACTGGACAGAACTTTCAGTATTGCAATGCTGAACAGAAAAGGTGAGGACAGACTTATGACCTTTGTTCCCAGGCTTAGGGGGAAGAATCTAGTCTTTCATTCCAAGTGTAATGTCAGTTGAAAGTTTTCCATAGGTGCCCTCTATAGGGTTGAGGAAGTTTCCAATTGTTCCTATTTTGTTGAGATTCCTTTTAAATTTTATTTTTTTTAGTTGACACATAATTTATATTTATGGGGTATTATGTAGCATTTCAATACATATATACATTATGCAGAAATCAAATCAGGATAATTAGCATATCCATTATCTCAAACATTCAACATTTCTTTATGGTGAGACCATTCGAAGTCCCCTCTTCTAACTATTTTGAAATATACATTACATTATTGTTAACTATGATGAGCTTACTGTGTAATAAAATATCACAACACATTCTTCTTAATTGTAACTTTGTACTCATTGACTACTCTGTTGAGAGTTTTTATCATGAATAGTGTCAGATATTGTGACATGGTTTTTCTGTTTCCCTAAAGATAATCATGTGGGTTTTGTTCTTTATTCCTCTAATACAGTATATTGTATTAATTGATTTTCAGATATCAAACCAACCTTGAATTCCTGGGATTTAAAAAAAACTATTTGATCATAGTGTACAATCTTTTTTATATGTTGCTGGAGTCAGTTTTTCATTTACATTCATGATGACTAATGGACTGTAATCCTCTTTTCCTGTGATGAGGTATAAGGGTAACACTAGTATTGTAGAATTAATTGCAAAGTGTTCCTTATTCCTCCATTTTCTGAAAGATTTTATGAAAGATCATATTATTTGATAGAATTCATCAGTGAAGTCATCTGGAACTGGTTGTCTTTATGGGAAGATTTATTTTTATTAATTTAATGTTCTACTTGACACAGGTCAATTCGGATTTTGATAAGGTGACTTTTGAACAAAGACTTATATAGGTGAGGGAGTTAGCTGTGGATCTTGAAGCCAAATTTCTACTTGAAGTGAAAAAGCAGTCATTGAAGGTTTCTAAGGAGAGGGATGACAGGATCTGACTTGTATTTTAAAAGAATCACCCTGGCTGCTGTTGAGAACATTCCATAAGAGGGCAAGGGAAGAAGACAATAAAGAGGATCTTGCAGTAATACATATGAGGGAGGAGAGGACTCATCAGCATAGCAGCAGTGGAGGTAGAAAACATCTGATACGAGAGAGAGGGATCCAGGATGGTGCCACGTTGTTTTTATGTGGGATCTTTTACTTCTACAAATTAGATGCGAAATTTTGAATGTATGTGTGCATTTCTAGGAAAAGGTTCTATATTCTCAAAGGAGTTGGTCAGCTCTAAAACGTTTAAGAATGACTAATATAGACCAATGTCTAGGTCAGCACAGGTTGCTATAACAAATACCAGACACTGGGTGACTTAAGTAACAAACATTTATTTCACACAGTTCTGAAGGCTGGAAGTCTGAAATCAGGGTGCCAGCATGGCCATGTTCTAGTGAGGGCCTACTTCCAGGTTATGTTCTCACATGTCCTTTCCTGGTGCATGCACACAGAGAAGAATCTCCTGTGTCTTCCTCTGTTAATAAGGTACTAATGCCATCAGGAGGTCCCACACTCACGACTTAATCTAACCCTGATTACCTACCAAAGGCTCCACTCCAAATATCATCACATTGAGGGTGAGTTTGCAACATATTAATGGAGAAGACACAAACATTCAGTCCACAGCAACTCACTTCTTCAATTTTGAGAAGCTAAGGCTTAGAAGGATCCAGTGACTTTCACATGACCAGCTAGCTAGCTAGCTGTGAATCTAGAGCTACCTGAGTGCTTTTCTACTGCACCAGGGCTAGCCTAGTGGGATGCATAATCAGAGCCCCTCCACTCAGACCAATGAAACCATTCACCCACTCCTAGGAGCACCCAAGGAAGAGAGAAGTTGGACAGAGGTGGCTCCTCTGCCCCTTCCAGCTTCCAGTGCCCACCTTCCCCACAGGCCAGAATGCCCTCCTCCAGGCTTACAATGCCTAGACAGCTGCCCTACCTCCTTTCCTGTCACCTCTGGTCCCTTTGGGATCCACAGGCCCTGGACTATATCAGCAGCCCCACCCTGGGAAGATCTAAGGGAAAGTCTTTCTGCCGACTCAGCTCCCTTCACACACTGAACCTCAGAAAAGCAGCAGCTTATCTGCCCAGAGAATGAGAGCCCTTGTTTTTTATCAGTGCAGCAATCTTATCTAAACAGGTTAGGTGGAAAGAGTGAGGGAGAAAAATAATTAAAGGGAAGGTAGGTAAAACGTTGACATTATTATTACTTAACTGCTGCAGAGCTTTCGGTTCATGTTTTTACACCAGTGACACCCAATGAAGGGGAAATCAGCGCGGCTGATTATCTGAGCCGCACACTACCTCACGCCACCTGCCTACCACCTATAAATCTTATTGAACAGGTTTCATTGGCAAGACAGAAAAATAATTAAGGCAAAGGGAGGTGAAATGTTGATGTCATTACTGTAATACAATGGCCTGTTTAGTTTCTACACCAATGAAATGCAACCGAGGGAAATCAGTTTTAAAGATTACCTTTCAGAGATGCAAACCAGAGCTCCTAGAATCTGGGCCCAGAGAAGAAAACAGCCACAAACCACGGAACATTTCCAAGTCTGTGCCAGTCTCATAGGGACTTTTAAGTCCACAAGTTACTTTTTGACTGTGTTCTATTTTCTCACAAATCCTTTCTTTCCCACTTATTTATTGACTAGAGACACCGCACCAAGAAAAGAAAGAAAGAAAAGGAGAGTGATTCTCCAACCACTGGCCTCAAAAATCCATAGCAGAAAATGGTTCTCTGGAGGGAGGTTTTTAGCACTCACTAGGAGACAGAACTTAATTGAATCGCTTTCCCTCAGAGGTGGGACAGCTTCTTCTGACTGTGTCAACAGAGGGATCTGCCCCATCTCATCTTACCAGGGGGAGTGCAGGGTTGGTGGGCAGCACACCCAGGACAACCCCTAGGCTCACACCCATGAGGGGTCTAGAACTCTGTTCTTCCCTAGAGACGTGCTGGTCCAAAGAGTTGAGTCAATGATACTCTGTGCTGAGCAGCAAGGGTTTGCTCAACGAGCCACCTGCCAGCACCCCCACTTTTAGAGTGAGCAGAGGCCATGTGAATGGCCAAACCTAGCTTTCCAAAAGTATCTGGCAACTGGTAAGCTGAAGCTAGCTCACGGATAGGTCTGACCAGTTCCCTGGGTGTCTCCAGAGTGTTCTACAATTGTTGTCAGCATTTAAGATGCTACAGGGTTTTTGGTTAAAATTCAGATTTCTGATCATTGCAGTGGCACACACTTGTATTCCCAGCTACTCAGGAGGCTGAGGGAGGAGGATCACAAGTTTGAGACCAGACTGGGAAACCTAGAAAGATCCTTTCTCAAAAAAGATTTCTAATATTATTAAGAGCTGGGGATGTAGTCCAATAATAGAGTGCTTGCCTAGTATGTGCAAGATTCTGGGTTTTTCCCAGGCACCAAAAAAATTTTTTTTGGTTTTGTTTTTTAAAATTTCTGACTTCTCTTGCAAAGATTGGGCAACATGGCTCATTTGCCTGCTTGGCACCAAGTGCGTAGTGGCTGCTCCTTGTGGGAGGATATGGTCCTCCAGTCCCCAACTTGCCATGTCTCACCTCAGCTACTTCATGTATACATATCACCATGTCACCAGCATTTAAATTGCAGCTGCCGATCTCACCCATCCCAGAGGGAGACCTCCCTTCAGGGGACTCACAGTTGGAGGAAGGTTACAGTAGAAATAGAAGCAGGAGAGGAAGGCCAGCAGAGGCAAGCAGCGCCCTGTTGTGCCAGGGGAGGCAGCTTTAAGGAGAGTGTGGGCCAGGTCGGAGGCATGAGTGGAATGTGGACAGATGAATCGACTTGTCACAGATGAGTGGGCAGCATGTTACTTCTCTGCTAACCACTGTCCAAGTTTAAAGAGCCCAAAATTTGGAGTCTGGGTTCGCACCCTAGCTGGCCACTAACTATGGTATGAAGATGCTCCCTTCCATCTGTGGCAACAGGTGGTAGTGGAGTCTGCTCCACGTGTGACCCTGCCTTCCTCTCCCCAGCACCCTTATTCCCCAAATGAGCCTTCTCAGCCTCTAAGACTGAAACCCAGGCCCCACACTGGCTCCTCCTCACCCTCTATGGTTGCAAAGATGGAGAAACAGTCTCAGAAACCATTACTGGTAATCCAACCCGGGGCCAGAGCCGGGCAGGTATGACTAACCAAGCCACTTCTCTCAGAGTCCTCAGACCAGAGAGAGAAGAGTGGCTGGGCCCTGCTATCTGCCAGTAGCACCCTTGTGTTCAAAATACCTTGCCCCAGGGCATGAGGCTGTCCCCAAGGAAATGAAACCCAGAGGAGGCTAAAAAAAGGCAGATCTGGAGAGCTGGGAAGGGAGGTCTCTACAGCGGGTAACAGGTGCCAGAAGAAAACAAGATGACAGTTGGGGTCTGTATACAGATGCAAATAGGCTTACAAGTGCAAGAAACCAGCAGCCATCATGGGGAGGAGGGTTGTAAATAACTAAAATGATACTTCCTCTCCTGGCTTGGTCAGGGAGTAGCATTTCCCGTTAGTCTGGGGTTCTGGTTAATAGCTGTCAGATCAACCTGCTCACATCAGCAATGAAAAATAATTAAGATGCATTACAAAACATCCTGTTTTTGTTTTCAAGTAAGTTAATATGAGTCACCGTAATAACCTGTGGCCAGATTCATCTGGCCCCAAAAAGGTCTAGGCCCTCTGTGCTGCCCACCAGAATGGACTCTCCCAGGGCTCGCAGATGAGCGGCACCATCCAATGCCCAGTACGGCTGCTGTGACCACCTGATCTGAAGGTCCCAGCAAAAGAAATCTGGAGGGTACAAAGTGTGGGTCTGGAAGCAGAAAAGTTAATTAGAACTGGGTTAACAGAAAGTAGGGCAGCCCAGAGTTTGCAGAAGTACTTGGTAAAGACAGAAAAAAGTGGACAGTCCTGGACCAGGGGGCATCATGTGGGGTTGGAGAGTCATTCACCAGAGGAGTCCTATGTCATACCTCTAATGCCATTGAATTCAGCAACGATTCCCGCAGTAAATATCCCAGTCTTCCTAAGCAATGTTCAGTTTCTTTAATGATCCAGAAGTTTCCATGCCTCTGGGCCCTGAGCCATGGAATAATTGGCATTTGTTGAGGGCTCCGCAGGTGTCTGTATGGTATGAGAGACCTCAACCTCAGGTCCACTTAAGGAAAGCACTCCTGATGGGAGTAGGCACACCACAATGCCAAAGTAGCTCTGTCCCTGAGGGCCAGACACCTCCGGGTCCCCAAGCCCTGAGTCTCCTTTGCTCACGGGCAGGGCAGGGCCTGAGTCTCCTTTGCTCACGGGCAGGGCAGGGACGTGAGGTCACCTGTTCCTTACAAGCCCCTTTGCTTGCATCTGTGGCACTCAGCATGCCCCGGAGACCATTAGCACCTCTCTGGGAATATTTAACTGAAAACAATTTCTAGTCAGGATCTGTTATAATTACTAATTAGATCTGATTATAATTATCTCTCATTGCCATCCCTTACCTGACACCCAGGGTAGCGCCAATGCCTTGCAACAATTAGCGGTGAATCTTTCCCGATACACTGGCTGATTAGAAACACAATTGCGGGGTCGAAGGAAGAGCCTGGCTTATTAAAGGGGGCCCGTTGTTTACCGAGGATTGTTGTGAGCAAATTAGATTAAATTAATGAGGGGGAAACTTGGAGTAAGGAAATGGGCATTTTTTTTTTCCTTTTTCTTAACCGGATGACATCACTTAGGGAAAGAAGCTGAGTTCCCCCTTTGTGTTCCCCAACTCTGGCTTTCAGGCAAAATTGACCACTCCGATTCTGCCCCCTTCAGTTCAATCAGCCCAGTCCCAACCAGTGCCATGCAGGGGACTGAATGAGCAGACTCCACAGCTTTATGACTTTGGGTAAGTCAATTGCACTCTCTGAGCCTCAGCTTCCTCATCTGTAAAATAAAACGCTTGTCTGCAGAAGCTCTGGGAATATTAGGAAGGGACCGTGTTTGCACAACAGGGGCCCACAAGTTGCTGGGGACCAGAGACCACAGCTTAGGCATCTTGGAATCCCTGGGATCAGGTCTCAGGCTGAACACAGACAAGTGGTTGAAAATTTGAAGGAGGAACTACACTGAGCTCCCATCTTGCACCAATACCGGTCTGACCAGTTAAAGCCACATTTGGATTTGAGATCCTGGTCTAGGAGCCAGTATTTAATCCCTGGCTCTTCAGGGCCCAAGGGGGACAAAAAAAGAATCTGCTACCCAAATCCCCTCGGAGGCACTTCACACAGAGGGCAGGCGTGAGGCGCAGGGTAGGCCTGGATTCTGGCCCAAGATACTGTGGCTGGCGGGGCCCACCAGGACAGGCTGTGCACCCGAGGGCAGGCAGGGGCTCCCACGCTCAGGTGCTGATGGGGGTGGGGCAGATGGGCAGAGGCCAGGCTCCATCCTGCTTTGGAGGACAGCAGCTTCACTGAAATTTTTGTCTGCACGCTTGAGAGAAAACAAAACACACACTGGCTTAAGCACCCTAGGGGAGACCGCACGTGCACTTTGGAGTGCTAAGTAACCATAGGAGTCTAGCTACCCTGAAGCCATCTGTCCATCTCAAACGCACAGAGGTGGGTGAGATTCAGCACACCATCCGCAGCTGGTTGCAGCCAGGCACCAGGCAGGAGAATACAGAGGGTTGGAGATGGCCCGGCCCCTCCTACATCTGATTGCAAAGAGACTTCCTCAGCCAGAACTTTCTAGCTGAGTTGTCTCAGCTTCTTGACCTGCAGAAACTCTGAGAGCTAAAAAATTGATTCCTGTTGTTTTAAACCACTGAGTTCAGGGGTAATCTGTTATGCAGCAATAGGCAACCAGACAGATATTACAGAAATGGCTAATCAATCCTCAAATGTACCTGTGCTCAGAACATGGAGAGGCACTGTGAGGTTTGGAAGGTACCTTCCTACACATATTCATCTTACTCTTTACCATGACCCTGAACGCTGCTGGGGCAGGTATACTTAATTCTCATTTTATAGATGGAGAAACTGAGGGTCAGAGAAGCTAAGTGAATTGGACAAGAGCCCATGGCTGGCAAGTGCAAGGGCCAGTACTACACCCTAGGAATTCTGAATCCAGGGTGCAGTATACTCAATTCTCCCAGCCTGCCCTCAACAAGTCAGTCAATCTTTCTAAGCCTCAGTTTTCCCATCTGAAAAATGAACATAATAATAGCTGCCTGCACAAAAGGGTTGCCACGGAGATCAGGTGTGTGCTGAACGTGAAAGTGCTTTATAAAGTTCTGAAGGGAAGGTAGGGACTGTCACCCTTCCGTGGGATGCTGGAGCTGACTTGTTCTGGTCCATTAGATCAGGTGGTACATTCTCTTCCCAACTCAGCATTGGTGACATGTTGGTGGCTTGAAAGTGGCCTTGATAGGAGCATTTACAGCATAGAAATTGGCAACACTGAGAGGACTGGGGCTGTAGCTTGGTGGTAGAGCACTTGCCTAGCATGTGTGAGGCCCTGGGTTAGAACCTCAGCACCACATAAAAATAAATAAATAGAATAAAGGTACTGTGAAAAAAAATCTTAAAAAAAATAATAATAGTGATACCAATCACAAAGCCAGAACTCTGATCTCAAAAAATAAATAAAATAAAAAATAAAAATTAAAAAAAAAGAAATTGGCAACACTACAAGTCAGAATTTTGTTTACTTTGTCCGGAGAACCAGCTTACCAGCACGACACTGCTCGGGCACCTCCCCTGACTCAATCTAAGACCTTAGGCAGGTCTCCGTACCTCTCTGAGTCTCCAGTTTCCTAAGTATAAAGTATTCCTGCCTGTCTCCATTAACACACCGAGGTTATTTGAAGTGCATGGAAGTACCCCGGGCTCTTTAACAGGGCCAGGGTGGAGAACCCCCAAGTGTGACCACCATTCCCCCCAATTAAGGCTCTTTATTATAATCATCCTACATCATTAAATAAGCAAGAGCAGAAACTGGAAGTGACTGACAACAGGAACCCGGCCCAGACCAGAGACAACGGGGATTTGCCAGCTGCGTCCCTAGAGGCCAGCCTGGGCTTGGGCCCTAGCAGAGCAGGCACCATTCAGGCTACAGGGCCACCCAGAGGACAGGGATGCTGCAGCTGGGCTCCAGGAGCCCTGGGCTCTAGCCAGGATCTGCCTCTAACTTGAGTGTGGCACTGGGCATCTGACTTTACCACTGTGAGCCTCCAGGGATTGCCAAGGAGATGAAATAGGATCCTGCACAGCAAAGCTATCGGAAAAGCATAAACTAAAAACAAAAGCTAACTTAATGCACAATGGAATCCGTGGGGTGCAGAGGGGGACTTCTACTAGAGCGTGAGATAAGGCCCATCATTCATGTGCAGATGGGAGAACCAAACCAAGTTAGAGAAACTGGCGGTAACTAAGCTGTTCTTATTAAGCACCACTATAAACCATCACTATTCAAGGCACCAGAAATACAACAGAAAACAGAACAAAGTCTTGTTCTCAAGGAGCGTCTACCAAGAAAAGAGTTAGGCCATAAGCCAACTACGGTGTCATGAGTACCCAGAAAGCAGGACAAGGAGGAGGTGTGGGAAGATACAGAGGAGCCATTTAACATGGTTAGGGAAGGTGTCTTTGAGTGAAAAATAATAAAATAATAATAATAATAATAACCAAAGACCTGACAAAAACAAGGGAGTAGGCCAAGCAAACATTTGGACTAAGAGCATTCCAGATAGGGGCTACAGGAAGTGCAAAGTCCTGAGGCAGGTGTGGTCTTGTCATTTTCAGTGTCAGCAAGGACGCCTGTGTGGCTGACACAGAGTGAATAACAGAAAAAGTAATAGAAATGAGGCCAAAGAGAGCAGGGCCAGATCTTGCAGAATCTCACAGCCCCAATAGCAACTTTGGAGTTAACTCTGCATGAGATAGGACACTACAAGCAGCTTTGAACAGAGAAGTAACAACATGAACAGAACTGGCCTGCCTGTTATTTTAAGGAGTCCGCATAAGGTAAGGGTGAATGCAGGAAAGCCAGAAGCCCTGGAGGAGTATGGCGTGATTTCAACTGGGGCAGGAGCAGGTGTGGAGAGGCAAAGAAACCTGTGTGTGCCCATATGTCTATATTTCTTTTTTCTTTCCCTTTCTTTCTTTTTTGAGGAGGGTTTGGTGATGCTGCCCAGGCTGGCCTCAAACTCCTGGATGTAAGTGATCCTCCTGCCTCAGCCTCCTGAGTAGTGAGGAATACAGGTTTGTGCAGGGCTTGAGATCTGTGTGTATTTCAAAAGTGGTGCTCATCGCAATCAGAGAACTAGCAAAGTCCAGGACGGCCGCGAGGGATGTGGCCTGAGTTGCTGGCAGCAGGGATTTGCCTCTTGCTGAGATGCAGGAACAAGAGCCCCAGCATTGTGTCCTGAGCTCAGGCTGGCTCCCAGCTCTGTCTTCTGTGAGGAGAGCAGAGAGAAGCTCAGGGAGCATCCCCAAGAAGTCAGAGAGGGCAGGGGTGATCTGAGTTCCCTCCTGCTCCAGGTTCCAACTGTGACAGCAACGGAGCCCTGTCCCCAGACAGTCACAGTCTGAGAGGACCAAACAGGGTCACTTCATCCCAAAGGCACTTGTGCCCCTGGGGTCAAAGTTCTGAGGAGATGTCCAAGGGCAGGCAGCAATCCAGGCGCCCCGAGAACTCAGGGCCTGCTCACCACCATGCAGCGTCACATGTGGAAACTTGCCCTGAAAGAACAAGTGGGAGAGTGAGGAATGTGGGCAGTCAGAGGAAGCTTCTAGAAGAAACAGAACCCAGGTCTCAAGGATGAATCACTCTGGGGTCAGCTAGGGAGAACAGAGGGCCCTGGGCATGGGAGCAGGGAGGAGGGTTCATGGGGAGACCTTAGGTGGGCACAGGACCAGAGAGGCTGGGGTCAGATGGCAGAAGTCCTGGTGGTCGCTGGGCACAGTGGCACACACCTGTAATCTCAGTGGCTCGGGAGGCTGAGACAGGAGAATCAGGAGTTCAAAGCCAGCCTCAGCAAAAGCGAGATGCTAAGCAACTTAGTAAGACCTTGTCTCTCAAAAGGGCTGGGGATGTGGCTCAGTGGTCAAGTACCCATGAGTTCAATCCCCAGTAACCACCCCCCCCAAAAAAAAAACAAAAAGAAAAGAAATCCTGGTGGTCATGCAAAGGGTTCAGACTCCATATTGTGGACAAGAGGAAGTCACTGGAAGTTTCTGGAAAGCATAGAAGAGCAAGTTTTCAGGTCCTTCCCTAAGCGGTCCTCTTCCATTTGTTTCTACTTGGTCCCCTCTCTTGTTAGTCTCTTCCAGCCCCGAGTCTGACCTGGGGTCTGGCAGCAGGGTTTGGGGTCTGTCCGGAAGACAGGGGCTCAGAGGGGCCAGCTAAGTACACAGTGTCCCCTGGAATTGATCAGTGCACAGCCTGGCTGCCTGGCTGAACCTCATGCCTCTCTAGGCACCAGCTCGGACCCTGCTGGAGCTTCTACTCAACTAGCTCCTCCACATCCCCCATCCTTCCTGGCCTGATTAAGGTGAGTGTCATCCCACGGGGGACTTGATGGATGAGCTCAGTAAAGGCTGCCTGTTTCTATCTGGAGGGCGTTGGGAACCCATCCATCTTCCTTTGGCAGCACATGCCAGCCCGGGAGCTCACCTCCCCTGGGGCAACCCCAAGCCTGAACATGCCCCAGGTGGGTCCAAGCATCCAAGGGTTTCTCTTGTGTTTTGTCCTCACCAAGGACAGGAGATAGGGACAAAAAAAAAAAAAAAACAAGTTTGGGGTGAGGCACCCTTTCTTGGTCACAAAATTTCAGGGATATCAAAAACTCAGTAAGTTAGGTAATAATATTTTAATGCAATATCTTTGTGTGTGGTGGGGGGCTGGGGATGGAACCCAGGGCCTCACACATGCCCTCTACCGTAGAGCTACATCCTCATGCCTTAATGCAAGTTCTTTAAAAATCAAAATGAATGCAAAAAAAAATGATGAACAAAATATCAAACTATTAAAGAGGATCTGTAACAGCGCTGGGCCAAGCCATAAGCAAGCCCAAGGCAAGAGGGAAAATGTGTGCCCTGTATGTGTATTTTTATGTACTTTTTTAATGGTTAATTTTTTTCTAGGACATTAAAGTAGTCGGGAAAATATTGAAACATTTAAAAGTAGGTATATTAAAACGCATAACATTATTTTAAGCTTAAATATTTTGTTTACAGCAAAAACTGGGTGTATTTGATTTCACTACCCTGGTTTTCATGGCAGTGAACTCGTTGCTGTCTATGATTCTCCACCTCTGTGCTTATCTCATTTCCTACTGAGAGAGTGGCTGTGCTGGAGCATTTCCCTTGACCAAGTGGCCATTTTAAATAGCATCTCACTAACTGAAGTTTCCTCCTCCTGTCTTCATTTAAATGTAGCATTTTGCATTTTCAGTCTTTTTTAAGTTTGCATTGAGATATTATTTATCTCCTTTATGGAAGTTTGGGAACATCTGTAAACATGTACCTAAGGTAACTGCCTCACTTGCCTCGCCCATTCCTGGCCCTGAGAAGGAGCAAAGGTGTGGACTCCCGCCCTCAGCCTGAATCAGGAGGGGATGCTGGGGACGAACCAGCTCTGAGTCAGTGACTGACAGGTCACCATGCATTTGTCCAGGCAGGGCCAGCTGAAGAGGGTGAGTGTAGGTGGCTATGGTGTATGGGGGCTGGAGGGGACACCACGGTGGACTACAGTTGAGGTTTCAGCTCAGATTCTTGCTGTGGGTGTTGGGCAAGTTCCTGGTTCCCATAAGTAAATAACTGAACAGAAGCCCGTCTGCAGCATGCAGTTCAAATGACCACCCCTCACTGGTTAGCCACAGCACCGAGGCTAAACTACAAGTCTGGTCACTCAGTCCAGCCTCAGGAAGTTCTGCTGTGTGTCTCATTTCAGTCTTGCACCCTCATTCTCTGATCCGCCTTTTCTGGAAGGCCAGGTCTGCTGTCTGGTTTGGAGGTTTCCGTTCAGTCCCCCCCTGTTACTCTCTAGCAAGATTCCCAAGTGTGGGGAAGATGGGAGGACTCAGGCCAGGTAAGCAGCCAGCCTCCCTCTGTCCAGCCCACCCCAGACCCCATCGGCATCTTGATAGCTCACCATTAACAGTGACTGAGGCATAAGCGGCTGCTAAAGGCTTTTCAGAATCAATTTATCAAAGTTTGATAGGAAGCCATAAAAAAATGCCTGGTCTGCCTTCCCCCTGCGGCAGCTGAGTGGGTGAGCAGAGGCCCGCTGCCTGACAGGGGCAATTAGCAGCCATCTTCACGACCTCCTTTCTCCCCACTGCAACCCCATCCCTCCTGACCACCTCAGCCGCTACCGTCTTCTCCCTTCCTCTTCTGCAAATAGAAACAACTTTCAGAAAACTGGACAGGCAGAGGCTAATTGGGAGCAGGAAAGTAACTTCAGGAAAACTAATGAGCAAGTGGATAAGTGGACATGAGCTGAGACGGACTCAGAGAAACCATCAAGTCCATCCCCCTGCCTCAGAGGCATGTCATCACATCACATCCAACTCATTTCTGAAAAGGAAAAAAAAAGAAGTAAAAATAGAAACAGGCTTCTTTAAAGAAGACTGGCCCTCTCCCCTCAGCTGTATCTCCAACAACAGTTCAACCTGATGTCTAACATCACTCCCTCATGCTGCATCTTGAGCCCATCCTCCCCCTTTCAGAGAAAAAGAAACTATAGATATATAGACCATCCTCTCAAAGACCACTCAATCACTGCGTGTCCATCTATAAGTTACCCTTGCACTTTATAAGCCCTGAAGAAACAAGGTAAGCAAAGATAGGGTCATTTGGAAGCCAGTAAAGAAAATAAAAGTCTGGATTCTGAAATCACCTTTTCAGTACCTCAGACCTGTGGGAACCCCAGAGAGATGACAATCTGCTGTGTGGCTTTGGACATTTCACTTAACTTCTCTGGACCAGGTGTCTTGTCCATCAAGCAGGGAAGGTATATGAGGTTGGATCAGCTGCAAGGGCTTCCCATACCAATAGCCTGGGTCTGATCCAAGCTGAAATACTTGCATCTTCTTTCTGGGACACATGTGGGCAGGTGCCCCTGATGTAGCCTCCTTACCTGCCACACACCTTGAGTAGGGGGCACAGAATACAGGAGCACAAGGAACCATGAACAGGCATTAGCCAGAGTCTGGTGGCCCTGAGTCAATTCTCAGCCAGCCAGGCGGGAAGAGAAGTGAGAAGGCACCTACTCATCCACACAGAAGCCAGACCCATGCAGAGCCTTCACCTGTCATCCTGACACCAGTGCAAAGTTCCGTGGTCATGAGCCTGGCGGTCTTCATGACCCTCTGACAGTATTTACTGTTATGCCCACTTTACAGATGCAAACGCTGAGACGCAGAGAAGGGAAACCTGCCCAAGTTCACACAGTTAGCAATTGGTGGTCCTGAGTCTCGGGTCCCATCTGTGGGATCCACATTCAGGAACATCTGAAGCCCTCCCTCTCTCGACTCAGGACCCCTGTCCACCACTACATGGACATGAAATTCAAACAGCCCAACCTCTACTCTCCAAGGGGACCCAAGGTTCTCCTCCACCTGCTAATCCTTCTCTGGGCAGGTGGCCTGTGGATTCTTCAGCATTTATCCACCCTCGTTTTCTTTAAGAAAAATTATCGCTTCTGCCCAAACTTGGGCTCCAGCAGAAAGCTGGGGTCTCTTCTTCTCTGGCCCCAAGAACTGTTGTTGCTTTGCTTGGAGCCTCAGAACACCATGTGGAGGAGATGTCAGAGGTAGAACCACACTTTGGGAGATGAGGAAGGAGGAGACAGAAGAAAGGAAATGAGGATTAGCTGAGCCCTGGACCCTGGATTTGACCTATGCCATCTCACAGAGCCATCCCACAATGCTTCCCATTTTTGTTTTTAGTTGTGGTTTGTTTTGTTTTGTTTTGTTTGTACCAGGGATTGACCCCAGGGGTGCTTAACCACTGAGCCACATCCCCAGCCCTTTTTATATTTTATTTAGAGACAAGGTCTCGCTGAGTTGCTTAGCGCCTGAGTTGCTGAGGCTGCCTTTGAACTCACGATCCTCCTGCCTCAGCCTCCCCAGCCTCTGGGATTACAGTGCACCACCGTGCCTGGCACTTCCCACTAAGTTGGATTATCCTTCCTGTTTCCTGAAGACGAAGGCTTGGAGAGCTAATCAACTTATCCAGAGTCACGGAGCTGGTGACAGAGGAGGCCAGGCTTCCATCCCAGTTCTGGCAGCAAACGGAGCACTGCATCCCTGGACCAAGGGCACGTTCACAGAGGTAGTTGCTCAGCCTGTGGGAATTCTGAGCACCCGAGGAATACAGGCATGGAGAGTGTTTGCAATGACCCGCCTCATGGACAGCACCAGGCTGATGAATGCTTTCAACAGAGGTATCCCTGCTCACCTCTCTCCTGGCCGTCCATCTCTAGTGAATGCAAATTAACACTAATGGGAGTCTAAAATAAACACTCAGAAAGTGAAGCTGCCTTGCTTCTCCTCTTCCCAAGCACTCATGTGCATGTATGCATGCTGCATTCCAAAGTCAAATGCAAATGATATTTTCAATTATATACCAGATTTGGATTATCCATGCCTCTGGCCACAAACATTAATGCCCATCACGGGAGCTGACTGTGACGTTAAGACACATCCAATTCATTTTTCCCTGTACCAGCGCTGAATACCTCCCCCCATTCCCTCCTCAGAGCAGCCCATGTGCTGTTCCTAAGCTTCACGCTTTCATTTTGACCAATACATCCGCACATATACCCTAGAATCCAGCACAGTGACAGTGATGTAGATCTGAGTTGAAACTCCTATGTCCTAACACAGACTGATCCCAAGGCACCCACACCAACTTGGTGCCATCCTGTCTCTTTTATAGAGTGTGTCACTTCATACAGAACACTTTCCAGAGCAAGTTGGTTGCTAATCAAAGGGAAAGGGAAGCCTTGGAGGGAGACAGATGAGAGAAGGGAGGTGATAAAGGATCCAGGCATCACTGGGACTGGCCAATGGGTCCCAGAGAAAGGGGTGTTGTAGGTAGAGAGAAGAGAACACTAAGGTCTCAGAAAGCCAAGGGACACTGGCGGTCCTGATTCCACACTCACAGTGATTCAAATGCATACAGATGCAGCCATCTCGGAACCAGCAATGCCCTTATGGAGCCCAAATCCCAACATCTCCCAAAATCGACCTATGAATCCAACATGGATTGCCAGTAGGGCCAAAGGAATCTTCTGGAACATACTAGATAATCAATTCACAGGCGTGTTCTCTGGCTCTGCCCTTCTCATAGTATCCACATCTGGAAGCTCTTGTTTTTCCTGCCTAACTCCCCATTTCAGGCAGGCATCTCTCCTCACTGTCGGGTCGTATCTTCAGTGTTCATCTGTTCAGCACCTGCTCTGATCAGTCCCCAAGCTGGGTCAAGAGGTACTATGAGGAACCCAACAGGGCTGTTCCCTTGGGATGCTCACAGCTGAGCTAGGAACCTTGATCCAGCCACCGGTGACTCCCAGGCACCAGTTCTGCAGGTGAAAGGAGCTTCTATGCAGCTGGGCCATGGCTGAGGCACCATGCTGGGCACTAGAACACACATGGATGACACTGGTCCCTGCCCCACAGGTGCTTCATCTAAGTCCATTGGAGATCAGAGGGGGAATTCGAGCAAAGCCTGAAAGTCACATAGGTGACCACAGTCAGAAGAGAGAAGGAAAGGCATTCTAGGAAGACAGAGTGGCAGTCTGGGCCCAAAGCCTGGGAGGCCATGGCTGCCAAGAGCCATATGGCCGCAGTCAAGAGCCATAAGGCCAGAGGCGGGCATGGGGTGAGGCTGCACAGGTGGGCCAAGCCCAGGTGCCACAGAGCCTTGGGCACCATAAGCGAAGGAGCAGTGTGATTGGCTTGTCATTCCAGGGGGTCACCTAGCAGCCTGTGGGAGCAGATGGGAGCCAGGAGAGGAAGAGGTCATCTTGCAGGCTCCTTCTGATCGAGTGATGGAGGAGCATGGCATCTAGTCATGGAGCATCCATCTTCTGCTCTCCATGGGCCGCAGGTCAGGAAGCAGCTCCACGCTGGCCTGCACCACCTGCCCCTCTGCTCTTGGGACCGGCTCCACTCATCTCCCATCCTGTCTGCCAGGCCACCCAGGTTCCAGGCACCTGCTCCCAAGGCCCAAGAGATGGGTGACGGAGATTGCTCACACTGCCCTCAACCCCCAGATGAGAACCAGGCTCCCCAAGACCAGTAAGAGGGTGGCCAACACCCCCGTCAGGGACTAGTCCTGAGAGCCCTTCCTGCTAATCTTCTGCTATCTTCTATCTGAGTGTCAGCTGGCAGGAGAGCAGAGAGAAAAGCACCCCCTCCCTAACCTGGAATTTTTAAAAAGAAGAAAATTTAAAAAAAGAAACTTTAGAGTTGAGATCTGGACCACACACTGGTGTGAATTCACATTCTGGGGGAAGAATAGTAAGCCCAAAGATCCCATCAAGATCCCAGATGGTAGAAGGGGCCAAACTGGAGTTCCAGGGTGTCAAGAGAGCAAGAGCACATGGGATCCAGACAGGAAGGAGAGCCAGAAGAGCAGAGCTTGAGATCCCTGCTTCAGAATAAGGAAGGTGGGCATCTTGCCTGTGAGGCCATCACTGGGGCAGGGGGTTCATCCTGTAGCCCTCTCATGTGCCCAGGTTGCCCAGCCCCTGCTGGGAAGAAACAAGTGGAAAGGGCCCCTAGGCTTGAAATCAAGAGGGTGAAATTAGAATCCTCATTCTTCACCTGAAAAGATCTACTCAGATCCCAGTTTCAATCCCTGGATCCCTGATCACCAAAGCAGCCCCTCCATGCCTACTCCCTGGGATGTGAGGTCACTAGACAGTGGCTGACTATGGGGTAGAATTTAGCACAGAAGTCTGTCCCAAGTCTGTCATAAAGTAGAAAGCTGGTATAAATGTTAGGAATGTCTAGAGAGCATCCTTCTCCATCTGGCCAGACCCCCACCCAGCAGCCACAAAGCTTACCTGTCCTGTACGGCACTACAGTCTGATCTGGCGAGGTCACCATGGTCATTGCCACTATGAGACATTGTGGCTATTCCCATGTGGCTTCCATTCTATTGCATATTTGCGTTTGATTTAGGGTTCCCTAACACTGTTTCCCCAGGGAAGCACTCACCTAATATGAGCCAAGGTGGCGGGGGCTCACGGCAGCCCTCATCTCAGTCAGCCCAGCTGGCTGCTTCCAGAGCACCGACCACATCCTAGAACCATGTGAGCCACATCTTAGCTCCACTTTACAGAGGAGGACGCTGAGACTCTGGAGGTGCAGAAGTTGTTCAAGGTTACCCTCTGGGGCTATGCCCTTTCCTCACCTCACCTGACCTGGCTCCACAGGGGTACCCAACACATGCACACACACACCCGCCAACACCTGCAAACGCCAGTTGTAGAGATGATCAGAATCCAATGGAGAGTCCTTCCCTACTCCCAACAACAGAGCTTACAGACACATAGAGTGGGGCCAGGATCTCCTCCTTACCTGGTAGGCGAGTGCTTCTCATATAGGGCTTATTCTGACGCACCCCACTCTCTGCCCAAGCCACAACCCCATCCCACCTCAATATGATAAGAGAAAAAGAGGAGAGGAGCCCATCGTTCCACCCTAGTGAGCAACACCTTGTAGCAGGTGTGGTGTGCCACCCAGGTTTCCAGCTTCAGGACAAAGGTCAAAAAGACATTGACCTTTGGATCCCACTGCTGGAGTGCTGGAGGCAACAGTTCTCTGCTAAGTCGGACAATGGGGACTTCCTATGGCTGAAGAGAGGAAGCCTGTTTCAAAGAATGGTCTCCCACAGGGCACAAAGGCCAGGTCCTCCTGCACCAAAAGGGGACCATTCTAAGGGCCCTTCAAGCTTCAAGCTCCCTGCAGTATCTGCTGAGAACATTTTGCTGCCAGCATTGCCCTGGGTCCAGTTGTGGTTCCTACACCCCCATCAGGGACTGGTCCTGGGAGCCCTTCCTGCTAATCTTCTGCTATCTTCTATCTGAGTGTCAGCTGGCAGGACCCAAATATGGGACAACTCCCCGGCCGGAGCTCCTTGAATTTTTTTTCAGGGATGCCCTGGAGCCACGAAAGAGACAACAGCCTTTTATTTCTCCCATTGAAGCATCCTAAAAGACTAGAGCACAGGAATGTTTCCTATAAAATGTACCAGCTATATAAAATGAAATGCGATGCTCACCCACTTCTGTGGAGAAATGTGACTTCCCTTTGTGAAGAAAAATGAGGAAGATGGGAGGTTCCAAAAATATCTATAAGGCCAAACTCTAGATGAGAATTAAAACACCTTCCCATAATGAATTCTAAAGGCATTCGTTATCCTTTTTTAAATTTAGAGGCTTGTACTTTTGGGGGGGAAAAAAAGGCTGGGGTCAGAAAAAAGAATTTGACTTTTTTCTATTAGGATTCTAGCACCTAGTGAAGCTGGTAAATTTGCATAAATTTGAAAGGTACATTTTAGTGGTTTTCTGGGATTCCCTGAAATGAATTTTTATAGCAAGAGGCTTGGAGAAAGTACTTATTTCCTTCCTTGGCATGCTGCCATTTGGTTGTACTGTTCCCTGCTCCAAAGAACGGTGTGTCTTCTCTCTTCACATCTGACTTCTTCCTGAGCAGGTGACTCGAACCCCACCTGGCTCTGCTTCTTCCTCTCTGCCCATCTCTACCGTTTGTGCCCTCCTCTCTCATGGTCACTTCTCCAGCTCCTTCTCCTGTCTTCCCTGCTATCCTTTAACCAAGGTGTTTCTAGTTTCTCATTCCAAAAGACAGTTGTTGGCATTTCCGTGGTTTATATTTTAAACCCATTAATGAGGTGACCTTTTTCCCCATTCCCCTCCATGTTTTTAGAGACCTCTGAGGCTCCAGGCTGTCTGTTGGTAGAGAAATTTCTCATTCTGGCCTCATTTTCCTCCTCACTGAAAGCCACAAAAATCCTTGAGAAGGTGGATGTGCCTAATGGGGAGCCCAGAGCAAAACCAACCAATCAGTTCTGCTTTCTATTTATGGGATGAGTAAGGACACTCAAGAGTCCCAGCAGGCCTTTTGCTGGGTCAGCTGGACTGCCATGAAGTTGTTGAAGCAGCCAGAGTAAACAGAGGCCAGGTTCTTGTGGGTCCACCTCCTACAGCACTGCCCTTAGGAGTGGGCCAGATCCCCAGCTCCCACACATGCCAGTGTATGACTTGACCCAGGCGACTGGCCAGTCTAAGCCTCAGGTTCCCTATCTGCAAAATGGGTACTGGACCAGGAGACGCAGCAGTGTGGTGACTGTGAGGTTTAAACAAGCACGAGGCAGCCACCATGACAGGCTTCTCCCGAGATCAGGCAAGGTTGAGGGGGAGAATTCCAAAATGAGGTCAAAGTCAGAGCTAGGAGAAATTATTTGTGAGCCCTGGAAGGAAGCCCAAGGAGGCTTCTCCTGGGTCCTGTGGTCAGCACAGGAGCTGAGCTGCACAAGGAGGCCAGCCCCTTTCTCTGCGGGCCTAGGAGGGCAGCTGGTACACATCTCCTAGCTGGCCCAAGGGAGCCACCACACCTTCGGCTGCTTTTCCTACCCGTCCTGCCAGAGCCCCTCCTCTCTCCCACCCCACGCCACGCTGTCCCTTCCCTGCTGGCACCGCCCCCGGGAGACTCTGTCAAGCCCTCCCACATTTGCTGTGTACCCAGCAGCCACGCACTGCCTTCCACAGGGCGGAGTTGGACACGAGGGTGGCCTCCCGCACATGCGCACACGCAGCGAGTCGGTTTGCTGCGAGAGCACTACGGTGGCACTCCGGGTCCCCTGCTCTCCTCCAGCCCTCTGCTTTACATGCAT